>NC_085993.1:13763814-14505064 GCF_030014385.1 Trichomycterus rosablanca
CAATCATTATCGGTGCTGTAATGTAAAATCCAGCGTGGCATGTTAAAAGCTCGGGCACTTTGGACTCTTTTTGCCCTGATGCTATGCCAAGTCAGCACAGAAGAAAAGAGAAATCTTCTGATGTGCCATCTGTTATGTTAAGCCTTGCCCAGCCTGACTGTCTTTCACCATGACAACAAGCTCATGCCTCGTCCTCCGACCCCTCACCTCTGCCCCCAAGTGACAGATGACCAGAACAAAAAAGCGGACAAAAAGCTATGGATCAATTATAATTGCACAGAACTGCACATCGATTCCACCACTGTCACTGAAAAGGCGAGTCACCGTGCACAAGATTAAATATAGACTTTTAAATAGCTACTTCCTACTGGACGGTTACTAGGGCGGAAAGCATGGTGGACTGCATATGCAGCGCAGCGCAATAAAAATAAGGAGTGTGAAGTAATGTCTGTATCAGAAATTGACTTGATTATTAGATACAGTAAGGTCTAGTTTCAGCAGATGGAATTTAGGTGTTAAGTCGAATGTATATAATTTGAACAGGTAAGTACACAGATCAGCCATAACATTAAAATCACCTCCTTGTTTCTACACTCACTGTCCATTTTAACAGCTCCACTTACCATATAGAAGCACTTTGTAGTTCTACAATTACTGACTGTAGTCCATATGTTTCTCTGAATGCTTTGTTCGCCCCCTTCATGCTGTTCTTCAATGGTCAGGACCACTACAGAGCAGGTATTATTTGGGTGGTGGATCATTCTCAGCACTGCAGTGACACTGACATGGTGGTGGTGTGTTAAGTGTGTGTTGTGCTGGTATGAGTGGATCAGACACAGCAGTGCTGCTGGAGTTTTTAAATACTGTGTCCACTCACTGTCCACTCTATTAGACACTCCTACCTAGCTGGTCCACCTTGTAGATGTAAAGTCAGAGATGATCGCGCATCTATTGCTGCTGTTTGAGTTGGTCATCTTCTAGACCTTCATCAGTGGTCACAGGACGCTGTCCACGGGTCGCTGCTGGCTGGATATTTTTGGTTGGTGGACTATTCTCAGTCCAGCAGTGACAGTGAGGTGTTTAAAAAATCCATCAGCGCTGCTGTGTCTTATCTACTCATACCAGCACAACACACACTAACACACCACCACCATGTCAGTGTCACTGCAGTGCTGAGAATGATCCACCACCCAAATAATACCTGCTCTGTGGTGGTCCTGTGGGGGTCCTGACCATTGAAGAACAGCATGAAAGGGGGCTAACAAAGCATGCAGAAAAACAGATGGACTACAGTCAGTAATTGTAGAACTACAAAGTGCTTCTATATTGTAAGTGGAACCCATAAACTGGACAATGTGTGTAGAAACAAGGAGGTGGTTTAATGTTATGGCTGATCGGTGTAAATGGACTAGAAAACTTGGCTTAGGATCTCAGTTCCATCCCAAAGATGTTTAGTGGGATTGAGGTCAAGGCTCTGTTGTCCCAACTAAAAACGTAATACATGTAATTGATTTTATACACCTGTAAGCAATGAACCTAAACTCGATATTTATGATATTTAGATTTTACATGCTTCTGTTTTGACATCTGTTTTGATCTTTAAGGTTCTCTTTTTTATGCAAATAAAAGAAAATGCAAGTATTAAAAATATGTAAATGTACAGGGCTGAAGCATAAATTGTCAATTTCCATGATTAATCAAGCCAACCAAAGCCGGTAATTAGCCGAGGAGTGTGTATGAGGTGTGTTTTATCAGAAAAGTCACAAAATTGGGCTGGATTCCAGCCCTCTAAAACCTGAGTTGTGACCCTTGGACTAGATATAATGGCGAAGACAGTCATATGTCTAGAGGTACTCTGGCTTTCTCCCACCAGCTCTATATTGTCCCTAGGATATGTAAGTATATTACAGCCTCTAATAGATTGGCATCCTGTTTAGAGAGTATTCCCACCTGTGCCCAGTGTTTCTGGCTGGTGCTGACCCACGTTAACACCAATCAGGATAAAGCAGTTACCAGAGCTGTGACCATTGTGACCCTCCTCATAGCTTGAGGAGTATTTTCTCATTCGTTATTTAAAAAACGCTCATTTAAATTTGAAGGCACACTGGAAGACCAAAAGTATTAAGACACCTGACCATGACCTCGTTGAACATTTCATTCCCAGTTTACTGGCATCTACGTATATGGCACTGGCCCACTAAATGTAAATGGACAAGAAAACTTGGTTCAGGATTGGGGTCAAGTCTCTGTTCGAGCCACTGGAGTTCCTTCACTCCAAACAGGGGATCGTCATCAAATTGTTGTCCCAGCTAAAAATTCAATACGTCATTGATTTCATACACCTGTAAGCAATGGGTGTGGCTGAAAAACCTGAACTCGATATTCATGATATTTAGATTTTACATGCTTCTGCTTTGACATCTGTTTTGATGTTTGAGGTTCTCTTTTTCATGCAAATAAAAAAAAAAATGCAAATATTCAAAGTATGTAAGTGTTTGGTACAGGGGTGAAGCATAAATTGTCAATTTCCATGATTAATCAAGCCAACCAAACCCGGTAATTAACCGGAGAGTGTGTATGAGGTGTGTTTTATCAGAAAAGTCACAAAATTGGGCTGGATTCCAGCCCTCTAAAACCTGAGTTGTGACCCTTGGACTACGGGGCAAACGAACAAATAATTCATGCTAATAAATCTCATAAATTCATTTATAGCTTTCTTTGGATGAATCACATTATTCTCTTCTTCTTGCTCTCTGTGCACATAAAGAAGAGCAGTCAGAGTAATAATGAGGATAACTGCACCGGTCTTTCATATCATGCCTACTCAGCATGGTTCACCCTCACTGGGGCTCATACTCTGCACATCTGCTTCTTCACCTCCAACCAATCCAGAGTGCTGTCACACCATAATGAACTGCTCAAGGTCACTTCTGCCAACCCAGTTTGAGGTAACCTCTGCTCCTGACTATAGATAGGTACCGTTATTAAAATATCTAAACTCATTAAAGGATTCATTTACATAACGTAGAATTTGAATAGGGCATATGTAAAGCAGTCGAAACCCTTACTCGGGTAAAGGTACTGTTTTAAATGATGTTCTTCAGTGGTTATAAAGCAGCAGCTATGGCTGCTAGCATTTGGAGCGCTATACTGATTCCTAGAGGGTGAATATAGTGCCACGTCAATACTGCTCTGGGTGGTGTCCACACTGTAATGAGTTGTTAATGATAAATCATTTATCACTGAGTGAATCACTTCTGACAATGAACCATTAACTGCTGTAAGCAATAGATGCAGCTGATAAACAAGTGTAAGTGTTTAAGGAACATTAAATTCACAAACTGACTGTATGTAGTGCATAAGTTACATTCATTCATTCATTTTCATGTTTTTGTATTTTGTTTTTATGCCTTTTCTCCCCTTTTCACCCTTTTAGCGCGTCCAATTGCCCCATTGCATCATGCTTCCTCTCCACCAATGCCGATCCCTGCTCTGGTTGAGGAGAACGAAGCTAACCCACGCCCCCTCCGACACGTGGGCAGCATGCCGTACGCATCTTATCACCTACACTTTGACGAGTGCAGTGCAGCTCAGAGTTGTGTACGGAGAGACACACCCTGAGAGCACTCTTTTCTCATCTCTGTGCAGGCGCCATCAATCAGCCAGAAGAGGTCGTAATTGCACCAGTCATGGGAGAGAGACCGCCGCTCTAGCCTAGTCATGGTGGGACTGGTTTCCCTGGAACCACTGGGTGCAATGCAGTAACACACCTCAGTCACCCTCTCTCCCTCCCATTTTCACCATATTTAAATAACACAGTAAATGCTCATGGCTACTCTATATTTACATTCTTAAATATATTCTACTCTATATACTACTACTTCTAATAATAATAATAATTATTATTATAATAGGTTGCATTTATATAGCACATTTCTATTAGATAAGGTCACTTTATAACATTAACTTTTACCAATCTGAATTTATTCTTAAATGGACTGAATATTTACAGCAACTTTATGTCTACATTCTTAAATAGGTTAAATGTTTATGGCTACTCTATATACAGCTCCACTTACCATATAGGAGCACTTTGTGGTTCTACAATTACTGACTGTAGTCCATCTGTTTCTCTGCATGCTTTGTTACCCCCCTTTCATGCAGTTCTTCAATGGTCAGGACCACTACAGAGCAGCTTTTATTTGGATGGTGGATCATTCTCAGCACTGCAGTGACACTGACATGCTGGTGGTGTGTTAGTGTGTGTTGTGCTGGTATGAGTGGATAAGACACAGCTGTGCTGATGGAGTTTTTAAACACCTCACTGTCACTGCTGGACTGAGAATAGTCCACCAACCAAAAATATCCTGTCAACAGCGCCCCGTGGGCAGCGTCCTGTGACCACTGACGACGGTCTAGAAGATGACCAACTCTAACAGCAGCAATAGATGAGCGATCGTCTCTGACTTTACATCTACAAGGTGGACCAACTAGGTAGGAGTTTCTAATAGAGTGGACAGTGCGTGGACACGGTATTTAAAAACTCCAGCAGCGCTGCTGTGTCTGATCCACTCATACCAGCAAAACACACACTAACACACCACCACCATGTCAGTGTCACTGCAGTGCTGAGAATCATCCACCACCTAAATAATACCTGTTCTGTGGTGGTCCTGTGGGGGTCCTGACCATTAAAGAACAGGGTGAAAGCAGGCTAAAAAGGTATGCAGAGAAACAGATGGACTACAGTCAGTAATTGTAGAACTACAAAGTGCTTCTATATGGAAAGTGGAGCTGATAAAATGGACAGTGAGTGTAGAAACAGGGAGGTGGTTTTAATGTTGTGGTTGATTGGTGTATTCTTAAATAGACTGAATGTTTATGACTACTCTACATCTACATTCGTAAACAGACTAAATGCTTATTGGTAATAATAATAATAATGATAATAATAAGTTGAATTTATATGGCGCCTTTGTAATTCACAAGGTTACTTCATACCAGCAGTTACTAATCTGAATTCATTCTTAAATGGATTGAAATCCTATATGTCTACTCTTATATCTATATTCTTAAATGGTCTAAATGCTCAATGCTCATGGCTACTCTATATCTATATGCTTTACTGGACTGAAAGCTTATATGGCTACTCTATATCTTTTTCCTTAAATGGACTAAATGTTTATGTCTACTCTATATCTGTATTCTTAAATTACTGTACTTAAAGCTTGTGGCTACTTTATATTAGCACTTATCTAAACTTTATAGTTCAAGTAATGAGCTATAATCTTTTTATATTCCCTGTCATCTGGTGTAGAGACTGTATATTCAACTACATATTTTCATATAGATACATAACTTGTACAATCATGTAACTATTAATAATATAACTGCTTTTAAAACGATTTATTATATCAGACATATTACAAGTCTTGCATGTTGTTGCATTGTTCTAGATTGTTTATTGGAGTCATTTTCTTTATTGGCATTGTTACTAGGGATGTAACGATACACTCTACCCACAATGCGATGCAATTCACGATACTGGGTTTACGATACGTTTTTTTCCCGATTTTTTTTAACTGAAATTGAAGACAAAATTATTTCTCTTTAAAATAAAATAAAATACTGTATTTGTGATTATCTTTTGTTTATCTAAATAATGAATGCCCTTTTATTAATGAGGTAGATACAAACTATGCTAAACAATTTTGAATTAAGCTCAATTTGGCTGAAAAACCCCAAATTTGGCAACCAGGCATATCGTGCCAGTGACGTCAACAAGGCGAGGTGTATAGCTCCATTATATTAACTGTATTGTGGTGAATCGTTACATCCCTAATGGTTACTGTATTGTTATTGTAATGTTTTATATACACCGACAAAGCATAACATTATGACCACTGACAGGTGGAGTGAAAAACACTGATTATCTCTTCATCACGGCACCTGTTAGTGGGTGGGATATATTAGGCAGCAAGTGAACATTTTAGTTGATGTGTTAGAAGCAGGAAAAATGGGCGAGTGTAAGGATTTGAGTATGATAAGGGTGATGGCTAGACGACTGGGTCAGAGCATCTCCAAAACTGCAGCTCTTGTGGGGTGTTCCCGGTCTGCAGTGGTCAGTATTTATTAAAAGTGGTTCAAGGAAGGAACAGTGGTAAACCGGTGACAGGGTCATGGGCGGCCAAGTTTCTGGATGTTTTTGGTTGGGGGACTATTATCAGTCCAACAGTGACAGTGAGGTGTTTAAAAACTCCAGCAGCGCTGCTGTGTCTTATCCACTCATACCAGCATAACACACACTAACATACCACCACCATGTCAGTGTCACTGTAGTGCTGAGAATGATCCCCCACCCAAATAATACCTACTGCAGTGGTCAGTATCTATCAAAAAGGGTTCAAGGAAGGAACAGTGGTAAACCAGTGACAGGGTCATGGGTGGCCAGGTCTCACTCATGCACGTGGGGAGCAAAGGCTGGGCCGTGTGGTCCGATCCAACAGATGAACTACTGTAGCTCAAATAGCTGAAGAAGTTAATGCTGGTTCTGATAGAAAGGTGTCAGAATACACAGTGCATCACAGTTGAGGGCTGTTTTGGCTGCAAAAGGGGGACCAACACAATATTAGGAAGGTGGTCATGATGTTATGCCTAATCGGTATAACAAAAAATCCTTTTATATCTGATTCCGATTCTAGAAAAACAGGGATGATTTCCAGTTTAAAAAATATAACTTTACAAGAAAAACTGGCAATGTGGCTGCATGGCTATCAGGTCATATGCTAACAATACATACTTTATCAACTTAGCAGTGTTGACTCAGTGCTGTGTGGAAAAAGTAAATGTTCTTGTATTTTGCAAAACATGGACTTTTCTGCAGTGTGACCTCAGAAACGACCTCAAACAACTCATTATAAAAAGCATCACCAAGATCAATGTTGCTAATGTACAGAGGTCGACAAAAGTATAGTGTAATCACAATATCAGACATCCCAAGTTGCAAAAACTCATTTCAGGGAGGTACCCCCAGACCCGGACCTCGACCCCGACCCCCCAAAAAAAGCTAAAAAACCTCTTGCACACACCAAAGGATATGGGTGATAACAGAACTTTTAGGAGCTGCTAACTGAGCTACTAAGCTAACTGTTCGCGTCACAAACACATTAATGTGTACTACATAGTGCACTAGATAGTGTAAAAGATAATAGATTTATGTTCCCTACATAGTGCACTAGATAGTGTACTAGATAATAGACTTATGTTTCTTACATAATGCTTTAGGTAGCGTATTAGTTAACGGATTTATGTTCCCTACATAGTGGACTAAATTGTATATCAGATAACGGATTTATGTTCCCTACATAGTGCACTAGATAGTAATTTAGATATGAATTTATGTTCCCTATGTAGTGCACTAGATAGTATTTTAGATATGAATTTATGTTCCCTACGTAGTGCAATAGATAGTGTATTAGATAACACATTCATGTTCACTACATAGTGCATTAGAAAGTATAACTAGATGATGATTTATGTTCCCTACATAGTGCACTAGATAGTGTATTACATAATTAATTATGTTCCCTACACAGTGCACTAGACAGTATATTAGACAATTGATTTATGTTCCCTACACAGTGCGCTAGATTGTATATCAGACAACGGATTTATGTTCCCTACATAGTGCACTAGATAGTATTTTAGATATGAATTTATGTTCCCTACGTAGTGCAATAGATAGTGAACTAGACAATTGGTTTATGTTCCCTACACAGTGCACTAGATAGTGTATTACATAATTAATTATGTTCCCTACAAAGTGCACTAAACTGTATATCAGATAATGGATTTATGTTCCCTAAATAGTGCACTAGATAGTGTATTACATAATTAATTATGTTCCCTACATAGTGCACTAAATTGTATATCAGACAACGGATTTATGTTCCCTACATAGTGCAGTAGACAGTATATTAGACAATTGATTTATGTTCCCTACACAGTGCACTAGATTGTATATCAGATAACGGATTTATGTTCCCTACACAGTGCGCTAGATTGTATATCAGATAACAGATTTATGTTCCCTAAACAGTGCACTAGATTGTATATCAGATAACAGATTTATGTTCCCTACACAGTGCACTAGATTGTATATCAGATAACGGATTTATGTTCCCTACACAGTGCGCTAGATTGTATATCAGATAACAGATTTATGTTCCCTAAACAGTGCGCTAGATTGTATATCAGATAACAGATTTATGTTCCCTACACAGTGCACTAGATTGTATATCAGATAACAGATTTATGTTCCCTACACAGTGCACTAGATTGTATATCAGATAACAGATTTATGTTCCCTACACAGTGCGCTAGATTGTATATCAGATAACAGATTTATGTTCCCTACACAGTGCACTAGATTGTATATCAGATAACAGATTTATGTTCCCTACACAGTGCACTAGATTTTATATCAGATAACGGATTTATGTTCCCTACACCGTGCACTAGATTGTATATCAGATAACAGATTTATGTTCCCTACACAGTGCACTAGATTGTATATCAGATAACGGATTTATGTTCCCTACACAGTGCACTAGATTGTATATCAGATAACGGATTTATGTTCCCTAAACAGTGCACTAGATTGTATATCAGATACCGGATTTATGTTCCCTACACAGTGCACTAGATTGTATATCAGATAACAGATTTATGTTCCCTACACAGTGCACTAGATTGTATATCAGATAACGGATTTATGTTCCCTACACAGTGCACTAGATTGTATATCAGATAACATATTTATGTTCCCTACACAGTGCACTAGATTGTATATCATATAACAGATTTATGTTCCCTACACAGTGCACTAGATTGTATATCAGATAACGGATTTATGTTCCCTACACAGTGCACTAGATTGTATATCAGATAACGGATTTATGTTCCCTACATAGTGCAGTAGACAGTATATTAGACAATTGATTTATGTTCCCTACACAGTGCACTAGATTGTATATCAGATAACGGATTTATGTTCCCTACACAGTGCGCTAGATTGTATATCAGATAACAGATTTATGTTCCCTAAACAGTGCACTAGATTGTATATCAGATAACAGATTTATGTTCCCTACACAGTGCACTAGATTGTATATCAGATAACGGATTTATGTTCCCTACACAGTGCGCTAGATTGTATATCAGATAACAGATTTATGTTCCCTAAACAGTGCGCTAGATTGTATATCAGATAACAGATTTATGTTCCCTACACAGTGCACTAGATTGTATATCAGATAACAGATTTATGTTCCCTACACAGTGCACTAGATTTTATATCAGATAACAGATTTATGTTCCCTAAACAGTGCGCTAGATTGTATATCAGATAACAGATTTATGTTCCCTACACAATGCACTAGATTGTATATCAGATAACGGATTTATGTTCCCTACACAGTGCGCTAGATTGTATATCAGATAACAGATTTATGTTCCCTACATAGTGCACTAGACAGTATATTAGACAATTGATTTATGTTCCCTACACAGTGCACTAGATTGTATATCAGATAACGGATTTATGTTCCCTACACAGTGCGCTAGATTGTATATCAGATAACAGATTTATGTTCCCTAAACAGTGCACTAGATTGTATATCAGATAACGGATTTATGTTCCCTACACAGTGCGCTAGATTGTATTTCAGATAACAGATTTATGTTCCCTACACAGTGCACTAGATTGTATATCAGATAACAGATTTATGTTCCCTACACAGTGCACTAGATTGTATATCAGATAACAGATTTATGTTCCCTAAACAGTGCACTAGATTGTATATCAGATAACAGATTTATGTTCCCTACACAGTGCACTAGATTGTATATCAGATAACAGATTTATGTTCCCTACACAGTGCGCTAGATTGTATATCAGATAACGGATTTATGTTCCCTACACCGTGCACTAGATTGTATATCAGATAACGGATTTATGTTCCCTACACAGTGCACTAGATTGTATATCAGATAACGGATTTATGTTCCCTAAACAGTGCACTAGATTGTATATCAGATAACGGATTTATGTTCCCTACACAGTGCACTAGATTGTATATCAGGTAACGGATTTATGTTCCCTACACAGTGCACTAGATTGTATATCAGATAACGGATTTATGTTCCCTACACAGTGCACTAGATTGTATATCAGATAACGGATTTATGTTCCCTAAACAGTGCACTAGATTGTATATCAGATAACGGATTTATGTTCCCTACACAGTGCACTAGATTGTATATCAGATAACGGATTTATGTTCCCTACACAGTGCACTAGATTGTATATCAGATAACGGATTTATGTTCCCTACACAGTGCGCTAGATTGTATATCAGATAACGGATTTATGTTCCCTACACCGTGCACTAGATTGTATATCAGATAACAGATTTATGTTCCCTACACAGTGCGCTAGATTGTATATCAGATAACAGATTTATGTTCCCTACACAGTGCGCTAGATTGTATATCAGATAACGGATTTATGTTCCCTACACAGTGCGCTAGATTGTATATCAGATAACGGATTTATGTTCCCTACACAGTGCGCTAGATTGTATATCAGATAACAGATTTATGTTCCCTACACCGTGCACTAGATTGTATATCAGATAACAGATTTATGTTCCCTACACAGTGCGCTAGATTGTATATCAGATAACGGATTTATGTTCCCTACACCGTGCACTAGATTGTATATCAGATAACGGATTTATGTTCCCTACACAGTGCGCTAGATTGTATATCAGATAACGGATTTATGTTCCCTACACAGTGCACTAGATTGTATATCAGATAACGGATTTATGTTCCCTACACAGTGCACTAGATTGTATATCAGATAACGGATTTATGTTCCCTACACAGTGCGCTAGATTGTATATCAGATAACGGATTTATGTTCCCTACACAGTGCACTAGATTGTATATCAGATAACGGATTTATGTTCCCTACACAGTGCACTAGATTGTATATCAGATAACGGATTTATGTTCCCTACACAGTGCACTAGATTGTATATCAGATAACGGATTTATGTTCCCTACACAGTGCACTAGATTGTATATCAGATAACGGATTTAATACGCGATCGGGGAAAAAAGTCTAGCCTGCGTGCGCGTGTGTGTGCGCTCTTGGCCGCTCGTTCTAGATTCCGGGAGATTTTATCTGACTTGCGGGCATCAGGGAGCCGCTATGTATATGCGGGAGACTCCCGGAATTTCCGGGAGACTTGGGATGTCTGCAATATCACCCTCTATATTTTCTACAGTGTTTAGATCGTTGTGCATTCTGGATACACACTTTGTTCAGCTTGTTCAGTTGTAGCAGTAAATCTTTGAGAGATCCAGGCAGAACTTCTGTAGTGGAGGTTTGTTGTTGCTCTTTAACACCATGTATTCACGACTAGTTAGAAAGCAATATTACACCCAACCTACTGTCTTTTATGAGTGCAATATAAAAAAAGCACCCCGATTTACGAGAATACATTTCCTTCCAATGCATCATTCCTCACGTTTGCACTTTACAGGGAAATAATGACCTACTGAGTCAAACGCAAGATGGAGAGATCTCTACAGCCGAGCTATGTATACATATGTAGGTCTCGAGGAATTTAATTTAAAGACAATTCGATTACAGTATGTATCAGAAGGGTTATAAGAGGGAAAATGCCATTATTGAAGATGAGAGGAAACGAGTTGCAAAGAGCACGCCTGCTTCTGAGCAAGAGGGCCATTAATAATCACTAACATCATCCGAGCGTTCGCCGACTCAAAGACCTTACGACGGTTCTCTGAGGAAGAGGAGAAGATTGAAAGTTGTTGAATGAGGTGAAGGAGGATTAGGTTAGACCCGCAGATCAGACAAAAAACAGCGCTCGGCAGGATTCACAGGTCTCAGTGAACACAGGTACAAGTAGAGCAGAACTGAACTGATAGAAAGCCGGGGATCAATGGTTACCGTGTTAGGTTGATCCAGTTACTTCATCGCACCTAGGAGTGAAAAAGATGGACTTACTTTTGGGAATGAAAATGCTAAGTGTACGGTAATGGGTGAATACGATAACAGAAGTAGGACAACTCCTGTCAGTCCAAAAGAAAGATCAGCCATAACATTAAAACCACCGCCTTGTTTCTACACTCACTGTCCATTTTATCAGCTCCACTTACCATATAGAAGCACTTTGTAGTTCTACAATTACTGACTGTAGTCCATCTATTTCTCTACATACCTTTTTAACCTGCTTTCATGCTGTTCTTCAATGGTCAGGACTCCCACAGGACCCCCACAGAGCAGGTATTATTTAGGTGGTGGATTATTCTCAGCACTGCAGTGACACTTACATGGTGGTGGTGTGTTAGTGTGTGTTGTGCAGGTATGAGTGGATCAGGCACAGCACAGCTGCTGGAGTTTTTAAATACAGTGTCCACTCACTGTCCACTCTATTAGACACTCCTACCTAGTTGGTTCACCTTGTAGATGTAAAGTCAGAGACGATCGCTCATCTATTGCTGCTGTTTGAGTTGGTCATCTTCTAGACCTTCATCAGTGGTCACAGGACGCTGCACACGGGGCGCTGTTGGTGTGTCTGATTTACTCATACCAGCACAACACACACTAACACACCACCACCATGTCAGTGTCACTGAATTGCTGATAATGATCCACCACCACAGAGTAAAAGCAGGCTAACAAAGCATGCAGAGAAACAGATGGACTACAGTCAGTAATTGTAGAACTACAAAATGCTTCTATATGGTAAGTGGAGCTGATAAAATGGACAGTGTGTAGAAACAAGGAGGTGGTTTTAATGTTATGGCTGATCGGTGTATGTGCTGCCATTTCTCACCTACACCCAGTGTCCCTTACATCTTTATATCTATCTCTCATATTTCATTTATAGGTATCCAGAGATGTGTCTACAAGGACATGGTACTTCCCCCTAAGGAATTATGGGAATATGAGTGTCTCTTTTTTTGCTCTCGCTCATTCACTGACCGCCTGTTCTTTCCTCTAATAATTGGAGTTTTATTTCCCACAATCAATTCATTTCAACTCATGCTCAAACACATTGATCCTCTGTCACTGACACGGCACATCCAGCCTATACACACACATACCGCCCACCGCTGGGACTAGACAACACAATATGGATACAATTTCAGTGCCCGAACACAGGAAAATAAACTACAGTACAATCTGACTAGATCAACACAGCGATGTAACAAGATAAATGATAAAGTGTTTTCTGGTGGTATGCTGTTTGTCTTTTTTCCCCGACACTATTTCATCTAGGACTGAAACTGGGTTTGAAACTGGGTTTTTGGACCCAAGTACTAGTCACATGCATAATTAATGCCAACATGGCCAATTTGGACTCCACGGCTTTCTCAAAACGTACCCAGAATGGCTAAAATTCTTGCAGCAGAAACAGATCAGAGCATTTTTAAAAGGCTATGCAACAGTATATAGTTTGCAAATAAAAAGGTGAAACGTGCAGCTTAAATGATGCTTTATGTATCTTTTATATGTCAAGCAATCTCTAAATATGTACAGCAGTGTTTTGTAATTTTCTATTTATGCATTTTCCCCCAATTTTCCTTCCAATCTAGTCGTATCAAATTACCCAAATCATACTATCACCTCTAGAGCCACAGACCTCCACTCCTGATCTAGGAGAACCACAACGGTCACATGGCCCCTCCGACACATGTGCAGTACCAACTGCTACCTTTCACCTGATACGAGTTCATATGGCGCTCAGTATCTCATACAGACAGTCACACACTGATCTCCATTATCCCCCGTCTTATTGTGCAGACGCCATCAATCAGCCAGCAGAGGCCGTAACTGCAGCAGATATGAGAAACCCATTGGCCTTAATGGGCATCGGTAGCTCAGTGGTTAGGGTACTGGACTAGCAATCAGAAGGCTGTCGGTTCAAGCCCCACCACTGACTATTTGCCACTGTTGGGCTCCTGATGATCAAGGCCCTTAACCCTTAATTGCTATAATCATATGTGTGGAGAAAAAAAAATCATAATTGAAGAAAAGCGTCCGCTAAATAATACAAATGTAAATGTAAACGTAACCCTCTTTGGCAATCTTCCCTTGCGGACGTTTCAATCATTGTTCGTATAAACACCTGTCGAGTTGTCAGGTCTGGTGTGTTGCATGATTTTACCTCTGTACCACCCAAGTGCCAACAGACATGTTTTTTTGTTATGGTTTGTGGATTACAATTACAAAAGGTGATCACTGCTCCATGTTCGGGTAGCACTGTCATCTCACAGCAAGAAGGTCCTGGGTTCGATCCCCAGGCGGGGCGGTCCGGGTCCATTCTGTGCGGAGTTTGCATGTTCTCCCCGTGTCTGCGTGGGTTTCCTCCGGGAGCTCCGGTTTCCTCCCACAGTCCAAAAACATGCAGTTAGGTTAATTGCAGACACTAAATTGCCCTATAGGTGAATGTGTGTGTGTGTGTGTGTGTGTGTGTGTATGTTTGTCTGCCCTGTAATGGACTGGCGCCCCATCCAGGGTGTTACTGTGTGCCTTGCACCCATTGATAAGCTGGGATAGGGTCCAGCCCCCTTCGCAACCCTAATTGGATAAGCAGTTAAGAAGGTGAGTAAGTGAGTGAGTGAGAGTGCTCCATGTTCTTTGTTGGAAGTACAACAAACACAGCATGATTTCTATGGGCACAGAGAAGTCACCAGATATATTCAATCATAACCATTAGATAGAACGATGAGGGCATGCCACAAAGTCTCATGACATTATAAAACTGACCACACCACTTAATGAATCATCTAAATTGCTGCGTTCACATTTTGCCTACTACGCAAACTGTTCCTGGCACCACCCACTAATTGCAAACTTTAGAAGCAGGGTTTATAATTGAGTATGCATGTGTCATAACACCTGACTGTGCCTGTAACCAAATCCCGCTTGTGATGTTATTCAAGAATACATTCCCGCCGCTCAGGTGGCGCAGCGGTAAAAACACACGCTGTTCACCAGAGCTGAGATCTCGAATACATCGTATCGAATCTCGGCTCTGCCTGCCGGCTGAGGCTGAGCGGCCACATGAACAACGATTGGCCTGTTGTTCAGATAGGGGCGGGATTAAGCCGGATGGGGACTCTCTCTCAGAGTAGTGCGATTACGACCTCTGCTGGCTGGTTGGTGGCGCCTGCACAGACATGGGAAAGGAGTGCGGTAGAGGGTGTGGCTCTCCGTACACAGCGCTGTACTGCACTGCACTCGTCAAGTGTAGGTGATAAGATGTTAGATTGCTGTGCACGTGTCGGAGGGGGCGTGGAGCAGCCTCGTCCTCCCCAATCAGGACCAGCATTAGTGACAGGATGATTGACAGGCAGAAATTGGATGCGCTAAGAAGTGGGAGAAAAAAAAGAATACATTCCCTCTCGTGCTCTAATGCTTAAATAAAAATGACTTTCCTACAGTTCACACCTCTGAGGTTGCCAGATTTATCCTGGGAAGTTTCTTATTTCATGCACTCATATTAAAAATGTCTTTAGGTACTAAATAATATCATGGTTCCAACACTGTAAGACAGCATTTACTTTAAAATATCAGATTTATATAAATACCCGGGGTCCTAAAATGTGATCATGTCAATTGTTATGTCTATCTATGGTAATGAATACTCTATGGTTATTACAACAAACCCAATTTCCAGAAAAGTTGGGACATTTTGTGAGATGTAATAAAACAAGTATATGTGATGTGTTAATTGTCTCGTTTTCCAATATTTTCACTGATCAGCTTCATTGTATTTTGAATTTGATGCCTGCACTTAAAGAAGTATATAGGCATGTTTACTATTAAATTTGCTATTTACATTACCTATTAATCTTTAATCTCTGGAAACTGAGGGTACAAATTTCTGCCAATTTCTGGCTGATACCAGCTGCTCATCAACTCTCTAAATATAGCCCTCACTGTACACTCTGTAGAATTAGCATGCCTATAACGTCAGCTAGTGCTAATTTGTTTTTAGCTAGACTAAAAATAGTAAATGTAGTTTAATAAATCAATCTCAGTTGAATTGAGTTCCGTTGTGGTGCAGGGGAATGGAATTTTTGTACATAGTGTTTTTCAAACTCAAAATAATTGTTGCTCAAAATAAAAAATATAAACTACACAGTATTCACAGCACATAGTTAAATAAAAAGACACCCAAGTTTGCTGCTATTTTTTTAATGTAGTTTGAATAACAAAATCTTGCAGGCCAGTATTTGCCTGTAACAATATATATATACATATTAGGGCTGTCGAAGTTAACGCGATAATAACGCATTAACGCGACCTCAATTTAACGCGATTAAAAAAATTACATAATGTAACCGATCGTGGTAGTGATGCACTTGCATAATAAAGAAATAAATACACGCTATATTCACAAGTTGTCGGGAGCAGAACACTTTATTACACTTAATTAACTTCTTCTTCTGTACCGAATACCGGAAAGCTGAGTCGAGCACGTTAGTTCATGAACTATGGAAGCCCCAAAGGGTCAAAACACACTCACTTCGTGTAGAAACGTCCATCAAACCATCGTCACGATACAACCACAGAAAAGTCTGTTACAATAACTACACCTTATCCCACCTAAAGCACCGCTGATCTACAATGTTTGCTGATGGAGAAATTCTAACCTACAATCTGACATTTACTGCCTAGTATGTGAGTGAATAAAACTCCCTTACAGTTTTCTCTTGTCCCAGCAGTTTTTAACATAAGTACATTTAGCATAATATGTGTTCACCATTTTAATTGTAACATTTCACTTAAAAATCCTTGTTTTCTATAACATTTACACAGATTTTTTTTAATGTGATTAATCGCGATTAACTATATGAAATTCTGAGATTAATCGCGATAAAAATTTTTAATCGTTTGACAGCCCTAATTTATATATATATATATATATATATATATATATATATATATATACACAGTGGGGAAAATAAGTATTTGATCCCCTGCTGATTTTGTAAGTTTACCCCCTTACAAAGACTTGAACAGTCTATAATTTTTATGGAAGGTTTATTTTAACAGAGAGAGACAGAATATCAACAAAAAATCCAGAAAAAAAACATTAAATAAAAGTTATAAATTAATTTGTATTTAATGAAGGGAAATAAGTATTTGATCCCCTACCAACCAGCAAGAATTCTGACCTCCACAGACCGGTTATGTGCCAATGAGGCACACAAATTAGTCCTGTCCCTGTATAAAAGACTCCTGTCACAGAATCAGTTTCTTCCGTTCAAATCTCTCGACCACCATGGGCAAGACCAAAGAGCTATCAAAGGACGTCAGGGACAAGATTGTAGACCTGCACAAGGCTGGAATGGGCTACAAGACCATCAGCAAGACGCTTGGTGAGAAAGAGACCACTGTTGGTGCGATAATTCGAAAATGGAAGAAATACAAGATCACAGTCAATCGCCCTCACTCTGGAGCTCCATGCAAGATCTCACCTGGTGGGGTAAGAATGATTCTGAGAAAGGTGAGGTCAGTCCAGAATTACACGGGAGGAGCTTGTCAATGATCTCAAGGGAGCTGGGAGCACAGTCACCAAGAAAACCATTAGTAACACACTTCGCCGTAATGGATTGAGATCCTGCAGTGCCCGCAAAGTCCCTTTGCTCAAGAAGGCTCATGTACAGGCCCGTCTGAAGTTTGCCAATGAACACCTGAATGATTCAGAGAAAGCTTGGGAGAATGTGATATGGTCAGATGAGACCAAAATTGAGAAATGCCCGGTGGGGATGGTGTTCTTGGGGTCATATCCAGCATTTCTCTGCTCCCAGCTCCCTTGAGATCATTGACAAGCTCCTCCCGTGTAATTCTGGACTGACCTCACCTTGTTAAAATAAACCTTCCATAAATTATGGACTGTTCAAGTCTTTGTAAGGGGGTAAACTTACAAAATCAGCAGGGGATCAAATACTTATTTTCCTCACTGTATATATACAGTGTATCACAAAAGTGAGTACACCCCTCACATTTCTGCAGATATTTAAGTATATCTTTTCATGGGACAACACTGACAAAATGACACTTTGACACAATGAAAAGTAGTCTGTGTGCAGCTTATATAACAGTGTAAATTTATTCTTCCCTCAAAATAACTCAATATACAGCCATTAATGTCTAAACAGCCGGCAACAAAAGTGAGTACACCCCTAAGAGACTACACCCCTAAATGTCCAAATTGAGCACTGCTTGTCATTTTCCCTCCAAAATATCATGTGACTTGTTAGTGTTACTAGGTCTCAGGTGTGCATAGGGAGCAGGTGTGTTCAATTTAGTAGTACAGCTCTCACACTCTCTCATACTGGTCACTGAAAGTTCCAACATGGCACCTCATGGCAAAGAACTCTCTGAGGATCTTAAAAGACGAATTGTTGCGCTACATGAAGATGGCCAAGGCTACAAGAAGATTGCCAACACCCTGAAACTGAGCTGCAGCACAGTGGCCAAGATCATCCAGCGTTTTAAAAGAGCAGGGTCCACTCAGAACAGACCTCGCGTTGGTCGTCCAAAGAAGCTGAGTGCACGTGCTCAGCGTCACATCCAACTGCTGTCTTTGAAAGATAGGCGCAGGAGTGCTGTCAGCATTGCTGCAGAGATTGAAAAGGTGGGGGGTCAGCCTGTCAGTGCTCAGACCATACGCCGCACACTACATCAAATTGGTCTGCATGGCTGTCACCCCAGAAGGAAGCCTCTTCTGAAGTCTCTACACAAGAAACCCCACAAACAGTTTGCTGAAGACATGTCAACAAAGGACATGGATTACTGGAACCATGTCCTATGGTCTGATGAGACCAAGATTAATTTGTTTGGTTCAGATGGTCTCAAGCATGTGTGGCGGCAATCAGGTGAGGAGTACAAAGATAAGTGTGTCATGCCTACAGTCAAGCATGGTGGTGGGAATGCCATGGTCTGGGGCTGCATGAGTGCAGCAGGTGTTGGGGAGTTACATTTCATTGAGGGACACATGAACTCCAATATGTACTGTGAAATACTGAAGCAGAGCATGATCCCCCTCCCTCCGGAAACTGGGTCGCAGGGCAGTGTTCCAGCATGATAATGACCCCAAACACACCTCTAAGACGACCACTGCTTTACTGAAGAGGCTGAGGGTAAAGGTGATGGACTGAGTGGCCAAGCATGTCTCCAGACCTAAACCCAATAGAAAATCTTTGGGGCATCCTCAAGCGGAAGGTGGAGGAGTGCAAAGTCTCGAATATCCGCCAGCTCCGTGATGTCGTCATGGAGGAGTGGAAAAGCATTCCAGTGGCAACCTGTGAAGCTCTGGTAAACTCCATGCCCAGGAGAGTTAAGGCAGTTCTGGGAAATAATGGTGGCCACACAAAATATTGACACTTCAGGAACTTTCACTAAGGGGTGTACTCACTTTTGTTGCCGGTGGTTTAGACATTAATGGCTGTATATTGAGTTATTTTGAGGGAAGAATAAATTTACACTGTTATATAAGCTGCACACAGACTACTTTTCATTGTGTCAAAGTGTCATTTTGTCAGTGTTGTCCCATGAAAAGATATACTTAAATATCTGCAGAAATGTGAGGGGTGATACACTGTATATAGCTACCCATCTTTCAGTCAGTTATTTAAAATGACAAATCTGTTCACATTATCTGACAAAAGTGAGGATCTTTTCCTGTCCATAATCCTGCCACTGAAAACAGGCGCTCATAATATGAACCATTTCTAGATGCAACACCAGTGGTGTAACTAGAAGCTCATGGGCCCCAGTGCAAAAAAAATGTTGGGGCCCCCCTCAACAAATTGCATATGCTGATAGCTGATCAGAATGAATTAAAAGTACTCACTCAGACTTCAAGTCCAAATTCCTGCATCTGGTATTTTTAACGCACAGCTGTAGTTATTTTCATTTTACTTAACTATGTTACAGTGTTTATACAGACCATTGTGATCCATTCAACAGCAGTGTTTGTAATGTTCCCACGACGTGTACAGTTCATGCGCTTTACATCCAAATTCCTCTGAGCTCATTTAGGCTGTAACGCGGACCAAAGATGATATTAAAGCGTCAATTAATAACTGTAATTTTGTCTAGTGATGATTTCTCACGCTTTTTAAAAATGATTATTTAAAATACCCGATATTTCGCAATATGTAGCAGCAGCAGCTCGAGTAATTTGTAACTCACGACACCTGTTGTGCGCGTGTTATCTCTACAGTATAAACACAATGTTGCTGTGTTAAAGCAGCGCAAATTACCACAGAGACACATATTTACGTGGCACAAACATAGCCCAATAAAAATTGTTTGATCAAAAATTTTAATCTCAATTAAATTTTAACGCGTTAATCGCGTTAATTAACGCAATTAACGACAGCCCTGATATACATATATATGTGTGTGTATATATATACTGTATATATATATATATATACAGGTCCTTCTCAAAAAATTAGCATATTGTGATAAAGTTCATTATTTTCCATAATGTAATGATAAAAATTAAACTTTCATATATTTTAGATTCATTGCACACCAACTGAAATATTTCAGGTCTTTTATTGTTTTAATACTGATGATTTTGGCATACAGCTCATGAAAACCCAAAATTCCTATCTCAAAAAATTAGCATATTTCATCCGACCAATAAAAGAAAAGTGTTTTTAATACAAAAAAAGTCAACCTTCAAATAATTATGTTCAGTTATGCACTCAATACTTGGTCGGGAATCCTTTTGCAGAAATGACTGCTTCAATGCGGCGTGGCATGGAGGCAATCAGCCTGTGGCACTGCTGAGGTGTTATGGAGGCCCAGGATGCTTCGATAGCGGCCTTAAGCTCATCCAGAGTGTTGGGTCTTGTGTCTCTCAACTTTCTCTTCACAATATCCCACAGATTCTCTATGGGGTTCAGGTCAGGAGAGTTGGCAGGCCAATTGAGCACAGTAATACCATGGTCAGTAAACCATTCACCAGTGGTTTTGGCACTGTGAGCAGGTGCCAGGTCGTGCTGAAAAATGAAATCTTCATCTCCATAAAGCTTTTCAGCAGATGGAAGCATGAAGTGCTCCAAAATCTCCTGATAGCTAGCTGCATTGACCCTGCCCTTGATAAAACACAGTGGACCAACACCAGCAGCTGACATGGCACCCCAGACCATCACTGACTGTGGGTACTTGACACTGGACTTCAGGCATTTTGGCATTTCCTTCTCCCCAGTCTTCCTCCAGACTCTGGCACCTTGATTTCCGAAAACAGTACTTTGGACCACTGAGCAACAGTCCAGTGCTGCTTCTCTGTAGCCCAGGTCAGGCGCTTTTGCCGCTGTTTCTGGTTCAAAAGTGGCTTGACCTGGGGAATGCGGCACCTGTAGCCCATTTCCTGCACACGCCTGTGCACGGTGGCTCTGGATGTTTCTACTCCAGACTCAGTCCACTGCTTCCGCAGGTCCCCCAAGGTCTGGAATCGGCCCTTCTCCACAATCTTCCTCAGGGTCCGGTCACCTCTTCTCGTTGTGCAGCGTTTTCTGCCACACTTTTTCCTTCCCACAGACTTCCCACTGAGGTGCCTTGATACAGCACTCTGGGAACAGCCTATTCGTTCAGAAATTTCTTTCTGTGTCTTACCCTCTTGCTTGAGGGTGTCAATGATGGCCTTCTGGACAGCAGTCAGGTCGGCAGTCTTACCCATGATTGCAGTTTTGAGTAATGAACCAGGCTGGGAGTTTTTAAAAGCCTCAGGAATCTTTTGCAGGTGTTTAGAGTTAATTCGTTGATTCAGATGATTAGGTTAATAGCTCGTTTAGAGAACCTTTTCATGATATGCTAATTTTTTGAGATAGGAATTTTGGGTTTTCATGAGCTGTATGCCAAAATCAGTATTAAAACAATAAAAGACCTGAAATATTTCAGTTGGTGTGCAATGAATCTAAAATATATGAAAGTTAAATTTTTATCATTACATTATGGAAAATAATGAACTTTATCACAATATGCTAATTTTTTGAGAAGGACCTGTATATATATATACTGATCAGCCATAATATTAAAACCACCTCCTTGTATCTAAAGCACTTTGTAGTTCTACAATTACTGACTGTAGTCCATCTGTTTCTCTGCATGCTTTGTTAGCCCCCTTTCATGATAAAGAACCTTTCCTGTTCCTGCTTTACTGTAACCCTGTGCACCATGTAATCTCTATAAAGACATGAAGAAAAGCTTGGTTTAAAGAAAGTGGCCTGCACAGAATCCTGACCTCAGCCTTACTGAACAGCTTTGAAATGGACTGGATTAGAATCAGATGAGGCTCTTGACCAACAATCACCTCTGGACTTGATGGGTTATTGGATTTGCCCTGTTGTAACTCAGCTGTAGCTCAGTGGTTAAGGTAATGGACTAATGATCAGAAGGTTGCCAGTTCAAGTCCCACCACAGCAAAGTTGTCACTGTTGGGCCCCTTAAATTGTATTCAGTTATAACTGTAACTTTGAAAAAGCAGCTGCTAAATGCCACACAAGTAACTGTAAATGTCACATAGAGGATCTAAGTATTTGAATACATTTTGTTTTTGAAATGGGATGTCGAACAAGCTCATTGTCAGGTGTCTTAATACTTTTGGGTATATAGCGTACATTTAGCATTGACCTAAATAGTTCTACTGGGATTAATAGTGCAAATTGAAATGAAAAGCACAGTTTTAAAATAGGCAGTAAAATTAAAATTCGATTAATTTGTGATTGAGTCCAAATGCAACCGGTGAGTCTTCATACGTGCATCATAGAGGATTATAGCAACAGCTGGGAAAAGGAAAAAGAAAACAGACTTTATTGCAATGCAGTCATCATTTTCAATTTCAGTCCTTTAACAACATGTATTGCATTCGGTTCAGCTAAGACACAGAGCCTGAGAATGAGAAATGATTCTATTTTTTTGACAATTATTATAAAAAGAAACTTATGAAACGGGATGTCTGGAACTGACATTTAATTATGAGAAGCAAAATACAGCCCAGAGGGAAAGAGATAAACCCACTGAGAAGAGAGAGAGTGAGATTTTACTGTCCAATGGTGTCAATGGATCATCATAAGAAATGGAAGTGACGGACGGAGTTAGGAGGTATCAGAGAACAGAGAAATGGAACTGAGACTGATAACACTGCTGAGGAGAGGGGGCGCGGGAGCGAGCCTGCATTAAAGAGAATGATTCAAAAAACCAAAAACGCAAAAGACAACAAAGTCAACGACTGATTGAAATACGCCACCCGAATAAAGTACAGCTCCCTAATTGTTGTCGTCAAGCATTATTCAACTCTTTTCAAGACAAAAAGGGAGAGGAAACGGGCATTTGTTAAATGAAGGGGTGCTGTAAATGAGAAAAATGTGTGCTGTCATTTCTCGTTATTGGATCTAAAAAGAAAGTGTCTCATTAAAATGAGCCTGTTGTTGTGGCTCTTGTCATAACATGAGGTTAAAGAGACAAACAGCCCCAAACGCTCTAATGATGCTAGCAGTCAAACAGCAGCACGCGTGCAGGATTTATGACAAAGCCTATGCTTTTTTTACTGCTGCCTTTTACACAACAGACAAGTTCATTTATCCCTTGGTTTAATGCATTATAAATGACTGTCTTTATATATAATTACTGATATCTAATCACTTACTATAATTACACAGTTAATGTACAGTGTTTTCTTAAGGTATGTACTTAGGGAAGATTACTGCAGCGTCAACCAATTAAATCTACTAATTCTATTAATTCACCGAACACTTGGTCTAATGCAGTAGCCCTATGGAGTTAAAACTTTATTTTTTAAAAACAAACAAAAAACTGAAACTGAAAGTTTAAATCTTGAGCTTGAACTTTGAGAAATAAAATAAATAAAAACCCTCAAATTTTAAAATAATTTTTTTTTCAAGTTTAAATATAATTTTAATTAGATTCTGAAAAATTTTACTTGCTACTTTTATGTTTTCAGATGTTTTTTACAGTTATTTTATTCAGTTTGTCTCTGATGTGGGGGCATGACATCAACAGAAAGGGACATGTTTTTAACAGAAAAAGGTGTAGTACAATGAGTAACTACATAACAAAAGGGCTAAGGGTTCTCCTTAACGTTGCCTGAGAGATATGATTTTGTTTTTAAATTGCAATATTCTGTTTAAAAACTGTTACTAGTGTTATGGACAAATTAGATGTTATGCTCAATACACTTTATCCACATTTTGTTATGTTACAGCCTCATTCCAAAATGGATTCAATTCATTTTTTGCAACTCTATTAAAAATAAAACACAAAAATATAACATGTACATAAGTATTCACAGCCTTTGCTCAATACTTTGTTGAAGCACCTTTGGCAGCAATTACAGCCTCAAGTGTTTTGAGTATGATGCTACAAGCTTGGCACACCTATTTTTGGGCAGTTTCTTCCATTCTTCTTTGTAGAACCTCTCAAGCTCCATCAGGTTGGATGGGAAGCATTGGTGCACAGCCATTTCTCATGTTTCTCATGGTCTGAGAGTCCTTTAGGTGCCTTTTGGCAAACTCCAGATGGGCTGTCATGTGCCTTTTACTGAAGAGTGGCTTCCGTCTGATCGGTGGAGAGCTGCAGAAATGGTTGTCCTTCTGCAAGGTTCTCCTCTCTCCACAGAGCAACGCTGGAGCTCTGTCAGAGTGACCATCGGGTTCTTGGTCACCTCCCTGGCTAAGGCCCTTCTACCCTGATCGCTCAGATTGGCCGGGCGGCCAGATCTAGGAAGAGTCCTGGTGGTTCCAAACATCTTTCATTTATGGATGATGGTGGCCACTGTGCTCATCGGGACCTTCAATGCTGCAGAATTTTTTCTGTACCATTCTCCAGATCTGTCCCTCGATACAATCCTGTCTCGGAGGTCTACAGACAATTCCTTGGACTTCATGGCTTGGTTTGTGCTCTGACATGCACGGTCTACTATGGGACCTTATATAAACAGGTGTGTGCCTTTCCAAATCATGTATAATCAACTGAATTTACCACAGGTGGACTCCAATCAAGTTGTAGAAACATCTGAAGGGTGATCAGTTGAAACAGGATGCACCTGAGCTCAATTTTAAGTGTCATGGAAAAGGCTGTGAGTACTTATGTACATGTTATATTTTTGTGTTTTATTTTTAATAGATTTGCAAAAATTTCAAACAAACTTTTTTCACTTTGTCATCATGGGGGTATTGTGTGTGAGATTTTGAGAGGAAAAATGAATTTGATCCATTTTGGAATAAACAACAAAATGTGGAAAAAGTGAAGCGCTGTGAATACTTTCCGGATGCACTGTAAGCTGGATATTAGTATTATGCTGCTTGTGCATTAAATCATTATAGTTGTTAAATCTTATGTTGGTGCTTAAGGTAAGGCTGGGAGTCTAAAGTACAGAGATAAGCAACATGTCTGTAATTTAGCTGTCGTAAGCTGTTGTAAGCAGATTAGAAACAAAGGTTAGCACAGAATGGACGTTCCAAAGTCCAACACCCAATGTGATATGGCTAGAACAGTATAAAGAGAGGACCATAGTATCTGTTCCTTGTTCTTCAGCTATTCCACTGCTGTAGAAACCCACGATCGTGCCAATAAATACTTCCAATCCAGTCAACTGTAATCTTTGTTGTCATTTATCATCTCACCTTATTTTTCCATGACACTAGTGAAAAGTTCTGTTTAGCAAGCTGTTAGACAACAACTGTTAGACAATCACAGTATAACAGTGATAAATTCTGCCAGATTGTGCAGTTCAACAGCCATAAAAAGAAAAGACAAAAAGCAAAATAGGAAAGGAAGCATAGTGCTAATGCTAGCCAGTAAGCACATTCATAAGACTCTGTAACATTCTGGTAAATGTAGACAATACACATTTCAGACAAACATATAAAACTGAACACTAAGGAGTGTAAAATTTCGGTCAGGACGGGGGACTGCAGTGGCAGAGGAATTACAATTGTGGAATCGGTGACAATTAGATTTAGAGGAAAATGTGCAAAAATACAATAAAAAATGGAAAATAGTTTGCTGTGTGGTGATGCAGCAGTTTTAAATGCTGACCCACCATTGTGTAGAGCTTGAACTCTCTGGTCGGGCACTCAAGATGAGGAAAAAAAAGAAGAAAAATACAGTTCAAAAACTTCCATACACTCGTAAAAACATGCAAGCAAGCAAAAAACGTATCATAAGTTTATTAAAGACTTTATAAAAATCTGTCTCTAGCCAAAAAGAACTATATAAAGTAAATTATACTAATACTAATTATACTAATACCCATGGTGTAAAAAGTTTCTCTATGTCTTTGTGCTATGTCCTCCTAACCCCTCATTAGCAATTATAATAGACCAAAGAAGGTGACTTCTCTGTACCTACATCTGCACTTATTAAAAAAGTAGACTGGCAGGAACTTATGCTGAGAGAAGCTGTTGGATCATAGGTGATAATGTCCACAGTCAAGTAAGTTTTATATTGCCTTGGCTTCTAAACAGTTATAAAGCCCTTGCTCTGAAGTCACCAATCTTAAAACTAGACTGAAGTTGCTAATAGTATGGAGAAGGAAAAAGCAGGAGCAGGAAGCTTATAAACCTGTGTACTTTTAGACATATGCAATTAAACTAGCATTGTTTATGTAAGCAAAAAGAGATCAGTATAAAACTATCTACACCGATCAGCCATAACATTAGAACCACCTCCTTGTTTCTACACTCACTGTCCATTTTATCAGCTCCACTTACCATACCTCCTTTCATGCTGTTCTTCAATGGTCAGGACCCCCACACGACCACCACAGAGCAGGTATTATTTGGGTGGTGGGTCATTCTCAGCACTGCAGTGACACTGACATGGTGGTGGTGTGTTAGTGTGTGTTGTGCTGGTATGAGTGGATAAGACACAGCAGTGCTGCTGGAGTTTTTAAACACCTCACTGTCACTGCTGGACTGAGAATAGTCCACCAACCGAAAACATCCAGCCAACAGCGCCCCGTGGGCAGCGTCCTATGACCACTGATGAAGGTCTAGAAGATGACCAACTCAAACAGAGGAAATAGATTTAATATAAATGAGCAATCGTCTCTGACTTTACATCTACACAGTGGACCAACTAAGTAGGAGTGTCTAATAGAGTGGACAGTGAGTGGACACAGTATTTAAAAACTCCAGCAGCGCTGCTGTGTCTGATCCACTCATACCAGCACAACACACACTAACACACCACCACCATGTCAGTGTCACTGCAGTGCTGAGAATGACCCACCACCCGAATAATACCTACTCTGTAGTGGTCCTCTGGGGGTCCTGACCATTGAACAACAGGGTGAAAGCAGGCTAAAAAGTAGACTTAAAAAACTGCTTCTGTATGGTAGGTGGAGCCGATAAAATGGACAGTGAGTGTAGAAATTTGCTGATGACATTAAAATGGTATGATGCTGGAAAAATGCATCAGAAGGTGACTATGTAGAAAAGTGATGTCATTTGTTTTTGAAATTATTAATAAATAGAGTTTAAAACGTGCGGAAACTTTTTGAAGAATCCTCGTAATTTAAGTTACAGCATGTATATGTTTGACCCTGCAGACAATAAATCTATCTTTAAATAACTCAGTCTCAGAAAAAACACCAGTTGCAAACTGAAATTATTGGTCTACTGTGTTGTCTGTGAAAACCTCTAACCTTAACGGATCATTCAGTCATGTGGTTATCTTCATCAAACACATTTTATGGATCAGAGTTGTGCTAGGTCTAACACATGCACTGGGCATGAGGCACAAATATACCCAGCACTGGCTGCTTATTTATCACAGGGCACCACATACCCACCCATTCGGTATCCCACTTCATTACACCCAGGGACAGTCTAGGGCAACCAGTTCACCTTAGGATGTTTTAGGGAAGTGAAACTAACAGAGAGTCTAGAGGAAACCCACAGGAAAAAGGGGGAGGGCAGGGTTTAAACTTAGATCCCCTTAATCTATGTGCTGTTTAGCACTAACCCAAAAGTGGCTGGCTTTACGACTGTGGGAGAGGTGTGAGGTGTTTACTAGCCTGTGGGTTTGTGTGTTTAATTTTCAGAGGTGCTGTCGACCTATAAATGTCACCTGCATAAGTGGTGGATAATTTACAGAGAGCATAACGTGACTCTTTTATTTGATTTTTTGTTTATGCATCCCCCCCACCAATTTACCTCGCAATCTAGTCAAATCCAATCACCCATTTGGAATTTGCCCCTAATACTGCAGATCTCCACCCCTGACCGAGAAGGGTCGCAACTGTCACACGACATGCACAATAACGACCGCATCTATTCACCTGCACAAGGTGGGTTTATATAGGGATTCCTTATTCCGTGCATGGAGAGTCACGCACTGATCTCCATCATCCCACATCTCATTGTGCAGGCACAATTAATCCTAATTACAGCAGTTATAAAGAATCCCTGTTCAGCCATTGTACAGGCCCTTACAGACACCAGCCAATCGTGTGTCTGTGTAGGCACCTGGCTGGCTGATAGCATAGCTGAGATTCAAACTTAAAAAGCTTGAGACCTCAGCTTTGACAGGCCAGCATCAGTGCAGCAACTGCACACATATCGGAGGAGGCATGTGCTTGTCTGCAGCTTTCCCTGGTCAGCAGGGTGGTACAAGTGGCAGAGGAGTTGTAATCAGAAATTTGGAAATGACTAGATTGGGAAAAAGTAGATTTTTTAAAAAGTAATAGCACTTAGCAGGAGCAGACATCATTGGGGCAGCGTAAGTGGTTCTTAGAGCTTGGAAAAATGATGCTAAGACTTGACAATTCATTATTTTGCGTGCTACCATCTAATGTAATTTGCTCGCCTTTAAACTATAACATGATAATAATGCAGTTAGCTGTTAGTCTGTCAGTACAGTTTATATTTTACACTGCAGGCTTTTAAGACAAGCAAACTGCACACTATATATTTTTTAAATGGACAAAGAAAATGATTCCAATCACCGTTATAATGGTAGTTATATATGTACAATATACAATCCCCATTTCCAGAAAAGTTGGGACACTTTCTTAAAATGCAATTAAAACTGAAATCTTGTTAATTCAAAAGGATAAAGAAAAGATTGTCAGTGTTTTCATGGCAAACTTAAATAGGTAAATATAAATAAATTTGTTTATATTATATATATTAAATACCGTGTCCACTCACTCACTGTCCGCTCTATTAGACACTCCTACCTAGTTGGTCCACCTTGTAGATGTAAAGTCAGAGACGATCGCTCATCTATTGCTGCTGTTTGAGTTGGTCATCTTCTAGACCTTCTTCAGTGGTCACAGGATTCTGCCCACGAGGCGCTGTTGGTTGGATGTTTTTGGTTGGTGGACTATTCTCAGTCCAGCAGTGAAAGTGAGGTGTTTAAAAACTCCCTCAGCGCTGCTGTGCTCATTCTCAGTGCTGAGAATGATCCACCACCTAAATAATAATTACTCTGTAGTGGTCCTGGGAGAGTCTTGACCATTGTAGAACTTTGTAGAACTACAAAGTGATTCTATATGGTAAGTGGAGCTGATAAAATGGACAGTGAGTGTAGAAACAAGGAGGTGGTCATAATGTTATGTCTAATCGATGTGTATATATATATACATATATATACACACACACACACACACACACACACACACACACACACACACACACACACACACACACACACACACACATATATATATATATATATATATATACAGTATATAGACTTGGGAGTACTTTGGAAAATAATTGTCACTTAACACAGTCTACCGCTGCATCAGGAAATGCAACCTGAAACCCTGAAACTGTATTATGCAAACAGGAAGCCACATATTCATTTTGCACAAAAACGTCAATAATGTCTCTGTACCAAAGGTCATCTGAGATGGACTGAAAGATAAAGGAAACATGTGCTGTGGTCAGATGAGTCTATGTTCCAGGTTGTTTTTAGAAGAAAACACAGCCTTTGGATTCTATGTGCCAAAGATTAAAAAGACCATGCAGACTGTTACCCATTACAAGTGGAAAACCAGCATCTATGATGGCATAGGGGGCATCAGTGCCAACAGCATGGGAGATCTGCATATATGTAAAGGTACCATTGATGGGGTGAATATGTGTACATATGTATAGTCTCATATATAAGACCTGATATATAAGACTTAATATATATTCAAGTCTTTTTAATTTTACACTCCACACACATTACTTGTAGACTGGAAACAGCAAATCATATCTTAGTTATATATATGTGTGTGTGTGTGTGTGTGTGTGTGCCAGCAGCTAGGGGAAGTGCAGTACCAGCAATACTCACATCACCCCAGTATTCTGTCTGACCTACACCTGTCCTACCTGTCCACAGAAACCACAATGGATGCTAGAGACAGAGTGTGTGTGTGTGTGTGTGTGTGTGTGTGTGTGTGTGTGTGTGTGTGTGTGTATGCGTAGGTGTTTAAAGTCGGGGCAGACAGTAAGGGTCTGGCATTTTTACACATGGTGACTTTCACCTCTCTGGCCAAGGTCCACTATTTACAGATACGGCACAGTGCAGTAAAGACTTCTGGGATGTAGCATGCTGTTAGCATGAGGAAATCTCATCATGGATTTATTAGACATAATGTAAGTACAGCTACCTAACCAAATTTCACTCCACGCAACAACTAGCTAAGACATGAGAGATTCTAACCTTATGCACTTAATATGTACACATGTAAAATGCCATTTAATTTCTAAAGATTTTATCCATATTAAAATGCTGAAACTATGAAAGAACTATGAAAGTGCTGTAAAAAAGGATCTGCCCCCTTTCTGATCGTCACTGTACACAAAAAAATTGTCACAATGAATGATTACAGATTATCAAACCTTATTAAACATTATTATGTTTAGGGAGAAATGGGTGTCTAACACCCATAAGACCAGTGTAAAAAAATGCTCCCATAAAGAACCTGCTTGCACCACTTTTGGCAGAAATAGATGCAACTCATTTTCATTATTGATAAAAAAAAGTCCTACATTGATGTCTGGGTATTTTAGCTTAAAAAAATCTGCTTTACAGTGTTTCTATTGAGTGAATGTCAGGACTGTTCTGTTTCTGTTTAAGTTTGGCAATCCAAAAGACCTGACATTTGTAAGAATGTTGTAGTACAGAAAGAAACTGATTATTTCTTCAAAATTGAAATGCAAGCAATCATATTGTAAGTAATAGAACAGACTGGGTGGTGGTACTTCTTAGTAAATATATATAGAATATAGAATGCCTTTATTTGTCATATATACATATACAGTTGTACAGTACAATAAAATTCTGTCTTCGCATATCCCAGCTTGTTTGGAAGCTGGGGTCAGAGCGCAGGGTACGCCTGCGCCCCTGGAGCAGAGAGGGTTAAGGGCCTTGCTCAAGGCCCCAACAGTGGCTACATGGCAGAGCTGGGATTCAAACTCTCAATCTTTCAGTTGATTGCTCAAAGCCCTACCCACTAGGCTACCACTGTCCCAAATATATTTATTAGTCCCTAATATAATATAAATATATACACTAGAAAGCACTGTTTGGAGGACTGTCTCTTGCCCAAAATAAGATGAAACTAAGTAGTAGCAGACTTAAAGCTAAACAATATGAAATACAAAATACAATACAAAAAAACAAACACACACATACTGTATATATATATATATATATATATATATATATATATATATATATATATATATATATATATATACAGGGGTTGGACAAAATAACTGAAACACCTGTCATTTTAGTGTGGGAGGTTTCATGGCTAAATTGGACCAGTCTGGTGGCCAATCTTCATTAATTGCACATTGCACCAGTAAGAGCAGAGTGTGAAGGTTCAATTAGCAGGGTAAGAGCACAGTTTTGCTCAAAATATTGCAATGCACACAACATTATGGGTGACATACCAGAGTTCAAAAGAGGACAAATTGTTGGTGCACGTCTTGCTGGCGCATCTGTGACCAAGACAGCAAGTCTTTGTGATGTATCAAGAGCCACGGTATCCAGGGTAATGTCAGCATACCACCAAGAAGGACAAACCACATCCAACAGGATTAACTGTGGACGCAAGAGGAAGCTGTCTGAAAGGGATGTTCGGGTGCTATACCGGATTGTATCCAAAAAACATAAAACCACGGCTGCCCAAATCACGGCAGAATTAAATGTGCACCTCAACTCTCCTGTTTCCACCAGAACTGTCCGTCGGGAGCTCCACAGGGTCAATATACACGGCCGGGCTGCTATAGCCAAACCTTTGGTCACTCGTGCCAATGCCAAACGTCGGTTTCAATGGTGCAAGGAGCACAAATCTTGGGCTGTGGACAATGTGAAACATGTATTGTTCTCTGATGAGTCCACCTTTACTGTTTTCCCCACATCCGGGAGAGTTACGGTGTGGAGAAGCCCCAAAGAAGCGTACCACCCAGACTGTTGCATGCCCAGAGTGAAGCATGGGGGTGGATCAGTGATGGTTTGGGCTGCCATATCATGGCATTCCCTTGGCCCAATACTTGTGCTAGATGGGCGCGTCACTGCCAAGGACTACCGAACCATTCTGGAGGACCATGTGCATCCAATGGCGGTGCCGTGTATCAGGATGACAATGCACCAATACACACAGCAAGACTGGTGAAAGATTGGTTTGATGAACATGAAAGTGAAGTTGAACATCTCCCATGGCCTGCACAGTCACCAGATCTAAATATTATTGAGCCACTTTGGGGTGTTTTGGAGAAGCGAGTCAGGAAACGTTTTCCTCCACCAGCATCACGTAGTGACCTGGCCACTATCCTGCAAGAAGAATGGCTTAAAATCCCTCTGACCACTGTGCAGGACTTGTATATGTCATTTCCAAGACGAATTGACGCTGTATTGGCCGCAAAAGGAGGCCCTACACCATACTAATAAATTATTGTGGTCTAAAACCAGGTGTTTCAGTTATTTTGTCCAACCCCTGTATATATACCGTCACAGCATTACATTATAACCACTGACAGGTGAAGTGAATAACACTGATTATCTCTTCATCACGGCACCTGTTAGTGGGTGCATATATGCATATATACAAAGGAGCCGCACTATTTTTGTTGGAAACGGTGAGGGTGGGAGGAGTAGTAATTGGTCGTGACTGAAAGCCTGAGAGAGAGCTTATAGTCTGGATTTAGCGGCATCTGATTTCCACCTTTTTGGACGCTCAAAGAAGCTTTAAGGGGAAGAAGATTTTCATGTGATGATGATGTGAAAGCAGCGGTGCATCAGTGGCTACACACTCAGTCAAAAACATTTTTTGCTGATGGCATTAAAAAGTTGGTACAACGCTGGAAAAATGCATCAGAAGGTGTAAAAAAGTGATGTCATTTGTTAAAAAGTTAAAGTGCAGAAACTTTTTGAACAACTTTCATATATACGAAACAGAACACCTGGCAGGTGACATATGGTCAAGGATAAAGTACGTCACAGTCAGCTCTCATATAAAGTGTTGACCTGTCCACTGCAAAGATACCTGTCCAATGACCTCTGACAGATAGTTGGAGCTTGGAGATGTGGAGCCAGTGTTATAGCAACAGCTGCACTTATGGGCTTTTCCCGTACCATGTTATCACGAGTGTACCAAGAGTGGAGGAACCATGGAGGAACCATGGAGGAACCATGTGTTCACATCTATAAAGCCTACTGTTTCCTTTGCTTTAAATTTTACAAGCTAAAGTGTAAACTGAACATGTGGTGGCACAGCTAGTAGAGAGGGTGCAGCACAGTAAATGGCTTCTGAGGTCCTGGGTTTGATCCTTTCCTTCATTCACTGTCTGTGAGGCGTTTCATTTTCTGTCATCATACAAGTAGAGATAAGTAGAGCTGATGTTTGGATTGGCCGGATGAAAGGGTCACAGTCCAGTGTAGGAGGATAAAGTATGACATGAAAAGATCTGTTCATGCAAAGAAAATCCAAATTGGGTCTAAAATAGCATGTCACTACTGTGAAAGTCTTATTAGCAGCTACAGGAACCAGTATTACTGTTAAAAGGTTTTAGCTGTTGTTAATTGACACTTGAAAAGACATTTTATGCACAAATCAAGCAAAACCAACACCAAATACTGTCTGACAAGATCAGCAACACTTAGCTGCTCAGCGTGATCCACTTTACAGCACAAAGAGGAATTTTAGAGAGAATTTTGGTGGACAAAAGAAAAACAAAACATAAAATGTAAAAAAAAAAAAAAATAGTGGATAGTGATCATGGGTCATGTGGTGCAATACATTGATTATCCTGCTCTACTGAATGCACTAAGTCTTTATAAACCTTTTATAACACCCCATTTCCTTCTTTTCACAACACCAACCCAGTTTTGTGGTTACATTTTAAAACAAAAATCTATTTTGTGTAGATTTTTTTATATATACCCTAACCATATATATGATTTAACCATCAGTCCATGTGGGCTCTACACAGGGAAAAACAAGCGAGTCAGATAACATGACCAGAGCAATTGTATTTAAGTTCTTAATAAAGCATCATAGTTCTATTTATTAATTTATTTATATTCCAATTAATTTGTAAATTATTGAATAACAGGTGGGTCGAAATAACACAAAGACAATCCATGTAGGTACAGTACGTTAATGGTATACCACTTTGGTACACCTTAGTTCACATTAGGAAAAAATCTAAAGAAATTCTTGTTAAAAAATGTAAATACCTAAACATGAGCTTGGTGTGCATCATATTCCAAAATCAATCCACTAAAAGTGTGTCTAGGAATCCATTGATGTTGAACTAGAAGTCCTGGCTAGATTGAGATTCCAAATAAAAGCTGTACAGTGGGCCGCTCAGGTGGCGCAGTGGTAAAGTACGCTAGCTCTCGTAAAGTACGCTAGGGTTTCGAATACATGGTATCGAATCTCAGCTCTGCCTCTCCGACTAGGCTGGGCGGCAGCATGAACAACGATTGGCTGTTGTTCAGGGTTGAAGGGTAAGAAAGTCGGATCATAGGTCCTCATAACTGGTGCAACTGCGGCCCCTGCTGGCTGACTGATGGCGCCTGCACAGGGCTGAGGAATAATGCTGATGGGGGTGTGTCCCTCAGTACACAGTGTACTGACTTGTGCGTACCGGAGGGGGCGATGTCAGTTGAGAGGCGTCCTCAGTCAGTGGTGAAGGGTTGAATCAGTATGGAGGACGCATTCAGGGTAATTGGACACGACTAGACTGGAGGATAAAAATTGGGGAGAAAATATAAATAAATAAATAAATAAGCTGTACGGCTCTGTAAAGCCGTTGTTCAGTACCACCCATGCTGGAATAAAAAAAGCCTTACCCAAAATGTAGCTACAAAGTTTGAAGAACTGATTTATGCCTGTTCGCAACTGGTGTAAGAGGAATGCCTGACACCTCTAATACCTGGAACTGTTTTGTTATGGATTGAACTGGGCCTCATGCAGATTTCAACTTTTGGGGAAGTTTGAGGACTATGACAATATGACAGTGCTTCCCGTTACAGTACCCCCTCCTGAAGGAACAGCTTTGTAAGCCTGCCTGCAGTCCAATCTGTCTTCCATTTAAAATGTATAGTGCATCATGATGAGGAAAATCAGTTTATGGCAACTGCAGAGCAGATATAGTCTTAAATCAAGCAGTGGGCAAAATATTAGTTTTCAAATGATAAGAAATGTGATTAATAGGAAATGTGATGTAACAGTGGTAAACACTCCTCTGCAGAAAAAAAATGATGTTTGTGTACATATAGATACATTGGAAATATTTTATGTAAAAATGCAGAAATACATTATTACATATAACATTGTTTTGTTGGTACTTCTGTTAGTTCAATAAAAAATCAACAGAATTAACAAATCACGGATTCCTGTGTTTGTGAACCATAACTTTTAAAGAAATGTGGTTTGTATTTTAAAATGTGTATTGTAGTTCTTATCAGCTCACCCCAGTGCCCGACATTACCAATGCTCTTGTACCAAAATGAAAGCAAATACCTGCTGTCATGTTCCAAACTAGTCGAAAATCCTTTTAAAAAAAACTATGACTTGGCCATATTGGAGTGACCCAGTTCAAAATAAGACAAATAGTTCCACACGAATGAGCTATTAAACCTTTTACAAACCAAAATTAAACTATTAAAGCATATTTTGGTGTGCTGTCAATTAAAATCTAGAATAAAAAAGATAGACTAGGTATTTTATTATTAAACAACATTCATAACAAAGTGGAATTTCATAACAAATAATCCACAAAATATAAATACAAAACTATAAAACGTGAATCAGCTAATAAAAAGCTCAAGAAGGAGAAAAATCATTAAAGACTGAATAAGTATAATCGGGTGCAGTGGTGTAACTAGGAGCTCATGGGCCCCAGTGAAACAAATATATATAAACAAATTTCATATATATATATATATATATATACAGTGTATATATACACATATGGTGTATGCTGATAGCTGATCAGAATAAATTAAAGGTACTCACTCTCACTTACTTTTAATATTTTACTTACAAAAATATTGTAATATCATAATAACGAGGGGGGGGTAGTTACGCCCCTGATGGGGTGGTAGCTGAATGTATGTTTAGAGGAGCAGCCCATTTGGAGACGTGCCTTTCAGCGCGACCTAGTTTGGCTGGCGGAGGGAGAACAGAGTCGCAGTGTGAGCTGTCACCTGTGACTGATGCGCTTCATGTGCAACTTCTCTCTAACCTCTTTGTCAGCGCATTAGCTGGCACACCTTTCCACACAACGCCCGGCTGTGAAGTTCACTCTGGTTTTTGCTGACGGACACATTTTGGTACTGTTTGTTTCCCAGGAACTCACCACGATTTCAGTGATATAGGCCGTTGCGTGTATTAAGAGGTTGGAATGCGCCAAGCTGCCACCGCTGCATCGCAACATTTCACTTTCCTAAGATGAGTGACACCCTCTAAATACATCACCTCTAAATCCATGGCACAATGGAAGCCTTCACATTATAGAATGCACTGACCCAGAGGACACAGAGAAGTCTCAATATACAGGAAAGATATTTATGAAGATGTACATGCCAAAGACAAACAGGACCATCCAGACAGCTATCAGTGAAAGATGCAAAAGCCAGCTGTCATGGTATGAAGGTGCATCAGTGCCCACAGCATGGGTGGCTTGCATATGTGTGAAGGAACCATTGATGCAAACGTGTATATTGGGATATTAGAGAAACCACCCTGCTAATGTGGTAAATATAGTGAAATAGGTTTGGGAGTATTTTGGAAGGCTGTTATCATTAAACAAAGTCCACCGCTGCATCAAACAATGTAACCTGAAACTAGATTACACAAAGAGAGATCTGTACATCAATTCTTGAATCTATCAAGAGAAAAGTTAAAAGTATTACTTGTAAAACTGCAATTATTAGTAGCCTCAGTTCCCAAACAATTAAAAAGTGTCATTAATGAGATTAGGATTTTAACGTCATGTTTTACACTTTGTTTACATTCAGGACAGAAATGGACAATTTTGTATCTCCAATTCACCTCACGTGCACGTCTTTGTACAGTGGAAGGAAACCGGAGCTCCCACGCAGACACGGGGATAACATGCAAACTCCACACAGAAAGTACCCGGTCCACCCGGGGATCGAATCCAGGACCTTCTTGCTGTGAGGCGACAGTGCTACCCACTGAGCCACCATGCCACCCCCAAACAATTAAAAAGTGTCATTAATAGAAAAGGTGATGTAACAGGGGTAAACATGTGTCTATGCTGTGTGTTAGGATATTTAAAAATACACAATTAAGTTGTTCAGTGAAAACATAGAAAATCTTTTCTTTGTGCTTTTTTAGTTAAATAAAGGTTCAAGACAATGAAAAAATCACATATTTTAGTTTTTATTGCATTTTACTGGATGTAAAAAAATCTACTTTTGTTTGTACAACTACAAATTATTTAAAATATTTTAGATCAGTGATATTTAAACTGGATTTAAGCAAAACCTTCCTAACAATATATTTTAACTTTGAAATGACTATCCATTACATTAAGCTATGCTGTAAATGTACTATGCCTATGAGATATTAAATTCTTTAATAAGTAAATAGGGGCGGCACAACAAGAAGGTCCTGGGTTCGATCCCCAGGTGGGACAGTCCAGGTTCTTTCTGTGTGGAGTTTGCATGTTCTCCCCGTGTCTGTGTGGGTTTCCTCCAGGAGGTCCGGTTTCCTTTCACAGTCCAAAGACATGCAAATGAGGTGAACTGGAGATACTAAATTGTCCATGACTGTGTTTGTCATTAAACTTGTGAACTGATGAATCTTGTGTAATGAGTAACTACCGTTTCTAACAGAATGTAACCAAAGTGTGTAAAACATGATGTTCAAATCCTAATAAACAAATAATAAGTTAATATAAATTTTGTATGAGTTTAGCTAAATATGGGTAAGAAATTATGTGGTAATATTTTCTAGTGATGAACTGAAATGTGTTCTGATTGTGATTAATAATTGTAACAGGCCTACCTGTAGTATTTAAAAAACAAACAAACATCTATTTAAAAGTTTTAGACTTAATTCTTGTCCTCTCATTAAGTGACTCAGTTTCACAGTCCTAGAAAACACCATAACATTCTCCAACACCAACTATACATACAGCTTGTACAAAGTTATTATGTATCATACCATTTACACAAAAGAATTAAATCGGAGTGTGTAGTTCCTCTATAAGTAGCTTTGCAGTCAGATTTCCCAGCTAAACTGTGATTAGGTCATTGAACAGGTGCTTAAATCTAATCAGTAAAGTGGTAGAATAAGATAATGGTGTCTGGATTAATGTAATCCTGGCTCATTTTCATTTCCTCTGCACTGCTTAGAGTGTCCATAAAGAGATCTATTGCAATCTGACTCCATCATCTCTATGAATGCCAACCGAAATATCTTCATCAAGCAAGAGACGAGTCGGTTGAGTTTTCTGAAACCATTAAAACAACAGGAGTCTGCTTTTTGAGATGTAGATTCAGAGCTAAGCATGGATGAACAAGCCACAAGGGTCAAATCGTTCTGTGCTGTAACGTTAATGCTAGAACAGGTCTGTATTAGTAAATGATTCAGACAATATACTTTTATTCAATATAACGTCTAAAGCAGGGTTGTCAAACTCAAGGCCCACAGGCCAAATCCTGCCCGCCTTGTCATTTTATGTAGCCCGCGAGAGCTTAAAAGACGTAAGATTGTTGTGATGGTTCGAGTAGTTACAGAGACGTACTTATAATTTAATGGGACACCTGCGCTTTTAAGTGGCAACCGTTGACATCGTAGTCATGGCTACTAACTTTGACTTTGCCAAGAAGCCATGTGACTTTTACGTTTTAGAGGGAAAAGAATGCCGAGTAAAGTCAGTAGCGTAAAAATAATAAATAGAAGTGAATTCTCTTGCAATCCAATACAAAAGCATCGTCTGTAATTAGTAAGTAGTATATTCTCAGTTGTTTGTAAATGTTTAGTATGTTACAGTGTTTCAGTTACAAATTTACCATAATTCCGTAATTAAATAAGGTTATTACCCTTACTACAGCAATTAGTATTTTTACACAAAATGCTAACTTGTTAGCGCTATTTTACGTTTGGTTAAATTTCATATTGTACTAGATGTAACACTTAACTACAGCTATGTGCATGTACTGTATTCACAGTGTTCAGCTGGAACGCCAATAAAACCTACGTAACTGTATTTTGGAGAGAGCTGTCTGTCTGTCTAGCTGAGAAAGGGAGAAAACTCTTAGCGAGGGCAAAACAATTGTCTTAAAATACACTTTAAAATCACACATCAACTGCATCTCTCACAATGCATGCTGATTTTGTGACCTGCAAAGTGACCGCATCCCGCCACTAGATGATGTTGGGAAATATTTACAAATAATCCCAAAATGTACAAGAAGAGAAAACTGAAGCAGAATGAGGTAATTTAATGAAAGATGGGAAAGTGAATACAAGTCTGTGCTTCAAGAAGAAAAAACGGTACGTCTCTTGTGTTATGAGGCCGTGTCTGTGGTAAAGGAATACAATATAAATGTAGATATACATTATAAATATACAGTATAAATTTGGCATTTTGACACCAAACACAGAATTTAGCCTCCAAAACAACAAATTGTCCAAGACTTAAAAGGCAAACTGCAATAACAGCAGGATACGCTACAATCGGCCCTTTGAGGGCCACCATAATGCAGATGTGGCCCTCAGTGAAAATGAGTTTGACACTCCTGGTCTAAACCTACAGACCGAAAAGAGTAAGGAGGGAAAACAAAGTGTGACTTAACAGTTGGATAAACAGATATATAGTCTTACTGAAAGAAACCACTTCTGCATAAAGTTCATTTATTTGCTATGACGTTTCAAATTGTACCAGCAAAACAGAGCCACCAGGAGCTCTTATGGGTCAAGCATTCAGGCCACTACTGTCTCTACATGTATGCATAGGCATACATTTTGTTATTCATTTAGATTTGCAGCACTTAAGTGCTTTTATCCAAAGTGAATTACAGTTGAGAGAGTATACAATTTTAGGAATTGAGGGTTAAGAACCTTGCTCAGGGGCCAAACAACGGGTAGTGGCTGGCTTGAATCAGCAACCTTCTGATTAACTAGTCAGTACTTTAACTGCTAGGCTTAATCACCGGCTATAACTGTCCTAACATTATAAATATACAGATACCACTTAGTTAAAAGAAAATTTCCAGAAATTTGGTTTGTTCTCTACATAGAAGGGCTGGCTCAATACCACTTTTTTATGTCCGATACAGATACTGCAAATTAAATATCTGCTGATACCGATACCGATACCAATCCGATACTGTCATTTCTCCTCTCAAACAACTAAGCAGTAATAATACATGTCGCAGTGCACCATGGTTAAACTAGCTATCTAAATAACAATGCTCAGACTGTGAAACAAATATTCTGAAGGAATAAATACAGAACCTACAACATCACACTTATGCAAAACTACTGTTTTTATTTTCACTATTACAACATTTAGCAGCATTTTTAACTTGTTTACCAGCAGCATACAAACATTTAAAATACGTGACACATCTCGCTTTACGGCGTGTCATCCAAATTGTCTACAATTGGAAGATGTGGATGTCAATCAAACGTGATGGACCAATTAGAATTGACACAGAGTTCAGATTTTCCATTAAAGTTCTGTCCCGTTTTTAGATTATTAAACCCTGCTGGATTTTGAAGAGGACATCTGTGGCTAAGCGAGAAACAGTGTAGTTTGTTTTATTTTACTACTGATGGATTAATCGTTGAGGATGTGAGAGATCTCCAAGCCGGGACAAGATAGGTTCTTTTTCTCAGGTGGGCGATTTATCATTTATAAAGTGATTTTTATTGTGGTTAAACAGTGGTTTTAGATGTAGCAGTAGTAGATGATTTTTTAAAATGCTAAAAGTAGATCGGTGTGTTTTAATTTCTGAATGGCTGTTGCGGATTAGTTGTAGATCAGTGGCACATCAGAAGCACCTTGTTACGGCAGTTGCCGAGTGCGCTGGCAATAAACGGCACTCTGTTGGAACGTATCTTCATGTGTTATTTGCTTTACACACAAACAATGGCCTCGTTTACATTAAGTGTTATTTACATTAAGTGTTATTTACATTAAGTGTTATTTACATTAAGTGTTATTTACATTAAGCAACAGTATCGGATCAGATTACACGTTTTTTTCCTCCTGATATCTGATCCAGTGATTTGGGCCGAGACAGAGTATCGGATCGGTGCCAGCCCTACTACATAGTTAGACCTTAGAGATCAGTTTAAAATTTTGAGAGTACATATTATATACAATATTCCATCAAAATATACCTGAACTGAATGCTGTTTTACAATTCATCTGCAATTACTTGTTGGCAATCTATAATTAACTTCAACTCAGAGACGTATGACCACCTGAATAGAATTTCAGTCGCAGGTTTTCAGTGTAATCAGTTTGGTTAAGAAGAGGAGACAGGAGCTCCTGCCCTGTTGGAGCATTGAGTAGTGAAAACACGTTCAACTCACCCACCATCAGCCTCCAGAGGATACGCTCGACCGCCAGAGCTTAGTACTGAACTCTGATGGTCATAGATCACCTGCTTGTACTCTCATGGGCCTTAGAACAAGAACGGGGCATTTCATTTCTACTAATTTAACCAGTAGAGATTCATCATTTACAGAGAGAGAGAACAAGATAGAGACTGTAGAGGCTGATAGAATAAAAAAAGGCTGTTTGGAGCAGCCAGCTGGGTGGTAAGGTATGCTTATGTGTGTGTGGCCAAGGTATCCTCTTTGCATGCGAGATGGCAGGCAATGCATCAAAAGATGACAGCTTCCCTATTCTGCTTTAAACAAGAGTGCTGGGTTGGGATTCGTGGCTGGGCCTTAACTTTAATCATTCATCTAAATAAGAGTTGCACTCGCCCGACTGGGCTGCTCCGAGCTCAGCACTCCGGCATGCCGCCGGGAATAAGAAGTGACGGCGTTCTAGCGCTACTCTTATTTGGAAACTTGTAAACATACATTTGAGACAGAATGGAGATGCGTGACCACAGATCTTTTCGACGATTTATGTATTGAAGGAGCTTAATGTGCCAAATGCTCAAGTTGCAAAATAGGGGTTTGAGAAAGAGAGAGAGAGGGGAGGGGAGGCGCCCCACTTTAAGATGAGTGACATTAAGTGACAGTGATTGATGCCCTCTCCGCTCCCTCGGCGAGAGAAGTCAACAGAAAAATATCAGCAATAAATAAAGAATAAAGTAAACAGAGATGAGAGGGCGAGCAAGAGGAAAGAGAGAGAGAGGAGAGAGAGCCATCTACATAATGAAAAGACTTGGTGAGAGAGTGAGGAAAAAAACGGTCCTAAGGGAACAATAAAAAGCAAGACAGAGAAAAAGTGTGTGTGTGTGTATGTGAGAGAGAGAGAGAGAGAGAGAGAGATAGAGAGAGAGAGAGAGAGAGAGAGAGAGAGTCCTTGCAGAGAAAAGATGGGTAAGCAGTTAAAAGTGTGTCAGGCATGGGGATGAAGAAGGAAGGAACAGGGGGATTATAGAAAGACGACTAGGTGTGAGGGGTAGGAAGGATGGCAGAGTTGGTGGCATGTGTGGCATGTGTGTGACAGCGTGGGCTGACTCAGTCAGGTGGTCAAATAAAGGATGCTTGCTGGTGCTCATCTACAGGAGGCCCTGTGACTGACGGACTGGCACTGAGCGCTACACTTCCATCCCCGAACAGTGCTGCTAACATTTCTTCCCTCTGTTCTGCTTCATCCTGTCTGTCTGTCCCTCCTCTGTCTGACTTTGTCTCCATTACTTACCATTTGCTGAGGGCTGCATATAAATCCTGATCATGCTTTTGGATTTCTTGATTAATTAAAGCTGATCGATTATGATTGATTACTTGTCAGATTAGCTGTGTCATACCCGGTATGTTTTTAACCTACACATGCCAAACTTTTTAAAGCACAAAGTAATTGGACAGCACTGACATCATTTCAGCATGTGTAAGAAGCGAAGTGGTGCAGATGGTAAACTTGTACCCCTTTTCCACCGACGCGGATCCGGCTCCATTCCGGTTCGCGAACTTAATTTTGAACATGTGGCTTGTGTGGCAGTAGAACTGGAACACTGTACCATTGGTGATGACCGGTAGTATAAGTTACTTAGTCTGCTGTCAGTCTGTGGGATAGTCTTAGTATTTAGTATTGTAATTTCCCCGTTAATATGTATAATTAATCCCTTATAATAACGTGTATCTCTCTTGTTTTAATTTCATATTCTCCAAATTGTAGGGTATATTTTACTATATTTTCTTTTAGTTTTCATGTTCTTAATTGCTTATCTCTTTTGTTTTAATTTCATATTCCCTAAATTGTAGACAGAGGTGGAAAGAGTACTAAAATATTGTACTCAAGTAAAAGTACTATTACTTTAATGAATTTTTACTTAAGTACGAGTAAAATTACTAGTCTAAAAATCTACTCAAGTAAAAAGTAACTCATTTAAAATGTACTCAGAGTAAACGTTACTTAGTTACTTTTTTAACAGGAGAGGGTGACAAGTGGATATAAATCTCACAATAGTTGTTTTTTATTCAAATATAATAGAAAAAACATGTTGATACAACATTTAAAACATTTATGGATGTGTAATGTGTCATTTTAGTACAGACCATCCCATAAAACTTTTAAAACTGTATAACCACTAGTGAACGACTCGATTCTATTGAACGGCTCTTTAAAATGAACAAAAGGAACCAAGTCGTGCCTTTGGGAGCTGTTTCCTCGCTGCCTGAACAAAAGAATGAAGAGCCATTTTTTTTAACGGCTCTTTAAAAGGAACCGAGCCAAAAGATCCGACTCCCCATCGCAGAATTTACTGCAGCAGTTTCCCAGACGCGTTTTTTTTTTACTCAGTAACGCATGTTATATAAAATGTAGTGAATTACAATTCTTAATACATAACATACTTAAGTGAAAGTAAAAGTACTGATTGTAAAATCTACTTTAAAAAGTACAAGTACGCAAAAAACTACTCAATTACAGTAACGCGAGTAAATGTAATTCGTTACTTTCCACCTCTGTAGGGTATATTTTACTATATTTTCTTTTAGTTTTTTATGTTCTTAATTTTTTATCTCTCTTGTTTGAATTTCATGTTGTCTTAATTGTAACTAAATGTTTGCAAGAAGTCTTTCTGAGGTTTTAGATCTCAGGAATGTTTTAATGCTTTTAATTAAAACTTTTTTTTTTTCCTTATGTAAAGCACTTTGAATTGCCAATGTGTATGAAAGGTGCTTTACAAATAAACTTGCCTTGCCTTGCCTTACTGCACTAAGAAAATGACCGATGAATTTGGGCAGTACAGAGCACTTATTGTCGTGGAAGAAAAAATTAAGTTGTTTGTCACTGAAACTCGAACCTTGAATAAGGGTTTTGTTTATACTGTTTAAGCTACTGAATATGTGAAATGAACACGATGTACTAGAACAGAATATTCCACTTCTGTTTGATAGCAAGTTAACAGTTTAACAATTTGGCGTAGTCGGCAGGATTCCACACCGTCGTGGAGGGACATCTCTGGGGACTGAGGGACTGATCACCCCTTCTTCCCACCTGGCCTCACCAGTTTGAGCAAAGGAACAAAGGAGGACTCCCGCCTCGGCGTGCTGGAATCCAGAAAAGAATCTATGGTGTGACTTCTGCAAACTCCAAAACGGTGAGCTGATCTTGGTCTGATATTGATAGTTTATTGTAAGTACTAACGTGTGAAGGGTACTTAGGCTAAATTTAAGTCACTCCTAAATTTACTCGGTCGTTCCGAGAAAAACGTTAAAGATGGGTCAAGGAAATTCAAAAGGGGGTAAAGGGAAACCTTTTCCACCTCCCATAGTGCATTGCAGCATTCCACCTTATGGTAAATTAACTCTTCAACCAGTGATAACGGAGCAAAGTTAAGTGTTCTGTGTCATACTTTCAGGACATTCAGCCACGTTACGCTTTTTTTATACGCTTTTTGTGGATTCAGAAACACAAGCTGCATAAACACCACACGTGAAGTAAATACAGCTATGATGCCTCGATGACGCATGCTTGGTTCCCAAAAACTGGTGGAAACGTGGGTCGGTTCTCTATAAAACACCAAGGTTTGAAGAAACCTGAACAGAACCGGTTCAAGAACCATGGTTCTTTTGGTGGAAAAGCGCTATTTGTGGTGCACATCAGCATGGGTTCATGGTTCACTTTTTTTAAAAGAGTTCGGTATTTTCCCCCCACTTGGGTTTTTCCATTGGCACAACAGTCACCTCCCACCTCTTAAAATCATGCAGATGAATTTGCTACTCCAAATTACTCTAGGTGCCAAATGAATGTGCAGGTGGTTCCCTGCAAATGACTGGCACAAGGTGTATTCCTGACGTGTTGCCAGGAGGTGCCAGACACACCAAGACCATGATAAGGATCAAGTGGTCGGTAAAAACATTTCAATAAATGAGCATAATTGCTGTTGGTACCTGCGCTAAATGCTTTCAATATAATCACATTAATCAGTGATGTTATTCTATGCCACTACTCAAAATATATTATTCACACAATGTATTCAAAAATGTACTGTAAGGCACTCTAGTAGAACGCTAGAGAACACAAACAGAATCATAAAATCATCTTTCATTTCACGTTTCCTGGTCAGGCTCACAATGGGTCTGGTTTTCCTAAAATCACCGGCCGCAATGCAGCAGCAGGACCTCGGCCGACTTGATGTCCAACCAATCATGTCTTATTGTAGATGCCTGACCAGCCAATAGCACCACTTAGGATTCATACCCTGGATCTCAGTGGTAGTAGGGTAGCATAATTTATGCTGCATCACTCGAGCACCTCTTATTATATCATTATTGTTTTATTTTTTAGTGGATGGTACTGGAATTTTACACTCCACCTCCCTTAATAAGGCCACACCTCATCTACATTACTGAAGTACACGCTTGTGAGGCATAGGGTAGCATTTGGGAAAGAGACTGTGTGTGTTTACATCACATGAAAATAAATTATGTTTTAGTATATAGAACCACTGGAAACAATACTGATGTGATTAAGTGGAACAGCAGTGATATTTGATAAGCTAATTGGTTTTTAGCTAAGGCTATTAGTTTCAAATAATTAATCATTATAATAAAAATAATAGTAATAATTGAACCTCTGTCTAGAGTGTTTCCTTCAAAGCCTCACCCTAAACACAAACACAATATGCTAAGAAATGAACACAGAACGGCTTTTTGTGCTGACTGGTTACATGTTGATATTGATTCCTATTCTTTATCAGCTCCTGTTCACAGAACCCGCCATAAGCCGACTATTTTTGTTTCAAATTGTACCAGCAAAACAGAGGGCTCAAGCATTCAGGTCAGTACTGTCTCTAAGTTTATGCATGGACATTTTGACTCTTTTGTTGTTTATTCAGATTTGCTGCACTTAGCAGATGCTTTTATATAAAGCGACTTACAATTGTGATAGAATATAATTAAAGCAATTGAGGGTTAAGAGCCTCAAGGCTTATGGGCTCATTTTAGTAATAAAATGTTATATTACCAGCACCCATATGCCATAAGTTGACTATGCTTGTTTCTGTGCCATAATAACTTCAGGCATTTGTTATCAACAAGCTCTATTTTGGTATCTGACCACAGAACATGGCGCATCAGTTTGTTGGTCCATGAGAAAAGAGGTTTTTTATCTGGCAACCTTCCAAATTAACTTCTGGTTGATCACTTGAACCTTCATACATCCTGTTTCAGGCAAAACCTTCATTTGCTTTAAACTCTCTCATTGCTGCCCTGATAGTGGAAGTGCATGTTTTATTAGGTTAGCTGTTTCCTTGTATTTTCCTGTAACATCATTACTATATTTTTGGTCATAATGTTTGATAAGTGAGAGGATTAGGCCTGTGTTGCATCATTTTTATACCCCAGTCAAACAGAAACTCATGACTGATCAGTGAAATGTTTCTTATTTCTCAGGTAAAATATAAAACATGCAATATGAAGAGTACTACACTACTGTTAGATTTCAATTGAGATTTTCTAGGGGTGCCAACTATAGTGGCACAGAGATCTAAAAAAAATTCATACTAAGTCGTTGTTATTTTTTTTTTATACCTTGTAACTCAACGTCCCCTAAACTCAAAATCTTTAAAATCTTAATGCCTTTCGTCAAGAAATTTGTACCCTTAAACTCAACATGTTCCCCTTTTTTTTCAAATTAACAATGAACAACTGCTTTGTTCAGCGCTTCGCAAAGTGAGCATATGAGACGAATCTGCACTTGTGTAAAATAACTGTCAAATCCACATGTATCGTGTTTTGCTGTTTTTTTTCTGTTTTACTTTTAAACTTGTGTTATAGCTCGAGGTTCTGAGAAACTGTAAGAATCAGCTTTTTCTGAGTCTAAAATGCTTATTGTTAAAAAAAGCTTAATGTGACTTATTGTATTAAAATTATGACATAGAAACACTAAACCTCTCTTATTATTACTGCTCACTGTTTCTCTCCACTAATAAAATTCCTCACTCGTTTTAGTACAGTCACGTTAAGCTTTGTGCAACAGTTATTTATTTTTAACTGTATTTTAATTTTATTTTTGTGTTTTTTTTAAATATTATATTTGTGTTATTTTCAGTGTATAAGTGTCAAAACAACCCCATTATTTTACATGAGCCTAACATACATGCAGTTCCACGGGACCATGAAACACATTAACAGGTTTTCCATACAGCCTTAAAAGGAAAAATACCTTGCAAAACCTTTTAAACTCAATGCCACTCCCAGAACCAACTGATGTTGAGTTTCCGCTGTACATGTATTTCTGATAAAGAGTAGTTTAGTTATTATTTATAATTTGTAATTGAAAGACTAAATGAATAAGAATAAAAAATGTTTTCCTGAGTATCAATATTTATAGAGGGGACCTTATGTGCATATGATAAAAAACAAACTGTACTTTTTGTGCAAATTTATGGACAAAAAGTGCTGAATCACTAAACTCAATGCATTTGGGAGGTATTTGTAAAGGTACAAAGTTCTCCCTTTGTGTGTGTTTTCTGATCGCAATAAGGGCAAAGCACAGAGGCCAGATCAGCAAGTAACAAAACCAAAACCCCTCCTCTAGATGCATTGTGTTAAAAAAAGCAAGATACAGAGTTTCTTTGCTACCAAAAAAAATCAATAAACATTTGAAAACCATTAATCAAATGCTCGCCCTCCCCACCCGCTTCTCCCCTCACCTAAAGAATACTCATGCTGAAGCTGGACTTTCATTTTCTCAAACTTTTCGTATACATTGCTTCCCCTAGAAAGTCAAGTTGCTGATTAGTGGATGTGAAATGTCTTCAAGGACGAAGCGTGCGGACCCCTCACTGAGTGCACAACACACACACCATCTGCTAACGGCAGCCGTAATGCTGACCATCACTCCAGTCTACGTTTCACAGAATGAAAACACAGTGGTATCAGTGCCACTTTTAACAGTTGTGAAGAAAAGCTTTCTGTAAAATTGGGCAAAGTTGCCAAACAATTAAAATGTAATATACTAAATCAGTGGTTACCAATATTTTAATGCCCAAATCATTCACGTTTATGCAAGTTTTAAACAAGTATAATTTTATTATATTACATAAATATCAACATTTGGGCACTTGGGTAGTACAGAGGTAAATTACACTAGCCCATCAGCACTGAGATCCAGGGTTCGAACTCCCAATCGTGCTATTGTCCAGTCAAGAGCCTACATACAGACTGATGACGTCCGAGAATAAGGATGGCCGAGGCCCCGCAATGGATTGGCGTCCTGATCTGGGTTTCTTACTGCATTGTGCACAGTGATTCCAGGGAAACCGGATGCAGCAACCTTTGCCAAAATAAAGTGGTGCTAATACATAAAAATAAATGAAATACCAAAATTACTCACTCACTCACTTTCTTAACTGCTTATCCAATCAGGGACGCACAGGGGTGCTGGAGCCTATCCCAGCTTTTCAATGGGCGCAAGGCACACAGTAACACCCTGGGTGGGGTGCCAGTCCATCGCAGGGCAGACACACACACACACACACACATACACACCCATTCACTTATAGGGCAATTCAGTGTCTCCAATTAACCTGACTGCAGGAAACCCAAGCAGACACGGGGAGAAAATGCAAACTCCGCACAGAAAGGACCTGGACCGCCCCACCTGGGGATCGAACCCAGGAGCTTCTTGCCGTGAGGCGACAGTGCTACCCACTTAGCCACCGTGCCGCCCAATACCAAAATTAATATATTTTTTTAATGCATTTTCTCTCCATTTTCCTCCCGATTTAGCGCACTCAATTTTGTCTTCTGCTGCTAAGAGATAACAGATTGCATCCAAGGAGAGCACGTCGCTGTACACGACTCTTCCGACACGTGTACAGCCCTCCTCTTCTCGCCCCTGCATTCTGCACAGGCGTCTCTTCCGCCAATCAGGGTCCTTACACAGCGTATGAAGGCCCACCCACCCACACATAGTCCGGCCCCCACCCTGCAGATATGGTGGCCAGTTAGTATCTGCTGCAGGCACTGCCAATTATGCCCACTAGATGGCGCCCAGTCGAACAGTGGCAGCACCGAGTTTCGAACTGAGGAGTTCAGAAACTCGGTGCTGGTGTGCAAGGGCGCCAATATTTTTTTTATAATAAGCAAATACTAAATTATGATTATAAATCAAAACTAAAAGTATAAAGTGTATAAATGAGAGAATGTTGGGCTTTTGATCTACACACCCTATTTTCAGAAAACTCGGGACGGTTTGTAAAATGCAATAAAAAGAAGAATCACTGATTTATTAATTCTCTTGAATCTCTATTTTACAGAGCCCCTAAGAGATCACTATCGAAATAATATGTGAAGAGCAAAATCCGTACCCTCAGTTTATGCCTAGTTCACACTACACGATTTTTGCCCTGATTTTCGCTCGGCGACTGGTCGGCGATTGATTTTCCGGGTTGGGAGCAACTCAGCGATATACAAGCCATATACTGTTCGTGTTGCCAAATCCACTCAGATTCATTTATTTTCCTCCTTGACATTACGCTGCACATCAGCGCACAAACACTTTGATCTCTCGCTACTTGTTGACGTTCATTTTTTTGGACGTGGTATCATTAAACTTCTCGTCACTTCTCACATGTTTTTGTAAAAAAAAAAAAAAGGGAGACCAGAGAAGCTCGCCTGCGATTCCAGTTGGTGATGGATCGTGTAGTGTGAAACCCCCTATTGCCGATCAGTCGTGTAGTGTGAAATACACACCGACTGAAAGACTCCCGAGTGCAAGAGATTCAGTCGTGTAGTGTGAACTGTACAGCGACCTGACGACTTGGAAAGTCGTGTAGTGTGAACTTGGCATTAGTGATCTGTATGTACGGTTTAGTAATCCGTCCCCACGGTCACAGTCACGCTATCTGCACAAAAATTTTACGGTGCGTCTAAACCCTGTTTTACGGTAATACAAGTGCGAAGCATTGAAGAGGATAAAGCATCTCTTTACAGTTAAATATACAAAACTGAGTTCTGATGCATAAAAATGTATCAGAAAGAAAAGTTACAACCTATATGTAGATCTAAAAAGTCGGAAATTCAGACCTTCTCTGTTATTAATAAAATCTATGCATTTTTAAAAATCACTTTCCTACCTACTCGTTATACATCCTTCTTTTTAGATCTACATATAGGTTGTAACTTTTCTTTCTGGGACGTTTTTGTGCATCAGAACATGGTAGGTTTTGTATATTAAGCTGTAAAGGGATGCTTTATTATCTTCAATGCTTTGCAACTGTATTACAGTAAAACAGGGTTTAGACGCACAGTAAAACTTTTAGCGCAGATAGCGTGACCGCGGTACAGTTTACAAATCGGTGGGGACGGATTACTAAACAGCGGGTACAGATTTTTGTACTATTTAACTAAAAAGCAGAAAGAAAAGATTTCCAATGTTTTCACTGATTGAGTTCATTGTATTTTGTAAATTTAAACACATTTAGAATTTGCTGCCTGCACACTCCAAAGAAGTTGGGACAGAGGCGTGTTTACTTTTTTGTTCCATCAGCTTATCTATTAATGACACTTTTTAATGATTCGGGAACTAAATCATTAATTGTTGCAGTTTTGCAAGTGAAATTTTTGTCAATTTTTTCCTGTTGCAAGACTTTTCAACAGTCCATGGCCGTCGTTTTTTAGACAGATCTGAACTGTAAGCAGGCCAGTCGAGCACACACTTTGGGTCTATAAAGTCACGCTGTTGTAGCACATACAGAATAAGACCTGGCATCGTCTCGCTAAAATAATCATCACCTTTCTGGGAAAAGACGACGCCTTGACGACAGACTGTGTCTCTCTAAAATCCCAATATACCTTCACACTTAAAAATCCCAGTGGTCCCTTCACACATATGCAAGTCACTGATTTTCCCCCCTTATACCATGACAGATGTTGGCTTTTTTACTTATACTGATGACATTCTGGATGGCTCTTTTTATCTTTGGCACAGAGAAGTCGACGTCTCTGCGGTTTCTCATGCAATGCCGTCTGACAACTCAAAGGTAGTTATCAGCTTTGCCCTTCATGGACTAAGATCGCTTTAAATTCCCTGAATCCTTTCACAATATTATGGACAATAGATTGTGAAGGACTAAATTATTTGCAATCTTGCAATTAAGGCTGGGCACAACCCAGATCAACCACACAGCAGCATAAAATTATAACCGCTACTTACCTGAGCTTCTCTTCTTCAAATTGAGACCAAATCTAATTCCGTGTGTTGTTTCATTAGCGATATAATCCACTTTTTTGTAAATGTTTTCCATCATGTTCCCAGAATCTCTCTACTCTATTGCGCATGATCCCTACGGAAGCCGAACCATTTCTAGACAACTGAACCATGTGCCGTCTTTTCTGGTATTAAATCTTTGCCACTTAGTTCATTTTTTTCCACAGTTTTTCATAGTCATGTTTTACACTCTTTGGTTACATTCATGACAGACACGGTAGTTACTACATGCACAAGATTGATCAATTCACAAGTTTAATATCAAACACAGTCATGGACAATTTAGTATCTCCAATTCACCTCACTGCAAGTCTTTGGACTGTGGGAGGAAACCGGAGCTCCCGAAGGAAACCCACGCAGACACGGGGAGAACATGCAAACTCCACACAGAAAGGACCCGGACCTGGGGATCGAACCCAGGACCTTCTTGCTGATAGGCGACAGTGCTACCCACTTAGCCACCGTGCCGGTTGGGCCCTTGGGCAAGGCCCTTAGCCCTCAATTGCTTAAATTGCATACGGTCACAACTGTAAGTCGCTTTGGATAAAAACGTCTGCTAAATGCCAAAAATGTAAATGTAAATAAAATAAAATAAAACCCAGTAAAAGAAATCAGTTATATGTTTTTATATGTGCACTAAAACACACCTAAACAAGAGCTAAACTCAGCAAGAGACTGGAGCTGTGAGGTGATGACATCAGGCATTCGTGCCATATGATTGGTTAATTTAATGTACCCGAGCCAATAATACGTTTTGCCGCTGAGCTGTGTCATGCTTAATTTGCCCAAAATTGTGAGAAATTGCGTCACTCCGTCTCCGTGCCACCTTGACGCAGTTGCACAAATCACTGCTCCATGTTGCAGTTCTACATGAATAAAAGATAGTCAACTGTTGCTTTGTCGCTCGCTAGTGTGTGGTGTGTGTTTGTGTGTACCAGATGGAGCAGTTGCACTGGCTCTGCTCAGGTCATACTACCTGCAGGAGGCTGCCTAGAGGCTATGACAGCTGGCAGCCCAGTAAACACACACACACACACACACACAAATAAATACATATTGGGCATATACACAGCAGGCATGTTCCACGTTTAACGTTGTGAAAGTCACACTTGTAAGCATCAATGACTATGAGTAAGCAGTAATGCTGGGGCTACTTCAAGGTCCATCAAATATAATTAAATGATATGTAGGTTCTATAGCATATCAAATTTCACACATAACAAGTGAAAAAAAGGCTGAGATCCAGGGTTTACACCCCCAGCAATGCTATCAGCCAGGCTGGCTGTCTACATACCGACATGATTTGCTATATCTGAAGAGGGTAAACGAGGCCTCGCGATGGGCTGGTGTCCTGTCATGGGTGTGTTACTTCATAGGTCACAGTGATTTTGAGGAAACTGGACCTGGTGCAACCCAGACCAGGATAAACAAATAGACAAAGTATATCACAAATATCCATCTACCAGAAAAGTATTATGATACTCTGTCTATCAAAAAATACACTTTATCTATCAAAAATACACTGATCAGCCATAACATTAAAACCACCTCCTTGTTTCTACACTCACTGTCCATGTTATCAGCTCCACTTACCATATAGAAGCACTTTGTAGTTCTACAATCTTCAATGGTCAAGACTCTCCCAGGACCACTACAGAGCAGGTATTATTTAGGTGGTGGATGATTCTCAGCACTGCAGTGACACTGACATGGTGCTAGTATGAATCGATCAGACACAGCAGCGCTGCTGGAGTTTTTAAATATTGTGTCCACTCACTGTCCACTTTATTAGACACTCCTACCTAGTTGGTCCACCTTGTAGATGTAAAAGTCAGAGACGATCGCTCATCTATTGCTGCTGTTTGAGTTGGTCATCTTCTAGACCTTCATCAGTGGTCACAGGACACTGCCCACGGGGCGCTGTTGGCTGGATATATTTTTGTTTGGTGGACTATTCTCAGTCCAGCAGTGACAGTGAGGTGTTTAAAAACTCTATCAGTATTGCTGTGTCTGATCCACTCATACCAGCACAACACACACTAACACACCACCACCATGTCACTGTCACTGCAGTGCTGAGAATGATCCACTACCTAAATAATACCTGCTCTGTGGTGGTCCTGTGGGGGTCCTGACCATTGAAGAACAACATGAAAGGAGGCTAACAAAGTATGTAGAGAAATAGATGGACTACAGTCAGTAATTGTAGAACTACAAAGTGCTTCTATATGGTAAGTGGAGCTGATACAATGGACAGTGAGTGTAGAAACAAGGAGGTGGTTTTAATGTTATGGCTGATCTGTGTATAATAGTATGAGGTTTCAGGAGACAGGAGACGACGGAGCGATGACAGTGAAGTGACATGATGTGTATGAAGTCTGGGACCCAAATTTTGTCATTCTGGATATGATGGCAAATACCATAACTGTAAACACACGTGAACAGATTTGGCTTCTATTAAAGAAATTATTAGACTGTGATATGAAAATCCCCTCTCATGCCTTCCTTCCAATTAGCAAGCTGGCCTGCAGTTACAGTGACAGGTGTGGACAAATCACAAACCCTGGCACCCAGGATGAGCAGATTATTAGTCTGGGCGAGCAAATTCATATTTCCTACCTGACCAGCAGGCAAGTGACTCAGTACGCTGCTGTCACAGACACCAAGGTGTTTAATCACATGAATCAAATAGAGAGAAAAAGCTGCTTCTTATTGACTATCAGTGATTCATGTTCCAAAGAACCTCAGACAGGTTTTGTTAAGGAATCAATAGATAATCAAAAGTCCCTGACTATTACTATAGTATTGTCTGAGGAAAAGCATCAGTCAGTGAGCTTCATTTCAAGGCAGTTGAGATTTTATCAGTATGTAAAGTACAACCTGGTAACAACCTACATGTGTAGGTTCAAACCTACCTCTATCTCTTACAACCTTCCAGTAAATAAGAAACACTGATCAGCCATAACATTAAAACCACCTCCTTGTTTCTACACTCACTGTCCATGTTATCAGCTCCACTTACCATATAGAAGCACTCTGTAGTTCCACAGTGACAGTGACACTTACATGGTGGTGGTGTGTTAGTGTATGTTGTGCTGGTATGAGTGGATCAGACACAGCAGCGCTGCTGAAGTTCTTAAATACCGTGTCCATTCACTGTCCACTCTATTAGACACTCCTACCTAGTTGGTCCACCTTGTAGATGTAAAGTCAGAGATGGTCGCTTATCTATTGCTGCTGTTTGAGTTGGTCATCTTCTAGACCTTCATCAGTGGTCACAGGACGCTGCCCACAGGGCACTGTTGGCTGGATATTTTAGGTTGGTGGACTATTCTCAGTCCAGCAGTGACAGTGAGGTGTTTAAAAACTCCAGCAGTGCTGCTGTGTCTGATCCACTCATGATCAGAATGATCCACCACCTAAATAATACCTATTTTGCAGCGGTCCTGTGGGGGTCATGACCATTGAATAACAGCATCAAGGGGGCTAACAAAGCATGCAGAGAAACAAATGGACTACAGTCAGTAATTGTAGGACTTCAAAGTGCTTCTATATGGTAAGTGGAGCTGATAAAATGGACAGTGTGTGTAGAAACAAGGTGGTGGTTTTAATGTTATGACTGATCAGTGGATAACTGATGTATGTATATTCTAAATACTTAAAACACTTTGCATAGCATATTTTTGAAAAATATCTAATATAACAACACTATATTTGACTTTTCAAGGTTATACTTAGAACCAGAAATAAGTAAATTAAAATAAATAGAAAGAACACAAATTAGCAGCTTTTTACTAGACATTTCACATAAACTGAAAAGACGGAACTCACAGATGTGGAAATGTTGCAATTTTAGACGTGTTATTCTTCAAGTCTTTTGGGAGTTACTTTAACACCAGCTATTTGCTATATAACAGAACAAACAAGCATGTTTTACAATACGATATAATCAGTGTACTAACTTTTAGCACAACCTTAATCTTCACCAGGAATGAAATGTCTGAGGTGTTCTCATATATTTAGAATAAAAAAAAGTCCTGCTGGATTTTTCATAGTCACCTACAGTAGGCTGATGCAGCAAGAATTGGATTTGGGGTGTGATTTGCAATGCAAAGCGAGTCATGGTCTCAGAAGAGCTTCTCACAAATCACTCTGATTAATGCGAATCAAGAGAGCACTGACTTCTGAATAGTAATCCCATTCATTAAAACAAGATTTAATAAATTATTGCGCAATAATCATTCTGGTTTACTACTATGCATTGTTTAAATGCTGTAAAGTGTGTTTTAGGACCTGAAATCACAATGAAATAAACATAATCTGAAACAGCTCCACAACTATTGGCACCCATTGGTAAAAACGGTTAAAAAATGATTTAAAAAAAAAAGTGTGTGATTAAGTAAACAAGTCACCAAATTTGGTGTTTTTTTTGGAAACAGAGTGAACCCAAAGCAGTGAAATTTTTGAGTGGGTATGAAATGAGAAGACCTCAATTCCCAGTAATCAATGTGGCTGCATAAAGAAGGTATAAGATTTGTCAACATAAAGACACTCTGGTAAGTTCTTTTGATGTTAGATAATAATACCCACCACAGAGCAGGTATTATTTAGGTGGTGGATCATTCTCAGCACTGCAGTGACATTGACATGGTGGTGGTGTGTTAGTGTGTGTTGTGCTGGTATGAGTGGATAAGACACAGCAATACTGATGAAGTTTTTAAACACCTCACTGTCACTGCTGGACTGAGAATAGTCCACCAACCAAAAATATCCAGCCAACAGCGCCCTGTGGGCAGTGTCCTGTGACCACTTATGAAGGTCTAGAAGATGACCAACTCAAACAGCAGCAATAGATGAGCGATCGTCTCTGACTTTACATCTACAAGGTGGACCAACTAGGTGTTGGTGTGTCTAATAGCGTGGACAGTGTGTGGACGTTGTATTTAAAAACTCCAGCAGTGCTGCTGTGTCTAATCCACTCATACCAGCACAACACACACTAACACACCACCACCATGTCAGTGTCACTGCAGTGCTGAGAATCATCCACCTGCTCTGTGGTGGTCCTGACCATTAAAGAACAGGGTGAAAGCAGGCTAAAAACAGTACGTAGAGGAACAGATGGACTACAATCAGTAATTGTAGAACTACAAAGTGCTTCTATATGGTAAGTGGAGCTGATAAAATGAACAGTGAGTGTAGAAACAAGGAGGTGGTTTTAATGATCAGTGTACATGTACAGTACAACAATTTCTTTTTGCATATCCAAGCTTGATTGGAAGCTGGGGTCAGAGCGCAGGGTCCGCCATTATACGGCACCCCTGGAGCTGACAGGAAGTGCCTGCTTGGTAGAGCTAGGATTCCAACTCTCAACCATTCAGTTAGTAGCCCTGTGCTCAGGTGGTGCAATTGGATAACCTGCTAGCACATCAGCACCGAGATTCTAAGCTGCCAGTTGGTAGCCCAAATCTTTACCCACTAGATTACCGTTGTCCCCAACCACTGATCACTGAAATTATAATAAAATCATTTAAATAATTTGAATACTAAAATTAAGTATAAAGTATATTTATTGCAAAATAAAACTCTGAGTTGATTTAGAAGTTAAGAAATTAAGAAATCAAAATGTGTTTCGATTATTGGCACCACTGCATTTGGTACTTTGTTTACTCTTACTTTGCCAGCACCGAGTCTGAAACTAAATAATACAGAGCAAGTGGTGTGTGAGCACTGCTCATACATAATTTCTCCAGATTGTCCAGGCTCTAACATCCTCTCTCATTAGTTTTGCTATTAGACTCACCTTACAGGTTTTTACTAGTGATTGGGGATTTTACGAAGGATGGGGAAAAAGATCCTTCCGTGGTTATCAAACCATTGACAGATGTTTTGGATCAGTGTTCAGATGTAAAATCTAACTACAGCCAAGTTGTAACTTACTGGCAGATACAGTCAGAATTTTATTTATTCATTTAATTTATTTAAAGTACAAAACTAATCATTAGCCAAGATTTCAATGAATCTGGAGCTGAGTGAATGTCTGTACCATCACGTATGAGGGTTAGTGAGTGTGGGGGGGTGGGATATGAAGTAAATCTGTCATTGCTAACAAGCTGTGAGGCATTGCAACAGACAGGTCAGCAGCACAGACAGGACACATGTCTCGCTCTTCAACACAGACACACACCACTGTTAATTACAGCACTGTCTAATAATGGGGCAAGCCGTAGCCTAGTGGTTAAGGTACTAGACTAGTAATCAGAAGGTCACTGCTTCAAGCCCTACCACTGCCAGGTTGCTGCTGTAGGACCCTTGAGCAAGGCCCTTAACCCTCAATTGCTCAGACTGTATACTGTAACTGTAATGTAAGTCGCTTTGGATAAAATCGTCTGCTAAATGCCGAAAATGTAAATGTAATGCAAAGCCACCAGTCAATGTAAAACCCTGACTCTAAATTCTGTACCCACTCTTCCACTTTTACACACTTTAGTCAAAAGTTAAACCGTATGCACATAAATAAAGAGTTTAGTTGAATTATACGACTGACAAGCTGACAGAACTGGGTCAGACTCAAGTTTTATGATGTAAGTTAGAAAATACTGGGTGGGAGGTGAGCCCTTGCAGCTTGCTCTCAAGGCCCGCTGTCCCTCAGCTAGGGCAGGAAGGCAATAAATCCTGGGCCAATGTCAAAGACAAACAAGACATCCATTTTGACTGGGGCAACTCTCCCACAATGCACCGCTGCAGACTCCTGACCTTCAGGACTAGGGAAGTGGTAACATCATTACTTACTTTCTTCACTGCTCTCTCTCTCCTTTCAACTTCCAATAATAAAGCTCTTACAATACAAATGGCTTCTTTGCACTGAGGCTCCGCTTTAATTTTCAGGTTCTGCACTGTCTCACAATGATCAAATTTGATACGTGTCATGTGAACCATAAATCACCTCCCATCATCATGCAGTTTGCCTTTGAAAAGTTTATACATGACATACACTGATCAGCTATAACATTAAAACCACCTCCTTGTTTCTACACTCACTACACAGTTTATCAGCTTCACTTACCATGTAGAAGCACTTTGTTCAACAATTACTGACTGTAGTCCATCTGTTTCTCTGCATGCTTTGTTAGCCCCCTTTTATGCTGTTCTTCAATAGTCAGGACCCCCACAGGACCACCACAGAGCAGGTATTATTTGGGTGGTGGGTCATTCTCAGCACTGCAGTGACACTGACATGGTGGTGGTGTGTTAGTGTGTGTTGTGCTGGTATGAGTGGATAAGACACAGCAATGCTGATGGAGTTTTTAAACACCTCACTGTCACTGCTGGACTGAGAATAGTCCACCAACCAAAAACATCCAGCCAACAGCGCCTCATAGGAAGCATCCTGTGACCACTGATGAAAGTCTAGAAGATGACCAACTCAAACAGCAGCAATAGATGAGCGATCGTCTCTGACTTTACATCTACAAGGTGGACCAACTAGGTAGGAGTGTCTAATAGAGTGGACAGTGAATGGACACGGTATTTAAAAACTCCAGCAGCGCTGCTGTGTCTGTCCACTCATTCCAGCACAACACACACTAACACACCACCACCATGTAGGTGTCACTGCAGTGCTGAGAATCATCCACCACCTAAATAATACCTGCTCTGTGGTGGTCCTGTGGGGGTCCTGACCATTAAAGGACAGGGTGAAGGCAGGCTAAAAAGGTATGTAGAGAAATAGATGGACTACACTCAGTAATTGTAGAACTACAAAGTGCTTCTACAACCCCTGGCAAAAATTATGGAATAAAGAAAAAAAATAAATCACAGACATGCCACAAAACTATCATTTTTCTAAATGTCAACCTTCTGGCATTAAGAAACAATAAAAAAAAGAAACAAATATAATAGTTGTGGTCAGTCACAATTGCTTTTTTTAGATCAAGTAGAGGAAAAAAATATGGAATCACTCAAATCTGAGGAAAAAATTATGGAATCACTCTGTAATTTGCAGTTTAAAAACAAAACATCTGCAGCAGATTAGATTTGCTAATTATTCTTCAGTTTAAAAAGAGTGCTCACACCTCGGAGAGCTGTTGCACAAAGCAGATTGTCATGAATCATGGTTCCAACACAAGATATGTCAGTTGAAACAAATGAGAGGATTATAAAACTCCTTCAAGAAGATAAATCATTGTGGAATGTCGCAAAAGATGTTGGTTGTTCCCAGTAAGCTGTGTTTAAAATCTGGACCAAGTACAAACAAAATGGGAAGGTTGTAAAAGGAAAGCATACTGGTAGACCAAGTAAGACATCAAAGCATCAAGATAGAAAACTTAAAGCAATATGTCTTGAAAACAGAAAATGCACAACAAAACAAATGAGAAACAAGTGGCCGGAAAGTGGAGTCAACGTCTGTGACTGAACTGTAAGAAATCACCTAAAAGAAATGGGATTTACATACTAAAAGCCAAACAAAAGCCATCATTAACACCTAAAAAGAAAAGAACAAGGTTAAAGTAGGCTAAAGAAAAGCAATCGTGGACTGTGGGTGACTGGATAAAAGTGATCTTCAGTGATGAATCGCGAATCTGCATTGGGCAAGGTGATGATGCTGGAACTTTTGTTTGGTGTCTGTCCAATGAAATTTATGAAGATAACTGCCTAAAGAAAACATGTTAATTTCCACAGTTGTTGATGATATGGGCCTGCATGTCGGGTAAAGGCACAGGGGAGATGGTCTTCAATAAATGCCAAAGTCCACATTGAAATTTTGGACGCTTTTCTTATTCCATCAGTTGAAAGGATGTTTGGTGATGATGACTTCATTTTTCAAGATGATAATGCATCTTGCCATAGGGCAAAGGACGTGAAAACTTTCCTTCAAGAAAACATATAATGTCAATGGCATGGCCTGCAAATAGTCCGGATCTCAATCCATTTGAAAATCTCTGGTGGAAATTGAAGAAAATGGTCAATGACAAGGTTCCAACCTGCAAAGCTGATCTGGCAACAGCAATAAGAGAGAGTTGAAGGCAGATTGATGAAGAATACTGTTTGTCATTAGTTAACTCCATGCCTCAGAGAGTTTAAACCATTATAAAAGCCAGAGGTGGTGCAACAAAGTAATAATGGTGCAGTGTTTTCTAATGATTCCATAATTTTTTCCTCAGATTTGAGTGATTCCATATTTTTTTCCTCTACTTGATCTAAAAAAAAGCAATTGTGACTGACCACAACTATTATATTTGTTTCTTTTTTTATTGTTTCTTAATGCCAGAGGGTTGACAGTTTGAGAAATGATAGTTTTGTGGCATGTCTGTGATTTATTTTTTTTCTACAAAATTAAACAATTGAAAGAACATCTTCCAAGAGTGGTGATTCCATAATTTTTGCCAGGGGTTGTATGTGGTAAGTGGAGCTGATAAAATGGACAGTGAGTGTAGAAACAAGGAGGTGGTTTTAATGTTATGGCATTCATGCAGTCAGGCCAACTGGAGCTACTAAAAATTGCCCTAGTGTGTGTGTGTGTGTGTGTGCTGTGATGGACTGGTGACCTTTTCGGGGAGTTCCCTGCCTTTTGCCAATAAATCAGACCCACCACAACCATGATCAAGATAAAGCAGTGGTAAAACAGACAATGAATGAATAAATGAATTCTCTTGAAAATCATTACTCTAGAAGATAAGTATATAAAGACTGAGTTTTCATCCAGTTACTAAAAAACAGGACATGAATATTGTCAAAAATGTCTAAAAATAATTAGTACGAATACATTGGCTGGGCTGAGCATCCACATGAACAACGATTGGCCTGTTGTTCATATAGGGGTGGGTTAAGCCGGATAGGGACTCTCTCATAACTGATGCAACTACGACCTCTGCTGGCTGACTGATGGCGCCTGCACAGAGACGGGGAGAGAGTGCAAATCAGGCTGTGTCTCTCCGTACACAGAGCTGGTTCGCAGCTGATCTCGTCTGGTGTGGGTGACAAAATGCATACAGCTGCTGCCCACGAGTCGGAGGGGGCGTGGGTTAGCTTCGTTCTCCTCAATCAGAGCCGGGGCCGGCATTAGTGGAAAAGAAGCGTGACGCAATCGGGCAATTGGACGCGCTAAAAGTTGAAAGGGAAAGGGCAGAAAATGCATAAAAACAAAATAATAAATAATAATAATAAAAAAGTACATTTCAAACGATATTGAAAAAGACGGGACTCAGAAGTATAATCCACTGTGAGTTTGTTAATGTGAATGTTTTAAGGATTATTATTCCGGCATATAATGTTTAGAAATATAATAATTTTATAATGTCCAGATGTGCAGGTATTATACAGAATAAGTTATGTTTATCAAGTCAAGTCAAGTCAAATTTATTTATATAGCGCTTTTTACCATGAACATTGTCTCGAATCAACAAAATCCAGGACCAACAGACCAAAAACCCCTATTGAGCAAGCCAAGGGCGACAGTGGCAAGGAAAAACTCCCTTAAAATTACAGGAAGAAACCTTGAGAGGAACCAGACCCAGCAGAGACCCATCCTTCTTGGGTGGCCTGGAGGAGTTCTTCATTGTTCTCTTAGAAATCTCTTCTGTCTTAACAAGATCGCATGTTTATTTCACATGAAAACACTTAATAAATCAGGTACCTAGTGCACTTTCATACATGGACAAGATACAATTTCTGTACAGACTGAACATTGATTTTATTTGGTTTAAAAAAGACAACTAAGCTCTCCTGGTCTTATGCATTAAGGGCTACTAACACACTGAAAAGCAACAACTTTAAAGCCGACTGGATTTCTTTTGGAGAATGATTTAGTTATGCAATCTGCTGCACAACAATAAAGATTACCATGGGGTGTGCTCCAAATTTTATTTACTGCATTTGCCTGGCTGGCTGGCTGGATGGAGGGAGGTTTAAGAATAGAAGAGATTTCTAAGAGAACCTATGGACTTACACATAGACTTCTCATAGTTTTTTTTATCTTCTTCATCTCTGCCTTGTGATCAATACAGTTCACCTGTGACTGAATCTGCAATAATAAAAGCATTACAGAAGTGGGAAAATAACTCAGAATCTTATTAAAAAATGAGTGTCAGTTTCACTTCATCACTCTGTTGTTGCCTAGGAGGGCAAGAGAGAAGGATAGTGAGAGAGGGGGAGAGAGAAAGTGAGAGGCATCAGCATGGACACGAGGAGGAGAGAACAGGGCTTGATCCTATACTATCTCCTTCAGTAATGAAGTGACTAAGAAGGCCTCAGAGCAGGTACAACTGGCTTAGCATTCAGTTTGTCTCCTGAACAATATATATATTTAATACTCTATCTTTTATATTCCACTAGCCTGGGCCCAACATTGCACTCATCTTTATTTCAGGTTGGGATGTTTTTAATTTTGACTAAGATTACTTTCTCCGTCTTTCGATTTCATTTCCTCTTCACGTGGAACCTACATTTGTCCTCTTCTAAATAACATCATCAGTGTTATTTGATTGTTCAGTTTGAAAGGATAAATAAATAAATAAATAAATAAATAAATAAATAAAAATAAATCTATCTATCTATCTATCTATCTATCTATCTATCTATCTATCTATCTAGCTAGCTAGCTAGCTAGCTAGCTAGCTAGCTAGCTAGCTATCTATCTATCTATCTATCTATCTATCATCTATCTATCTATCTATCTATCTATCTATCTATCTATCTATCTATCTATCTAGCTAGCTAGCTAGCTAGCTAGCTAGCTATCTATCTATCTATCTATCTATCTATCTATCTATCATCTATCTATCTATCTATCTATCTATCTATCTATCTATCTATCTATCTATCTATCTATCTATATAAACTGTATGTGACAATTTAATCCTAAATCTTGGTAAATTTTAAATTTACATGGTGTGCAACAATGTTTAGGTAGGTGGTAGGTGTTACAACAACATCTACATGAATGCCAGCCCCATGGTTTTCCAGCAAAACATTGCTTCAAGAATCACACTGCCTCTGCCAGCTTGCCTTCTTCCCATAATGCATCCTGGTGTCATTTCTTCCCCAGGTTAAGATGTACACGCACCCAGACGTCCATATGATGTCAAAGAAAACATGATTCATCAGACCAGGCCACATTCTTTCACTGCTACATGGTCCAGTTCTAATGCTCATGTGACATTTATAGGCACTTTTGGCTCTGGGCAGGTCAGAATAAGTACTCAGTTTGTGCTAAAGTAGCTTCTGATCGATAGGACCACACAGGCTATACTCCCTATATCCATTAATAAACCTTTGTTGCAATGACCATGTTGTTGGTTTAACTGTTGTCCTTCCTTAGACCCCTTTTGGTAGGCCAATGTAAATGTTTTTTTGTTTTTTTTTCATGTTTTACACTCTTTGGTTACATTCATGACAGGACACAGTAGATACTGCTTACACAAGATTCATCAGTTCAAGTTTTTTTGTCAAACACAGTCATGGAAAATTTTGTATCTCCAATTCACCTCACTTGCATGTCTTTGGACTGTGGGAGGAAACTGGGGCGCCAGGAGGAAAGCCATGCAGACACAGGGAGAACATGCAAACTCCACACAGAAAGAAACAAAACCGCTCCACCTGAGAATCAAACCCAGGACCTTCTTGCTGTGAGACAACAGTGCTACCCACTGAGCCACTGCTTGTTCTTCCAACATATCAGCTTTAGGAAGTGACTGGCACTTGCTGCCTAATACATCCCACCCTATTGACAGGTGTATAATTGTTGGGAAGACACAAAACATAGTACGTGTGTACATAAAACACATATAAACGGCGCTCAGGTAGCACAGCGGTAAAACACGCAGCACACCAGAGATGACATTTCGAACTCGCAAACAACTATTGGCTATTGTGACTATCTGTACACAAATCTGATCCACATATGAGCTCGCCTCGTGCAGGTGAAAAGATGCAGTCGGCTACTGCACACATGTCGGAGGGGGCGTGTGTTAGTCATGTCTCTTCTCAGTAAGCAGTGGAGGGTAGTATCGGTAGAGGGGAAGAGTAATGCAATGGGGTGCTTGGATGTGACCAGATTGGGAGGAAAATTGGGAAAAATGCAAAAAAAACAACAACATATAATACATTTTAAACTTTTATACATGATGTTTATATTAGATGGGCATGTGAGAAGGGGTTAACACATGTTGTTAATATAAGCATACAAATTAGCATACCTATTCTCTTAAAATGGTAAAAAGCAACTGCCCAGCAGAGTTCACCATTATTTGAATTTTTCACTAGATGGCTAGTAACACAAATTGGGCTGCTACACTCTGAAATGTAACTCGTTGGATGCTTATGAAGAAATATATTTTAGAATCATTTTAAACCAGGGTTTCACCAGGTCCGAACAACAAAGAGTGTAATTTGGTGTATTGTGCCGACCCTTAACCTCACTTCCCAAGACTGATATTTAAGTTCAGTTACTGGTTGCAGGGCTGAGCCTCTGTAAATGTCAGGCTAAAGATGTGTTTCGCTCTTATCCACATTGTTGCTGGAGTACACGGTAATCCTGGATTATAGAGGAATTACTGTCATGAACATAAATACACACAAACACACACACAGTTGTGTTGATTATTACTCTGTAGTGCTCAGGTAAGCACTTTAACACCTAGCACCTTGAAAGTGTTGAGGCTGACATTTTGATAACCACTAATTTTCCTGACAAGCTCTTTCACAAAAATAGATTTGTAAAGAACCACGGCCACACAAACATGGAAAAACATTATGAGAAAGAACAGGAGGCCACAAACTAACAAGAGAGTGTGCCATAAAATGGTAAGCACCTCTTTACAAAGGTGCCAATTGTAACCACGTACCCAAAAGGCCAAACTCTGAAACAAAAGTAAATAAAATAGTAATTCATTAAATATTAATATATTTACATTTTCAGCATTTAGCAGACGCCTTTATCCAAAGCGACTTACATTACAGTTACAGTATACAGTCTGAGCAATTGATGGTTAAGGGCCTTGCTCAAGGGCCCAACAGCAGCAACCTGGCAGTGGTGGGGCTTAAACCAGCGACCTTCTAATTACTAGTCCAGGCTTGCCCTACAATATACAGTATATGCACATATTAATACATGCACATATTTTTCCTTTTTATTGAATTTTCACCAACCTATTTATCCTGAACAGGGTCACTGTATGTCCAATTTTCCTAAAAAATACTAGACACAAGGCAGGAAAAGGCTGGACAGGGCGTCAATCTATCAATCCTATACTATTCTATCACTCCCCTCACCCGAGCTGTTATGTCACTTCTTTCCTTAAATCTTTCATATCTTCACTCTTCTGACAGCCTCTAGTGTTGTAAAAAAGATGATACCAAGCATTTTTAAATTTCTATCTATCTATCTATCTATCTATCTATCTATCTATCTATCTATCTATCTATCTATCTATACCGATCAGGCACAACATTATGACCACCTTCCTAATATTGTGTTGGTCCCCCTTTTGCTGCCAAAACAGCCCTGCAACTGTGATGCACTGTGTATTCTGACACCTTTCTATCAGAACCAGCATTAACTTCTTCAGCAATTTGAGCTACAGTAGCTCGTCTGTTGGATCGGACCACACGGGCCAGCCTTCGCTCCTCACGTGCATCAATGAGCCTTGGCCGCCCATGACCCTGTCGCCGGTTTACCACTGTTCCTTCCTTGGACCACTTTTGATAGATACTGATCAGTGCAGACCGGAAAACACCCCACAAGAGCTGCAGTTTTGGAGATGTTCTGACCCAGTCGTCTAGCCATCACAATTTGGCCCTTGTCGAACTCGCTACAATCCTTACTCTTGCCCATTTTTCCTGGTTATAACACATTAGCTTTGAGGATAAAATGTTCCCTTGCTGCCTAATATATCCCACCCACTAACAGGTGTCGTGACGAAGAGATAATCAGTGTTATTCACTTCACCTGTCAGTGGTCATAATGTTATGCCTGTTCGGTGTATCTATCTATTTATTTATCCATCCAGGTCTTTCAATTTATGGCAGCAAAAAAAGTTTTTATTCTTTACTAATTCTTATATCCCTAGAAGTCACCCTATTTGCTATTTTAAAACAGGTTGTTCAAAAGGTTGTGGGGGAGTAAGGATGATCAAAGGATGTACTAAAGATCTATCAGGATCTCAAGCTCTCAGGTTTGTGACATGCACCTGACCCCACCATGCCTTCTTTATGTGGGCCATTCTTACAATTCGGTGCCTTTTGTGTCCCCAGTACTGATTATTGTATTTATTAAGTAAATTTTAAACAATACAATTTCTAAACATCTTACTGAAATAATTAACACTTTCAAATACTAAACACAATGTTTTTTACCCCCCTCAAAATAAAATGGCTGTATACATCTCTTAGATACCAGAGGTTTTCCCATGTCCCCAGTGTTGTATACTCTGATTTAGTGATGGATATATGAGGTTTAATCATGAAAATATCTCAGTCTTTCAATACTGTTTAAAAGCTTTGCTTAAGTCCCTCTAAACCTTGGATTTTTTTTTCTTTTTGAGTTTCATTCTATTGCTGATTATAAGGGTTTTTCACACGTCCCTCAAGTTGCTGTACACCCTGTTATTTCTTACTACTGTCTCTTAAAATAAAGAGCTGTTTTACATACTGACATCATTTCCTGGAGCTCACATGATCTTTTTGGAGGGAAAACAACTGTAGAAGATGAGTGGCTTATTAAACTCCTCATTTTAATGTTGTTTTTTCCACATTTTATCCTAAAAGTCTTATATGGTCAACCATAACATGTCCACCCTGTTATGGGATATATGAGAAAAAGCAATACGATTTGATCATTATGTCCGAAAGTCCACCCTGTTACAACCTAATACATAACAGAGTGGACGTCACAGTGTATATGAGGTGCATGTGTAATTTATATAGCTTTATTATTCAGTTTGGTTATAATAATAACAGAAACAATGATATTGTGTGTGCATCCTTTAAAGAATGACCTTAAGTGCAGCTGAAAGACAGAAACACAACAGTTATGAATTTGTCCGTAACAGGGTGGACATCCTGGGTCAGAGACTGCATAAAAATGTTTTAATAAAACCTACAGTTTGTGTGCTTGAGCTTGACCAGTATTAGTTTGGAAAAGTATAACATGTCCTTTTAAAATAAAACATGAAAAACAAATAAAAACAGTATTTCATTTTCAAAACGTTTTAAGGTCCAAAAGGCACCCAATCCCAGGAATGACCCATGTACATTTTAACTTTATTTAAAATAATATTTAATTTAAAAAAGGCATTTATTTTCATTATAATTACAACCCATTTATCTGCTTGCTATCTGGACTTTTGACCCATGCCTTGAATGACCATTATAAACGCTACAGATGCTTTAAGTACACATACATCCCTGCCTATTACCTGTTCACATTACGGGTGGCTCTCTGTTTGCGTGCAGAATGAGCAACAGACTGGTCACCAGTACTGGTCTTTTTTTGTCAATTTATCTTGTGTAATTCTGATTTACAAGGCAACATGACATTTAATCTCAGCAAGACCCAATTTTAATCTCTCTCTGTTTGATTTATGTGTTTGTAAGGGGCCAGTACAGGGCAAAGTGTGTGTGTGTGTGTGTGTGTGTGATAATCACAGATTGTGTTATCATACAGGCACTTACACACAGTAGTCATTAGTCTAACACTGTAAAACAATTAGATGGGTATAGAAAGGCATACTGTCCTAATGTCATGCAGGGTAGCAAATTATTGAACTTAAAATGTATATAATGCTGTTAAATGCATGCAGACGAAAATCCATCTTACTTATCCCATAAAAAAGCTAAGAAATTCTGTTTACTGATATCATTTTATATGGTCCAGCATTACAAATCTGTGATTGTAGCGCCTGCCTCCTCGGACACATAACATGCTTACCTGAGGTGGACTCAGAATCTCAGCCACTTTCTCAGTATATTAACTAATAGAAGTTGTGATTGCAGCTACAACAATGTGAATCCTCGTCCCACTTGCCCTGCCTCAGCTACACTATATTGCCAAAAGTATGCACTCACCCATCCAAATCATTGAATTCAGGTGTTCCAATCACTTCCGTGGCCACAGGTGTATAAAACCAAGCACCTAGGAATGCAGACTGTTTCTACAAACATTAGTGAAAGAATGGGTCGCTCTCAGGAGCTCAGTGAATTCCAGCGTGGTACCGTGATAGGATGCCACCTGTGCAACAAGTCCAGTCGTGAAATTTCCTCGCTACTAAATATTCCACAGTCAACTGTCAGTGGTATTATAACAAAGTGGAAGTGATTGGGAATGACAGCAACTCAGCCATGAAGTGGTAGGCCACGTAAAATGACAGAGCGGGGTCAGCGGATGCTGATACGTATAGTGCACAGAGGTCACCAACTTTCAATCCCTACAGACCTCCAAACTTCATGTGGCCTTCAGATCAGCTCAAGAACAGTGTGTAGCGAGCTTCATGGAATGGGTTTCCATGGCCGAGCAGCTGCATCCAAGCCTTACATCACCAAGCGCAATGCAAAGCGTCGGATGCAGTGGTGTAAAGCACGCCGGACTCTAGAGCAGTGGAGGCGTGTTCTGTGCAGTGATGAATCAGCTTCTCCGTCTGGCAATCTGACAGAAGAGTCTGGGTTTGGTGGTTGCCAGGACAATGGTACTTGTCTGACCGCATTGTGCCAAGTGTAAAGTTTGGTGGAGGGGGGATTATGGTGTGGGGTTGTTTTTCAGGAGTTGGGCTCGGCCCCTTAGTTCCAGTGAAAGGAACTCTTAATGCTTCAGCATACCAAGAGATTTTGGACAATTTCATGCTCCCAACTTTGTGGGAACAATTTAGGGATGGCCCCTTCCTGTTCCAACATGATTGCGCACCAGTGCACAAAGCAAGGTCCATAAAGACATGGATGAGCGAGTTTGGTGTGGAAGAACTTGACTGGCCTGCACCTCAACCCAATGATGTTCCCCTCGGTACTAAAACCCTCTCTGATGGTGCTCGTTGCATTAATACACTGTAGATGTACTGAACCTTTAGAGATCAGAGAAAGTCTAGCCTGGTTATCGCGCCACTATTAACCATCTATTTAGTAGGTATAATTAACATAACAATATAAACTACATTTCAAGTTATTATTCGTTTCAATCAATTTTTATTCAACGAAAAAATGCATTTAAATCATTCCAGCAAGCCAGCAAGAGAGAATCTGCAGGCTGCAATGCCATATTAACCGTCATTAAGTGTTTTAGTACGCCAAGGCTGTTTAAATATAGTCTACATTACAAGTATTTATTGAGTGTGAACTCAATTTGATCATTAATAAACTTGCCTATAATTCCTGTTGCGATTGTTTACATTTTAAAACACAAAGCCTGACACTCAGCAGCAACGCATGAGAACAGGTTGCGGGAAAATGACGCTCTTCGCTCATTTTCATTATGAATTTATTTAACATTTATTACGCACGAATGTAAGCGTATAAAACAAGATGGACCCTGCAACAATAAAAAAAAAAAGAGAAGAAAGAAAGAAAAAACGTGAATATCGCGGTTAGCGCGACAGCCCTAGCTCACAGTCTCCGCTCTAATTCATCCCAAAGGATACCCCACTCAGATCCTCTCTGGAACCACATCAGGTGAACATGTTGGTTCGTCTAGCGCGCATGATAACGCAGGTTTAAACTCTTACAGACTTTATTCTTTATTCTATTTTTTTACCATATTTTGGTTAGATGTGCATTTAAAATATTTAGCCTAAACACTTTTTTTTTGTTTCACAGTGTATATCTAACCTAGGCTAGAAGCTAATTTAAACCTTTTTTTAATAGAGAAAAGACGCGCATCCCTGCTCTGTTCTGTATTTAACAATAAACACGCATTTCATTGGTCTTAAAGCTCTCATCTTTGTCATTATAAAGCAATAATATACCGAATCATAGCCTAACAATAAAGCTTGTTTATATAGCTCTAAAATCCAGATAAATTAAGTAATTTAAAAAAAAAAACCGATATAACCGCATACCGCGATATTGAGACAGGCTGAACACCGCAAGGGGAAATTCTGTCACCGCGACAGCCCTACTGTGAGCCAGGCCTTCTCGTCCAACATCAGTGTCTGACCTCACAAACATTCCCAGAAACACACTCCTAAACCTTGTGGAAAGCCTTCCCAGAAGAGTTGAAGCTGTTATAGCTGCAAAGGGTAGGCCGACATCATATTAAACCCTATGGATTAAGAAGAGAACGTCACTCAAGCTCATATGCGTGTGAAGGAAGATGAGCGAATACTTTTGGCAATATAGTGTATGACCAAGCATGTCTGCTGAGCATCCAGCCAGGAGGGTGGCATCACCAAGACTAGAACTCAAAAGTCTAGAAGTATTAGTGCTGTATCTTAGACCGCTGAGCCAAAAATTTAAGCAATGATGTTGAAAAGCTACTCTTTTATATCAGACATGTCAAATGACAGATTCAATATGACTAAAAAGTGTAAATTCATCATCCATCCAACAATTTATAATAAAAGACTTCTACAACTACAATGTTCATTTTATCTTATACAATAACTGTAATACTAACATGCACACACACACACACACACTAATCCAAACGCTAATACGTATCCTCAGGGACACTTCTAATTCAAGCTGGAGACAACATATGGAGAGCTAGAGAGGCAGAGACAGTCCTGCTGAGCTTCTACGTGGGAGTGAGTGGACATGCTCGAATGACTGCTCTCCAGTCAGCATTTACAGACACCTGATCAACTTTCAGGAGATCAAGATGGTAGAAAGAAAGAAACCTGAATCCAACCCTGAGAGAGAAGAACCACCTTGAAGAAAGGAATCACTATTTACCCACCGACTATAATCAATATAGAAACATGACAGCTGGGTACAGCGGAGCAGATCTAGTTTAAACACTCTATAGGCTTTGAGAAACAAAAATCTGACAAGGTGTGGAGTGTAAATTGGATTGGTTATACAGGTAGTAAACAAAATAACAGAAGCAGCACCTGAATCATTTTGCTAATGAGATTTGCCATATGTCAGCATATCTTTGGCCTTTGCCATCAGGATGTATAGATTGTCTTTACACAAAGTCTGTTCTTGTCCAATAAATCTTTAAACTCACCTACCTCAACTTTAAAGTTACTAAATCCCAATTTTAAGCAGCTGCATAAGACTGATCAATTAATAACATGCATCAGCTATAAATGACTTCTGGACAATTAGCACGTTGATAAGACCAGATTGTAGGTGTTAGAACTTCACAGTTCAGAATCAGAAAAAGTTAGGACAGTATGAAAAATGTGAATAAAAAATGCAGTGTTTCTAATATTTACTTTGACTTATTTTATTCCAGACAGTTTGAACCCAGGATGGCACGGTGGCATGGTGGCTAGCACTGTCACCTCACAGCAAGAAGGTCCTGTGTTCAATCCCCAGGCAGAGTGGTCCAGGTCCTTTCTGTGTAGATTGTGCATGTTCTCCACGGGTCACATTTTTAAAAAAGTTGGGACATTAACGAATTTACTACTTTGTAATGTTGCCATGCCTTCTAACAACACTAAATAGACATTTGGCACTGAGGAAACCAAGCTTTGAAATGTTTCATGTGATATTTTGTCTCAGTGCTAACACGTCTTAAGACGTGCAACAGTACAGGGTTGTTGTTTTGCATTTTTTGTTTTAAAATTCTCCACACATTCTCTATTGGGGACAGGTCAGGACTTCCTCCCCTCAGCCATGCCTTTGTAATGTGTGCAGCATGTGGTTTTGCATTGTCTTGTTGAAAAATGCATGGACGCCCCTAAAAAAGATGACGTCTTGAAGGCAGTATACACCGATCAGTCATAACGTTAAAACCACCTCCTTGTTTCTACACTCACTGTCCATTTTATCAGCTCCACTTACCATATAGAAGCACTTTGTAGTTCTACAATCACTGACTGTAGTCCAGTATTTCACCCTGTTCTTCAATGGTCAGGACCCCTGAGTTTTTGAATACTGTGTCCACTCACTGTCCACTCTATTAGACACTCCTACCTAGTTGGTCCACCTTGTAGATGTAAAGTCAGAGACGATCGCTCATCTATTGCTGCGGTTTGAGTTGGTCATCTTCTAGACCTTCATCAGTGGTCACAGGACGCTGCCTTCGGGGCGCTGTTGGCTGGATGTTTTTGGTTGGTGGACTATTCTCAGTCCAGCAGGGAGAGTAAGGTGTGTAAAACTCCAGCAGTGCTGCTGTGTCTTATCCACTCATACCAGCACAACACACACTAACACACCACCACCATGTCAGTGTCACTGAAGTGCTGAGAATGATCCACCACCCAAATAATAACTACTCTATAGTGGTTCTGGGAGAGTCCTGATCATTGAAGAACAGCAGGAAAGGGGGCTAACAAAGCATGCAGAGAAACAGATGGACTACAGTCAGTAATTGTCGAACTACAAAATGTTTCTACATGGTAAGTGGAGCTGATAAAATGGACAGTGAGTAGAAACATGAAGGTGGTTTTAATGTTATGGCTGATCGGTGTATGTTGCTCTAAGATCTCAATGTACTTTTCTGCATTAATGCTGCCATCACAGAATGTAAATGACCTTTGTCACGGGCACTGACACAACCTCATACAATGAAAGACCCTGGCTTATGGACTTGTTGCTGATAACAGTCTGGATGGTCCTTTTCGACTTTGGTCCAGAGCACATATCTGGAATACTGATATACCTGACCATAGTACATGTTCCCACTTGGTGATGGTCCATCCCAGATGCCTCAAAGCCCAGAGAACTTAATGCTGTTTCTGGACATGGTTAACATAAGGCTTCTTTTTGGGCATTTGTGAATGTGACTCTGTATTTTATTGCCTGAAAAAGGTTTGCAAAAGTAATCCATTGCTCATGTGTTTATACCAGCTGTTGATGAAGGACGGTTCTTGATACAGTGCCGTGTGATGTTTTGAAGCAAATACTGTAAAGTAGATATCCATCAAAAACTGAAAGATTTTATGCTTGAAGAATGATTCAACGTTTCACCACAGACCCTTCAGGACATGACTGACAGCACTGTTAGAAAAACTAGCTATTCTGGAGGTTGGGGGTGGACAATGCCTTAGTAGGTCCATGAACATACATTGTTATGAATTTCTCTTATTTTGTCTCAACCTCGTTTGTGTGATACATTCCTGGTCTCTCTCTCTCTCTCTCATCCCAGAACAGAGAAATTTCTCTGTGCAGACTTGGACCCGGTTGAAGGTCTACCACTGCACCCCATCTTCCCTCCTCTGGTCAGGCTAATTAGGAATAAATTCAGCTCAGAGCGTGTATTATTCAACACTAACCGCTACCATCTCCCATCCAACTAGAGCCACCAAGGACATGAACACGCACACACACAAACACCCCACAGCCCTTCACAGTCAGTGAAGACATGACTGGAACAGCCAGAGATTGATGCCTAAACACACATTATTCTCTCTCACTGGCAAAATGAGCTGTATTATAAAGCAACCATATGCTGTGTGTAATTTGTCTCAAATATATAATTCTAAACTGAAATAGGTATTAGCTGAGAGGTAAAAGAGAAGCCAGAGCCAGCAAAAAGAAGAAAGATGTGTTTGTGAACATGTATGCTTAAAAAATATACAGCAACATACTCTCACAAAACTCAAATTCCTAACAGCAAGAAAAATTAACTCAGGGTAGCGTAGCAGTAAATGATGCTAGCGCCTTCCTGCTTTGATTAGAAATCCCCAGCAGTGTTATCAGGCGGTCGAGCATCTACATAAAGACGTGACTATCTGGGGGTTGAATAGTTGAGGATCCTGTTCGCTGTGTAGTTTTGGCTTTCTTAATTAAAATATGGTAAAGTACATACAGTGACAGTGGAGCTCCTTCACCTGACACTGGGAATTAAGCTTTATCATGTTTCATCTGACCACAGAGCTCAGATCTAAATAAAGGTCTTGAAATATCTAGCAAACTACAGGTTATGTACACCAATCAGCCATAACATTAAAACCACCTCCTTGTTTCTACACTCACTGTCCATTTTATCAGCTCCACTTACCTTATTGGAGCACTTTGTAGTTCTACAATTACTGACTGTAGTCCATCTGTTTCTCTGCATGCTTTGTTACCCACCTTTCATGCTGTTCTTCAATTGTCAGGACTCTCCCAGGACCACCACAGAGCAGGTATATTCGGGTCGTGGGTCATTCTCAGCTCTGCAGTGACACTGACATGGTGGTGGTGTGTTAGTGTGTGTTGTGCTGGTATGAGTGGATCAGACACAGCAGCACTGCTGGAGTTTTTAAACACCTCACTGTCACTGCTGGACTGAGAATAGTCCACCAACCAAAAATATCCAGCCAACAGCTCCCCGTGGGCAGCGTCCTGTGACCACTGATGAAGGTCTAGAAGATGACCAACTCAAACAGCAGCAATAGATGAGCGATCGTCTCTGACTTTACATCTACAAGGTGGACCAACTAGGTAGGAGAGTCTAATAGAGTGGACAGTGAGTGGTCACTGCAGTGCTGAGAATCATCCACCACCTAAATAATACCTGCTCTGTGGGGGTCCTGACCATTGATGAACAGGGTGAAAGCAGGTTAAAAAAGTATGTAGAGAAACAGATGGACTACAGTCAGTAATTGTAGAACTACAAAGTGCTTCTATATGGTAAGTGGAGCTGATAAAATGAACAGTAAGTGTAGAAACAAGGAGGTGGTTTTAACATTATGGCTGATCAGTGTATGTAGTTAGCTTAACTGACACATTTCCAAATAGTTAGTGGGGATAACTGTGTAATTTAATTCTATATTAAACATTTTAAATGTTACCATGTTCACTTGTGGTTCCTTTTTTCACTGGTTCCTCTCACAGGCATTAGAGCAAATTTCATATGCATCCTCTTTCAGATATGATCAATACAGCTTCGATTGGTTTAATTAAGCAATACTACACAAGAGGAAGTGCTGTTATACTGAATATCAGCTTGCTGTGATCAGGTTGTTGCAGCCTAGTGCCAAAAACAATCACAACATGTAGATATTCGGCATAACAGAACAACCTCGAGTGTGATATTGCTTTTATACAAAAATTTTACAACAGTAATAAATAATGCCATTTTATGATTTTATTCTTACTTTAATCATTTCTTTTACTCTGCGAGCATAAATAGTCCTGGACTGTTGCCAGATGAAACAAACACATTCCTGCACAACAGATAGCTCTGGACTACACCTTACTGCAGGTTGGCTACTTTCTACCAGTAGCAAACCGCAACTCTTTTAACCAACAAGAATAAACTAATAATGGCCAGTTATCAGTTAAATATTTATTTATTTATTTATTTATTTATTTATTTATTTATTTATTTATTTATTTATTCATTAGGATTGTAACGTCATGTTTTACACTTTGGTTACATTCATGACAGAAACTCATGTAGTTACTCATTACACAAGATTCATCAGTTCACAAGTTTAATGTCAAACACAATCATGGAAGATTACGTATTTCCAATTCACCTCACTGGCATGTCTTTGGACTGTGAGAGAAAAACGGAGCTCCCGTAGGAAACGCACGGGGAGAACATGCAAACTCCACACAAAAAGGACCCGGACTGCCCCACCTGGGGTTCGAACCCAGGACCTTCTTGCTGTGAGGCGACAGTGCTACCCACTGACCCACCAACAGTTACCAGTTAAAAGAAATTGACAACAGTTGCATCCCTCTGGGTAGTGCAGTGGGTAGCACTGTCACCTCACAGCAAGAAGGTCCTGGGTTCATTTCCCAAATGGAGCGATCCGGGGTTTTTTGTGTGGATTTTGCATGTTCCTCTTGTGTCTGTGTGGGTTACCTTTAGAACAGTTTACTTCCACAGTTCAAAGACATGCAGTCAAGTTAATTGGAGGTACAAAGAAGTTCCCCTGGGTATGTGTGTGTGTGTTTGTCCTGTAATGGAGTGGCGACCTATACAAGGTGTTCACTACCTTTTGACCAGTGAATGGTACCCACAGCGACCCTAAATAGGATAAAGCAGTGGTAAAACAGACAATTAATGAATGAATGATTATATACACTTTAGCAATAGGTGTGGGTGAAACACCTCAATAATTAGGAGGGAAGTGTAATTCTTAGCATTGTACTAATTTGCAATAAAGCAGTTTTAATTTAGTGTGTTAAACCTGTATAATGTGTCACAGCAATGACACCAAAACTGTTAAACTAGGAAATGATTCTAGCCAAGCAGTTACAACACAAGTCTCTCAGTCACATAAAATGCTGGTGTGAGTTTTGCTGATTGCAACCTCTGAAATTCAAACAGTGCAATTGCTTTATATGACATAATGACTTAATATTCAATGCCTATAATATCATAATTTCACACTACATCATCATGCTACACACATTTTTGCATTGCAATGTATCATGTCATGTATCAAAAATGAGGGAAAGAAAAAAAATACCACTAGAACGGGTTTACATTTAAATTCCGCAAAAGTAATAACAGGCTTTCATGCATGTTGACAGTCAATTATAAAAAATGAAGTTAATCTGCCAGGGATGTCCTCACTCAACGGAAAAATAAATACAGTGGTACCATGAAACTCAGCGTCAATTGGTTCTGGGAGTGGCGTTGAGTTTAAAAGGCATTGAGTTTTAAGGTATTTTTTCCCATAAGGATAGTGTAAAATAATGGGGTTGTTTTTGACACGTATACACCGAAAATAACACAAATATAATATAAAAACACTCAGATACATTTAAAAAACAGTTAAAAATCAATCAAAAATACAATAAAACCTGCACTTTACCTTAACTTTTTTATTATCCTTTTAATTAGTGGAGAGAACAAATAAGCAGTAATAATTAAGAGAGGTTACGTGTTTCTATGTCGTTTTTTAATACATTAAGTTACTTTTTTAAGTGTTGTAGACTCTCTTGGAAAAGCTCATTTTTACAATTTCTCAGAACCCTGAGCTATAATACAAGTTTAAAAGTGAAACAGGAGAAAGATCCAGCTGAGCACAGATATATGTGGAGCTTTCAGAGTAAACTTGACGGTTATTACACACAAATGCAGTTTTGTCTCATGTTCTGCTCAAGCCGAGCGCTGAGCAAAGCAGCAGTCGCACACACGTCGAGTTTAAGGGAAATGTTGAGTTTAAGGGTAAACATTTCTTGACGAAGGGTGTTGAGTTTCAAAGTTTTTGAGATAAGTGGACGTTGAGTTACAAGGTATTACTGTATAAAAATAGAAATATATTTATGTTTTTTACTGCTTTTTTACAAGTTCAGATTTTGTGTTCTACAAGGAATGTAAGGCATTTTTAATTTTTACTACTTTTTTTATTCACTGTATGCATACAAATCTCATGTATTTTTGCCAGACTGATTTCTCTTTATTACTTGTTTTATAGCAATTATGATTCCATAAACACACAGCTTGTACTGAATCAAACTGACTGCCTCTTTCTTCTGCGTTCAATAAATTAAATGTGTGTCTACATTAATGCTTTACAATCCACAGCAGAGATATTAAAAAATGATCCAAACTAATCCACGAGTGTGTAATGTATTTGTATGCGTGTTTGTATTCGGGGTTGGTGTCCTCTAACCCTGAGCATTGCACATGCATTCGGCGTCTCTCGGATTACTCAATATTTCATTGAATAAAAATCCACAGTTGTGTATCCACTGCAGGTGTGTCACTATTAATCACACTTTACATGAAGGCAAACCAAGGCTGTCTACTCACTCACTCACACGCACACACACACACACACACAAACACACAAACACAAGGGATAAAACCTAGATGTGATCTCAAATGAAAACATGCATATAAAAACACTCAGTTACAAACTAAAGCATTAAAAATCACATTTGTTAGTAAAACATTACATTTATTAAAATATAACAAGCTAAAGAGATGCTAATCATGCATTTTACTGACCAGTCTCTTTACTAGCTGCTTGAAACTGGCCATAGGTGTGAGAAACTGAACAACAACAACAACAGTAGTAGTGCTCTTAAATAAAACAGTTTCAGTGCTTTTTATTTACAGTTGCCAACTAAACTGTATTTATTTATCCACCAAACTGACTTTCTAAATTCATAAATAAAACATATTTTTCTCCTTAATTATTATCTAAGAATTGATCATTCATTTGTCTCTAGTTCTGTGTTTAGTAATTCCTTTCCAGTAAAATCTTACCTGTTACCTCAGAGCTACTAGCTGGTGGGCAATAGAAAGTTAGCAATAGCAAAGCTAGCAAACAAAGCTAGCTGTTGTTTATATGTCTACATATATACTATAAAATGAATTAAAGTGTTAAATGAAAATGACAAGGGTCCTTCCTGTTTGATTTTTTTTGTTTCTTACATTAAAAACGTCCTCATTACAGAGCACAAAATATTTTAAACAGATAAGATAAGATAGATAAGATAAGATAAGATGGCTTTGTCATTGCACAGTGTACAACGAAATTGAATAGCAATCCAACGGTGCTTACACATACAATAAGTAAGAACAGAAGCAAAAATGATATACATATACATAGAGATGGACCGATCGGGTTTTTTGGCATCGATTGCGATCTCCGATCTCCTTTCAGGGCAATCGGCAATCGGGGGGATGACATGCAATTTTTAGCGCAAAATCAGCAGTAAATAATAAAGTATCCAAACAATTATTTTTTTCACCCACAGGAGACATATCTTATTAGTCTAACTGACCACACACACACACACACACACACACACAGGTTTAATGTTATCCAGTTTAGTCTGAAAAAAACTTAAAAGATAAACCGAAAGCAACAGCGTGTGTGTGTTTCTTTAAAAAAACGCTTTGTTCACAGTGTCGCTTTAAATGATTCTGATTCAGGAGTCGAATGTGACGCGTAAGTTTCTCTCTCCGTTTTTACTGTTATTAATAAATGCTGTGGTTTTAAATAAACACCAGCTACTACAGAACATTTTGTGTGACTTTCTTACATTAAAAAGCTTAATTAAAAAGCTTAATTAAACCGCTATTACCACAGAGCGGTCACCGAGTCAGACTCGTTCCGTCTGTGGAGCTAAAAGTTCTGATTACCCTAAAAGTTCAGCAGATGATCCTGAACTAACTAATTTGGTAATGAATAAACTTTTGCCTCTGATTGGCTCTGTAACGTTTCTGTTCTCATTTACATCAAAAGCAAGAACCACTTACGAGTTACCAAAGTGAACCAGGAGTTTATATAACGTGCTGATAGAATCGACTCAGATGTGACCGGGTTGAATTATCTTTTTAAAGTAAATATTTCAGTCAGCAAAATTACATCGTATGTATGATGCACAACGTTAATTCTGTTATTTTAGGTCATGAAGAGCTTTCATGATGGTTTCTGTATGATGGTTGATGAATGGTGATGTGATGGTTCGTGTTTTGTAGCGCAAAGTCTGGATCAATTCACTGAGCTGTTAACTTAACGTGGTCTTTATATATCACACGATCGGATCGGCTACATTTGGGAAATATCGTCCGATCGTCAATAGCATATTTTGATTGAAAATCGTCCGATATCGATTGAAAGTCGATCGATCGTCCCATCTCTACATATACACAATACACACACATGTATGTATGTCTAAGAATCTTAAATATAAAGAATAAAGACTAAACTATAATTATGAAAAATGACAATAGACATTGTGACAAACAGCTGGTAAAACTTTAGATTAATTAAACTAATCATACTGCACATTTTGTTTATTGTTTGAGTAAAAAATAAAGTCAGCAAACCCCAACGAAGAAGAAACCTAACTATTTTTTAGCATATTTAAGTGCACAGATCTAACATACTGGAGAAAAAATTGTACATGACACATCTGATATCTATTTTTAATAGGTTACATGTGTCAAATAAACAATAAGTGTGGAATAAAATGTGCGTAAAGAGGTTGTGCTATTTTTACTCAATAACTTTAGTCTAAACCTGCGTTCACACTGGCAGCGATGCGACCTGACAAAGCGACAGGCTGTCATAAAGTTTCCATTAGAGCTAGCGATTTCTGAAGACAGAAGGTGTGAACATTGGTGAGGTAAAGTGGGCAGTCAGTGATGCGACAAAGTTGAGCAAAGTGTAAATTACGAATGAAGTGATGTGGCGATTATATATAGGAATTAAGCATTGAGCAGTATGCGCATTATCTCCGCCCCCATGAAACAGTACGCTCCGTTTTCGGTTACTATAGATGAAAACTCAGACAGTGATGGACTATATAGGGATGACATTTATAGACAAGCAAGTCCCCTCCAGGATTTTTATTTTTAGCAGGAACGCATCTGATTTGTGGTAAAAACTGGATGGGAGGGTATCTGATTGGTATCAGATTTAAATCTGTTTTGTAGGGCCCTAAATTCACAAGAAAATGAGCTTAATTTCACGGACCTTTCACGGTTTTTCAAATATCTCAGATTTCACAGATTTATAAAGAAAAGTGCCACATTTCACGGCAGTCATTAAATTACACTCATAAACTGAATGATAGAATGAATGGTAGCTACAATACACAGCACAGCCTACATTAATAGTTGACTGTAAATCCAGCAATGTTCCCCGAGTACTGTTTTTAGCTACTTCAGACTTTGACATCTCTGACATTTTGACTAACCAATTACTAAATGAATTGCCCGTATCACTACGATTGCCTCATAGTGCAAATTAACCAGTAAATGTGAGGCACTTGAACGCTGCATGAATGAAAAATTTTACATCGCTAAACACAAACCTTACATTTTGATTTTCACAGCAAACAGGAAACGACTCATTTCACGATCTGTGAAACGATTTTCATGGCTGTGAATTAATAGGGCCTTACTGATTTGTGAACAAATTGTTATACAGTCTGTAGATGCTAGTCAGTAAAGTATGTTGTACTGCCATGGCATTTGCTTTTTTTGGCTTGGCGTCAGTTAAACCATGGCGACCAAATGCCCACAGACACTGGCGGTGTAAACACAGGCTGATGAGCAATCAGCAATATGGGCGACAGAAGGCCAAAAGTAGTTGCCAGTGTGAACGCAGTGTTAGACTGACAACACGCACCCACAAACGCTCTTGATAAACACAGCTAAACAGAACAGATACTGAGAAGTGTCCCTGTTAATCTGAACTATTTTAAGTGTGTATTTGGATGTGTGCGTGTTTTAGCAACTGATACACACATTTGGGAAACTTACCACTGACGACTGGAGACACACTAACTAGGGCAACCATGTACTCTCAATAATCACTGACTATCATCTCTTCTTCATTCACTTCAGTTCTTGATCACTTCACTTCAGTTCTACTATCATAGTTTCATTTCTCTAATAATAGCATCACTATCATATTTCACCAGTAAAAATCATGTGTGCATATCGGATACTTGTCTATTCTCATTATGCTCAGATCCTGACATGGGCTGCATTTGTTCCAATAAAATCCTGAAGTCTCTAAAGACAGTCATTACACCTGTTCATTTGCCATGATTCATACCCTGACAAAACATCACTAAAACTCTGTCTATCGCACTTGTTATTTTCTCATTTACTTTGATGGTTTCTTTCCAGTCAGGGTTATGGGTGGTCCAGTGGCACAGACACTGTGGACAGGGTGTCAATACAGTGAAAGACGACACACTGACTTGCAAAGCTAGGAGAAGTTCAAAGTAGCCAATCCATGTTCTGCATTTTTAAAAGGTACATTAAACATCAGTACCTCGTGGAAACACATGGACATTGGGAGAGCATGCAAAACCCTGACAGACAATGACCGGGGTGTACACATCGCCTCCAAAAGGGCAGCAAGCACTTGTTTTGTTTTATTAGGATTTTAACATCATATTGTACACTTTTGTATTTGTGACAGGACAGGGTTACAGGTTACCCACAAAATATCAATTCAAGTGCAATGTCAAACACCTTCATTGGCAATTTCGTATCTCCAAATCATCTAACTTGCATATCTTTGAACTGTGGGAGGAAACCGGAGCCCCTGGAGGAAACCCACACAGATGCAAGTATCATGCGTAAGTATTGTTTTCTTCTAGGACAGAACATAGCAAGTGAGGCATGAGTTTGATTCCCTCGTCAAGCAGCCAAGGTCCAACGACATGCAGTCAGGCCAACTGGAGCTACGTAAAAATTGCAGTAAGTGTGTGTGCCGTGATGGCCTGGTGACCTGTCCGGGGTGTCTTCTGCCTTTTACCCAATGCATCGAACCAACTAAGAAAGTGCTGGTAAAACATACAATCAATAAATTAATTCATTAATTAATATACGTGGTGTCCTTTGGATTGCCTTCGAATACTTGGCACAGACGCTAGATGTGAATGAGATGCATGAATGTACGTGTGATGCTCTGCAAAAAACTCACTGCAGTAGTCCAGAATGCACTTTTGCCTTATGAATGGTGTTTTTGGGATAGGATCAAGACCTGCTGTGACCATGACCAATTTGTACATTTGTAAATCAGTGGACTATCAGGTATACATTTAATTCATCTCACTTTATTCTACCAATCTTGTTTTTCTTAGTTCACTATCCTTGTCCTATCTTTCTTCCTCAACATGATCTTCCTGATAACCATCACTGATCTTCATCTTTGTCCCTCTGTTTCTTTTAGCTTTATTATCACATGCAAACCATTACACAGTGAAGATACACCTCACAAGGAGGTGAACTGCAGAGACCTTTTAGACTTCATTTTTCACTGTCTTGCAATGCCTCGCGATAGTGACATATGATAAAGAAAGACAAAAAAGCTTTACAAGAGGGAGAAAAAGTCAGAAAAGGAAAGAATTCCAGAGTGAGAGAGAAAGCAAGAGAGAGAGGAATAGAAGGTGGTTTGATGAACCCAAGCACAATGCCCCTTTATCATAAAGGCCCCTTATCAGTTCCCCGGTAAAGTGTTTCATTTTCCTGCTACCATTACAGCAGAAATACCTCTCTGGTAATTGCTTGACAATAAATAAGGCTGTTTGTCCCCCTTTCTCCTCGCCCTCAGCATGGCAGGCTCCAAATGGAGCACTCTTATAGTTTCCTACTCCCCCATTCTGTGGCTCTGAGACGAGGTAATCCTTTAACCACCTTCTGTTCGCTCAGAGTGCTGGACCCACAGGTATAGAGTCTCTGAGTGCACTGCGTGGGGCGATTATGGAGGGGAATTGTTTCGAGGAGATTCCTTTTTATCAATTCATGAGCTATTAGGGCTTCCTCTCTGTGTGTATGATGTGGATTTTTTGTGGTGTGATGTACAGGGAGATGAGTAATATACTGAGGGTGACTCAGGATGAGACATGCATCATCCATTCCATGTCAAGACGAGAACACAGACATACACTGATCAGCCATAACATTAAAACCACCTCCTGGTTTCTACACTCACTGTCCACTTTGTAGTTCTACAGTTACTGACTGTAGTCTATCTGTTTCTCTGCATGCTTTGTTACCCCCCTTCAGTGGTCAGGACCCCCACAGGACCACCACAGAGCAGGTATTATTTGGGTGGTGGATCATTCTCAGCACTGCAGTGACACTGACATGGTGGTGGTGTGTTAGTGTGTGTTGTGCTGTTATGAGTGGATAAGACACAGCAGCGCTGCTGGAGTTTTTAAACACCTCACTGTCACTGCTGGACTGAGAATAGTCCACCAACAAAAAAACATCCAGTCAACAGCGCCCCATGGGCAGCCTCCTGTGACCACTTATGAAGGTCTAGAAGACGACCAACTCAAACAGCAGCAATAGATGAGCGATCGTCTCTGACTTTACATCTACAAGGTGGACCAACTAGGTAGGAGTGTCTAATAAAGTGGACAGTGAATGGACACGATATTTAAAAACTCCAGCAGCACTGCTGTGTCTAATCCACTCATACCAGCACAACACACACTAACACACCACCACCATGTCAGTGTCACTGCAGTGCTGAGAATGATCCACCACCTAAATAATACCTGCTCTCTGTTGGTCCTGTGGGGGTCCTGACCATTGAAGAACAGGGTAAAAGTAGGCTAAAAAAGTATGTAGAGAAACATATGGACTACAGTCAGTAATTGTAGAACAACAAAGTGCTTCTATATGGTAAGTGGAGCTGATAACATTTACAGTGAGTGTAGAAACAAGGTTGGTTGGTTGCTGGGATTTATTGCCACGTCAGCACGATTACGGCTATATATGTGGCATGTCAAGTTTTTGTTTCATATAAAGTTAAAAAAGTTTTTAGAGGGCAGGGTGTGGCTTTGTACTCCCATCGCTTCTTTTATTATATAAGGTGTTCTAGTTTAACGTGTGTTAGGTAATTTTGTATTTTCCCTGGTGAGGTCTTTTCGAAGAGATCTTTGATGTTGTCTGCACAGAAGTGTTGCTGTCTTTGTCGTAGAAACAAGGAGGTGGTTTTAATGTTATGGCTGATCAGTGTACACATACTTGGGCGTGCACATACACCTGGACATCATATTGTCCGCACTTCCAAAAGCCTTAGTATTTAAAGAAACATTACAACATTTCCAATCATGTTTGTAAAGTTTGTACAATCGCTATAGACAATTACTTTTTGACCTGCTTGAAGCCAGAGGCAGTTGGTCCCGAAGAATCCAATTAACTGGGCGAAAGGCAGGAAATACCCTGGACAGGTCACCAGTCTATCACAGCGCAGACACACTCACACTTAGGGCAATTAGCCTGACTGTATGTCTTTGGACTTGTAAGAAGAAACTCACACAGACACATGGATAACATACAAAATCTGCATCCGCCCGGCCACGGAATCATACCCAGGCCCTTTTGCTGCAAAGCAACAGCACTCCAACTGTGTCCCCATGCTGCCCTAGGATGTCCCTATCGATTGATAAATGGGATTGAGAGGAGTGACAAAGTGTAAAGAACAAAATATGCCCTACAGTCAGTAACTGTATACCCACAAAGTTCATCTTTATGGCAGGTATAGCTTCTAAAATAATCAATAAATGTACCTACTAGATATTTATATCTAATGAAGTGCCCAGTAAGTCAATTTATCTCAAGTTCAGCACTTAAAGACATTTTAAGAGTTAATAATGTTATCAATGAAAAGAAATGAGTGCTACAATGCACATAAAAGCCCCAGCAGCTTCTTATTTATGATATACACCGACTAGGCATAACATTATGACCACTGACAGGTGAAGTAAATAACACTATCTCTTGATGGACGTGGGGAGCGAAGGCTGGCCCGTGTGGTCCGATCCAACAGATGAGCTACTGTAGATCAAATAGCTGAAGAAGTTAATGCTGGTTCTGATAGAAAGGTGTCAGAACACACAGTGCATCACAGTTGCAGGTCTGTTTTGGCAGCAAAAGGGGGACCAACACAATATTAGGAAGGTGGTCATAATATTATGCCTCATCGGTGTACATGTTTTAAATTACATCAAACCATACAGACAAAGCATAAAATTTTTTATGCAAAAACTTGACAAAAAGACCACTGTTCCATGTACTTATAGAATATTGTTTGCACAGACGGGTGGCACGGTGGGTAGTGCAGTATCCCTATAGCATGAAGGGCCTGGGTTAGATCCTACTTCCGTCCTTTCTGTGTGGAGTTTGCATGCTCTCCCTGTGTCTGCATGGGTTTTTATTTGTGTTCTCCGGTTTCCACCCACAAGTCCAAAGACAGTTGTAGCCTAGCAGCTAAGGTACTGGACTAGTAATCAAAAGATTGCTGGTTTAAGCCTCACCACTGCCAGGTTGCTGCTGTTGGGCTCTTGAGCAAGGCCCTTAACCCTCAAGTGCTCAGACTGTATACTGTACTGTAAGTCGCTTTGGATAAAAGCGTCCACCAAATGCCGAAAATGTAAATGTAAAGATATGCAGCCAGGCCAATTGGAGCTACTAAAATTGCCCTCAGTGTGTGTATGTCTGCCCTGTGATGGACTGGTGACCTGTCCGGGGTGTTTCCTACCTTTCGTCCAACGAAACATACCCAAAGCAACCAGACCAGGATAAAGCACTGATAAGCCTAAAGCTCACAGTTCCTAATCTAGGCAGCAGCTGGATACCTGGTACCTCAAGAACTTCAAACCCAGATCCCCATTTCTCTCCCACATACTCTTTGCCTGAGGAAATAATGTGTCTCATCTTCTGAAAAATGAGACACATCAGTCTGCCTTGAAAGCTGGTGGGAGGGCTCGGGATAATCATCTCTACCTTATTGAGTGGTTAGTACAGATTAAAAGATGTGATTAAAGCTTCTGCAGTTTTGAGTGCAGAAGCATGCCTATGTGCACAGAACGAACAGCCGGATGTGAAGTGCTACTGGCTTTTTGGCTTCAAAAATTACTTTTTTGGAACTGACAACATCAGTAACACCTTGATCAATACGCCTGCTCACTCCAGGAACCTTGGCTCAGCTTTTTTGATTAAAGCTGTTTATTTTATTTTTATAAAACCACTATTTATAACACTTAATTTTCTTTTCTTGTACAAATAAACCACCTACATTTGCCATTACAGTGTATACCGTCCTCTATTTCAGGGGTTTTCAACCTTTTTGGACATGTGCCCCCCTTCGTGTGCCAATAACAGCAGAGCAAATGTTACCACAAGTGGATAATTTTTCTAACCCAAACACACAATCGGTTATCTGTAGGTTTATTATACACTGGGAACACTTAAATCACACATTGGCTCTCGATGAATGAAAGATTCAAGTTCACCACGGCGTCTCCAGACTCTTTCACGTCTGTCACATGTGCTCAGTGTGAACCTGCTCTCATCTGTGAAGAGAACGGGGCACCACTGGTGGACCTGCCAATTCTGGTGTTCTCTGGCGAATGCCAGTCGAGCTGCAAGGTGCTGGGCTGTGAGTACAGGTCCCACTAGAGGACATCGGGCTCTCATGCCACCCTCATGGAGTCTGTGTCTGAAAGTTTGTTCAGAAACATACACACCAGTAGCCCACTGGAGGTCACTTTCTAGGTCTCTGGAAGTGCTCTTTCTGTTCCTCCTCACACAAAGGAGCAGATACTGGTCCTGCTGCTGGTTGATGCGGCCCTGTCCTGCTCTCCTTGCGTAACGGCCTGTGTTCTGGTATCTCCTCCATGCTCTTGAGACTGTGCTGGGAGACACAGCAAACCTTCTTGCGGTTCTTAAAATTAACTGACTCATGGTAATCATGAAGGTATGTGCCCTTGTGTTGCATTTAAATAAGAACAGCTGATAACATGAGCATCACGACTCATTTCAGCAAAGCACTTCATTAGATTACATGTTATTTAAATAAGTAAGTGGTTTTTCCACCTAAGAATTTAAAAAGCCAGTTTTGTCAATTTAAAAATACTGGGGATGCTTGAGTGGTACAGCAGTCTGATACGCTTGCTTACCACTGCAGAGAGTTTGATTTCTTTATTGCTGCCTCTACAGTGACCCCTGCTATCTGGCTGAGGCACCGACACAAATGCAGGAGTTACATGTAGGGCATAGTGTGACCCTCTGTAATCGGTACAGCTCTCTGTGAGAATTCATCTCTGGCTGGTGTGAAGAAACAGCTGGCAAAGTCACATGCGTTAGAAAGGCGGGTGCTAGTCTGCTGCCATCCACAGCCAGCATGGGGGCTTGTGCAAGTTGCAGAAGAATTGTACAACTCCAAATCAGAAAGAAGTTGGGGCAGTATGGAAAATGCAAATAAAATAAAAACACAGAGTTTCTTACATTTACTTTGACTTTTATTTGATTGCAGACCATTTGAACCTGAGATATTTCATGTTTTATCTACTCAACTTCATTTCATTTATGAATACACCTGCATTTCAGACCTGCAACACATTCCAAAAAAAGTTGGGACAGGGGCAATTTAGGGCTAGTAATGAGGTGAAAAAAATAAATAATTATGTGATTCCAAACGGGTGACGTCAACAGGTGATTGTAATCATGGTTTGGTACAAAATCAGCATCCAGGAAAGGATGAGCAGTCTTTGATGAGCAAAGATGATCAGAGGATCTCCAGTTTGTCCACAAATGTGTGAGAAAATGATTGAAATGTTTAAAAACAATGTATCTCAAAGAAAGATTGGAAGGGATTTGCATATTTCTCCCTCTACAGTGCATAATATCATTAAACCATTCAAGAAATCGGGAGGAATTTCAGTGCGTAAAGGCCAAGGGTGCAAGCTTAAGCTAAACTCCCGTGATCTTCGATCCATCAGACGGCACTGCATCAAGAGCCGCCACTCAACAATAGCTGATATAACCACATGGGTGAGGGATTACTTTGGCAAACCTTTGTCAAGCACAACAAAGAGTTACATGCACAAATGCCACTCAAAACTTTACTGTGCAAAAAAGAAGCCTTATGTTAACCATGTCCAGAAGTGGCATCGACTTCTCTCGGCTCGAAGGCATGTATTGTGGTCAGATGAATCAGCATTCCAGGTCTTTTTTGGAAAAAATGGACGCCGTGTGGACCAAAGACGAAAAGGACCATCCAGACTGTTATCTTATCAGCAAAAAAAAAAGTCCAAACGCCAGGGTGTGTGTCATGGTATGGGGCTGTGTCAGTGCCCTTGGCAAAGGTCATTTAAACATCTGTGATGGCCGCATTAATGCAGAAAAGTACATTGAGATCTTAGAGCAACATATGCTGCCTTCAAGTCGTCATCTTTTCCAGGGACGTCATTACAAAGGCATGGCTGCAGAAGAAGAGGGTACAGGTACTGGACTGGCCTGCCTGCAGTCCTGACCTGTCCCCAATAGAGAATGTGTGGAGAGTTTTGACATCTCAAAAATGGCATCTCAAGTGTTTGCAGGAAGAATGGGACAAAATAAAAGCTGAAACACTAATGGTATCCTCTGTGCCAAATTGTCTTTTAAGTGTGGTGAAACGAAATGGCAATGTTACAAAGTGGTAAATACTTTACTGCCCCAACTTTTTTTGGAATGTGTTGCAGGCCTGAAATGCAGGAATGCATGTTTATTAATAAATGAAATAAAGTTGAGCAGACAAAACATGAAATATTTCAGGTTCATCCTGTCTGCAATCAAATAAAAGTCAAAGTAAATGTGTTTTTTTTTTTTTATCTGCATTTTCATGCTGTCCCGGCTTTTTCTGATTTGGGGTTGTAATAGGAAACTGGAGATTACTATGTTTTTTGATGGTGCACAAAAAATTCTAAATTATTAGTGCATCTTTTATTATGGGAATAAAGCATCATGTCATGTGTGGCCTTTAACCTGGTTTGAGAGCTCTCATCTTAAGTGATTGCACTTCTCATTATCGTCTTCTGCAAGATACATTTGCTTGTTTTGTATAAAATAGTGATTGATGTATAGTGATTTATCCACAGGCTTAAAACAGTACCCCCCCCTTTAATTGGTTAATTGGCATCACTTCATTTTTAAGATGGATTCCTAAACACATTGAAAATAAACTCAAGGTCCTTTGAAAAAATTTTCTATAACTTCAGAAATTGTTGATAAGTTATTTCACATACAATCATTGGATTTAAGGTCTGTGTTTTAAAAGCTGTTATCTGTTACCATAGAGACCTGCCCAATTTATTTATATTCATTAGCCTTCGGTCCACCAACTGGCAGCACACAAATGAGCAATTTCTACCCTGCAAAGAGTTTAAAATAAAACAAAAGAAGGACACAATGTGATCACAGCCAAGAGGCAGTTCTATCCAGGCTGAAAATATTAATAGTATTAAATTTAATTCCGTTCCTACCAAGTAACTATAACCTCTAACTCACAGTGATTAACTTTAATTCAACTACATACATGGTATTATATTACTAACCCTGCATTTCACTTAAAATAAGCCACCTGACTTGGAAAGCAGAAGTCATGGGGGCAAGGTAGCAACTTATTTAAAGGCAGAATTAGTTTTCCATCACTAGTCAATCACTGTATGCAAAAGTTTTTTTTTTTTTTTTCCTGTACACTTGTGCTCCTGAGTGCCACAACAATTTAAAGCATTAAACGCTTTCTTTAAGAGAACACTAGTTTGAACTTCAACAATGCCATAACTATCTGTGTCTGCAGCCAACTGTGCATAATTGGGCACGTTTCCTGTCCTTCACAACAAAATCACACACCTATGAACTAGTATAAAAATTTGCATAGTTAGTTCCCTTTACCCCTCCAGGTGTGTTTAGATGCCCGATGATAATTTAGGTGGGTGGATTTAATTGGCGCCATTGCCAGTCCTCAACGTTAAGTAAACTGAGAGAAAAATGAGGTCAAATAAGAAAGGTACAAGTAAGATTTGTAATTAAATACTGCAATGTGGCACACAGCGGGATATTCCACTAGCACACCAGCGCCGAGATTCTGAACTCCTCGGTTCGAAACTCAGCATTGCCACCGGTCGGCTGGGGGCCATCTAGCAGGCATAATTGGCAGTGCCTGCAGCAGACACGTCTCTGATAGGGCGGGATGTCCGGACTATGTGGGTGGGGTCTTCAAACGCTGTGTAAGGACCCTGATTGGCAGATAGTGAGGCACCTTTGCAGAGTGCATAGGTAAAAAAGGGTTCCGCTAAGGGCTGCGCGCGGGTGGGAGGAGGCGTGAGCAGCAATATACCCACCTCGACTGCAATCAGGGATCCCCCAGGAGCGGAAGACAAATTGACTATATGCTAAATTGGGGAGAAAATGCATAAAAAAATAGAAATAAATAAATACTGCAATGTTATAGTAAATCATGATAGAGTACGAATATTTACACATTCTCAGTCATAATGTGATAATTGTATAAGTATAGCTTCACTCAGTTGACACTGGTCTATTATGCTAGCCCAGTACCGGTGAGATCCGGGTTTTAAATCTCAGCGGTGCTGTCAGCCAGCCAGGTGTCTTAACAGACCTGACTGACTATGTCAGGTGATAATGGGGCGGGCGGTGCAGTGGCCAAAGCACTGACCAGGGTATTCCTGCCTTGAGCTCTGTGGTTCCTAGTGGTTCCCACTGCAATCCAGACCAGGATAAAGTGATTAATAAAATAAAAGAAAAAAATAATTACAGACTTCCTAAAATGTAGGTTCTATTTGTGGGTGCCAATATGAATTTCCCAACATTTTTCTTAGGTCTGTATAATTATAGATAAAGTTTAATATGATTTGACACCTTAACTAATGTGATCAATTATTACATTTGGTTGTGGAGGTGAGAGAGGAACTCCAGCTCTCACCAAAGGTACATAATAAAACCTTCAAATTAGAACCATTTGTTAGTGTCAGACGCAAATCTTAGTGACTTCTCTATAATTCTTTAACACTGTATCTTTAAACGATGAACCTCCAACAATAAAATGAAATAAAAATTCAAAACTACAGACTGCCCAGTGGGTAATGCCAAATAGATTGCTCTTTCTGTCTCATACCTCCCCTCCCACCCTCGACCTTAATAAAACAGCAGAACAATTTATATAAACAAATGACAAAGTATTAAGATAAGGGCTAAATTTCAACAGAACAACTACATGCGGAGTAAAATAATAAAGCCAGAATAAAGAAAAAAACATGTTAAAGCTCTATGATAGGATTCATAATTCTGAGTTCTGTTGGATGGCAGTACAAGGTTGCGACACAAGGCTGCAGATTTACAGGCAGGTCATGATGAAATGATCACACGTGCACTGGAAGGTAATAGGATCATCAATAAGATGCTGCATGAAGTATAAAAATAGCACCAATAAAATGTGTAATTTTAAAAAGTTCCCTTCATAAAATCTTTTAGGAAATCAATTTTTTTTCTATGAATTTACAAGCAACAGGTCAATCTGCACGATAGAAAGGACCGTTCCTACAAGCAGCAGGTCAATGTGCATGGAGAGGAAAAATGAATTACCTTTCGGACAGGGTTACTACATTCGTTAGGGTTACTCTGACAGAAGTCATGTTTTATGATTATTTATATTGTATAACCAGATAATGAAGGAGAGGAAATTTAGATGTTTAACAAAAATGACTTCCACTTTTAAGTATAGTGATATCACAGCTTTGAGTATCAGCCGAGATACTGATATTCTCACAGGTACCGAGCTAACTACCTGTAATTTATGCAAAACAGAATAGTGACACTTACATGCTTTTACACTTCTGAGTCCTGTGATTGTATTGTATCTTCATTATGTTAAAATCACACACATTTACAGCATTAAATGAGTCAGTGAGCTAAATCGAAAATTTCAATTACTAATGAACACAGCAAATTCTTAGTATTGGGACACCTTAAATACATAATGATAATAATAATAATAATAATAATAATAATGATGAGATGTCAGTACAACAGTAGTTAAAACAGTAGTTAAAAGTGCTTTACAAAACAGAAATTTAAGGGAATAAAGGGAAAGAATAAAAAAAAGAAATGCTTGATTAAAACTGAATAAATGAACCAATTAAAAATACACTATAAATCATAGTCACTTCAACATGTTCTGTCTTCTGTATTTGTGTTAGTATGTGGGATTTAACCTCATACACAGAAATACCTTAGTGAAACCCTATATTCTCACAAATTATCTGTATTATCTGTATGATGGGGGATTTAACCCCATCCCCAAAATACCTTTGTGAGACCCTATATTCCCATGAATAATCTGAACTGGAGTTGTAATGGATTCTAAAGTAAAAAGGAACCAAAAGTTGAAAGTCTACATAAATCTTTAAAACATCTTAAGATTGCAGATCTTGTTTTTAGTTTTAATAAAACTTGTAATGTATATGAACGAACTAATTTAAAAACAAGGCCATAGCCATGAGAGAGGCAAAGAGGCAATAGCATCTAAAAATGGTCTGGCCCTTTAAGTGCCTCTCTCTTTTTATTTGCATGCTTGAACATCCTAATTGGTTGATTATAAAAAAAAAAAAGAACATTTCTAATATTATATATTATAATAACAGTCGTTTTAACTGAACAATTATCCACCATCATCATTCTGGGTTCTTAAAAAATAGGATCATTCTATAATAATACATAATACATAACAATACATAATACATCAGTTTATTAAAATGTTAGTGCTATTAATAAACAATTATACACCAGTACAGATGCCATGTCTGTCTTATATGTTCTGAAAATTCCTTATTTTAATACCCAAAGTTAATTATGAACTTGACCCCTTGGTGGCTCAACCTAAAATATTTAACCATAGGCAATTCTAGAATGTATGTGACTTACCTAAACTTTGTCATTGCACATATATCATTTAATTTCTGCTAGAAATAATAAAATTAATATCCCAAATAACAAATAAATAATAAATTGTAAATTAATCATTAGAATCAAGTGTGTAGTACACTTGTGCTGAGCGAAGACCGAAGTCTTAATCTGATTTACCACAGTATTTTTGTGAAAATATAAGGTGTTATATTTCCACTCATGTCACACACAGCTGCACACATAACAGCTAGAAAGTATAAGTGCAAAATTATGTGACTGAAAATTAAGATTGTACATAAATCTTACATGCATCTGTAAAATAGCTCATCCATGTGAACCTATATTAATATCTTTGTTTGGGAATTGTATAGGGCGGAATGGTGGCACAGCACTGACCTAAGCAACATGGGTTTGATTCTTGCCTCTGGTCACTGTTATGCATTTTCGCTGTCTGAATGAGTATTTTCTAGGTATTCTGGTTTCCACCAATATTCAAAAAAATGGAGAACATGGAATGGCTAATCTGATGTGGGTGTATGTGGTGCCCTGCAAAAGCTTGGCATTCCTATTTTTCCCCCAGAGTCTCCTCGTCAAATCCACCATAAAACAAACCATTTAAAACCATCTCTACATAAAGTGAAGGAAATGAATCGTGATGTGAATTAAAAATTAAACCAAATAAATATCATTTAATGATGTCCAGATTCTATTCAAATATATGTATCGCTGGTCAACTAGCATTTTGTAAAGGACCTAAATTCTAAATTGTCTTCAAATATGACACCACCACACCTTTGACCCTATCTGTCAACTCGGCTGCTACGATTACGTCTGTATTAGACTGGTATGTAATCAGCTAAGAGCTGTAATATCAGAATGAGACTGCGAATAAATGGAATCACAAAACTGATGATTTCATCTGGATTATAATCTGTAAAAACACACTACATACACGAATACTTTAATTAGTGAGCTCAGGAAGATAGTTCAAGCGTGGGGTGAGTACATGCTCAACTTCACAGGGAAATTGAAATGAGTCGCTGAGGGGTCTGATTGATAAGATGATAATGAAAAGTGTTAGTAGGAGTTAGACAGAAGTGGAATTGCATGCAGAATCACAGGGTTGGTCCGAGCGTTTCTGTGTAGGATATATTTACACCATATCACAAGAAGAAAGATGTACATACTGCATACGTACATATTGCATTTTGTGAATTACACCTCTTACCTCAGAGACGTCCTTAGATAAAATTACATTAATTATTAAGTAATGCTACACTGGGGGGAAATCTGTGCTGAAATTAGCACATACACTACAGCAATTAAATCTAAGTGTTGGGGGCAGCACGGTGGCTCAGTGGGTAGCACCTTACAGCAAGAAAGTCCTTTCTGTGTGGAGTTTGCATGTTCTCCCCGTGTCTGTGTGGGTTTCCTCCAGGAGCTCCGGTTTCCTCCCACAGTCCAAAGACATGCAAGTGAGGTGAATTGGAGATACTAAATTGTCCATGTCTGTGTTTGACGTTAAACTTGTGAACTGATGAATCTTGTTTAACGAATAACCACCGTTTTTTGTCATGAATGTGACCAAAGTGTGTAAAACATGATTTTAAATTCCTAATAAATAAATAAATAAACTGCACAGGGGAAAATCTGTGTTATAATTAGCACATATGCTATAGCAATTAAAGCTAAGTGTTGACATACATCCTGCTGTAGGTGTTAAACTCAGCCTGAAACTAAATAAAACGAGGTAGGTTAGGAGTAAACGACCACTTTATACCACGAGTGAAAAGTTGAATATGTGTTCACTATAAACCTGAGGTAACTTTAACTTTAAATGAATTGTTTTATTTGTGACGGTACATTTTACTACGACTTAATAGAAAGTAAAAGCCTGTGGAAGCGCGTGCATGCTCCGTACCTTTCGTAGAATCCACTGGTTGAAGATTAGCAAGCTCCAAGCGAGCAGCCTCATCGCACCTTCCGCAGCGCAGCGCCTAGTCCCGTAGAGAGAACATACACCGGAAATTCACCGGACCCCCTGAGCACCGAACACACCCGCACCGAGCGAAAAAACACACACCGAGCACCTAAACACTGTCTCAACACGCGCACACAGAGACGCTGCCCGCAAACAACAAGCCTGACTGAAGTTAAAGTAGTGAAGTGAAGCAGCGATTCAGCGCGTGAGCTCCTGAGAACATGAATGTAACACATCCATACTTGGTGAGGGGAAAACTTTGCGTGCGCCTGCCTGAGGAGAAGAAAATGCCGCTATCGGTTCGCGTTCAAGCGCTCCAAACAGTGTTAGTGTTTAAAAAGAAACTGCTCTCTCTCTCTCTCTCTCTCTCTAAAGTACTCGTATTTACTTCACTCTCTCCCCCTCAAGAACTCTTATCTACCTCACTCTCTCCTCAACAGCACATATCTATCTACCTCATTCTCTCCCTCAAGAACTCTTATATATCTACCTTTCTCTATCTCTCCTTCAGGACTCTTATTTATCTACCTCACTCTTACTCGATAACTATTGTCCATCTACCTCACTCCATCTCTCTTTTAGAACTCTTATTTATCTACCTCACTCTTACTCCATAACTATTGTCCATCTACCTCACTCCATCTCTCTTTTAGAACTCTTATTTATCTACCTCACTCTTACTCCATAACTATTGTCCATCTACCTCACTCCATCTCTCTTTTAGAACTCTTATTTATCTACCTCACTCTTACTCCATAACTATTGTCCATCTACCTCACTCCATCTCTCTTTTAGAACTCTTATTTATCTACCTCACTCTTACTCCATAACTATTGTCCATCTACCTCACTCCATCTCTCTTTTAGAACTCTTATTTATCTGCCTCACTCTTACTCCATAACTATTGTCCATCTACCTCACTGTATCTCTTTTAGAACTCTTATTTATCTACCTCACTCTTACTCCATAACTATTGTCCATCTACCTCACTCCATCTCTCTTTTAGAACTCTTATTTATCTACCTCACTCTTACTCGATAACTATTGTCCATCTACCTCACTCCATCTCTCTTTTAGAACTCTTATTTATCTACCTCACTCTTACTCCATAACTATTGTCCATCTACCTCACTCCATCTCTCTTTTAGAACTCTTATTTATCTACCTCACTCTTACTCCATAACTATTGTCCATCTACCTCACTGTATCTCTTTTAGAACTCTTATTTATCTACCTCACTCTTACTCCATAACTATTGTCCATCTACCTCACTGTATCTCTTTTAGAACTCTTATTTATCTACCTCACTCTTACTCCATAACTATTGTCCATCTACCTCACTGTATCTCTTTTAGAACTCTTATTTATCTACCTCACTCTTACTCCATCACTATTGTCCATCTACCTCACTCCATCTCTCTTTTAGAACTCTTATTTATCTACCTCACTCTTACTCCATAACTATTGTCCATCTACCTCACTCCATCTCTCTTTTAGAACTCTTATTTATCTACCTCACTCTTACTCCATAACTATTGTCCATCTACCTCACTCCATCTCTCTTTTAGAACTCTTATTTATCTGCCTCACTCTTACTCCATAACTATTGTCCATCTACCTCACTGTATCTCTTTTAGAACTCTTATTTATCTACCTCACTCTTACTCGATAACTATTGTCCATCTACCTCACTCCATCTCTCTTTTAGAACTCTTATTTATCTGCCTCACTCTTACTCCATAACTATTGTCCATCTACCTCACTGTATCTCTTTTAGAACTCTTATTTATCTACCTCACTCTTACTCGATAACTATTGTCCATCTACCTCACTCCATCTCTCTTTTAGAACTCTTATTTATCTACCTCACTCTTACTCGATAACTATTGTCCATCTACCTCACTCCATCTCTCTTTTAGAACTCTTATTTATCTACCTCACTCTTACTCGATAACTATTGTCCATCTACCTCACTGTATCTCTCTTTTAGAACTCTTATTTATCTACCTCACTCTTACTCCATAACTATTGTCCATCTACCTCACTCCATCTCTCTTTTAGAACTCTTATTTATCTACCTCACTCTTACTCCATAACTATTGTCCATCTACCTCACTCCATCTCTCTTTTAGAACTCTTATTTATCTACCTCACTCTTACTCCATAACTATTGTCCATCTACCTCACTGTATCTCTTTTAGAACTCTTATTTATCTACCTCACTCTTACTCGATAACTATTGTCCATCTACCTCACTGTATCTCTTTCAGAACTCTTATTTATCGACCTCATTCTTCCTTAAGAACTCTTATATATCCACCTTACTCTATCTCTCTATTTATCTTACTTACTCAGAACTCCTGTCTACCTTACTCCTCTAAAGAACTATTTCTATCAACCTCACTGTCTCTCCCTCAAATGCTCAAATTTATTCACTTTGCCTCCCTCCTTAACAACTTGTATCTATCTACCTCACACTTCCCTTATAATTCTTACCTACCTTACTCTGTCATTCCTTCGTAATTCTTATTTTTCACTCTCTTCCTTAAGAACTTATAGTGTGAGGCAGTATAACTGTTACTGCCTCACAATTTATCTCAAAAACTATTTCTATCTACCTCTCTCTCCCCATGTTACTCTCTCTTTTCTAAATACTTTTATTCATCTTACTTTTTTAAGTACTCATCTATCTACAATTTTTTCTACTCAAGAACTCTACCTCATCCTCTCTCTTCTTTAGTTTTATCTACCTCACTCTCTGATGTAAACACTCATCTAATTTCCCCTCTTCACCTCTAATTTTCTTCAAGCACTCATAAATCTACCTGTACTCTCTCTCTCTCTCTTAGTACTATAATCTGTCAACTTCATTCCCTCCTCAAGTCCTCGTATTTATTTACCTCATTCTCTTTGTAAGTATTATTATTTATGAACACTTCTCTATATACCCCCTCATTCTCTCAGCTGAAGTACACTTATCTATAAACCTTACTCTTTTTAAGTACTCTTATTATTCTAATGCTAATTATCTATTCTAATACTTTAATCTATTTACCTCTCTCCCCTAGTAGTCTTATTTATTTTTCTCTCTTCTCAATTACTCCTGTATATATGCCTCTCTATCTATCTCCTCATTCTGCTTTTCACAAGTGCATATTGATTTGAATACCAACAGGTTAAATGATCTCACATGCACCCTGATCTCAAATTTGCCTAAAAAAACCTTGTCTGACTTATACTGGTCTTTATAAAGACATGTTTGCTTTCTGACACTAATACTGATAGTCTACACGGCAGATGTTTGCTTCAATAGGATCCCACATGTTTTTAAAAGTGGATAATGCTGTACAATTTCAAGCTTACAACAAAGCAATCTCTCAGAAGAAAAAGCTGAAAACCAGAGCTGATGACATAATGATATCTGTTTCAGGATCACTCCACCTTTTTTCTTCCAGGATGCTCAGTGCTAGCATAACCAACTAGTCTGTTTGCTAGCATATGTCCCAGCCCATCTGTTAATGCCTAAAGTAACAGAGATTACTAACATGAATCCTGGCATGAAGCATTTAGGTTTCTTTCTTTTGCACAGCTATTCTAAAAAAACTTGATAGGCAATCAAAGAATATAATTAAATAGACAACTTAAGCCTTCTAAAGCCAAGTAAAATAGTATAACTGGTAAGTGTCATGTTTATCCTGCCTTGATCTACCATTAATTGTATAGCATATTATTATGATTATTGGAATAGCCATTATTGAAGTACATGCTAAATAACAAGTTGTTAAATAACTAAATAGATGGGATAATCCTTCTTGAGATAATACCTACACATGTAAGGAAGGATTTTGTCCTCACCATTATATAAAGGTAAGCATTATAAAGTCTCATTATTTCATAAGGTTCATTCATACAATGTTAATATTGTGATAAATGTAAATCCTCAGTTAATCCTCAGTTAGTCCTAAAGTTTATTTTTTTACACACACTAATGTAAGCCGTCAGCATCTTTATTTTTGCAGTGGTTAAAAATCTCTGGTTATGTATGCAAAACAGTTAAAAAAGAATACTTTGGTGGCATGTTTACCTGGATAATGTACAAGTTATTATAAGTGTTCATTTTTAAGCACAGATAAATATCTTAACATAAAATACTAAAAATCTTAAAAATAGGTGCACAGGTGATGCAGTGGTAAATTACATTAGCCCATTATCACCGGGATCCAGAGTTAAATGCCCCCGGGGGGGGGTGCAAGTGGGGGTGCAAGGCCCCTTAATGCTTTGGAGTCCTGTCCGGGGTGTTACAGCATTCCGCACAGTTATTTCAGGGAGGGGGGACTGGACCCATTGAGAACCTTACCATAAAAAAACTATGCCAAAACAAAAATGAAAATCTTGTTGTTATAGAGAAGCACTGAGAAGCACTGAAAATATACAGGACCATTTAAATCAACTGAACACACCTTTGATCTCGGTTCTGTTATTAAAAAGTAGAGAAAATTCGTTTTTTGTTTTTTTTAAAGGACAAACATGCCATTTTATAATTTTATATGTATTACCTTGGATTATTTTATAAAGAGAAAAATGCACAGGATATACATAAAATATGTGAAATAAAAGCTAAGAGTGGCCCAGTAATAAGTACTACCAAACAAAGTGTTGTACATAAAACCAAATCTGTGTGTGAGATTGTACTGTTATATTTTGTTCTTTTATATTGTGTAAAATGGGTCTTTATTGTGTAGCATACTTCTGTAAAAGACACATATGCTTAGGTATTAGGTATATAACTATTAAGGGAAAAAACTGTACATTTAAACCCAACTGAAAAAGACCCCCAAAAATTAATTTATGCGTGTACATAAATGATTTGTGCTCAACTCAGGTTTGGAATTTTCTGTTGTCTACTCACAGAAATCACAAAATAAATGTTTAGTTAATGAAGTAAATAAATAACAATTATTACTATTATTGCTTTTATTATTTTTATTGGGTGGCACGGTGGCTAAGTGGGTAGCACTGTCGCCTCACAGCAAGAAGGTCCTGAGTTTGATTCCCAGGTGGGGCAGTCTGGGTCCTTTCTGTGTGGAGTTTGCATGTTCTCCACGTGTCTGCGTGGGTTTCCTCCAGGTGCTCTGGTTTCCTCCCACAGTCCAAAGACATGCAAGTGAGATGAATTGGAGACACTAAATTGACCATGACTGTGTTCGATATAACCTTGTGAGAACTGATGAATCTTGTGTTATGAGTAACTACCGTTTCTGTCATGAATGTAACCAAAGTGTAAAACATGACGTTAAAATCCTAATAAACAAACAAACAATATTATTATTATTATTATTATTATTATTGGGCAGGAACTATTAAGTACAATAGCCCACTGCTGCCTGGGGATCCACAGTTTGAATCACAGAAGTGTGGCCAAAACAGCCTAGTCGTTGGGAGGTGCACCTTTTGTGCACTCTCAATGCCAGTTCCAAGGCAAAAATAGAAGGGTTGCATCAAAAAGGGCATCTGGCATAAAACTGTTTGAGTCTGGTATCCACACCAGATTCGCAGTGGCACCCACTAAATATGAGAGAAGCCAAAATAATAAAATTATTATTATGATTTATTATTATTATTATTATTATTAGTGTTGTTGTTATATAGTTTTTTGTTTATTGAAATCTGGAATTGGAATTGTTTATTGGAGTACCTGAGTCTGCCACACACACACACACACACACACACACACACACACACACACACACACACACACACACACACACACACACACACACACACACACACACACACACACACACACACACACACACACACACACACACACACACACACACACACACACACACACACACACACACACACACACACACACACACACACACACACACACACCCCCCCGAAGGTCGCTGCAGGTCATTAGTAGCACAGATGTGCAGGGAGTTTTGAGCTCTTACCAGTAAAAACTCAGTTATGCTCTGCACAGTTACACTGTACCAACAGACACTAACTCTTTCCTTTTTATTTTCATTATTTCTATCAAACACACGCACGCACGCACGCACGCGCACACACACACACACACACACACACACACACACACACACACACACACACACACACACACACAAATACACGCAGCTCTTCAGCGCCCTCTAGCGGAGTACTGGCACAGAGCTTTATCTAAGAAGACTGACAGGGAGGTGTGAGTGCATCTCAGTGGAAACACCCTATTAAGAATATATATTTTTTAAGAAAATCTTTAAATACAACAAACTGAAAGCACTTATTTATAAGTTAATTATTATTGTTATTTATTTATATATATTTTTTTTATTTTTAGTAATTGTCTAATTCACTATTTGTGGGTCTAACACCTACCCACCAACAGACTGGGTGCAAATCTATCGTGAAGCATTGTTACTGTTATCGCTCTCTCTTTCTCTCTCTCTCTCTCTCTCTCACACACACACACACACACACACACACACACACACACACACACACACACACACACACACACACACACACACACACTTATGGCAATTTTAGTAGCTCCACTTGGCCTGACTGCATGTCTTTGGACCTGTGGAGGGAACCACAGAACCCATGGAAAACCCAAGCGGACACAGGGAGAACATGCAAACTCCACACAGAAATGATCTTGACTGCCCAACCGGTGAATTGAACCCAGGCCCTTCTTGCTGTGAGGCGAAAGCGCTACCCACTTAACAAGTCAACAAGACTTTACACTTTATTTAATAAAATACAGTGTAAAACAATGAAGGTGACCATAACATAGAACAGTAGAATGAACACAAACACCATAAACCACTTCAGCATTCAGAATGTAGATTTAAAAGTGTCAGCAGTGAACAATTAATTTAAAGCTCTTTTCATTATTTACATACACCGATTAGGCATAACATTATGACCACCTCCTTGTTTCTACACTCACTGTCCATTTTATCAGCTCCACTTACCATATAGTAGCACTTTGTAGTTCTACAATTACTGACTGTAGTTCATCTGTTTCTCTACATACTATTTTAGCCTGCTTTCATTCTGTTCTTTAATGGTCAGGACCCCCACAGGACCACCATAGAGTAGGTATTATTGGGTGGTGGGTCATTCTCAGCACTGCAGTGACACTGAGTGGATAAGACACAGCAGCGCTGATGGAGTTTTTAAACACCTCACTGTCACTGCTGGACTGAGAATAGTCCACCAACCAAAAATATCCTGTCAACAGCACCCCATGGGCAGCGTCCTGTGATCACTGATGAAGGTCTAGAAGATGACCAACTCAAACAGCAGCAATAGATGAGCGACCGTCTCTGATTTTACATCTACAAGGTGGACAAACTAGGTAGGAGTGTCTAATAGAGTGGACAGTGAATGGACACGGTATTTAAAAACTCCAGCAGCGCTGCTGTGTCTTATCCACTCATACCAACACAACACACACTAACACACCACCACCATGTCAGTGTCACTGCAGTGCTGAGAATAATCCACCACCTAAATAATACCTACTCTGTAGTGGTCCTGACCATTGTACGTAGAACAGGGTGAAAGCAGGCTAAAAAGGTATGTAGAGAAACAGATGGACTACAGTCAGTAATTGTAGAACTACAAAGTGCTTCTATATGGTAAGTGGAGCTGATAAAATGGACAGTGAGTGTAGAAACAAGGAGGTGGTTTTAATGTTATGGCTGATCAGTGTATATTTACTATAGTATGTTAAATTATCATAATAACTATTATATTATGTTGGTAAAATTAGCAAATAATCAGACTAGAAGTTTTTTGGGGTTGTCGTGATTTTCTAATTAAAATTAGAAGTCCTTTTAAAAACAAAATGTTTTGTATTATGATGACTAATGTGAGCCAACTAAACCATGCAATCATTCAACAAAAATGTGTTTTTATTTATTTAATTGTTGTTTCAAATTAAATTTTTTGTTTCAGTCATTTTCCTTGAGTTCTAGTTTAATAAAGAAATTTGTAGCTGGTGGGGAGCGTGCGGGTGTTTATCCATTCCAGTGTTTTTCCTTTATGATTTCTTTTTGAAAGATGAGAATTTACAATGTTCTATGACATTGGTGGTAATAAAGATAAAACAAACTTATTTCTGCTAATATTGACATTAGTATATATGTATATATAAGTTTGGCTTTCTCTCTTTCTGTCCATCTCTCTTTTTCTTAGAAGGAACTTTTTTTTCGCAGAAATGAAGCAGCAATGGAACAAATGAGCGCAATTTTCTCACATCTATCTACGCCTGATGGAGCCCCACTTTCCTCCCGTCTGCTTTTCTGATTCAATGCACGCTTAGTCAAACACACTGAGAAGACAGACTTGAGAGTTAGTGGACTGAAGGTCTGATTCATGTTAGAAAAAAAAACACATGGGTTCACAATGACAATCCAAAACACTTTAATGCTGGTAACTTGCTGTAAGAGCAAACACCTCAATTTGTCCTTTCCAACATAAAGAGACAGAAATTGGGATTTGAGGGGGCTAGGGTGCTGTGAAGGGGGGTGGTGGTGATTATTGTAAGATCTCTAAGTAAACAGGAGATGCAGCTTAGAATGTTTTTTTATGTTGAAAGTTGAAATATGTGCTTACAAGCAGGATTAAAATTTCTACTAATTTTCTTGAAAACCCGGCCAGTAAACCAGAAACGGAGACGTTTTCTCTTACCTGTTTCATTCTTTTCTCAAAAATTCTAAAATTTGCATATAAAAATGACAGGATTCTTGACAATGAAATTTAATTGGCTGGGATGAGGGGGTAGATACGAGAACATCCAGATCCTTAAACTCCGTACCTATTAGCTGGGGTGGCATGGTGAAACCATTTGTAAAGTGGGGTCTTGAGGACATGAGTAAAATTTTCAGCTTCAGTCACTGTCTCTAGGAAGTTTAGCATGTTCTTGTTTTGTCAGCTTGGGTTTTCTGTAGTGTAAGTACAGCAGAGGTGTAGGTTATACATTTACAACTAAGGGTTTGGCAAACAGTAAACCACAATTATGACATTAAATCTTTAAATGTCTCAGGAAAAATAGGGAGTCAAAGTCACAAATTACTGCAAAAATAAAGGGACAAACTAAAACCTGCTTCTATCTGGCTGCATATATACAGTGTATCACAAAAGTGAGTACACCCCTCACATTTCTGCAAATATTTCATTATATCTTTTCATGGGACAACACTATAGACATGAAACTTGGATATAACTTGTCTTCTGAAAATAACTCAACACACAGCCATTAATGTCTAAATAGCTGGCAACATACAGGGGTTGGACAAAATAACTGAAACACCTGGTTTTAGACCACAATAATTTATTAGTATGGTGTAGGGCCTCCTTTTGCGGCCAATACAGCGTAAATTCGTCTTGGAAATGACATATACAAGTCCTGCACAGTGGTCAGAGGGATTTTAAGCCATTCTTCTTGCAGGATAGTGGCCAGGTCACTACGTGATGCTGGTGGAGGAAAACGTTTCCTGACTCACTTCTCCAAAACACCCCAAAGTGGCTCAATAATATTTAGATCTGGTGACTGTGCAGGCCATGGGAGATGTTCAACTTCACTTTCATGTTCATCAAACCAATCTTTCACCAGTCTTGCTGTGTGTATTGGTGCATTGTCATCCTGATACACGGCACCGCCATTGGATGCACATGGTCCTCCAGAATGGTTCGGTAGTCCTTGGCAGTGACGCGCCCATCTAGCACAAGTATTGGGCCAAGGGAATGCCATGATATGGCAGCCCAAACCATCACTGATCCACCCCCATGCTTCACTCTGGGCATGCAACAGTCTGGGTGGTACGCTTCTTTGGGGCTTCTCCACACCGTAACTCTCCCGGATGTGGGGAAAACAGTGAAGGTGGACTCATCAGAGAACAATACATGTTTCACATTGTCCACAGCCCAAGATTTGCGCTCCTTGCACCATTGAAACCGACGTTTGGCATTGGCACGAGTGACCAAAGGTTTGGCTATAGCAGCCCGGCCGTGTATATTGACCCTGTGGAGCTCCCGACGGACAGTTCTGGTGGAAACAGGAGAGTTGAGGTGCACATTTAATTCTGTCGTGATTTGGGCAGCCGTGGTTTTATGTTTTTTGGATACAATCCGGGTTAGCACCCGAACATCCCTTTCAGACAGCTTCCTCTTGCGTCCACAGTTAATCCTGTTGGATGTGGTTTGTCCTTCTTGGTGGTATGCTGACATTACCCTGGATACCGTGGCTCTTGATACATCACAAAGACTTGCTGTCTTGGTCACAGATGCGCCAGCAAGACGTGCACCAACAATTTGTCCTCTTTTGAACTCTGGTATGTCACCCATAATGTTGTGTGCATTGCAATATTTTGAGCAAAACTGTGCTCTTACCCTGCTAATTGAACCTTCACACTCTGCTCTTACTGGTGCAATGTGCAATTAATGAAGATTGGCCACCAGACTGGTCCAATTTAGCCATGAAACCTCCCACACTAAAATGACAGGTGTTTCAGTTATTTTGTCCAACCCCTGTAAGTGAGTACACCCCACAGTGAACATGTCCAAATTGTGCCCAAATGTGTCGTTGTCCCTCCCTGGTGTCATGTGTCAAGGTCCCAGGTGTAAATGGGGAGCAGGGCTGTTAAATTTGGTGTTTTGGGTACAATTCTCTCATACTGGCCACTGGATATTCAACATGGCACCTCATGACAAAGAACTCTCTGAGGATGTGAGAAATAGAATTGTTGCTCTCCACAAAGATGGCCTGGGCTATAAGAAGATTGCTAACACCCTGAAACTGAGCTACAGCATGGTGGCCAAGGTCATACAGCGGTTTTCCAGGACAGGTTCCACTCGGAACAGGCTTCGCCAGGGTCGACCAAAGAAGTTGAGTCCACGTGTTCGGCGTCATATCCAGAGGTTGGCTTTAAAAAATAGACACATGAGTGCTGCCAGCATTGCTGCAGAGGTTGAAGACGTGGGAGGTCAGCCTGCCAGTGCTCAGACCATTCGCCGCACACTGCATCAACTCGGTCTGCATGGTCGTCATCCCAGAAGGAAGCTGACGCACAAGAAAGCCCGCAAACAGTTTGCTGAAGACAAGCAGTCCAAGAACATGGATTACTGGAATGCCCTGTGGTCTGACGAGACCAAGATAAACTTGTTTGGCTCAGATGGTGTCCAGCATGTGTGGCGGCGCCCTGGTGAGAAGTACCAAGACAACTGTATCTTGCCTACAGTCAAGCATGGTGGTGGTAGCATCATGGTCTTGGGCTGCATGAGTGTTGCTGGCACTGGGGAGCTGCAGTTCATTGAGGGAAACATGAATTCCAACATGTACTGTGACATTCTGAAACAGAGCATGATCCCCTCCCTTCGAAAACTGGGCCTCGTGGCAGTTTTCCAACAGGATAACGACCCCAAACACAACCTCCAAGATGACAACTGCCTTGCTGAGGAAGCTGAAGGTAAAGGTGATGGACTAAACCCAATTGAGCACCTGTGGCGCATCCTCAAGTGGAAGGTGGAGGAGTTCAAGGTGTCTAACATCCACCAGCTCCGTGATGTCATCATGGAGGAGTGGAAGAGGATTCCAGTAGCAACCTGTGCAGCTCTGGTGAATTCCATGCCCAGGAGGGTTAAGGCAGTGCTGGATAATAATGGTGGTCACACAAAATATTGACACTTTGGGCACAATTTGGACATGTTCACTGTGGGGTGTACTCACTTATGTTGCCAGCCATTTAGACATTAATGGCTGTGTGTTGAGTTATTTTCAGAAGACAGTAAATCTACACTGCTATACAAGTTGTACACTGACTACTCCAAGTTATATCCAAGTTTTATTTCTATAGTGTTGTCCCATGAAAAGATATAATAAAATATTTGCAGAAATGTGAGGGGTGTACTCACTTTTGTGATACACTGTATATGTATATATATATATATATATATATATATATATATATATATATATATATATATATCAGCTAAATATTTTCAATAATTTCAAAAGCTAGTACAGTGGTATCTTGAAACTAATGCATTGATAACAATATTATAATATTATATTCCATTACCAACAATGAAGTTGGAGTAAAAAGTGTGCTCTTATCTATGGTAAAGCTTCATTAGTTTTGCTCAGTCTATTTCATTATGGTGTCATGAGTAAACAACTCCATGGATCAGTGCATTTGTTTCAGAAATTCAGTCATGGTTTAGGCCTTGTAAAACAGTTGTATAAACCAATCAGAGCTTCTGAATTCAATTTTTGGGCGGAATTTTAGTTGTTCCTCTAATCCAAAGCAATACAGTATATGCTAAATGTTTGGTCATTTGGGTAAGCTGGCAATTAAAAACTCTCTCTTTATTGGTTGTAGAGGTATAAGTTAACAAATGACCAGTTTCAGCTTTTTACCGCGAAAGCCAAGAGAAACGATGATCTGACCAAGACGGTTTTCGTTAGTTAGGTGGACTAACACAGTTGGATATGGATTTATGTATTTAGGAAATATTTTGGAAACATACAAGATGGCCACCAAGAAGAAAAACAAGTGGATTATATCCCTAATAGAACAACACACGGATATAGATTTGTACTCAGGAGAAGCTCAGGTAAGCAGCGGTTATGATTTTATGCTGCTGTGTGGTTGATCTGGGTCGCGATGCTGCTGTTTACTGTGCACTTTCATTTTGCAATGATAACAAAGCATTATCAAATATTAAACTTTTTTTTTATGCCCATTTATTTGAAGTAAAACGGACAGCATAACTGTGATTGTGAGAATCTGCTGGTTTGTTTGATGTAAATTGTCAATATTAATACTTTGATGTTTTAGCGTACTGCTTAAGCCAAGCGCTGAACAAAGCCACAGTCACACACATGTCGAGTTTAAGGAAAACATCGAGTTTAAAGGTACACATTTCCTGAGGAAGTTTTCGAGTTTAGGGGGGTGACGTCGAGTTACAAGGTACCACTGTATCTCCAAAAAGTGAGTTTCTGTGACAGCTTTGAGCAGTTTTTATCATTTAAGGAATATAATTACAATTATTTTTGACATTTTGTACACTAATACAGTTTGTCTTCTATATTAGGGTTGCCAAAACAAAATTCACTGTTTAAATCCTACACAAATGTACATAATACACTATATGGCCAAAAGTATTTGGACACCTAAATGTGAGCCTAGACATCTCATTTCAAAAACAAATTATATTAAAATAAAGTGACCTCTCTGTGATTGTTTCAGCTATAACCACAGCCACTCTTTTAAAAGACTTTAAAGTGTATCTGTGGGAATCTGGGCCCATTTAGTCAAACAAGCATTTGTATGGCTGGGCACAGTTGTTGGTCAAGAAAGCCTTCATTGATCCTTCAGTTCATTCCAAAGCTGTTCAGTGGGGCTGAGGTCAGAGCTCTGAGCAGGCCACTGGAGTTTCTTCGAACCAAGCTTTTATTCCTTTCTTTATAGACCTTGCTTTGTGCACAACCTTAATGTTGTGGAACAGGAAAGGACCATCCCTAAACTGTTGCTCCAAAGTTTATTTATTTATTATTTAGTACATCTGTTTGCAATTATTGTGGCTGAAACATTGTTGGTTGGCTAGCATTATAGACTGCTGCACCACCTGTGCACCTAAAACAATGTAAAAATCCTAATTTAAATTTTTATATCCATTTTAGTCTGCAGCATTAAGAACAGGAACAGTATATTGCTAACAAATGAAAATGTATCAATGAAAAAAAATGTATGTCTGTATTTACTATCTGCATTCACCAAACCCCTTGAGTAGTCGTGGACTACTGGGTCTTTAAAATACCACAATCTGGCAAAGCTAGCCAGCAAATATCTGTGCAAACATCTACGATCCCAGGCACATCTGTCCATCCAGATTGTGTCTTTTTGACTACAGGAAATTCTTCTGGGCTTTTTCCTGCTGCTGTACATATTAGTTGGGCTATATTAAAATATGATGTCTGTATTCACTGCAATGTGTTTATGTAGGTTTAGTGTGTTAAGCAGTAATAAACTAAGGCTACATTACACTCACACATTGGGATGTGAGATAAGTAAATCTACAGTACATAAGTTTAGTAAGCTGAATTATGTACTTTTATATTTATATACAGTTAGCTGAAGCCATCTACACACAGTGAGCACCAAACTACCTTCATACACTTAATTTCTGTGTGAGATTCTGTGCAAAGATATGTTCAAAGCACAACCATTAACACATTAACTGCTGGATGAGATGTGGCAAGAAGATTTTAAGGTACAGTAGACCCTTGAGTTACGAACAGTTTACCATACGAAAATTTTGGGTTACGAACGATGTTTTTCAAGTTAACGTACAAACAAATTTCGGATTATGAACCGAAATTCGTGAAACACGTGACGTCACGAACAAGTTGACTCCGACCGTCTCTCTCACTATATATATACAGAGGGGACAGTAAGTGAGAGAGAAGAAGGAAGTTATTCTTTCATACAATTACACCTACAAAATACAACACTATTGAAATAAAGAAGGAAATAATAGAGAAGTATGAGTTATTGTTGTTTCTGGTAGATAAATTAAAAAAAACAAAAAAAAAGGAAATTTATTATGGTGTATAGTACAGCACACGTACTGTACTGAAATGTGATGTGTGTTGTTTTATGTACAGTACTACTGTGTATTGTTGTTTATTATTGTTTATTACAGTAATGTCTATTCTATAATTTAAGATTTAAGGGAAAATATACTTGTATTTATAACAAAAAAAGATCATTTAAGACATTAGAAAGGTTATGTAAGGGGGGGTTTGTGAGGTCTGGCACAAATTAATTATATTTACATTATTTCTTATGGAAAAAATAGGTTTAACTAACAAACATTTTGACTTAAGAACAACGCTTCGGAACCAATTAAATTAGTAAGTCAAGAGTCTACTGTATTTGACAGTCCTTGTCTACATGTTGCTAGATTGAAAAAGGTATAAGACATGTGTTCAAAGTAATGAGTTTGAAATAAAAACATCCTGCTGAGTTTATTATTACTATAATATAAACCATCTGCATTTATTTGTTTTTTGGTTTGTATTTTGTGCCAGTACATACTGGCACAATGCAGTAACACAGACGGGACTGGGTGCCAATTCATCATGGGGCCTTAGCTCTGATGTAGACACCTGACCAGCAAATAGCATTGCTGGCAGTTCAAACCCTGGATCCCAGCAGGAGTGGGTTAGCTTAACTTATTGCAGTGACACCCATGCACCTTCAATTAACTTGCAAGTATTATAATTTTTAACACAGAGTGCAAAAAGTTTGTCCCTTTGGACCTAAATCTTTGCATTTGTAATATTATTTATAAAATAGTCTGGTTGTCATCCAACACATAATTGAACCTTTTCAGTCTGAGTTCCGCCTGATGCACAACACTGAGACAGCCCTTTTGTGGGTCTTAAATGACCTACTTGCTTCTGACTCAGGTGCACTATTTATTCTATACCTCACCAATAGAATTCACTTTGTCGCTTTAGGGAAGCACAAGTCTTCCTCTTGTGTTGTTACCCAAAGAGTTCCCCAGGGCTCCATCCTAGGTCCCCTTCTATTTATCATCTACATGTTACCACTTGGTCAGAAAATTTGCAGCCATGGTCCATTGTTAATTTCAATTGTTATGCTGATCTACACACAGATCTATGTGAGCACTAAAACTGCCTCTACTCTGCCTCCCTCTGCCCTAAATTCATGCATCTCTGATCTTAAAAACTGGATGCATGCTAATTTTCTTAAACTCAACAAGAAGAATACTGAAGTTTTGCTTATTGGCCTGAAGTTGACAATATCAAATCTCTCAGAATTTACTCTTAACTTTGATGGTGTGCCTGTTAAATCATCTCCAGTGGTTTGCAACCTGGGAGTACTTTTTGACTTGGCCCTCTCTTTTGAACCTCATATTGGGGCCTTGGTTAAAACCTCTTTCCAATGTCATCCTAGTATCTGCCCAAAGGTATCGGTTAGACTTTCAAAAACATGTTTCATCATTGAACTTGTTTTTAATGCTTCAGAGTTACAAAGCAGTTCATACTACTACAACCAGTGCTTGCTATTGCATTGTTCATGTGATTTTGATGGACCAGGTGGACCATGGAAACCCAATCCATGAAGCATCTACAAAACAGTTTTATGCTTATAAGTTTGTCATTTGAAATTCAGCACTCAAAACCCAGTACTGTTCTGTGAGTCAAGCACTGAACAAAGCGACAGTCGCACACACGTCAAGATTTTGAGTTTAGGGTACGTTGAGTTACAAGGTACGAATGTAGTTGGAAAGGTAGCATCCTATGACTGTGCAACTATGAAAATGATCAAGTTTTCCAATACAATTTATTTTGCTTTTAGTTTTGATCATGGCTACGTGGTTTTGACCATGTAGTGTACATAAACCAATAGGTGAAGACTTAGGAAGGATTTTTGTCCTGATTTCACCCAGACTTGAAGCAGGAACCATCGCGTAATCTGTCGGTATTTGTACTGCTCATATCTTGTGTGCACATGACATACGTCAGCGAACAGCGGACCACCCTAGCTGTTTATCTTATTTTCTTATTTTGCAGCTCTAGCCTCCTTAACATATCTTGTAATAAATGACCAAAAATAATCTGGCAGCATTGCTGCATGCCGGCCTGTCAGACCTGTACTCATCCCCATCTGTCTCCCCCTGTTCCCTACCTCATTAGGATTCAGATCCCAGAAAGGTGACTCCTCCAGCGGGCACGGTGACAGCCTGGCACCCTTTCCCCGCTACAGCCGCCCACAGGCAGAGACGCTGACAGGTAGCAGAGTGCTCTCGGGAAGTTCGGCGAGAAAAAGAGAAAGTGATAGAAAGAGAGAGAGAGAGAGAAAGGGAGAGAGAGATAGAGGTAGGTGATGAGTGGGATCATCAAGTAAAAGATGCCCCTGAAGATATGAGCTCCCTCAGGAGAATGGCTGGGATTACCAAGTGTAATTCTCTCTCTCTCTCTGCTCATCAGCAGGTCCTGTCTACATACTCCACTATATATTATCTCTCTCTTTTACTTGCCTCTGTTCTTCCATGTGATACATATGCACACACTCCCTCATCATCCAAAACCTGTTCAAATCTTCCTGAAAGCATTTGATTTAATACAGTTAGACCTTAGTCCTGGCTTATCTTCAGCAATTTCAATGAGGCCAGAAAGCATGACTATACACCAAGGATCAAGATTAAATATTTTTTATGCATTTTCCCCCAATTTTCCTCCCAAACTAGTTGTATCCAATTAATCAATTGCATTTATCTTCCTCTTTGCTTCCTGACTAAGGAGAGCCATGACTAACACACGCTTATTTTCATCTGCATGAGGCGAGTTCATATGGGGCTCAGTATCACATCTGGAGAGTCACACACCAAACTCCCTTACTCCCCGTCTATGTGCAGGCAGCACTGATCAGCCAGCAGAGGTCATAGCAAATGAATCAATCATAAGGAATCCCCTCCGGCAGTCCAACAGGCACCCGGCCTACCGGTATCAGAGATGCGATTCAAACTCACAAGTTCAACAAATCGGCTTGGTGTGCTAGCATGTTTTACAGCTGCACCACTCAAGTGTGCATCTATGCACAGTGAATTGTGTGTTTTTTTTTTTTTAACAATTAACATTGTATAATGCACTAAAGCATTAATAAAACTGCTTAGAAGGATGGTCTAAGGAAAAGATTAAAGCAACTTTTAAAGACAACAGATCAGTAGTTTAAAGACAAAGTACAACAATAAGATTTTGATGGTAATATTTCGTAACATGAGTAAAAAAATCTCTAAACCAGATGCTATGTTCTACCAGAATTCAACCCTGCTGAGCATAGATAAGACATTGTGTTAGACAACTTCTTTACCAGCATCAGCACAACAATGGAGGAAAAATCTTGTGGAGGAATCATGTTCCAATCTTCCAGAACTGTATTACTGCACTGTATTGGGGTTTCTCATCTTGCCCTACAAACACTGGGTTTTTTTCTGGATTCCTTAGTAGTTTTTATAATATTATGTACGGTATATAGTGAAATAACTCAGTTTTATAGTAGCATGACAGTTCTGGGTGGCACGGTGGCTCCGTGGGTAGCACTGTCACCTCACAACAAGAAAGTCCAGGGTTCGATTCCCAGGTTGAATGATCCGGGTCCTCTCTGTGTGGAGTTAGCATGTTCTTCCAGTGTTTCTGTGGGCTTCCTCCAGTCCAAAGACATGCAATTGGGGATACTAAATTGCTGTGATTGTGTGAATGTGTGAGTGTGTGTTATGGATTGGCAACCTGTCTGGGATGTTTCTCTCCTTTTGCCCAGTGAATTGGACCCACCGCAACCCTGAATAGGATAAGTGGTGGCAAAAGAGACAGTGAATGAATAAATGACAGTTCTTCATCCAGTGTTGTCTTAGGGCTCGAAGGTCACACACATTCAGTAGGGGTTTCTGCTTTTGCCCTACATGGACTGATATTAAAATGAATTTACATTGATATTAATCTTGAGTTTGGAACATAGTTGTGAGCCACAACCAATCATTGCTTTTAAAGGAGGATTCTCCTTATATACCCAATCATGATTCCCTCATCTATTACCAACTGACCTGGTTATTGTGGAATGTTTTAAACCACTGTAACTTTAACTTTTTACTCTTATTCATACTCTGTCCTAACTTTTTTGAGTGTGTTGCAGGCATCAAATTTGAAATGTATTTATATTTACAAAAGTTCAGTGAAAACACTGTAAATGTTTTATTCCTTCTAAACAAATGAATAAATCCTTGATTCTTCTTTTAATTGCATTTTACAAAATGTCCTAGCTTTTTTGAAAATGGGGTTTGCAAATAAATTCTCCACAATCAAGGACTTTGTAATAAGTGGAATCCTGCAATCTAAAAGTAGCTGGCTCTAAATGTACAGTGTACATTTTTACACCTTAAAGTGTGGCCCAAGACATCAGCTGGCAAATGCAATTGTAATAAGAACATGAGCCACAGTCGCAAGAACTGCTAATTACAACAAGAACTTGCTGATTTGAAGAAAAGTGAGGATATACAGAGAGGACAACAAAAACGGCAAACTTGTCAGCGGAGGGGTGTATAATGGAGGCTTTTGGTAAAAATGCCTGCCAGGATGACAGAAGTTATCAAAGTGACTAACAGTAAAGCTTCACAGCACCCTGAGCCTGAGGGTTTAAGTGAGTTACAGGCCTCTCTGATTCACCTCCACACACCTTGTCACACATGCACTGGAATCACTCTTACTTTTTATTTCATTTATTATCAAGTCCAGACGGCGCTCTACCCACTCAGAATTTCAAAGAAAATCTAAATTGGTAATAGATGAAAATGCTCTTGGGTGTATAAATCTCTTATCTAGTGCACAGCTAGCCGGGGTGGTTATTTAGTATAATAAGGAGACTACTACAACACGTTTTTGTATCAAATCAAATGCTGTGTCTTTGTATCCACTTAGGATTTTGCACTCATGGGTGCTGTGATGAAGAGTAATAGAAAAGCCATTTGAGAATTATATAATTATATTAAGGAGCCAAATGTCACAAATAAAGCAGCAAAAAAAAAAAAACCTGAAACCATAAAAACATCTCTTAGCGGTTTCTTAGGACATGCAGAGGTGGAAAGAGTACTAAAATATTGTACTCAAGTAAAAGTACTATTACTTTAATTAATTTTTACTTAAGTACGAGTAAAACTACTAGTCCAAAAATCTACTCAAGTAAAAAGTAACTAATTTAAAATGTACTCAGAGTAAACGTTACTTAGTTTCTTTTAACAGCGGGGGGTGTCTCTTCTGTGTAATGCAAACAGGACAAGTGGATATATCTCACAATAGTTGTTTTTAATTAAAAAAATAATAGAAAAAACATGTTGATACAACATTTAAAACATTTAGGGATGTGTAATGTGTCATTTTAGTACAGACCATCCCATAAAACCTTTTCAAACTGTATAACCACTGAAGTTGGCATTAATTGTGGATTCTATAGACCAGCCTTCTTTTCATCACTAACAAATACCAAACAACAGTCATACTGCAAATCTCATAACTCAAAACAAGTCAAGGTTACAGGTGTTGTGACTTTCTCTAAATGACCCAAAGAAAACCATGATGTAAGACAACACTTTGCCATTCTTTGACATCAGACTATGTTATCAAATAACGAAACATCAAACTCCAAACATGTTAAACTTTTAAAATCACCCTTCCCTACTCTATTCCTAGATTACAGCTCCTTTATTTTAGCACCAGTTTATTTTCCATCGCAGAATTCACTGCAGCAGTTTCGCAGACGCGATTTTTTTTAGCGTTTTTTTTTTACTCAGTAATGTATGTTATTTAAAATGTAGCGAATTACAATTCTTAATACAAAACATACTTAAGTAAAAGTAAAATTACTGGTTGTAAAATCTACTTTAAAAAGTACAAGTACACAAAAAAACTACTCAATTACAGTAATGCGAGTATGTAATTCGTTACTTTCCACCTCTGAGGACATGTTGATATGTTACTTCAGCCATGGCTTCTTAGCAAATGAGCTAGGAGGGAAGCTTAATGCGCCTGTCAATGATGCAACATCTTAAACCTCAGGCTGTGCTGCTGGATCAGCATTTAGCAACTGAGAATTTAAATGCTATTTTCTCCCTCAGCACATCACCAATTAGAAATGAGCATTTTAGGTATAATTTTCACTACAATTATTTATTTATTTATTTACTTTTAATGGAAGTTTGGAACTTTGAACAGATCGTGCTAGAAGCGGTAGAATAGACAAGTCTGCAGAATTGTGGCAGCTGGCATTGCTGAAGCACGTAGCACACAAAACACACACAAAACTTTGTTGCATCACTACAAAGTTGCAAACTGCTTCTAAAAATAATATCAGCACAAGAACTTTGTATCAGAAGCTTCATGATATAGGTTTCCGTAGCTGAGCAGGTGCACACAAGCTTAAGTAAGTATGTGCAATGCCACTAGACTCAAATGTAGTTTTTTAAATGTATGGCAATGTTTTGGGCTCTTTTCTGTTTCTGTTCCAGCATGACTGTCCCCTATATATTAATTTATTTTTACTAAGATTTAATTGTCATGCCTTACACACTTTGGTTACATTCGTGACAGGACAGGTAATTACTGGTTACACAAGATCCATCAGTTCAAGCCTTTAATGTCAAACCTAATTAAAGAATAGATCTAATTAAGATAATTAATGTAATATATTCATATATCATAAATTTTACATATGTCTTACCACTTGTTTGTACCACTTGTTCTTTAATTATTTAAGCTGTTGGTGTCTGTATCTGTGCACCTCCAGTTTCCTACTGGCTTTTGTTTGAGTAATGGTTTGTTTGTTTTGTTTTATTAGGATTTTAACTAAATGTTTTACACTTTGGTTACATTCATGACAGGAACAGTAGAACGGTCGTTACACAAGATTCATCAGTTCACAAGCTTATATCAAACACAGTCATGGACAATTTTGTATCTCCCATTCACCTCACTTACAGTCTTTGGACTGTGGGAGAAAACCAAAGCTCCCAGAGGAAACCCATGCAGACACAGGCAGAACATGCAAACTGCACATAGAAAGGACCCGGACCGCTCCACCTGGGAATCAAACTCAGGACCTCCTTGCGATGAGGCTACAGTTCCACCCACCGAGCCACCATGCCGCCCCATGCCCCTGTAAATGGTTTGATGATTTTTGTGTAGAGGAACCTCAGTTGTCTTTACAGAACCCTGACCCCAACCCCAGTGAACACCAAATTGGAACGATGATTGCATTGTCTGATTTCAAATGAGACAAATCTCAGATATGCTTTTTTGACTAAATGTACACAAATCCCAACACACACTAATGTATTCTCAACAACAAAATCATGTAGTGGAGGCTTTTATAGCTGAGAAGGAGGAGTAGGGTTTATTAAATCTATATTTATTCCCATGATTTTAAAATAGGATCTACAACAATCTCATATTGCTGGTCAGATGTCCACGGATGTTTGACCATATAGTGAATGAGCCTAAATGTAAGACGTGTTTATTTGCTAGGATAAAATTGACCAGTATGTTAGTCCATCATGTGTGATGCTTTCACCCAGTATAGCTGTCAGTTCACTGTATTTCCATTTGTATTGGTTTGGCTCTGCAGGGTGTGCTTTGACAAACAGACGTTTAATATCAATTTGTTTTTTGCCTGCAGTTATGTAGGACTCAGTGGCTGAACAGAAAGCACAAGAGAGACACTTGGCGGATTCATTCCTTCTTTGAGACAAATATTTGATCATTATTTTGAATGTGATCGCAGAATCCGCTCAGGGACAAATGTAGTTATCACTATTCTGCAATACACACTGAGTGCTTTACTTTAGCCTTTTTTTTAATTAAGCTAGCTGAAGAACTACAAATTAGACCCTATTTTTTAGAGAAGCTTTGGAATTCATTATCACAAAATCTGTGCCTCTGCTCTTCATTTTCTCCTTTTAAAATTCAGCTAAAAACCCAACCCAGCGGTAAAAACACACGCTGGCACACCAGAGCTGGGATCTTGAATACAATGTATCTGCCTGCCGGCTGTGCTGAGCAGCCACATGAACAACGATTGGCCTGTTGTTCATATAGGGGTGGGATATTCAAGCCGGATAGGGACTCTCTCATGACTTATGCAACTACGATCTCAGCTGGCTGATTGATGGCGCCTGCACAGAGACGGGGAGAGAGTGTGGATCAGGGTGTGTCTCTCCATACACAGAGCTGGTCCGCAGCTGGTCTCTTCTGATGTAGGTGACAAAATGCATATGGCTGCTGCCCACATGCCGGAGGGGATGTTGGTTAGCTTTGTTCTCCTCAATCAGAGCAGGGGTCGGCATTAGTGGAGAGGAAGCATTATGCAATCGGGCAATTGGACGCGTTAAAAAAGTCGGGAGAAAAAGGGGGAGAAAATGCATAAAGAAAATATAAAAAAAACAACCCTTTTCTCAACCCCAACTCTCACCACTTAAAACCATAATCTTTAATTTTTTTTTTTAATATTTAATGCCCAGTAAAATATTCAAAAGAGGTAGAAACATATCTACATCATATTCTTGATTAAAAATATATTGATAACAATAACCCCATAAGTGCACAGGTGGAAACAAGTGGGATTTTAGTTGTAGATCAGTAAATGTATTTAATTGTAGTTAATTATGCCAAAATTTTCTATAAAAACAGAATATTGTGTATAGAACATGGCAACACTTTCTTACAGGTAGTTAGCCAACTAACTTGTAATAAACAAGCTTTAAATTTAAACAAAATGAACCTAAACTACAATGCAAACTTCTTTATGCCAAAGGTTTTTTTTTGCATTTCCCCCCAATTTTCCTCTCAATCTAGTCATATCCAATTACCCAATTGCATTACGCTTTCCCTCTACTGATGCTGATCTTTGCTTCTGATTGAGGAGAGCGAGACCGACATGTGCGTAGTAGCTGACTGCATGTTTTCACCTGCAAGAGGCGAGTTCATATATTTAGAGCAGCTTTGTGTACAGAGAGCCACACCCTGCATTATTCAATGCATTATTCCTCAACTCTGTGCAGGCACCATCAACCAGCCAGCAGAGGTTGTAATTGCATCAGTTATCAGGTCTCTATCCAGCTCACCACCCTGTGTGAACAACAGCTAATCGTTGTTCATGTAGCTACCCAGAGATGCAAGAGTTTCAGAAAAATCTAAGTACTTATTACACTTAAATAGTAAATCCTCATAACATGACTATTATGGATCTAACTTTCTAAAATCAGAACAAAAAAATAGCCTTCAAATAATGGAGGATTCCATTCCATTAATAGACCACTTAAATTTTTTACCTTGTCTGAGCCCTATAATACTTAAGCCTACATATCTTTTATGTCTAAAAAAAGATTGTACGCTCTAAACCATGCTGTTATTAGTGTGGTTTGACACCTCTCTTGTGGAATCTTGGACTATTCTACTTTTAGCTCACTGAGGTTTAATGGCTTTCATGCTACAATTACTTTCTTTAGATCCCACTCAAGATTTTCTATGGGATTCTAATCTGGAGACTGAGAAGAACACTTAACCAAGGATTGGTTGACTTGGAAGTGTTTGGGTTCATGTCTTGCTGAAAAGACAATTATCAGCAAGGTTTAATTTCACCACAGAATGTATACAATTTATCCTAAAAATGGCATTCAGGTCATCCTTAAGTTTTTTGCAGGGTTTTTTCTTCATTGTCCTGATGAGATTGACAAGGCCTTTGGGTGAATTTTGGGCTTTTTCTCATGGCCAGGCAGGTTTGCTGCTGGATTTACAACTTTTGGATCTTCCACACAATACTTTCAATGGGGTTTCTAGAAATAGCCTAGGTCTTGGAAACCTTATACCTATTGCCCTTTTGGTGCAATGAAATGATCTCCTCTTTCAGCTTTTGTGACAGCAGTTATCATCATGGTTGCCACCAACACACCTTGAACATTTGAATCTCTGGGTGGTGTTTATATAACACACAACAGATAAAGGAAATGAATGCCTAGTTCACACTACACGACTTTTGCCCTGATTTTAACTCGGCGACTGGTCGGCGCTAGATTTGCCGGCTCGGGAGCAACTTGCCGTTTGCTCGGCGATCAAAACTCAGCTCTCAATCGCTAAGTGTGAACTACTCAACAACTCAATCCGACCGGCTCGCCGAGCAGTCGCCGAGCGCTCGGCGACCGAATCGAGATTTCTAGCATGTCAGATATCTGATCTGAGTTGTGCAACTGGCAGTGAGTGCTATGTCGAACAGCCAATGAGAACACAAGATACAGAGTGAGGGGAAATGCCGGAGAGGCGTGTAAACAGGTGGGACAGGGGGATAATATAGTTTATATCAGAATACACAGGCACACACACGTTTTACAGTATTTCTGACTTGATCATTCTCTACAAAACAACACCAACACTGCATTGCAAAAATATTAATTAACCTCCAACTTACTATAGAGCAATCCCTACTGTTCGTGTTGCCAAATCCACTCAGATTCATTTATTTATCCTCCTTGATTTTACGCTGCACATCAGCGCACAAACACTTTGATTGCTCGCTACTTGTTGACATACATTTTTGGACGTGGTATCATTAAACCCCTTGTCAGTTCTCACGTGTGTTTTTGTAAAAAAAAAAAAAAAAAAAAAAAAACGTAGTTTGGGAGACCAGAGAAGCTCGCCTGCGATTCCAGTTGGTGATAGATCGTGTAGTGTGAAACCCCCTATCACTGATCAGTCGTGTAGTGTGAAATATACACTGACTGAAAGACTACCGAGTGCAAAAGATTCAGTCGTGTAGTGTGAACTGTACAGCGACCCGACAAATCAGAAAGTCGTGTAGTGTGAACTTGGCATAAGGGTAATGTTGAGTTTCCAATGCTCTTATCATGTTGTTTTAAGTGTTTTAAGATTAGCAATATTATGTAGGGGTTAAATAATTGTGACATGGCCTTAATATGAAACAAAATATTAAACTAAAATACCACAATTGATTTACCCTATTAAAAAATTAATAAGCAAACTCTAGCTAAGCCGAAAATTGTAGTTATAAATCCTCCTTGCTTTGAGGGAGGACATTTCTAACTGCAACTGTAGTTAATATTATACTTACACTGATTAGACATAACATTATGACCACCTTCCTAATATTGTGTTTTTCCCCCTTTTGCGACACACTGTGTATTCTGACACCTTTCTATCAGAACCAGCATTAACTTCTTCAGCAATTTGATCTACAGTAGCTCGTCTGTTGGATTGGACCACATGTTTTAAACCAATGTCCTTAACTGTAGCTTTTGGTTTTGACAGAGCAACCATTAAGCTCTAGGGTGAAATAAGTTAGCTTATCCTGGGCAGACTAAGTACAACACTGGTATTTAGAAGAAGATGGCAAACAAGTTCTGAAATTATTCTTGCCAGCATGGACTGTAAGTGATTAACCACTGTGTTTCATAAAGACATCAAAAATACAATAGATTGTACTGTTTGTTTCATGATAAAATATTTCAAATGTTTGTTTCATGATAAACATTTTTCATGTCTGATTTTATATTTGTAGTTATAGCAGAAATCAAGATTTACACACTTGCTAATGCAGGCCTGTTGCATTCAGCCATAGTCTGGACATAATGTAATGTCTAGGCATGCCAGAGTAGAAATCTTTACAGTAATGAGGGCTACGACAGAAGAGCACAGGTGTGTGCATGTTTTTATCCTTTACCATTAATGATGGATAGTAGAGGTGTAAATCCTCAGTTTCTGTCCAGCTACAAGACTGCTCTACTGTAGATCTAGTATGTGTCAGTCAACCGTATATAGTTCATGCATGATACACCTTTAATATAGAACAGTGTGGGCGTATGACCAGCAACTGCAACAATGATATATTTTTCACACAGACTGAGAGAGGTTTTCGGTCTAAGCTAAAAAAGCAAAAAAGTTTGAGAAAGACGAGGTAGAGGGACAAAGCGAAAAAAAAAAGACCATAGCCTGCCAAAAAAAATTGAATCACAGTAGAAAATAGCAAATCAGACTCAGCAGGCAGACAATCATCTAAATTAAAGGTGCCTAGTTTTGTTTTTTATGTGAATGCCCATGTCAGTATGTGTGCAAGTGTGAATTCCAGTGTTTGTGGACACAAACACATCATCTTTGCATTATTCAGTCACATCCTAGAAATGCTACAGCAGTCACAGACACACAACACATTTACTCCTGATCAATACGCAGCTTGTTCCTGCAGACCTCATATTCAGCATCTGTCAGTACTCATGCATCTAATAAACCGTCAGAGGATTTCTATTGAAGAAAAATTGGGAGGTATAAAACCAACAAACCCTGGTGAGTTTCTCTGTGAAGTTCTGAAATGAATGGCCTGTATTGCATTATTCTTTGTATTATTGAAGCGCTCGCATGAAATGAAACACAGAGTCCCTCATTCCAACCCCGCAGGCTCGTCTTAAGAGACAAAACACGCTCCTCTGTCCGAGCCGTTCCACTCCAGTGAATGAAATTCGCTCTCTGATGAGCCAGTCCTACCTCCCTTAGACACCCTCCAAAAACATCTAGAGTTCATTTTCCAGTTCGACTGACCCACTGAGTGACAGTGTGGGAGCCGTCTGAAACACCCTAACACGCATTTAAAGAACTGCAGTGAGAAACACACATACAAATTTAAAACTCCCAATTTTACAGTGACTTGTCAAACCCTGATAAGACATACTAAAGTAGAAACCTGCAGCAGGATTTTCTTAATATTAGCTAAAAATGTTGCTGTGAATCAACAGAAGACTGACAAAGTGCTGTGCTTTGTTAATAATAGTCTTCTGACACTTTTACATATCACAAATACAGCACTTAGATATTAAGGTTACACTCTGTGATTTTGATGCCAGTGTTTTTTCATGAACATGAAAGACATAGAACATAAAACTTGATGTTCAGTACTGTCACTTGACTGTGGACAGTGCCAACCATCCTCCATCAGCTTGGAATTTATGACAGACTGTTTTTTTGTTTATTGTTTTTCTTTTTCCTTTCAGCACAGGGTGACAGTTTGGGGTTTTCTCCCTGGACATAGTTTCATGTGTGTGTTTTTTTGGATGCAGCCAAACTAGCTTTTATTTACATAAGCACAGACATAAAACATCATCAGCAATTTCTAACATACACCCATCAGCCATAACATTAAAACCACCTCCTTGTTTCTACACTCTCTGTCCATTTTATCAGCTTCACTTACCATATAGGAGCACTTTGTAGTTCTACAATTACTGACTGTAGTCCATCTGTTTCTCTACATGCTTTGTTAGCCTCCTTTAATGTTGTTCTTCAATGGTCAGGACTCTCCCAGGACCACAACAGAGCAGGTATTATTTGGATGGTGGATCATTCTCAGCACTGCAGTGACACTGACATGGTGGTGGTGTGTTAGTGTGTGTTGTGCTGATATGAGTGAATAAGACACAGCAGTGCTGATCATCTAGTGCAACTAGGTAGGAGTGTCTAATAGAGTGGACAGTGAGTGGACACGGTATTTAAAAACCACAGCAAAGGTGCTGTGTTTGTTTGTTTGTTTGTTTGTTTATTAGGATTTTAACGTCATGTTTTACACTTTTGGTTACATTCATGACAGGAAACGGTAGTTACTCTTCACACAAGGTTCATCAGTTCACAAGTTTATATCGAACACAGTCATGGACAATTTATTATCTCCAATTTACCTCACTTGCATGTCTTTGGACTGTGGGAGGAAAACGGAGCACCCGGAGTAAACCCACGCAGACATGGGGAGAACATGCAAACTCCACACAGAAAGGACCTGGACCACCCCACCTGGGGATCGAACCCAGGACCTTCTCGCTGCTGTGTCTGATCCACTCATACCAGCACAACACACACTAACACACCACCACCATGTCAGTGTCACTGCAGTGCTGAGAATGATCCACCACCCAAATAATACCTACTTTGTAGTGGTCCTCGGAGAGTCCTGACCATTGAAGAACAACATGAAAGGGGGATAACAAAGCATGAAGAGAAACAAATGGACTACAGTCAGTTAATGTTATGGCTGCTCGTGTAGTTCTAATAAGAAATTTAAAGGCCATACAACAAATGAATTAATGACATGAATTAATTCTACACTTCAATATACAGTGTATCACAAAAGTGAGTACACCCCTCACATTTCTGCAGATATTTAAGTATATCTTTTCATGGGACAACACTGACAAAATGACACTTTGACACAATGAAAAGTAGTCTGTGTGCAGCTTATATAACAGTGTAAATTTATTCTTCCCTCAAAATAACTCAATATACAGCCATTAATGTCTAAACCACCGGCAACAAAAGTGAGTACACCCCTAAGAGACTACACCCCTAAATGTCCAAATTGAGCACTGCTTGTCATTTTCCCTCCAAAATGTCATGTGACTCGTTAGTGTTACTAGGTCTCAGGTGTGCATAGGGAGCAGGTGCGTTCAATTTAGTAGTACAGCTCTCACACTCTCTCATACTGGTCACTGAAAGTTCCAACATGGCACCTCATGGCAAAGAACTCTCTGAGGATCTTAAAAGACGAATTGTTGCGCTACATGAAGATGGCCAAGGCTACAAGAAGATTGCCAACACCCTGAAACTGAGCTGCAGCACAGTGGCCAAGATCATCCAGCGTTTTAAAAGAGCAGGGTCCACTCAGAACAGACCTCGCGTCGGTCGTCCAAAGAAGCTGAGTGCACGTGCTCAGCATCACATCCAACTGCTGTCTTTGAAAGATAGGCGCAGGAGTGCTGTCAGCATTGCTGCAGAGATTGAAAAGGTGGGGGGTCAGCCTGTCAGTGCTCAGACCATACGCCGCACACTACATCAAATTGGTCTGCATGGCCGTCACCCCAGAAGGAAGCCTCTTCTGAAGTCTCTACACAAGAAAGCCCGCAAACAGTTTGCTGAAGACATGTCAACAAAGGACATGGATTACTGGAACCATGTCCTATGGTCTGATGAGACCAAGATTAATTTGTTTGGTTCAGATGGTCTCGAGCATGTGTGGCGGCAATCAGGTGAGGAGTACAAAGATAAGTGTGTCATGCCTACAGTCAAGCATGGTGGTGGGAATGCCATGGTCTGGGGCTGCATGAGTGCAGCAGGTGTTGGGGAGTTACATTTCATTGAGGGACACATGAACTCCAATATGTACTGTGAAATACTGAAGCAGAGCATGATCCCCTCCCTCCGGAAACTGGGTCGCAGGGCAGTGTTCCAGCATGATAATGACCCCAAACACACCTCTAAGACGACCACTGCTTTATTGAAGAGGCTGAGGGTAAAGGTGATGGACTGGCCAAGCATGTCTCCAGACCTAAACCCAATAGAACATCTTTGGGGCATCCTCAAGCGGAAGGTGGAGGAGCGCAAAGTCTCGAATATCCGCCAGCTCCGTGATGTCGTCATGGAGGAGTGGAAAAGCATTCCAGTGGCAACCTGTGAAGCTCTGGTAAACTCCATGCCCAGGAGAGTTAAGGCAGTTCTGGGAAATAATGGTGGCCACACAAAATATTGACACTTCAGGAACTTTCACTAAGGGGTGTACTCACTTTTGTTGCCGGTGGTTTAGACATTAATGGCTGTATATTGAGTTATTTTGAGGGAAGAATAAATTTACACTGTTATATAAGCTGCACACAGACTACTTTTCATTGTGTCAAAGTTTCATTTTGTCAGTGTTGTCCCATGAAAAGATATACTTAAATATCTGCAGAAATGTGAGGGGTGTACTCACTTTTGTGATACACTGTATATATATTTTTAATTGTTGGATGTCCTTACGTAGAATATGAAAGTGTCTTTTGACTCTTATGAACAAAAAGTATGTACTATAAGCATACAAAGAATGTAGTAAATATAAGAGGGTTCTTCAAAAAAATTTCTGCACTTTTTTTAAAAAACAAATTACAACAAATTACGTTTTCTACATAGTCACCTTTTGATGCATTTTCCCAACATTAAACCAACTTTTTAATGCCATCAGCAAAAAATGTTTTTGGCTGAGTTCATAACCACTGATGCACCATTGCTTTCACATCATCATCACATGAAAATCTTCTTCCCCTTAAAGCTTCTTTAAGAAAATATGGAAATCAGATGGCACTAAATCTGGACTATAAGCTCTCTCTCAGTCTCTCAGACACGACCAATTACTACTCCTCCCACCCTCACTGTTTCCAACCAAAATATAAAAGTGTGGAAACTTTTTGAAGATCCATTGTATTAAATGTAATGGTAACATTATTAAAAAAAGATCTAGTTGTTAATGCTGGAGAAAGTTCTGCTAGTGCAAAATGGACCTAGTTTAATTGTCAAATTTGTTGCCACTCCTCTGGAAAATTTCAAGCAAGAAAACAGCCATGGTGAAGGCTTCAGAAGAACACTTGAATCAGTTGTGCTGGTTCTTACTTACAAAGAGCAAAGATGCTGCAGGTTCAACCAGCCTTGCAAGAGATTTTACTAATCAGTAGTTTAAAGACCAAGACCAATGGTTCAAGCAAGTGATAAAGCAATCAGATGTAGCCCATGTCTGGTTTGTATGGCACCTGGTTTGTAGGGCAGTTGTAGCCTAGCAGTTAAGGTGCTGGGCCAGTAATCAAAGAGTTGCTGGCTCAATTCCCACTACTGCCAGGTTGCCCCTGTTGGGACCTTAAGCAAGGCACTTAACCCTCAATTGCTTAGACAGTATACTGTCACAGTATTGTAAGTCACTTTGGATAAAAGCATCTGCTAAATAACAAAAAATTTTAATGTATGAACATCTGCAGCTCTATGGTGACATAATGAAAGCTTTTAAAATCTCTAATTGATCTTGTATAGATATATAAAGAGTTGTTTTCTAAACTAGAGAACTGCACAACCACCATTCTGTTCCAACAGCCAACACAAAACCTATCAGCTAATCAATAAGCAGCACAGAGGAGCATGTCAGAAATTTAATCACAAGCATTAAGACAAATCAGAACAATGGTTTAAGCTTGTTATATTTAGAGAGCTGCACATGATGACAAACCGAATCCCAAAATCAACCACATAGGTGGAAGCTTCATTATAGGCGGCTGCTTCTCTGCAAAATGTACTGGGGCATTACATCTCATTTAAGGCAACAAATTAAAAGTGTGAGATGAATTAAAGGGACTTTTATAACATTAGGGAAATTGTGGACAAACTGCAAACATACTGAGCGTCAAAGCATAACCTAAACTTTACACAAAAAGGTATACATCCCCAAATCAGAAAAAGTTGGGACAGCATGGAAAATACAAATCATAAAAACACAGAGTTTCTTACATTTACTTTGACTTTTATTTGATTGCAGACAGGATGAATCTGAGATATTTCATGTTTTGTCTGCTCAACTTCATTTCATTTATTAATAAACATCCATTCCTGCATTTCAGACCTGCAACATATTCCAAAAAAAATTGGGACAGTAAAGCATTTACCACTTTGTAATGTTGCTATTCCTTTTCACCACACTTAAAATACGTTTTGGCACCGAGGAGACCAAGTGATTTAGTGTTTCAGCTTTTATTTTGTCCCATTCTTCCTGCAAACACATATTAAGATGTGCAACAGTACGGGGTCGTCGTTGTCGCATTTTTTATTTTTAAATTCTCCACACATTCTCTATTGGGGACAGGTCAGGACTGCAGGCAGGTCAGTCCAGTACCTGTACCCTCTTCTTCTGCAGCCATGCCTTTGTAATGTGTGCAGCATGTGGTTTTGCATTGTCTTGTTGAAAAATGCATGAACATCTCTGGAAAAGATGACGACTTGAAGGCAGCATATGTTGCTCTAAGATCTCAATGTACTTTTCTGCATTAATGCTGCCATCACAGAAGTGTAAATGACCTTTGACAAGGGCACTGACACAGCCCCATTCCATGACAGACCCTGGCTTTTGGACTTGCTGATAACAGTCTGGATGGTCCTTTTCGTCTTTGGTCAGGATTCTGATTCCTCTGACCACAATACACGGTTCCACTGTGTGATAGTCCATCCTAGATGCCTCCGAGCCCAGAGAAGTCGACGACGCTTCTGAACATGATTAACATAAGGCTTCTTTTTTTGCACAGTTACATTTGTGCATGTGACTCTGTATTGCAGTGCTCGACAAAGGTTTGCCAAAGTAATCCCTCACCCATGTGGTTATATCAGCTATTGTTGAGTAAAGTTGAGCAGACAAAACATGAAATATCTTGGGTTTAAACTGTCTGCAATCAAATAAAAGTCAAAGTAAATGATTTGGGGTTGTACATTACATAACTAATATGTGGTTAAAATCCAGCATTTTATGCATCACTTTGCAAAATGATTGGGTTTAACTGTCATACGAACTCCAAAACATATTGAGCTTATACACACTATTTTTAAAAATGTTTTTTTCTTTGTTAAAAGTGCGAAAAGCAAAAGAAATGACCAGAAAATAACAACCCTGTAGTGATATGTCAAATCAGAGTCCTGGCTTTATCTTAAAGTGGCTAAAACAGCTGAAAGCCATGTCAGGTGCTAATGTCAAAACAAGAAGGTATGTCTCCAGTGGGTATAGCAGCATTAAAACTGAACTGCTGAAAAATTGAAAAATGGTGCCTGGCTGGACTACATCAGGTTACTGTTGCACCGTGCTGATGGAGAAGTCAACAATTGAAACTAGCAACATGAGTCCCCGGAGCCCACTGAGCCGACCTGTTTCAGTTTGTACAGTACACACTGGTGATGACAGGATGATGGTGTATGGTATTTTTTTTTTATTTCTGCACATATAACAACCTTTTAAATCAAATAAAAAGTCTAAATAGCTCTACCTGAACATCACTGCTGACTATGGTCATGTTTTCATGGTTACCTGAGCACCTTCAGCATGATAATGCACCATGTCACAAAAATCAAATTACTGAATGGACTGAATAAAAAAAGTGACTTTTTATTTCTTCAGCAAACTGTGTGGTCCAAGTTCTCTATCCTGTTGAGTATGTTTACAACGAGGTAAAAATGATCGCAGCAAGACAGTGCAGCCATCTAGTTTGCTACAGTTCAGCTGAATGATAGTTCTACATTGTACATTATCACTCATTGTACTCATTGTACATTATAACTCATTCATTGTACATTATAACTCATTTAGCATCTTGTAAAAACCATGTTCATATACATTCTTGATGTAAAGACAGAGCAACGCTGTATGATTCTTAGCACTGCAGTGACACTGACATGGTGGTGGTATGGTGGTGGTGTGTTAGTGTGTGTTGTGCTGGTATGAATGGATCAGACACAGCAGTGCTTTTGGAGTTTTTAAACACCTCACTGTCACTGCTGGACTGAGAACATTCCACCAACAAAAAATATCCAGCCAACAGCGCCCCGTGGGCAGCATCCTGTGACCACTGATGAAGGTCTAGAAGATGACCAACTCAAACAGCAGCAATAGATGAGCGATCGTCTCTGACTTTACATCTACAAGGTGGACCAACTAGGTAGGAGTGTCTAATAGAATGGACAGTGAGTGACACAGTATTTAAAAACTCCAGCAGCTCTGCTGTGTCTTATCCACTCATACCAGCACAACACACACTAACACACCACCATGTCAGTAGTGTTCCACCACCCAAATAATACCTACTCTGTAGTGGTTCTGTGGGGGACCTGACCATTGAAAAACAGGGTGAAAGCAGGCTAAAAAGATGTAGAGAAACAGATGGATTATAGTCAGTAATTGTAGAACTACAAAGTGCTTCTATATGGTACATGGAGCTGATAAAATGGACAGTGAGTGTAGAAACAAGGAGGTGGTTTTAATGTTATGGCTGATCGGTGTATCTTCAGACAAGTCAAATGATGCATGAAATGTACAGTACAACAAATATTACAGCTAAGGCCACAACACATTCTTAGGAGGAGTAAGGCCAAGAATTATTGGCTAGCTATAAAATGTTAGGAGAAAACAGTGAACTGATTTATCACAGGCTTAAAGATGGTGTTGCTAATGCTATTAAAAGTAGCCCTTGGATTGGTGACATCACACCGTTTTGAGTGGTACAGCACTGGTGCTATAGTTAAGCTGAAAGAGAGCCATCATTTCTCCTCTGTGTCTTTATTTATGTCAGATTATTTTAAAGCACAAAACTGGATGTACTTATTGCAAATACCTTCATTTAGGTATTTGATTTTTGTATGACTTGGACTTTTTATATGTCTGTGGCTTATTCTACTGTCATAAGTACATAGAATTTAAAGATTTGAATTCCACCATGTATATAATGAAGGTTTTGAGTACTATAAGCTTTGCTTGGCCCCACAAAATGACACTATATGATGGAATCAGTACGTGTGAAACAGTTGCAATAACTGATCGGTGTCTATTAACATTGCTGAGCTATTTTGACCTGTGCACTACAAAGACAGTTCTTGGAGATTCACAAAAAATGCAGCACAAAATGTTTACAGTCATAAGAGAAGAAATGTAAAGTGAAGAAAAAAAATCAGCAGAGGAATAAAACTCAGATTTGCTTTCATTGATTTTAACCTGCGCAGATTCTTTCAAAGAGGAGATTAAATTGGAATATCGAATGCTGACGTATGCTGACTGCTACGTCAGCGGAATATAGAACAAGTGTAGCAACAAAGGTCCTGAAACAGGTACAGGCTGATGAAAAGGACAGCAAATAGTTTAGAAATTCAAAACACATTCATCAATCACTATGTTTTTACCTGTTTCTTTTCTCTCTGTATTGTATATTAAATCTTCAATCAGGAGTCGATCAGTACATCTACTTGCAGATCTTCATGACTGGAGTTTAGCTGATATAGAGGAAGCAAATGTTTCACTGCATGCAAACACAAAGCCATACAGAACTTAATTATTCACTTTGTCCAAATCCTATTTCTATATTACCAAGATATTAATATTAACCATTTATACATGGAGGTGCAGTGGTAGCCTAGTGGTTAAGTTACTGGACTAGTAATTAAGTTACTGGACTAGTAATGAAAAGGCTGCTGGTTTAAGCCCCACCATTGCCAGTTTGCCACTGTTGGGCCCTTGAGTAAGGCCCTTAACCCTCAATTGCTTAGACAATATACGGTCACAGATCTGTGAGTTGCTTTGCATAAAAACTGGATAATATTGTGTTTAGACAGAGTTGTACACTTCAATTTACAAAATTTGACCCAGTGGTTCTTGATACTATTAATGTAAACACAACATCAGATTGTTGCAACCCAAGCAAGAACTTGACTTGCATGTTGTCCAAACAGCTGATTATTACTTTTATAAACATCACCACTGTCTTCAGATGCTTTACTTAAACCTTTTTTTTTCTTTTTAGCTTTATCACAAACATTTAATGTCGTAGACTGGGCCTTAAGGAAGGACATTTTTCACTGTCATATGAAGCTTGGCAGAAGTGATGCAAATGAAAATGTGTGCTGATATAAGCAAGATTAGGATAGCTGTGTCACACAAGTAGTGCTCAAAAACCCTTATACATTTCATTTTACTTATAAATAATTTTACACATATACACAGTCACTTATGATAAGTATTCATCCCCCAACATCACCCCTTTGTAACCAACCACCTAATAAATAAATAAATAAATAAATAAATACATACATAAGCGCACACAATTTTATTTACAACCTCAAATCAGAAAGTTGGGACAGCATGGGAAATGCTAATAATTAAAAAACAGAGTTTCTTACATTTATTTAGGAATGAACATCCATTCCTGCGTTTCAGGCCTTTAACACATTCCAAAAAAAGTTGGGACAGTAAAGCATTTACCACTTTGTAATGTTGCCATTCCTTTTCACCACAGTTAAAAAAACATTTTTGGCAGTGCTTGATGCAGTGCCGTCTGAGGGATCAAAGATCACGGGCGTTCAGCTTAAGCTTGTGCCCTTGCCCTTTACACACTGAAATTCCTCCCGAATGCTTGAATGGTTTAATGATATAATGCACTGTAGAGGGAGAAATACGCAAATCCCATCATCACATCATTATTCAGTTTTTTTTTTTTTACCTCATTACTAGTCCTAAATTGTCCCAACTTTTTTTTGGAATGTGTTGCAGGCCTGAAATACAGGAATGGAGGTATATTAATAAATGAAATGAAGTTGAGCAGATAAAACATGAAATCTTCAAATTGTCTACAATCAAATAAAAGTCAAAGTAAATATAAGGAACACTGCATTTATATTTTATTTGCATTTTCCATACTGTCCCAACTTTTTTCTGATTTGCGGTTGTACATCTAAGGGCAATTACAATAGGCAACATACCTTAGGCATGTTTTACGATGTGTGAGGTTATACCAGATTATCCAGAGGAAACCCATGCAAGTACAAAGAGAACATGTAAAGGGGACTAGTTTATTTGAATTTTCCATACTGTCCCAACTTTTTCTGATTTGGGGTTGTACAGCTAAGTGGGCAACATACCTCAGGCATGTTTTATAAGGTGTAACCAGATTATTCAGAGGAAACCCATGCAGGTAAAAGGAGAACATGTAAAAGTGACCAGAATTTTGAACTTGGTGCTGCCAAATTACACAAAACTGTGCTTTTTTGTTATCATCATTATAAGCATTATATTTTTGTTATAATAATAATAATAATAATTTTTCTTTCCTATTGTTTGATCCTTAGTTAAATTATCTTTGGTAGCTCACTATGTAATGAAAAGTACCCGACAATTCTCTTTCAAAACCATGTGCATTGATATGCACCGATGAGGCATAACATTATGACCACCTCCTTGTTTCTACACTCACTGTCCATTTTATCAGCTCCACTTACCATATAGAAGCACTTTGTAGTTCTACAATTGATGACTGTAGTCTATCTGTTTCTCTACATACTTTTTTTTAGCCTGCTTTCACTCTGTTCTTTAATGGTCAGGACCCCCACAGAATCACTACAGAGCAGGTATTATTTGGGTGGTGGATGATTCTCAGCACTGCAGTGACACTGACATAGTGTGTGTTGTGCTGGTACGAGCGGCTCAGACACAGCAGTGCTGCTGGAGTTTTTAAATACTGTGTCCACTCACTGTCCACCCTATTAGACACTCCTACCTAGTTGGTCCACCTTGTAGATGTAAAGTCAGAGACGATCACTCATCTATTGCTGCTGTTTGAGTTGGTCATCTTCTAGACCTTCATCAGTGGTCACAGGACACTGCCCACGGGCCGCTGTTGGCTGGATATTTTTTGTTGGTGGACTATTCTCAGTCCAGCAGTGACAGTGAGGTGCTTAAAAACATCAGTGCTGCTGTGTCTGATCCACTCATACCAGCACAACACACACTAACACAGCACCACCATGTCAGTGTCACTGCAGAGCTGAGAATGATCCAACACCTAAATAATACCTACTCTGTAGTGGTCCTGTGGGGGTCCTGACAATTAAAGAACAGGGTGAAAGCAAGCTAAAGTCAGTAAAGTCAGTACTACAGTCAGTAATTGTAGAACTACAAAGTGCTTCTATATGGTAAGTGGAGCTGATAAAATGGACAGTGGTTTTAATGTTATGGCTGATCGGTGTATACAGTATAAAATGAACATGTGATAATCTTTGATAAAATGAGCATGTGAGGTCAGGCATTGATCTTGGATAAGGCCTGGCTCCAAACTAACATTCAAATTCATAGATTTTTAATTCTGCCCACTGGAGTGCACATAGTTTTAGGAACTACTGTTATTGCCTAGACGGAAGGCATAAACCCATTTCAGGCCATTGTCTAGATAATAACACCGAACAGACCAGAATAGCACAGTGACTGTAATACTAAGCACTTTCTAAGTGTCAGCTGACTTAGCTACCATCTCTTTTTCTCTCCAGTACCAGTACACTGGCCTCTGCTGTGGGAGGTGACCAGAATCACACTGAGAGGGTGAGCGAGAGACAGACTTTCCCACAGCTTCTCGAGCTGAACGTCATCTCTTGACTAATTGCCGTATTCCTCTCCATTGTGTGAGTCACACAGACTGAAGATAATTGCACACATGTACTTTGCTCTTATTTTTTTCTTATGCTCTGTTTCATAGTTACTTTTTTAACCTTTAGCAAATGATGCGTAGAAGAAGCAAATGACTCCCACATTGTGCATCTACAGTGTGGAGGTGGAGGTAGATATCTGTTAGTATTTGTCCATTTAAATATAGAAGATAATACCCATTATGTCCCAGTATAAAAAATAACCAGATTTAAGTATTAACCTAAATGATGTAACTATTATAACTGATATTATAGTTCATTATAGACAAACAGTCTTATTTATTCACTTTTAGCTTGGTCAGGGTCATGGCACAAGGAGAAAATGTGAAACTTTTCACAGACACTGACCACAGATGAGGATCAAACCCAGGTTTTACAGAACAATGTGGGGCGGCACTGTGGCTAAGTGGGTAGCACTGTCGCCTCACAGCAAGAGGGTCCTGGGTTTGATCCCCATGTGGGGCGGTCCGGGTCCTTTCTGTGTGGAGTTTGCATGTTCTCCCCGTGTCTGCGTGGGTTTCCTCCGGGAGCTCCGGTTTCCTCCCACAGTCCAAAGACATGCAAGTGAGGTACAGTGTATCACAAAAGTGAGTACACCCCTCACATTTCTGCAGATATTTAAGTATATCTTTTCATGGGACAACACTGACAAAATGACACTTTGACACAATGAAAAGTAGTCTGTGTGCAGCTTATATAACAGTGTAAATTTATTCTTCCCTCAAAATAACTCAATATACAGCCATTAATGTCTAAACCACCGGCAACAAAAGTGAGTACACCCCTTAGTGAAAGTTCCTGAAGTGTCAATATTTTGTGTGGCCACCATTATTTCCCAGAACTGCCTTAACTCTCCTGGGCGTGGAGTTTACCAGAGCTTCACAGGTTGCCACTGGAATGCTTTTCCACTCCTCCATGACGACATCACGGAGCTGGCGGATATTCGAGACTTTGCGCTCCTCCACCTTCCGCTTGAGGATGCCCCAAAGATGTTCTATTGGGTTTAGGTCTGGAGACATGCTTGGCCAGTCCATCACCTTTACCCTCAGCCTCTTCAATAAAGCAGTGGTCGTCTTAGAGGTGTGTTTGGGGTCATTATCATGCTGGAACACTGCCCTGCGACCCATTTTCCGGAGGGAGGGGATCATGCTCTGCTTCAGTATTTCACAGTACATATTGGAGTTCATGTGTCCCTCAATGAAATGTAACTCCCCAACACCTGCTGCACTCATGCAGCCCCAGACCATGGCATTCCCACCACCATGCTTGACTGTAGGCATGACACACTTATCTTTGTACTCCTCACCTGATTGCCGCCACACATGCTTGAGACCATCTAAACCAAACAAATTAATCTTGGTCTCATCAGACCATAGGACATGGTTCCAGTAATCCATGTCCTTTGTTGACATGTCTTCAGCAAACTGTTTGCGGGCTTTCTTGTGTAGAGACTTCAGAAGAGGCTTCCTTCTGGGGTGACAGCCATGCAGACCAATTTGATGTAGTGTGCGGCGTATGGTCTGAGCACTGACAGGCTGACCCCCCACCTTTTCAATCTCTGCAGCAATGCTGACAGCACTCCTGCGCCTATCTTTCAAAGACAGCGGTTGGATGTGACGCTGAGCACGTGCACTCAGCTTCTTTGGACGACCAACGCGAGGTCTGTTCTGAGTGGACCCTGCTCTTTTAAAACGCTGGATGATCTTGGCCACTGTGCTGCAGCTCAGTTTCAGGGTGTTGGCAATCTTCTTGTAGCCTTGGCCATCTTCATGTAGCGCAACAATTCGTCTTTTAAGATCCTCAGAGAGTTCTTTGCCATGAGGTGCCATGTTGGAACTTTCAGTGACCAGTATGAGAGAGTGTGAGAGCTGTACTACTAAATTGAACACACCTGCTCCCTATGCACACCTGAGACCTAGTAACACTAACAAATCACATGACATTTTGGAGGGAAAATGACAAGCAGTGCTCAATTTGGACATTTAGGGGTGTAGTCTCTTAGGGGTGTACTCACTTTTGTTGCCGGTGGTTTAGACATTAATGGCTGTATATTGAGTTATTTTGAGGGAAGAATAAATTTACACTGTTATATAAGCTGCACACAGACTACTTTTCATTGTGTCAAAGTGTCATTTTGTCAGTGTTGTCCCATGAAAAGATATACTTAAATATCTGCAGAAATGTGAGGAGTGTACTCACTTTTGTGATACACTGTAAATTGGAAATACTAAATTGTCCATGACTGTGTTTGATATAACCTTGTGAACTGATGAATCTTGTGTAATGAGTAACTACAGTTCCTGTCATGAATGTAACAAGTGTAAAACATGACGTTAAAATCCTAATAAACAAACAAACAAATGGAACCATGCCACCCAGCAAATACATTTGAATTTAAAACAGTAACACAAAACAGTATATTTTAAATGTTTATTTAATACTCATTATAAGGTCAAATGCAGATGCTATCATTTTCCTTAAAACATAACTAACATAATAACAGGACGAAAAGATTAAAAAAACAGTAAACAACATAATTTGGGAGAATGTATGTTCTGCTTTATTATCAGCTGTCTGATAAAAGCTAATAAAAGTGCCTGTATTTTGCAAAGTACATGGTCTACTTTGGGTTGCCAGTTATAAGCTGTAAGCAAAAACCTCTACAAGTGCCTTACCCAACAAAAGGTACCTAACATTTTGTCTGAGCCAAGACTTAAAACAGCTTGTACTGGCATCCTTGGGCTTATGGGCTTAAAACAATTCATGGTTACAATTAAAAATTTACCAATACTCTTGAATTATATAAAATACAAATGTTCTCCTCAAAAAGATTAAACTTTTTACTTACATGGTTGTGCAATGCAATGGTTTTACTCAAATTGAAAAATTATTTTAACTTTGGTTCAATAATTTCCTTCAAGATAAATAAAGTATCTATCTGTCTGTCTGTCTGTCTGTCTGTCTGTCTGTCTGTCTGTCTGTCTGTGCAGATCATGTGATATGTAATTAAATTTGAGAAAAAAAATGCTTGTTTACTTGTGGTCTCAGGTTTTTAGCCTCACTGTATACAGCTCTAAAAAATTAAGTGAACAATTTTTTTTTAATCAGCATAACTACATGTATTGCAGCTTTAGCATCTGTTGAATTCAAACACAAGCGCTCATCATTTAAGTACTGATTATGTTTAACAAGGAAAAAGTGTAAAAAAAACACTTGAGCTGCTGTCATTAACACTCATTTAGCAAAGACACCAACTGGGTGGCAAAAGTAGGAATAATAGAACCTCAAAAATAACTGGAATCACAAAATAACTATTGACCATGCCAACAGAAATGCCAAGTGGAAATGAAAAGTTCTGAGTGAGAAAAAGAAGGGTGCAACACTGGCTGGTGCAGCCACTTGGTGAACATTTAGATTGATAGCCCAGAGCCCCAACAACTAAACTACTCTGGATAACAAAACTACAGACTGACAGATGTCAAAAAGAACTTTCCACTGACCAGAATAATGCCACCCAACAACCATAAGATGACATCAAGGGACTTACAAAACGAAAACCAAACAGCAATTAGGTTACACTGCACAATTATTGATAGTTCAAAACCTCCTAGAGGCAGGGCTGAAAAAGCTAGAAAAAGCTCAACATCAGTATGAGGCAGAAGATTATAAGGCTTGGATTGACAGCTTAATCCAACACGTGGTTATCAAATGATCAGAGACCTGGAGAGGCCTTCAAAGTCTGGTGTCTTGCAGCAACTGTGACATTTGGTGGAGGATTGGTGATGATCTGAGGGTGCTTTAACCAGGCTGGAATTGGGCAGCTTTGTAGGGCACAAATAAGGCAAACGTAAATAGACGTAAACTTCACTCTGATTCGAGGTGTGGAAAAAAATGCTGCGAACTAGGAATGCCTTCAAGAATATAAGTGTTAAAAGATTTTTTTTTGCCAATTAACAAAAGGCAAAGTAAATGAACAAAAGAGAAATCTAAATCAAATCTACAGTATATTTGGTGTGATCACCGTTTGCCTTCGTGCATAGTTGAGTCACTTAGCCTTGTTTCCACGTCGATGGTCTGGCTTTTTGGCCACAGTTCTTCCATAAAAATCACTTCTGGCCAGACTTCTCCAAACAGTAGATGGGTGTACCTGGGTCCCACTGGTTTCTAACAGTTCTGAGCTGGTGGCACAGCTGCACATATTTCAGTTTTAAAGGGAAGTAAGCATGATGTGTCTTTCATCTGCTGCACCAAGTTTCCTTGGCCGACCACTGCATCGATGGTCCTCAAGTGTTGCCTGTTTTTTTGTGTCTTCTTGCTGTGCTCAGTCTTGCCATGGTGATGACCTGTGACATGGACCTTCTTCCACAACCTGATCTTTGTAGCAGACTTTGGTTGTTCCTCACCCAGTTTTAAGCCTCCTACACTGTTGTTTCTGTTTCAGTTAACGACTGTGTTTTAACCTACATATAAAAATGATGATCATTATCACCTGTTTGGTATACTTGGTTAAACATACCCCTTACTATAATCGTACAAAATCCCTGACTTAGTGCAAGTGTACCTGGTAGAATTGATGCTGTTTTGAATGCATGAATGAATGGTCACACAAAATATTGATTTGATTTAGATTTCTCTTTTGTTCATTCACTTTGCATTTTGTTGACATTCTTACTTTGCAGCATTTTACCACACACACACATATATTATATGTGTGTGTGTGTGTGTGTGTGTGTGTGTGTGATGCACAGCTCTGGGCAGGCAGCAGAAATAATAAAGGCTTATCGTTTGGAGGCAATTTCACAGCAGTACGCGTCTAATTGAACAGTCTGTTTCAACCATTCCGTTCTGCTCTCCACAGCCCGACGTCAAGCCGCCGGGAACCACCTGAGAAATGACACTTTCCTCGAGTCACTGAGCAGGGCTGGCTTAGACAACAGGCGCGCGCACGCACACACACACACACACACACACACACACACAAGATAATACGGAAGTGTGGGACACTAAAGCTATCATCTAAGATATAACCAAGATTCAGGAAGCAGAAAGAAAAATGTGTGGCGTTTGTGTGTTTTCTTAACCTACTGGGCCGTGCAATCTACAAAAAGAGCAGCTCAGTGGTACGACCAAGTTCCTAATACTCTTTAAGCTGTCAGACACCCTATGGGCTTTTTCTCTTCTATACACGTCTATACACACTGGCTACTGCCTTTTTACACTGTGCCAAGTTAACAGCATTGGTACTTAGTAGACATGAACAGTATTTCCAGCTGGCATTCCAGTATAACCAGTATTCCAGTATAACCAGCTGACATTCTCTCCTCATATAGCCAACATGACAAGATCATGCCGGTTCCTCCTGTACAACATCAGGAAGATTCGTCCATTTCTCTCCAGGGAAGCTACCCAGATTCTGGTGCAATCACTTGTAATCTCACGGTTGGACTACTGCAACTCCCTTCTGGCTGGAGCTCCCATGTCCACGATTAAACCCTTACAGCTCATTCAAAATGCAGCTGCCCGTCTGGTTTTTAACCAACCTAAACACTGCCACATCACCCCACTGCTACGTTCTCTTCACTGGCTTCCTGTAGCTGCACGCATTCAGTTTAAAACACTAACGCTTGCCTACAAAGCCAAAAATGGACCAGCCCCAAGCTACCTTCGTGGCCTAATCAAACCCCGCTCTGTACCATGCAAACTCCGAGCCTCTAGTCTCGCTCGACTTGAGCCCCCATCCAGGACTAAAGGAAGACAAGCATCAAGGCTGTTCTCTGTTCTAGCGCCGAAGTGGTGGAATGAACTTCCTCTGTCTGTCCGAACATCTGAGTCTCTTGCTGTCTTTAAAAAACGATTAAAAACCCACCTTTTTACTAAACACTTAGGCTGACTTGTACTTATCTACTAACATTTTGTTCCATTCTTTTCCATTTAAAAAAAAAAAAAAAAAAAAGGCACTTTGGTTCTAACAGGTTTTAGCAGATTTGTGTTCTTTGACTGTTGTTTTCCTAAACTTGAGAAATGAAATGTTCACTATAGAAGCACTTCTGTAAGTCGCTCTGGATAAGAGCGTCTGCTAAATGCTGAAAATGTAAATGTAAATGTATTTCCAAAAAAAGGCTTGCTGCAAAAAAGCTGTGAGCACTCAAGAAAACAGGTACTAGTTACTCAGTATGAAAAAGTAGTTTTATAAAATATAATAAAAATTGGTTGCATGAAAAAAAAAATTAAATAAACAAATTTTAACAGGCTCATGTGAAGGCTTTACATCACACCTTGTAAACCACATTGAGACCAGATTGCAACCAATTTTATTAAGTATATTTCATTTTGTGTTCTGACGCATTGTTTGTGTCACCTGGATTGCGCTAATAATTTTGGAAAACATTTGGGTCACCGTTTGAAAAACCCTGGGCTAGACCATTTTAGCACACAATCTTCTGCTTAGATTTAGAATTTTCAAATGTTTGTACTCGCTGCAGTTGCCACAACCTCTGGACTGTCTAGCCCCAGCACTAAAACTAAGAAGTGGGTTTAATACTGTGGTTGCTGGCATGCTTTTACTTCAGTTCATTGTCCATGAATATAAAAACATAGTTCTTGTTATCAGTCCTAAAATCCTGTTACTATCGTTTTTCCCCTTTAAATAAAAACGTGTGCTTAAAAATATTACTGCATTTGCCATGGTATTAATGGTGCTAATCATTAAATTTACTGGTACTGGTTTAGAGGTAAACCCACATCCACACAGCACAATTATCACCGCTCTCATAATTCTTCTCTCTCTCAGATCTGCTTATTTTTGCAGAGCTACGAGTTTTATAGCAGCACCGTCATCACCTCTTGTTTGTCAGTTCTAATTACTGAAAGATTAATTGGAAGATGACTCCTGATTAATAGCACACACATGAGAGGGTGAGCCAGTCACTGAGAAACGAAATTGGGCCACTGATTGGCTGAAACTAATTGAGCATTGGAGTTTGCAAGTGTGTAAATGTATGTGTGTAAGAGACAAAAGGCTATTCAGTGACATGCCAGCCCAATTAAAAACATACACACACTCCTTTTCTTCTGTCTTCCTTTTAATTGCTGGTCGCGGGTTTGAACTGTTCTCTCTGTGGACACTAATTGTCTAGCTTGCTTTAAAAAGAGGGAAAGGACGAGGCTACATGGCCACCAAGAAACAAACACATGCTTATTTATAAACCATGCCACATGCTCAGTGCTTTGTGTTGCTAATGAAACTAACACACTGCTGCACAGGAACTGTTGTAAGAATTACATGGATAATAAAACAAGCATCTTTAACTTTCACGGTACATGCATTGTAAACACCTATTATTACTTAATTAATGGTTGGTGCACATCTAAGACTTTCAGTTTTAATTGATGAGAAGGGTTATAAGGGTGTCATAATATTGGTGCCTGTAAGGCAGGCCAATGCTAATCTAAAACACGCTAATGATTCTGTTCTTTAAAATGACAACCAACAAAGAGAAGAGTAAAATTCTATGTAGGTAATAATAATAAACTTCCATTTATTAAATCATTACAGAGACATTACCAGAGGTGAGGTTTAAACCTGGGTCCTCAGCATGGTATTGCATGAGCATTGATACAGCACTGGGATTCCTAGATTTTAAAAAGGGGCATCTTCTGACCGCAGAAGCAATGTAAAGCTTGCTTAACATTTTAATTAATAGCAAATCTGTTATTTGCAGGGTTTATTTGCTCCATCACCACCACCAACTTCATTACCAATAATTCATTTTTAGGCTAAGATTTCACATTGCACTTTGACAAAATTAAACTACAGCTTAAACTGTGGAACTGTCAAAATATTTGGGCTCACTTCTCATGCTAATTCCACTGGCTAAAATAAGACCGTCTCCTCTGAAGGTGTAAGGCTGTGAAGGCAGCAGAGTGTGGGTATACTGGTGCCGGCTGTAGATGAGCTCTGGAGTCTCTGAGGTGCAGTCTCTCAACCTCTCAGCCACCTGTTCCTCCTCCAGCAAATTGAAGGGCTAATGAGAAAGAGAATAACGGAGGGAGGGACAAAGGGAGGACGATCGTCTGTAATCTGGCTTTATGGGCCAATTGAGTTTTTCCAGCTGCAAAAGAAAAAGGATATGTGTCAGTAAAAGAAAGACACAAAGGGAGGGATTGAGTTTAGGTTATGCTCCAAGTCATTGATCTCAGCCGGGGGTAAAGAAGTCAGTGCGCTTCTACAGCTAAAGTGTTTATTTCATATGGACAGTAAAAGAGCTAACTGTGATTCTACACTCTCTGTAAAACTCACAGGGAATAAAGTAAGACACACGGTATAGGAACTGATAATGATGTTGGATAAGAAAAAGCATTAAGGCGCTTGCCGTGATAATCAGGCAGATAGCATGGGTTTAATAAAAGGACACACACAGTGTACTTGGTGAGTGGGTGAGTGCAAAAACCAGATGTACTTCATTACGGCCAATGTCACAGCGCGCAGAGTGTGTTTGCAACTAAGTAACGGAGAACACTAGGCAGATAAGAGTTTTGACATCTTCAAACACAAAGCAAGTAAGCAACACTTGGCTCTGTTATTACATTAGAAAAGATCGAATTGTTCAACGGATCATTTACTTTAATGCATCTCGGGAAATCAGGTTTTATCACCGTGTGGCAGATTTCCGATTTGAATATTTTACTCCTTTGAGTGAAATACAACCTTCCGCCAACATTTCAGTCCAAATTTAATTTTAGGACATTGTGCTTTTTTGCAATATTCTAATCAGACAACATTGGTGCCTGTTCTTATTAATGTTTGATTTAATATTAATTAATATTTTAATAGTACAAGCACATAGTGTTATCAATTATTCACATTTGTATGTCAATTTGTTATTTAGTGTAGTTGCCTATTGACTATTTGGTAAGCACGAAATGTAGGTGCCCCAAAGCTTCGGGGACCAACATCACCTCTGGTCACTGTCTGTGAGGAGCTTGCTAATCCAAGTGTGTCATGTTAAGTGGAATGAATGTTTTAAAAATAAAATCCATATACTGAAAGATAACCCACTCAGTAAAATAGACCTCAGGTAACTAAACACCACATTTACAGCATTTAGCAGAAGGTTTACCAAAAATGAAATGACAATTGTGACTGAACACAATTAATGCAATTGAGGATTAAGGGTTTTGCAACTTGGTGTTGGTGGGTCTTGAACCAGCAACCTTCTAGACAACACACAATCATTTTAAATAGAACCGAAATGCTAAGCTCTGGTAACATTAATGTAAGAGCTCTTTTCCATTTCTATTTGCACGGTCAAAGCTAAGAATTAAATCACAGTTATAGTGGATTGAGATGTGACAGGCTGTTCTTAATTCAAAGCATTTGGGCTGACAGGAGCCAAGAGAGCTGCTGCTCATCCACAGAATGACAAAAAAAGGCCAGCAGCATCAGACAGCATAGAAGGAGGTCAGCAACACTTTAGCCACCTGGATGAATTTTCCCAGAATCCCAGAAAAATCTACTGCACTATTTCCTTTATTTAAAAAGAGATGATTTTGACCTCTTTAGGTTACTTCCAGAATTATAAGAGAAAGCAAAAATTGTGTTTTTTTTTTTAACACAATGAAAAACGGTTCATATGAAAGACTTATCAAGCATCATTGGACTATGTATCTTTACATAGTCACAGTCATAGTCATAGTCACAAGTTAAAGCCTTAAACTAAAATGTGATCAGTTTTCTCCAGACTCCACTGTCCTTAAACTAAAGTGACAAATTCTAGGAGTCTTTATTTTTAGCGTTATAGTCAGCAATACTTCATTCATAATTAATTATAAAATGGAGAGTTCTCAACATTGAAGCTAGTATGCAAAATTAATTTAATAAAGAGGGTAATGAGATGTTATTACATAATTTTTTTAAATAAATAATCCAGCATTGCTTTCTACAATCTATTGTTTACATATTCTATACCACAATGTTGGTAGTCTTAAAACAAAGCGTATAGCAACTTCACTACTTACAAGTTTTGTTAGCCTGTGCATGGGACTGACCTGTGTAATGACGCGTAATGTAATGAGTAATTCAGTCGGATGCTTCATGGTGTTCATGGATGCTGTCCATGGTTTGTGCAGGGTTGTAGGTGACCTTTGCTGTGCTATACTGGTGGCATTTCTGACAGTGTGACAGAAGCCTCACTATAATGAATGAGCTCTTTCAAGGTTAACACCTCTCTCTCTCTCCCTCTCATCTCCTTCATATTCTTTCTTTTTTTACTCACACATGTTTGTTACTTATTTTATGCTATTTTTATGCCATCTCTTTATTCCACTTTGTCTTTATGTCTGGTCTCTGTACTAAACTACTTAATTGTCAGTCTCACTCTTCTTCCTCAGCCAATTGGATTTTAAATAAAAATGATCATTTTAATTAGAGTATTTCATTAAAAACTAATCCAGCTCAGATCTAACAATTTGTTTAAACCAACCACAAAGCTGAAGTCTTGTATCAAGCAAGAAAGCAAAAATTTCACTTGCAAAACTGCAACAAGTATTGTGCTGAATAGGAATGTATAGGGAAGCTAATAAAACACAGGGGTACACACGCCTCTGTCCCAACTTTTCCTGAATGAGAATTTGAGCATACAATACAATACAGTGGATCAATAAAAACATTTGAAAGGAGTCTAACAGAAATCTCTCAAAAGAGCTGGCATTACAGAGGTTACTATTAGAGGTTATTAAGTTTAGATCACCCACTGTAAAATATTATTTTGTATGTATTGCCTGTATATAGTTTGTATATTTTGTACATTGTATATATTTTATATATTTGTATAGTGTGTTTATTTTTGTTTATATTTTATATTTTTGTGTTTAATGTTCTTGTGCATTGTCTGCAACTTGTACATTGTTGTATACTGGATTTATACTAGAGAGATACAATCAGCTGGAACCAAATTCCTTGTGTGTATCCACATACTTGGCCAATAAATCTGATTCTGATAATAGTGATGGCATCATGTTATTAGAATGCTTTTTTAGCATCAAGGACAGGCAATTTGTTCAGGATTATTAGAGAAAATGAGAAATGTTCATGAACAATCAACATTCTCCTATTTAACAGAAAGCTTAAACTGGTAAGGATTTGGTAAGTGCACTACCAACTCAACACTAAAATGATTTAAATTAAAACAAAACCAAACGAGAATTTATGTTTTGATTTTTTGAATTTTGAAAGTTTTTATTTCCATTCATCATTAAACAAAATTGTTGTATACTGACTGCTGCACCTTAACAAAACAGCAGAGCTTTAATTAAAGGGAAATTAGCAAAATCTTTTATCACATTGTGAAAAATTTATAAAGACTTTTAACAAACTACTGGCTATAATATAATATCTGCCAGTTACTCAACATAAGGGTAAATGTACATTGTTGACATTACATTTAGGTTAATGAATATAAAGTTACTATATAAAAGTTAATATAAAAAGACACTGAAGAGAGCAAATTGAGCATATCTAAAGTGTCTATAATATCTGAAAGTACTAAACTAGTATTTAAAGGTACTGGGTGGAACCTTTAAGGGGTCAGCATAAGGGGTCTTTTTATATTGTTCAAATTTTACATCAATGGTTTGAATATACAACTGGACAATGAGAACTTAAATGATGGCTAAAATCTCTTTGACTGGCAGAACATGCAGCTGAGCTTGAGCTGCTTGTGCACATTTAATTATTTATTTATTTGCTTTAAATTATGAAAAATAAATGTGACATTTCATTGGTATTATTCATTAATTAGTATAATAATTATTATTGGCTTTATAATTTTGCTCTATTCTATTTGCACTATTCTTCTTCCAACATTTACATTGAGGTGTTTAACAATCCCAACAGCACTGCTGCATCTGCTCATTGGAGGTCTTTTGGGGGTTCCTTTTGGTAGCTAAATGGGTAGAACGGGTGACAAAGTATACTGATGTGTTACAGTCAGTATTTGTTTATCTGTATTGTAGGTGTAGCTTATATAATATTAAATGAATAAACGTACAAGATTGAGTATACATGTCATTTTAATTACACAATGAATCACTCATAATGTAACAGGCTCTCATAAATACAGGATGTTGTCAAGTCTCTGATCTTTCTGATTAAAGTGACAAATCCTCAATTAACTGGAAAAAAACCCCAGTGTGATGTGTATTGTTCACCTCTCAGTGTCTACATTCATCTTAATAAAGAAATTATTTTAATGGTGGGTGCTGGGAATTTAAAATTACTTAGCTAATTGCTTTTCTTTACTGAGACGTGCTGATTAATACAAAGAGATTACATGTGTGTAAAACACTGCCAAATAATCCCTTCTGACATCCCCTCTGGCGTGAATCACGTTCTGCTTGCTAGACGAGCTTTTGAGCTGTAAAACATCACAATTACAAGCCAGTCAATCTATGAGTCACTTTTATACCACCAAAATTCAACCCCACATCAGAAAAAGTTGGGACAGCATGGAAAATGCAAATAATAAAAAACACAGAGTTTCTTTTACTTTGACTTTTAATTCATTGCAGACAGGATGACCCTGAGATATTTCACATTTTGTCTGTGACACTTCATTTACTTTATTGATAAACATTAATTCCTGCATTTCAGACCTGCAACACATTCAAAAAAAAGTTGTGACAGTAAAGCATTTACCACTTTGTAATGTTGCCATTCCTTTTCACCACACTTAAAAGACGTTTTGACACAGAGGAGACCAAGTGATTTAGTGTTTCAGCTTTTATTTTGTCCCATTCTTGCTGCAAACACGTCTTAAGATGTGCAACAGTACGGGGTCGTCGTGTTGCATTTTTCACTTCAAAATTCTCCACACATTCTTTTAATGTTATGGCTGATCAGTGTATTTTTTATATGTATCTTTGCATGGCCAGCAAACCTTTTAACATGGATGGCAGCTTACCACCTGGAGCTGAATGTTGGCAGGCCTGAACTGCTGTTTATCTCTAAAACAACATGCTCACAACTCGGTCCCACTCTTTTTTTTTTTTTTTTTAAGAATTGCCTGATTATACCATTTAAAAATATGTCAAACACTACTAAACGTTACTCAGCAGAAGCAAATCATTTGTTAAAATATTTAAACTAGGTACTTCAAATCCTTCGAAGGTGTATTTGGACAGTCATTTCTCTATCCTCTTGCTGACTCAAAGCAATTTACATGAATATCACTGTAACTCGTTACTAAACTACAAATTCTTCTTCTTCTTTCGGCTTTTTCCCATTTTCAGGGGTCGCCACAGCGAGTCATCCTCATGATCGCTTATTGATTTGGCACAATTTTTACGCCGGATGCCCTTCCTGACACAACCCTCCCTAATTTATCTGGGCTTGGGACCGGCACTACAATGCACTAGTGCATCTAGCGGCTAGGTATCCATAGGACAATTCAGTGTTTCCAATTAACCTGGTGGCATGTTTTTGGACTGTGGGAGGAAACCGGAGTACCCAGAGGAAACCCACGCGGACACGGGGAGAACATGCAAACTCCGCACAGAAAGGACCCGGACCGCCCCACCTGGGGATTGAACCCAGGACCTTCTTGTAGTGAGGCGACAGTGCTACCCACTAAGCCACCGTGCCGCCCGTTACTAAACTACAAATAAACAAGCATAATGGTTTAATCTCACATTTATTGTTAAGCTCTCCTAACTACTTGCGCTGTGTTAGCACTGCAGAATGGATATGAAGGCCAGAAAGAGTGTTTCTACTGTGACAAACACCATTCTGTCCTCATCCATCATAGGTGCCAAACTCAAACATTTATCACAAAGTTTGCAGATCCCTGCTGTTCTCATCCCTCTGCTCTTCACTTAATCTCTCTTCCTTGTTCTGTGGTCGTACAGCACAGATGAATATTAGTTCTCCATTCTGGCAGCGGAAAGATGCTGAGCAGCAGTAACAGAACCACTGAATTAATTAAATGCAGAAATTTGCCTTACTCTGTTTCATTGGATGGCTGCTGCTAAGATTGATGAACTTCTCTTGGACACGCCATGCTGCACCGCATCTATATCAGGCCGTAATTGAGACAGAATATCTATTAAGTGAGAGGTATATGTTAAAATGCCAACTTTTGTATTCTAATCTCACCGGCTCCTATTTTCAGAGACAGGAAATTTGCATGGAAATGATTTCCTCCACTTGTATGAAGCTGCAATGCTTACATGAGCGACAGGAGATAAATGTGGGATTGGTCAAAGAGTTGAAGACACATATTGGGTTATTTTGTTGACTATTTTTTATACTATGCTTTAAACTAATAGCAAAAAATGTAAACTCATTATTATATATTGTCAGCTGCTTTAGACTGTGAGGAGTCTAAGGCCTAGGTTGGAAACACTAAGTAGGAGGCAGGAAAAGAGTTCTAGGCCGTTCTAGAGCATTACACATTTCACCCTAACTTATACCTGAGGGGTAATTTACAGTTACCAATTCACCTGCTACCTTTGGTTGGTAAAATCACAGTGGGGAATAAGCAAATAGTTAGCTTGTTTACTAATGAACTAAACAAAAAAACTAAACATCTTTGTATTCAGTTCACATGCACTCAGTCTGGTGTTTTCTGCAAGTTCTTTTACTGTGGCCTAATAATTAGAACACATACATGTTTGTCTAAAAACACTTTACACAAATCTGCGTTCACAAACTCTGCTGACTTCAAAACACACAGAGCAGCCAAAGCATTAGGACCAACCCTCAAAAACATGCATAGCAGCCGCTCACCAGAGCTGGGATCTCGAATATATCGTATCGAGTTTCAGCTCTGCCTGCCAGCTAGGCTGAGCAGCCACATGAACAACGATTGGCCTGTTGTTCATATAAGGGTGGGGTATTATGCCGAATAGGGACTCTCTCATGACTGATGCAACTACGACCTCTGCTGGCTGATTGATGGCGCCTGCACAGAGATGGGGAGAGAGTGTGGATCAGGGTGTGTCTCTCCGTACGCAGAGCTGATCCGCAGCTGATCTCGTCTGGTGTAGGTGACAAAATGCATACGGCTGCTGCCCACGTGTCGGAGGGGGAGTGGGTTAGCTTCGTTCTCCTTAATCGGAGCCGGGGCCGGCATTAGTGGAGAGGAAGCATGACACAATAGGGCAATTGGACGCACTAAAAGTCGGGAGACAAAGGGGAGAAAATGCACAAAAACTAAATATAAAAAAAAAACCCTGCATAGCAATGCTGATTTTGGAACAGTTGTGCATGTGTTGGTCAGGGATAATTCAAACTTTCGGTTAATGGTAGTTACTCACATGTGTTGTTGAATGCAGCAGATATAATCAGCATAAAGACCTAAGTGACTTTGATAAGGCCAAATCATAATGGCCTAATGACTGAGTTGAAGTATCTCTAAAACAGCAAGGGATCACAAGCAGAGGAGAGACAAGCCACCAACTGCTGACATGTTGTTTGACACCCAAGACCCATTAAAGCCAGCAGCTCTGGCATCTGGTAGCGACTAACAGAAGAGCTTCAGTAAATCAAATTGCAGATCATTTAATACTGTTGCTGAGATGAATAGGTCACAACACACACTGTATTAAAACCTTCTGTGTATGGGGCTACATATTTAATGTGCCCATGCTAACTTCTGTCCACTGTTGAAGCATCAACAAAAGGCATGCAGGCATCAGAACTGGAAATTGAAGCAATTGACCCCAAATAGTTATCATCTATCTGTCTATTGGCTCTCCCAGAAATGCTCTTTAAAACGCACGTACTACCTATCAATGTAAACCCACCCAGATAATTAAACCCATCCAGTTCAGAATTAAAGAGACTGTATTAAATGCAGCTGGGCAGTGTGATACTCTCAATAATCCTCTGTTCACAGTGCACCTGCTCCTGGGTGGAGCCCATCTAGCATGTTCAGAGGGCCTGGCATGGCACAAACTCTCTTCTAGATCTTAACAGGTTCTTAGGCTAGTGCTGTTAATAAATTAGACTACCTTAAGGTGTTGTTTACAGTGGAACCAATTTCTGCCTTTTAAGCCAAGCCATGTATGGAAAAGTAACAACATTGGCTATTTCAAAGCCCTCATGCTTGGTTATTTGTATTAGGAAATATGTAATTTCATGAACAATCCATAAAATATGCTATGTCAGAAATTCACTGGGCTGCAAATTTCAACGTTAATCACATTTAACTCAATAGAAGCAAAATGTGAAGCCAAATGTCAGCAGTTGTTGTTGCCCAACATTAACATGTAACCTTGTTATTGCTCTAAAAATCGAAAATCAAGCTGAAAACTTTCCAGAAGACTGCAGACTGTTATAAAAATGTAAATGTAAAAATAAAAGCAAATGTCAACAGTTTTGTACAAGTTTTTCCTATGTTTGTTGAAGTTTTGTTTAGGTACTTCAGGGGTTTTGCCCTGAAAAAAATGCAAAAAAGTGGATTGGCTACTCTCAATCCCAACAAGGTATGAATGAGTGAGTAGCTGTGTGAGAGTGTGGTGCATTGTAATAAATTGGTACCCCGTGCAGAAAGTATTCCTGCCTTGCCAGTCCCACTGACCCTGGTCAGCATGAATCGATTTATAAAAATGACTGAATTAATAAACCAGAAAGAATGAATTTACTCTGCACTCAAGATTGTAAGATTTGAAATTAATATGATGTGAGATTTTAATCTTCTGTTGAATTAATTTGCAAAAAAATAAGTTTTAATTTAAAGTGGCACTGAGTAACTGTGAAAGATCTAGTGGTTTGGGGACCTCTCTTAAAAGATGGTTTTGTAATATCAGAGGAACTGTGCACCTCTTCCCAGAAAGACTTTTCAATGCTGCAGGTGTAAAATAGATACTATAGATATACAAATCTGTCATAGTCCTAAATAGCTGATTCTGTCAAATGTTTAAAACTGTCATGATGTGAAAAGCATCAGAAAGAATATTATGTTCGTGGTGCTTCGTAACTTCTACACCTGCACCACTGAATTCATCATAACAGGAAACATCACTGCCTAGTTCAGAAACAGCACCAAGCAGGATAGGCAGGCTTTTTAGAGGGTGGTGTGTTTAGCTGAGCGCATTATCCGGACTGAGCTTCCTGACCTGCAGTCCATATACAGGAAATGGTGCTGGTCAAAGGCCAGGAAGATAGTAAAGGACCCCAGTCATCCCAGTAATGGACTGTTTTCTTTTTTTCGGTCTGGGAAACGTTTTCGTGCCTTAAAAGCCAAAACGGAGAGGATGAGAAGGAGCTTTTTCCCACAAGCTATTTAGGTCTTCAACCAAAATAGCAATTAGGACTAATTTACACAAATCTAAATTTATAGATATATATGAGTATATTTAGATATATACAGTGTATCACAAAAGTGAGTACACCCCTCACATTTCTGCAAATATTTTATTATATCTTTTCATGGGACAACACTATAGAAATAAAACTTGGATATAAGTTAGAGTAGTCAGTGTACAACTTGTATAGCAGTGTAGATATACTGTCTTCTGAAAATAACTCAACACACAGCCATTAATGTCTAAATGGCTGGCAACATAAGTGAGTACACCCCACAGTGAACATGTCCAAATTGTGCCCAAAGTGTCAATATTTTGTGTGACCACCATTATTATCCAGCACTGCCTTAACCCTCCTGGGCATGGAATTCACCAGAGCTGCACAGGTTGCTACTGGAATCCTCTTCCACTCCTCCATGATGACATCACGGAGCTGGTGGATGTTAGACACCTTGAACTCCTCCACCTTCCACTTGAGGATGCGCCACAGGTGCTCAATTGGGTTTAGTCCATCACCTTTACCTTCAGCTTCCTCAGCAAGGCAGTTGTCATCTTGGAGGTTGTGTTTGGGGTCGTTATCCTGTTGGAAAACTGCCATGAGGCCCAGTTTTCGAAGGGAGGGGATCATGCTCTGTTTCAGAATGTCACAGTACATGTTGGAATTCATGTTTCCCTCAATGAACTGCAGCTCCCCAGTGCCAGCAACACTCATGCAGCCCAAGACCATGATGCTACCACCACCATGCTTGACTGTAGGCAAGATACAGTTGTCTTGGTACTTCTCACCAGGGCGCCGCCACACATGCTGGACACCATCTGAGCCAAACAAGTTTATCTTGGTCTCGTCAGACCACCGGGCATTCCAGTAATCCATGTTCTTGGACTGCTTGTCTTCAGCAAACTGTTTGCGGGCTTTCTTGTGCGTAAGCTTCCTTCTGGGATGACGACCATGCAGACCGAGTCGATGCAGTGTGCGGCGTATGGTCTGAGCACTGACAGGCTGACCTCCCACGTCTTCAACCTCTGCAGCAATGCTGGCAGCACTCATGTGTCTATTTTTTAAAGCCAACCTCTGGATATGACGCCGAACATGTGGACTCAACTTCTTTGGTCGACCCTGGCGAAGCCTGTTCCGAGTGGAACCTGTCCTGGAAAACCGCTGTATGACCTTGGCCACCATGCTGTAGCTCAGTTTCAGGGTGTTAGCAATCTTCCTATAGCCCAGGCCATCTTTGTGGAGAGCAACAATTCTATTTCTCACATCCTCAGAGAGTTCTTTGCCATGAGGTGCCATGTTGAATATCCAGTGGCCAGTATGAGAGAATTGTACCCAAAACACCAAATTTAACAGCCCTGCTCCCCATTTACACCTGGGACCTTGACACATGACACCAGGGAGGGACAACGACACATTTGGGCACAATTTGGACATGTTCACTGTGGGGTGTACTCACTTATGTTGCCAGCTATTTAGACATTAATGGCTGTGTGTTGAGTTATTTTCAGAAGACAGTAAATCTACACTGCTATACAAGTTGTACACTGACTACTCTAAGTTATATCCAAGTTTCATGTCTATAGTGTTGTCCCATGAAAAGATATAATGAAATATTTGCAGAAATGTGAGGGGTGTACTCACTTTTGTGATACACTGTATGTATGTGTGTATATATGTATATGCGTGTATACAGGTGTTATGTATTTGTATATGTGTATATGTATATAGATTTGTATTTGTGTGCAATATTCACACTCTTATTGCAGTATGTTGCCCAATATAGATTCAGTATTATGTTCAGTTCTCGCACAACTGTTGTCACTTTTGCATACTTGGTTCACTTTAAATTGCTTCTATTTTTAAATTATATTTAAGTTTCTTTATAATTTCAATTTTAAATTTTAAAAACATTTCTATTTTTTGTATAAATATATATTTTTTTCTACTTTGTCTATTTTGTAGCTAATGTGGCCTAGCAGTCACTAAAGCATTTCACTGCCAGTTGTACTGTGTATGACTATGTATGTGACAAATAAACCTTGATTTACGTTTTCGTTTTTTATGTTTTTGGCATTCAGCAGACGCTTTTATCCAAAGCGACTTACAGTTGTGACAGTATACACTCTAAGCAATTGAGGGTTAAGGGCCTTGCTCAAGAGACCAACAGTGGCAACCTGGCAGTGGTGAGGTTTGAACCAGCAACCTTCTAATTACTGGACCAGTATCTTAACCACTAGGCTACAACTGCCCTGATTTGATTTGATTTGAACACCAAAAAAAATCATCTGTCCACTTGCTCACTGACTCCCCTGCAAAAATGCTTTCAAATACCAAGAAATTAATGCCACATGTTCATCTTTCAATCTTCAATTGGGAATACTTGAGTATGTAAGAATAGCACTGTTGACCTTTCTGTCCCAGTACATTGCAATCCAGCTAATAAGCGAAAGCTAAAGTCTCCTGCAGAGACTGTACATGTCTTCTGTTAATATGTTCTGAACCCTTCTCTCCTTCACACTAGCTCATTACTGTCTCCCCCCAGAGATAAGATGTCACTTAATCGGCAGCTATTCATTTTAGCCTCATGGTTGCACTACCCTGCAGATTCTGAGATTGTGTCCAGTGAAATGTCAAAGTCAACCTGAACAAGAGAAAAAAGCCTGGCTGTACAACACAACTCGAATGCAAAGACATACAAGTTTGCATTTCTATTAGTGTTAGAAACGTATTCTCCCGAAACTAAAGATATTGGACTTATTTCTTACTGCAGACATCTCAAAACGGTAGCTGCCAACAGTTGCATTTTTCTAGTAATAATTTTATTACAGCCATCAAATGTAGAATAGATTTAAATTTTACAAAAATGTAATTAATAGTGGAAAAAAACTAGGACTACTGTGTTAAATTACTATATTTGTGTAAGAGTATTTTCTCATTGTCTGTCATGCTTGATATAACAGTTTAGCTGCTCAAGCGTCCAGGGTCTCCACTATCATGTATAGTGCTTAACAATGCACAACACATTTTTAAAAAGAGACATATCTGGACTGCAGACAGGCCAGTCTAGCACATGCAGACTCTTACTACAAAGACACACTGTTGTAATATGCAGAGTGTGTCTACCTTCCTCATTCTACTTAACGTGGACCAAATACTTAGTATGAGTGGGTTGCAGGCATCAAATTCAATGTTTTATACTTACAAAATATAATTAGTTTCCTTTCTTTGGATTTTAGTAATTTAATAAAGATGAATAAATCACAGATTTTTTTTATTTTTATTAAGGAATTAAGGTTTGTCTACATTTCAAAGAGATTTAAGACTGTTTGACTTGTTCCAAAATGTTCAATAACCATTTTTTCAGTCTAGACTTGGGCTAGTCAGGAGCTTATTTGAGCAAAATGTAGGAATGCCCCCTAGACAGTGCACAAGTCTATCCTAGGGCATCAAACACTTACACCTTACAGTAAGCCAATCCACCTATCTGGCATGTTTTTAGGAGTTAGGAGGAAACTTGAGTACACAGAGAAAAAACATGAACTTAAAGAAACTCGGCAACAGAGGTTTGAGAGCTCAATACATTCTGTGTTACCATGATACCTTCTCAATATATATGCTATGCCATTTAAAAAAAATATTCTGAAATATTCCATACACAGTAGATTTTATAAAGCTGTTTACAAAATGAAAGCATTTGCTCTGTCACTAGAAATTGCTGGTTTAAACCCATAACCATCTTAGCTAGAAGTCAGGTGAGATGGCAGTGTTGTTTTGCCATCACTAAAAGTAATTCTGGTAATTCTGTAAGCTTGTGTGTATAGAAGGACATAGTTTGCACCATTTAAGCACATCAATCTGCCCGTTTAAAAAGTGCTGCTTTTACCTGTCTCTGAGGAAGCATGTACTCGTTTTTACAGTCCTAAATTTGAAGATGTGATATTATATAAAAGACACAGGGGGTGTTGATGTAAATTAAATTGAAAGACAAATAAAGTTTAAAAATAGTCAGTACATTAGCAAATGAAATATAATTAGACCTAAGTATTAAATATTGTTTTTGTAACTACACATGATAAATGCTTAACAATTAAGTCAAAACATATACTAAAACGCATTGGTTAAAACACACACTGCTACACCAGAGCTGGGATCTCAAATACATCGTATTGAGTCTCAGCTCTGCCTGCTGGCTGGGCTGAGCAGCCACATGAACAACGATTGGCCTGTTGTGCAGATAGGGGTGGGATATTAAAGCCAGATAGGGACTCTCTCATAACTGATGCAACTACGACCTCTGCTGGTTGACTGATGGTGCCTGCACAGAGATGGGAAAAGAGTGCTGTCAGGGTGTGTCTCTCCGTACACAGTGCTGATCCGCATTGCACTGGTCAAAGTGTAGGTGACAAAATGCATACGGCTGCTGCCCACGTGTCAGAGGGGGCGTGAATTAGCTTCGTTCACCTCAATCAGAGTGGGGATCAGCATTGGTGGAAAGGAAGCATGACGGGCAATTGGACGCACTAAAAGGGAGAAAAAGGGAAGAAAATGCATAAACAAAATATTTTAAAAAACATATACAAAAACTTACTTTTGGTGAACACATGTTCCTAATTGTTTATAGAAAGCGCAACCACAAACAAATGGAAATTTTATAGAAACAAAAATTCTGTAGACTGACAAAATAATTATTTGTAATGCACAGTTCTACATTTATATTGAACCTGTTCTGAACAAAGCTGTAAAAACTGTGAAAAAAAAGGTTATCGAGTTAAAATGAGAATTTACACAGAATCACAATTGTTCAGTAATTGTTGCAAATGATTTTCTAGGAAGGAAAGAGGTGAAGATCAGCTCTGCTGATCACTGAATGGTGCTGAATGTGATGGTGACATCAATTAAGTTAAGTTGGTCGATGTGATGTAATTGACTGTACTTTTGTGAATACCTCCTGCTGGGAGGTGTGCTTCAATTTGTGGAAGTCATCACTATCTACAGTCAAAGAAGCTTCAAATTGTCATATATGTACAGACTGCCTTGCTTCAAAAAATGGCACCATAAAGCTTGACTGAAGTTTGCTGCTTATAACATGGACAAAATAAAATCACTGAAAACTGATGCACTAAAAACCCAGTAACACTGCATCTACTGCAAAGCTTTACGGCTGTTTTATTGCCAGTGGTACCTTACACAGATTCTTAAATCCTAGACCCAATTGAAGCAAGGACTTAAACCACACATCAGAGCTGATTTTGGAATGGCTAAATCAGACTAAAACAGAGCTTTTGTAAGAATTTTCTCTAATTTCTCAATTCAACCCTTTTAAAAATTATTGGATTACAGAAAAAAGTCAAATCTGTGTGGACAAATCAACAAAATGTTTAAATATACAGATTTTGACAGCAATAATGATCAGGAAAACAACCAGATTACCAAAAATGACATTCCTACACTTGTATTCCATATGCCACAAATAATTAAACGGAATGCCTGTATGTATTTAATCCCATACTAGAAAAATCTTGCACTTGCTAATTTATTGCTGACCACTAAAACATAATTTTATATGGCCTCTTAGAACATGGATCTCAAGCCTGAGATTCAGGGTGCAAAAAGCCGAAATTTTGGTTTTCCTGTTTATAATGCCTTGGGCCCCACAGAGATTTTTATTTGTCAGCTTCCATAAAAATAGAATGGATATAAAATATCCTTCCTATAAATATAGACATAATTACTGTAAAAAAAAACTTAAATCAATAATTCTTCTTTCTATTTGCTATGATTTTTCCTTTTACATCTAAATAAATAAGAAGCATTTTATTTATGTAAACTCCAGGATATAATTAATTAAATCTTGACTTCAAATTATAGACCCTAGTCTATTAAGTATCAGTGTGCAATCTAACAAAACAGTTCAAAATCTCTAATCTGGTCAATTTAATATTAGAAGTTAGAAAACAAGAGCAGTCGAAAAACAGTGTATCTCCACCAACAAGCTGCCACTGAGAATGGATTGTAGTTCATTTCCTATAAGGTGCTTGAGAGCAACTCCTAATTAAAGGTTTAATTACATAGCCTGCTCATTACAGGAGAGAATTAAAAAAAGAAATACCTGCATAAGGCCAAAATGCTCATGCAACAGGATTCTGATTGACTTTCAAGTACTGGAGCAACAAAACCTGTTTTTAGGTGGATTCTTTTGTCTTTCTTCCTCTTTATTGTTTATTTCTATTCTGCTTATTGGTGATACACATATACACCGATCAGCCATAACATTAAAACCACCTTCTTTTTCTACATTCACTGTCCATTTATCCACTTACTACAAATCCATTTCTACAATTACTGACTGTAGTCCATCTATTTCTCTACATATCTTTTTAACTTGCTTTCACCCTGTTCTTCAATGGTCAGGACCCCCACAGAACCACCACAGAGCAGGTATTATTTGGGTGGTGGGTCATTCTCAGCACTGCAGTGACACTGACATGGTGGTGGTGTGTTAGTGTGTGTTGTGCTGGTATGAGTGGATCAGACACAGCAGCGCTGCTGGAGTTTTTAAATACCGTGTCCACTCACTGTCCACTGTATTACACACTCCTACCTAGTTGGTCCACCTTGTAGATGTAAAGTCAGAGACGATTGCTCATCTATTGCTGCTGTTTGAGTTGGTCATCTTCTAGACCTTCATCAGTGGTCACAGGACGCTGCCCATGGGGCACTGTTGGCTGGATGTTTTTGGTTGGTGGACTATTCTCAATTCAGCAGTGACAGTGAGGTGTTTAAAAACTCCATTAGCGCTGCTGTGTCTGATCCACTCATACCAGCACAACACACACTAACACACAACCACCATGTCAGTGTCAATGCAGTGCTGAGAATGACCCACCACCCAAATAATACCTGCTCTGTGGTGGTCCTGGGAGAGTCCTGACCATTGAAGAACAGCATGAAGAGGGGAGTTACAAAGCATGCAGAGAAACAGATGGACTACAGTCAGTAATTGTAGAACTACAAAGTGCTTCTATATGGTAAGTGGAGCTGATAAAATGGACAGTGAGTGTAGAAACAAAGAGATGGTTTTAATGTTATGGCTGATCGGTGTGTGTGTGTGTAAGTTTATAGTGGCTATATGCTCTAAAAGATTTAAAGGTTTGTGTTTTCTATTCAGTCTTGAGCTTTTTGTAAATTTTATAATGGGTAATTTTAAGCATTTTACAGTGGCTTTAAACTGCTTGCATTATTAGTTACAGCCTCACTTAATTGAATGTAGGTTTTAGATCCATTTAGAAAGCAGGATGTGGTCACATTATAGCATTTATTTCACCACACATTTAGATCTTTGTACATCAAGCCCATAAAGTTTGGGTTAATTGCACTATGTTTGGGTTAACTGCACTTAAACACTATGAGAGACCTAATAATACAATATTTACCCTACAAGCTGTATGTACTCTTCATACTTCTATGTTACAGTTGCTCCATTCAAGAATGACTTGAACACACAGCTTGTACTTTATGCCTTTATGAATGTACGCTTCATGCTTCACCTTAAAAACAGCTTTCTTGAGCACCTTGTTTTCTGCAAGAATGCAGATTATATCACATCATGAAGGTATATGGAGCGGTTCCATTTAACCTATTGCTCTGTCAGTAAAGATAGCCGTACCTTGGACTTATTCTGTCCCATCCCTATCTCTGTCTTTTTTCTATCTGAGTTTAATGAAAGTCATACACCATAATAGCTTGAGGCCACACACTTTGTGGCAGGTCAGCTGGCCAGGCAGTTCTTCTGGCATTGATATCCTCTCAAATGGCCTTTGTTTTTTTCCATTTTTCTTTCTCTCAACAAAAGTGGACAAATGGGTTAAATGACTCAGTAACAACTTGAGGGTGCAATGCTATTTTTGTGTGTGTGCGAGGCAGAATGTTTCCATGATGCGTCTCCGTGTGCGTGTGTGTGTGATTTTTGGTTAATAATCCCCTGACCATTTCATTATAGTAATCAGAGAGAAGCCGGCCAGTGCTGGCAGGATGAGTAAGAGCTCACACACACGCCTCATTAACTCTCACACACACCACCACACCGCCACAGTCCTCACCAACAAATGGAATTGCTTTTGTGGTTGCCCCCACCCACCCACACTACCCACCAACCCACCCACACACGCACACACATGCACACACATACACACTTCATGTACCTGCACTTGCATTATTTGTTTAACTGTTATTCATGACATCAGAATAAAGAACAAGATGTTACAAACTGAGAAACAGAAAGGCTATGTGTAAAAGTTCACACAGATCATGGTCAAGCTCCAAACACTGAAGCCTTAACCTAAAAACCCTTAAACCTAACATGCAGCTCTGTGTTTAGCTCAGACAAAAAGCTATTTTTTCTTTTCTCAGCCCATCTTAACCCCAAGTTTAGTGTAGTTAATAGTTCAGACCTTTTGGCTGGTTAATTTACATTTACATTTATTTATTTTATCCAAAGCGACTTACATTACAGCTACAGTATACAGTCTGAGCAACCGAGGGTTAAGGGCCTTGCTCAAGGGCCCAACAGCAGCAACCTAGCAGTGGTGGGGCTTGAACCAGCAACCTTTGGATCACTAGTCCTGTGCCTTAACCACTAGGCTACGGCTTGCCAATTTAGATAATAAATAAATAATGTAGATTGTTTTTGGTTGGCTGAAGTACTTTTAACAAAAAATCAGGATGGTCATGCATGTAATGTAATATAATTGTATAACTTTTTTGATGTTTTCTGAAATCTATAGGATGAAAACATATAAATGTAGCAACATATTAATTTGATAATGTAATAAGTTATATAATATCATTTAAGTTTGTATGTACTGGAATTGATACATTTAAACCCCATAAAACTGTACTGTTGACCTTGATAGTGTGTGTCAGGGCTGTTGTTGCCAGTGAAACTGGTGCATTGCAGAAAGTCAACAAAATAAGAAAGGATGATTACCTCGAAATTACTATAACGCTTGGATACAATTGGTAGTTTGTAGCCTTAAACTACCAACTCTGTATTAAAGCCAATGCTTTTGGAAAGTCCAGCAAGCTTATGGTCACTTGTCCACTTACTTTAACAACAACTTTAACCAACAACCAAATAGATGCCACATAAGCCTTGGACAAAACTCAAGAACATAAGAATGCCTGTGGCAGCTACAAAACTACAATACTGTCACCATTTACTGACTGAGAGAAAGCCAGAAAGTGCTTCTGGAAATCGGAAAATCAGAGGACTAAGCACAAAGCTGAGTTCCAGGAAAACTTTAAATCATTGCTCCCAGTCCCAGTTGTAGCAAGTAATGTTCGATAAGGCGCAGGGAAGTGTTCAGTATGAATTACAGTTTTTTTCTAACTGCACCCCACTATATGGTAGGTCAAACTGAGCATGGCAGGTTAAAACATAATGTAAGATAAAGTGTAAAAAAAAAAAAAAAAAAAAGTAATAAGTTTTAGGGGGACAGGTCACTTAAACAGCTACTTTTTTTCAATGGCAGAAGAGAACAAGAAGCCTAAACTGACAGAAAGCATCAATTTATTTGCTTAAGCTGTAACAGTTTTGGATTCAATCTATCCATTGTAATCACTACTAAAGCGTATCTAGTTTTAAGTGATTGTTTTAGGATAACAAAAAGCAGAAAAGTTTTGATTATACACATTAAACAAGAAGCAGCACCATTTAAACAAGACAGTTTGTCCCAGCTGCTGGAACCTGGGTGAATGTTAAAGAGGAATGAGTTTAAATAAAGTGCTTTAAAAGAATGCTGATTTCTGGCACATACACATTAGCATGCAAACACTTTTATTTAACATGTGCCAGTTATGATGCCCAAAGATTTACAGCTTGGGCTTACAAACTGTAACCTACTATAAATGACAGAAGTATGACTTTAAGATTGTCCTAACAGTTCTGTGTAACTACTGTTCAAATGAAAACAGCATCCACCCGGAGAGAATTTGAACTGTGAACAAACTGATGGGTTTAAAACAAACAAATTAACAAATCAACACCTGAATGAATTTAAGAATGAATGAATTTGCCCTCCACAAAGCACGTGTCCACAACAGTAAGCATTAAATACTAAACCGTTCATTTAATCATCAAACTCTTGTATCTTATATGTAGTGTTGTAACCAGATTTTAAAAACCATGTATGGTTGCTACAGTAAGAATTATTATTATTAATAATAACTGGGTTGCAATACAATGTGCTGGAAATTAAATACCACTAGCTTGGTTGTATGACCAAGTATAAAAACAGATTTTTGCACAGAAAATTGGCATTTGCTTAATTCTGGTCAGATTAATTATTGTTTAATGGATGCTAGTCTTTCTACAATGCTTTTCTGCCTCATTAAAGCATTAGGCATTGTTGCAGGTACTTAATTTAACATTCTCATGCACATAATAAGGCTGAACTTTGACTTTGCTGCCAACGTCATCTTTTTTTTTTTAACATATAGAAATCTATGTAACATGATCTTTTGACAATTACATGGTGAGTCTCTGTATTCATCTAAATTTAGCTTACTGTACTAGTTGCATTGAAATGCTGGAAATCACATTACTGTGATAAGGACCCGGTTATTTCATTAGTTCCTAATGCTGGATTAGCACCACAGACTTCATTGTTTGTTTGTTTATTGGGATTTTAACGTCATGTTTTACACTTTGTTTACATTCATGACAGGAACGGTAGTTACTCATTACACAAGGTTCTTCAGTTCACAAGTTAATGTTAAACACAGTCCTGGACAATTTTGTATCTCCAATTCACCTCACTTGCATGTCTTTAAACTATGGGAGGAAACCGGAGCACCCATGGTAAACCCACGCAGACATGGGAAGAACATGCAAACTCCACAGAGAAAAGACCCGGACCGCCCCACCTGGGGATCAAACCCAGGACCTTCTTGCTGTGAGGTGACTGTGCTACCCACTGAGCCACCGTGCTGCTCCAGACTTTATTGTAACTTTGCTACCATTGCATTGAACAAATTTAATCACACACAGGTTAAATGCCTTTTCTATTTTGTTGTATATCATATATGTTTTACCATTTAAATGGTTCATTAATCAAACTTATTTCTCTGTGAAACCTCTCTGTGATGCAGAGCTAGTTTGGGGGTGTTACACTGGAACCACCTTGGAAAAACAAATTACCTCAGAGGTGGTGTAAGGACTCTTATACAACTCTATTGCAGATGGCCAGAGTAGCCTGTTATATTGTGACAACCAGTTCTCAGTTCTGCACTATCCCTGTTCTGTTCACTTTCTCCACTGTGGGCTGCAGATTTTTTATTTTTTATTTGTTACTTTGTTTGTTATTGTGGCCATCGTATTTATTTGTTATTATTGATTATTGATTATACCCTTTTAAACCTCCCTGCCTTGTACTGCATAGATAACAGGTATGATTGTTTATGTACAAATATATGTGATTCTTAATGTACTTCACACCCTTGACATTATAAAAGGTAATTATTACTTGCTGCATTCATTATGCAATACTGGGGGAAAAGTTGCGAAAGATTTTTATGTAGAAATAAAAAATAGCAGATCTTTACTGATATTACTATTATCATCACATTATTCATAAACAATATTTACACCTCGTCTGGTGAGCAATGTAGCAATGTATCACTGCTACCACCTTATTTCTAACTACTAATTAACTACTAACAGTTATATTACATCATTGTTTCAAAAATAAGTGTTATTGACAGACTTGTGTGTGCATATGTTGATTTAATAATTGCCAAATAAATTTTTGCATGGATCTGTAAACATTATCACCTTAATGTAACCTTAGATAGAGATAGAGATAGACTGCAGATAGAGATGCTAATGATAATTAGCCGGCTAGATAAGCACACAGGGTCTCACAAACCAAACAGGTTCAGTTCTTTTTTACTCTCATCACTCCGGTTATAGAAGGAAAACTTTAGTCAGCCACTGGCAAAAACAATTAGGAAAAAAGCGTTCCATTTATTATGACAGCAGCACAACACAGTGGAGTAAATGCTGTAAAAGAAACACAGCGAGTGTGTAGATCAAGAAGCAAGAGAGCATTTCATTAAGTGAGGATGTAGTCCAGTATAAGACAGAGTGAGCTAGAGAGATGCAAGAGGATATTATCTCTTTCAGGATGAATGCACCACTTGCTCTGAAGTACCAGAGCTGAGGGAGTGCATTTATGGTTATGGAATATTTAAGATTGCCTGTGGAGACTTTCTCATCAAACAAACAACTATAGCCAGTGGGTTTCTGGGAGGCCACAGCACTAAAACATTGAGGGGCATAAACCCTGACCCTGGGTCGATTTTCATCACATAGTGAGGCGTTAAAGGCATCAAAACCTGCATTTAAGTAAGCTTTAAGTAAGCAAACTCTTTGATTGTTCATATTAAAACTGTAGCTGTCCATAGTAAAATTGTGCTGGTGTACAGATACACCACAGCTTCCTAAATATGCAATAAAGCAAATGAAGACATGAGCAGAACCAGACAGTGTCACTGACAATCAATCAGATGAATAATCCTAACATTGATTTAAATTAAGGCAGCGTGTAAATTGGGAATCAATACAAACATAGGTCTAGGATGGACTTACACATACAACTATTTGCTTAGCTTAAATAATACTTCAGTGTTTAACATGGTTTTTAATGATTATTCTATCAAACCTGATCTCGTCACTGCATCTGCCAAGTTTGTGTAATTAATCCAATCAATAATTCTGACACAATTGCCAGCTCTAAGACAATAAAAAAAACTATTTCTTCCTATGAGTTAACTTGATTAGTTTTATGATCTTAATATTTTACAAAGCATACATTCAAATGTAGAGTAATAATACTTAGTAATAGTAATAATGCTTCAAATAGTTTTTGAATGTTGAAATATTCTTACACCATTTTTTCCAATTCCAAATTGCTGCTTGCCCTGGATTGCGGATATAAACCTGTTAGAATCTGACCACCGACTACGATCGGCCATAAAAGTTTATGTCTGGTTTAAATCAATACCTATATGTTTAAGACAGTTGAAAGCCCAATAAATTGCAATATGGTAATTCAGAAGTTATGGTTAATATAGATTTTTATAAAGTTTAGCTAAATTTAGTGACAGATAAACAAAATAAATAATAGAAAAATGAGATTTAACACTGATCAGCCATAACATTAAAACCACCTCCTGGTTTCTACACACACTGTCCATTCTATCAGCTCCACTTACCATATAGGAGCACTTTGTAGTTCTACAATTACTTACTGTAGTCCATCTGTTTCTCTACATACTTTTTAGCCTGCGTTCACCCTGTTCTTCAATGGTCAGGACCCCCACAGGACCACCACAGAGCAGGTATCATTTGGGTGGTGAATCATTCTCAGCACTGCAGTGACACTGACATGGTGGTGGTGTGTTAATGTGTGTTGTGCTGGTATGAGTGGATCAGACACAGCAGTGCTGCTGGAGTTTTAAAATACCGTGTCCACTCACTGTTCACTCTATTAGACCCTCCTAGCTAGTTGGTCCACCTTGTAGATGTAAAGTCAGAGACGATCGCTCATCTATTGCTGCTGTTTGAGTTGGTCATCTTCTAGACCTTCATCAGTGGTCACAGGACACTACCCATGGGGTGCTGTTGGCTGGAAGTTTTTGGTTGGTGGACTATTGTCACTCCAGCAGTGACAGTGAGGTATTTAAAAACTCCAGCAGCATTGCTGTTTCATACCAGCACAGCACACACTAACACACCATCACCATGTCACTGTCACTGCAGTGCTGAGAATGATCCACCACCCAAATAATACCTGCTCTGTGGTGGTCCTGTGGGGGTCCTGACCATTGAAGAACAGCATGAAAGGGGGCTAACAAAGCATGCAGAGAAACTGATGGACTACAGTTAGTAATTGTAGAACTACAACGTGCTCCTATATGAGCTGTTAAAAGTGGTTTTAATGTTATGGCTGATTGGTGTGTGTATATAAACTTTTACCAAGATGAGGTTGATTATTTTAATTTAGAGCTTATTAGAGATTATTGTGTAAATCAAAACACACAACAAAGGTTCTTGTTGTAGCAAAAGCACACCAGAGCTGGGATTTCGAATACATCATATCGAATCTCAGCTTTGCCATCCGGCTGGGCTTTTTGGACGTTTGACTGTTGTTCATCCTAGGATGGAGCCGGATAGGGACCTCATAGCTGATGCAATTACGACCTCTGCTGGCTGATTGATGGCATCTGCACAGAGTGGAGGAATAATGCTAATCAGGGTGTGGCTCTCCCGCACAGAGCTGATTCGCATGTGAACTCGACTCGCGCAGGTGAACAAATGCAGTCGGCTACTGCACACGTGTCAGAGGGGACATGTGTCAGTTCGCTGTCCTCAATCAGGGGCCGGGGGTCAGCACCAGTAGAGCGGAAGCATAACGCAATTGGGTAAAAATTGAACGTACTAAAATCAGGAGAAAATGCATAAAAAAACAGGATGTTATTATTTGAGAATCTTTAAAGAGAACATCATTTTTAAAGCCCACAGCAATTCCAAGATCACACAGATACCATCCTAAAAACAGCTTAGGACAGGTTGCCAGTCCATTACATGGCAAGACTGCCATTGTAATGTATGTTTACATAAGTAAAAAGCAGAATTGTATAAATGTCAGTTGAGACGTGGAAAATGCTTCATGAACCAGCTCAGCTATGTTTTTCTCGGAGGGACCTTTGTTCTGCAGATTAACCTTTAAATGTTCCTAAGTTGCTTATTTCAATCACTCCTTCAATCACCTTTTGTAGAGTTAATGTTTAAATCACATAGTATTTTTTTTTTACTGGTATTGTATCAGCGTTGTTCAACACGAGCTCACACAGTATTAATCCAGCAATCGAACCAGGTCCCTAATTTACTCATCATTTTGACTATAGTTAGGTTTTATCACTGATGTAACTGGATATTAACTAATCTACTGGCTGACCACAAGCCAGGTCATTGCATGAGCAATTAAAGCAGAGCTATAAAAAGACTGCTATTGCATTTTAGATAAGAAGACAGGACCACGGTAGTTGGCAGAGGTGGGATGAACTGCACAGACGGAGGATAAAAGGTGACCCCTCGTGTGTGTGTGTTTATTTGAGGAGGCAGGTAACAACACAGACACAGACGGTGGCCACCCAGGAAAGGGGCAACATGTCTGAAGCAGTAAACGAGGGCAGAATAAGAATAAAGGTGCAGAAACTGGAGTGGGAGATCGGTGAGTAAGCTGAGCTCTGGAGGAGAGATACTTTGAGCTGTCTGATGCATTTTAATCTTCTAATTAAAAGAGTTCACAGAGAGAGAGGTCTGAAAGTACAGTGCTACATTGTTTACTCTGATGAGAGAAAGAAGAAATATATAAGCATGTGTGCTTTAGGTCATTGTGTGTATTGTTACAGTTTAATTCTTTGGCCCGGTTGACTCAGTGCTGCAGTAATTTAGTGAGTATGAAATATCAGTAATATAAAAACTAGTTTTGGAGTCATTGAATGTGGATGTTATTCTACTGTATATAGTAATTCTATATAGGAGTGACACATGCTGATATCATAAAGATGTCATGAACATAACTGGCCAGGAGAAGCTCATAGTGGGGCTTTTTTTGATGAGTTTCTGCTTTGGCACTCTTTAGTGTCACAGAACGTATTATTATTATTATTATTGTTATTATTATTCGTCCCATTAATGACACTGTGGCAGCATTTTTTATCCCGTTTTCTCCCACTTGCTCCCATTCATTTTATGTAAGACACATTGATCTACTGTACTTCTGCTTGACCAATAGCTTGCATACACACATTTACCTGCCTGAGCGAAAGTATTTGTTAATTGTAATACATAGATTAGTTGAACGGTGTAAAATTAAGAGTTGTATGTTGTTATCAGTGGCTTTCTTGGTCCATGTTTAAACTTAAATTATAAAACGGATAGTTCCGGTCCTAAAATCTGATTGGCTGAGCCGCATTCGAAGCCGTTGTAAAATCCCCGATAAACGCACACCTATGACCACCTCACATCATTCCATTTTAATACGCCACTGAAAAGAAAAAGTTAATGTTATTTTCGCCCTCATGTTGCCTCGCAACACTGTTAATCGAACTACCTGGCGTCGCGGAAGAATGCTTTATTGTAAGTTTATACACAATAAATACATTTATGAATTAAACATATTTATTGTATTTTATGTTGACTGCCGTTTTATAAAAGCAATAAGCCACTGGAGACCGTGCGTTACTGCTATGATTTTAGCACGGGGAAAGAAGTTTTACGCACGGTCTCCAGTGGCTTATTGCTTTTATAAAACGGCAGTCAACATAAAATACAATAAATACAACAATGTTTAATTCATAAATGTATTTATTGTGTATAAATTTACAATAAAGCATTCTTCCGCGACGCCAGGTAGTTCGATTGCTAATTGCTTTAATAAGGAACCAGATGTGGGGAACATCACTACATCACTACATCACTACATCACTCACACTCACACTCACACTCACACTCACACTCACACTCACACTCACACTCACACTCACACTCACACTCACACTCACACTCACACTCACACTCACACTCACACTCACACTCACACTCACACTCACACTCACACTCACACTCACACACTCACACACACACAGCCTATAATGAGCCTATAGCCTTCCTCCATTTAGACTCTTCTCTGTCCCATTATTCATTCAATTACAATCGAGCAGGCACATAAATAACTTTAGCGAGTTTTGCTGAGCACCTGCAGACACACATGCGGGTCTATCACGAGCTAAATGTCCTGGAGGACCAAGACTTACAACCAGACCCAACTTTGTCAACAACGGGCATGTAATCAAGTCTATACAGCAAAAAAGTTTCATTATCTAGCAAGCACATCTTGAAGCCTGAAATTAATACATTTAATAGACTACAGGGCCAAAACCGTCAGGCATGTTTACATCACATCTACAAATGATTTATTATAAATTACTTCATATAATTTTGTCATAAACGTATTGAGGTGAGGTGAGGCACAAGTGCACAATATCGGCTGGTGCTCCAATTCATCCCAAAAATGCTGAATGGGTTAAGATTTGTGTTCGGTGAAAATCATCAAGATAAAGTTCCTCCACATTAAACTAGACAGGTTTTCTTTAAAAAGCTCATTTCGTGTATAGGGGCATTGCCATCCTTAAAAAGAAAAGGTCCTTCCCCTAACTGTTAACATCAGGATGAAAGCACACAATTCCATAGGATGTTAATATGTGCTGTAAGACTAAAATTTTACTTGAACTAGACCAGGCCTAAATCATTATTTTTACAATCTAATGTCACTGGTTTCAGAGGAAGTTCTGATCTCAAATAGCACCATTTAACTTTATTCTGTAAGCTTGTTTCTTACCACTTTCAGCAGCTGGTGTTGATTCTAGATGTAACTTCACAAAAGCACCTACAGTTTATTGGGTCAGAAATGTGATAAAGGTGGCATCCTTGACATGGCAGTGCCATGCCACTGAGTTCTTTGGTTTAATCTAGTCTACTGTTAGTGTCTGCCTTTGTAGACTGTTTGGCAGTGTGATTGATCTTATGTACCCATTAACTTTATTATTAAAGTTATTAGTTATTCATTAGGGGTAGCACGGTGGCTCAGTGGGTAGCACTGTTGCCTCACAGCAAGAAGGTCCTGGGTTCGATCCCCAGGCGGGGCGGTCTGGGTCCTTTCTGTGTGGAGTTTGCATGTCCCTATAGGTGAATGGGTGTGAACTGGCGCCCCGTCTAGGGTGTTACTTTGTGCCTTGCGCCCATTGAAAAACTGGGACAGGCTGGGATAGACTGTCTATAAACATCCACACATTGCTTTTGTGCAATAATGACTTATGAAATCTTTTATTGACTACGTGCAGTTCAGAAGTGCAATATTACATTTGGGCTGTTGTAATAGATTTTTCTCTTTACAGCATTTTACTAAATGCTTATACGTTTGTAATTAAAACAACTTAAATGCATTGGCTGAGAATTTGAAAATAATTTCTCAGTTTTAGTATTTATTTTTTAGTATTGTATTATTCATCCACAGTGCTCATTGAATCCTGGATAAAATCATAGTTTACAGTCCTTTACACTCACAGCTAGAGGCAATTTAAAATAGCTAATCCACCTACATGCATGTTTTGAGATGTTTAAGGATACTAAAGCACTCCAGAAAACAACCCAAAGAAAACCAGGATTGAACCATGTCCTTAGGACCCAGCAGATGTGCAGTACCAACACCATCTGCTGTACCACCACTGATTTCTTTTTTAAGAATATTGTTTATATTAAAAATATACATTAGGATAATGAGTTGAAATGTTTGTTTGTTTGTTTATTAGGATTTTAACGTCATGTTCTACACTGGTTACATTCATGACAAGAACAGTAGTTACTTATTACACAAGATGCATTAGTTCACAAGGTTATATCAAAGTCAGTCATGGACAATTTTGTATCTCCAATTCACCTCACTTGCATGTCTTTGGACTGTGGGAGGAAACCGGAGGACCCAGAGTAAACCCACGCAGACACAGGAAGAACATGCAAACTCCACACAGAAAGGACCAGACCGCCCTACCTGGGGATCGAACCCAGGACCTTCTTTCTGTGAGGCGACAGTGCTACCCACTTAGCCACCGTGCCACCCAGTTGAAATATATAGCTGTATAATTATTATATTGTCACAATATAAACCATGTAATGAACTGCCTGTATTAAAGAACATTTTTGCAGTGCAGATATTTAGTTCTGCCTACAAACAAACTGGAACAGAAATGTTCTTAAATGATCTCTCTTCATGTGATTTTAATAATGAAATAATATAAAATGCAGTTTTCTTGAACACACACACACACACACACACACACACACACACACACACACACACACACACAAAACACACATGCCAAAATCAAAGCAAAGAGAGAAGTTCATCCTCTTCCATTATCAGACTCTCACGACTGCTTGCCCTGACAGTCCAATTTTTCAAAGCCAACGCGTTGTCATCCCTAATTCATTTTTCTTTTCTGTAATTTATTTTTTTCCCCTGACCCCCCACAAAACAAGAGACAGGCACGGTTTTATTCCCACCCTGCCAACCAGCCCCCTCCCAGAACGAGAAGAGATGTAAGACACTGAGTCATTACACTTCAGCAGATACATTTTCATATATCTCTTCAGCAGTCTGTCAGAGTTCAGTGTGCATGCAGGGTAAGCATGTGTTATCAATGACAGCTGTCTCCATTACATTACTGCTGCTCTTCTGATAGAGTGGAGTGCTTGCCCCAATGCCAAATAAATGTATCATTTCTGAACTGGTACCCGTTTGATAGGTCAGGCCTCATTCACTGTGACTTTACTAAAGCAAGGGGTGCTAACCCCCTGAAGCCACGACTGTGAAAGAGCTAGTACCAAAAAGTGTTTAATGTTGTGGTTTGATGGAATCACAGATGGGTACAGTATAATAACTCAAGGAAAAGTATGATTACTTAATGAATAACCAGTAGTAGTGATGATGAAATAATAATGCTTTAGCTTGTATATTAATTGGTGTCAGTCAATTCTAAAAGGCTATGTAAAATTAGATGACGTTTAATAATATAAAAAAATCTTTTCTCTGTTTCTTTGGGACTCCTGAAATGAAATGGAACTCAAGGCTGACTCAAATACAGTTAAATTGTCATTATTATTTAGCTTGTCATAACTGTATAACACTCAGAATATTCAGAATATATTATAATTTATATTCAGAATATAAATTTCTAAGGCGCGCCCAGGTGGCGCAGCGGGATATTCCGCTAGCACACCAGCACCGAGTTTCTGAACTCCTTGGAAACTGTGTTGCCACCGGTCGGCTGTGCGCTATCTGGTGGGCATAATTAGCAGTGTCTGCAGCAGATACTAATTGGCCACTGATCTGCAGGGTGGGGGCCGGACTATGTGTGGGTGGGTGGGCCTTCATACGCTGTGTAAGGACCCTGATTGGCGGAAGAGACACCTGTGCAGAATGCAGGGGTGAAAAGAGGAGGGCTGTACACAAGTCGGAAGAGTCGTGTACAGCGACGTGCTCTATTTGGATGCAATCTGGTATCTCTTAGCAGCAGAAGACAAAATTGAGTGCACTAAATCAGGAGGAAAATAGGAAGAAAATGTATTTAAAAAAAGAATATACATTTCTAAAAATTTACAGCAGACAAACATCATTCTCAGGTTTGTGTACAGAAGCCAAGATAACCCCAAGGCAGTCAAGCTTTATCTCGTTAAAGCAGTTACAATATTTATCTTATATTGTCTATAAAGGAATGGCAATATGACACTGAAATGTATTAAACATGTAAGTTTTATAATTCTAATTAAAACACACTTGCTTATATGACCTCTTTGTACATATTGTTAATTTTACCTCAACACATGAAAACTGTCAGTACATAAGAGGTAAGGCTAACCCCATGGAGGTATTATACAAACTGTATAGCATTAGCATTAGGTTCTATTCATTTAAGTGGGGTTTGCTCAGCAACTTAATAAATCGCAGGAAATATACTTAACTTTCCTTCTTCCTGCTGAAATAAATTTGAGCGATGGGCTAGAGTTGCAAATGACATGTGACATCAGTATTTGGTTTTGTTAATTTATGGGACTATTTCAATTCAAATCAAATCACTTTATTGTCACATCACATTGTAACAGACTTTTATAGTTACAACATTAACACAGGTGTGAAAGGTGAGTGAAAATCTTAGGTGCATAGTCCCTCACAGATGCAATACACATTAATTACAAAAAATATACACATTAACTTATATAAAACTAGCACCCTTTGTTTAATATATACAGGTATTGATTAAAGACTCAGATGACTACAGATGTACAAAAATGATGAAATGGGAATGAGGAATATAAATATATATAATTTGGAATAATAATTATAAGTCCAAGATGTACAGGTATTGTACAAGATATGAATTATACATGGTGTGTGTGCAGGTGTGGTGGATATACCTGTAGTTCAAGTGAGTAAAGTGCAGAATGGGTTGTATAGGGTGTGTATGGTGGGGATTGTCTATGGAAGTTATTGATGATCTTATGTCTAAAAGTGTCTGTCTGGTCTGTCGTAGATAAAGGTGCTGACAATGTTTAGTGCAAAAAAAGTTACATATATACATAAAATTTGCAAAAAAATACAAAAACTGGAGGGAGCTCGCAACACAGCAGCCATACCCGGCGCCATCTTGGAAAAGGGCTTATTCTTATTTATAAGAATCTGTCTACTAAATAACAAGATCGTTTTTATATTTTGTTGAAAATTGGATTTGGATTGGATTGGTTTGATTTATATATTGGTCTATTCATATATGTTGTCCTAGTGCTACAGGCCCCCTGTCCCTGCCTAAAACCTTGAGAAAGATTGTGAGTCATATTTTCATTTAATTGTTAGGTTATATAGTTTAGGGTGTTTAAATATTTTTGATTGTATTTAAATAAAGATGATTATGTAATGTAGATGTGTAACTGTATAAGTGTATTTGAGTGCTTTAAATTACTAAGAATTAATAGCCATTATGCCATTCTCAATACATCAATTAAAATGATCACATTCATTTATTTAATTAATCACTGGCTTAGCAGCAAAGATCAGGCACTAACACAAAATAAAGATCAAAACTGGATAAACAACAACAACAGGAGCTGATTTTGTGTGCATGTTTTTCTGAGCTTACATGCCCAAATGCTCAAATCCTTTAACAGGATGCAATACACCATCATTCCTGAAAACGGAACCAGCATTTTTCTAATCTGATGTGTACAATAGCTTGAAGAAAAGGCTGATAACTACTCTAAAAATGCACTTTATTTTCCACTGCAGTTAGGACAAGTGCTTACTTATCGACATCTATTCCGAATTGTCTGGTGATTGTGCTAGTGTGCCACTTTCTTTCTTACCTTGCCATTTGAAAAAGGGAGGTTGATAACACATAATCAGCTCCATAATTTCAGCTGGGGCTGTAATCAAAGCGTTAAAGAAGCGCTCTGAAGTTCAGAGGTGCAACCATGAAGGACAGTGGAAGAAAAATGAGGATAGAGAAGGCCTATTTTGAGGGTGAATGGGTGGAAAGATCAAGTGCGTTTGAGAAAAAGTGATCAAAAAGGAACCCTGCTGGAAAAACACAAATGCACACCAACACAAGAGCTACTCTCACACCATCCTATCACGTCCAACTAAAGCAACAGTGTGTGTCCAAACCATCTGCCGAGCACAGAGGAAAACAACTCGATGCAAAATGAGAAAAGAGGAATCTGGAGAGCAAAGGAGGGAGTCAATAAAGGTCAAAAGAACAAAAGGACATCAGTAAGAGAAAGAGAAAGAGAGCACCATGCAAAACTGTCTGACTGATCACATGTATTAAGAGAGCCATGTCTTTGCAAACACAAAATAAAAAAAACCTGTCCAAGTAATGTACACAGATCAATACTAAACTAAGTGTACATTTTCGATCCCAATCTACAAAAGGATAAAAAAAATAAATAAAAAAAAATCAAGCCCATCTCCTTACTCAGTACTGACAAAACAAAAGGTTGAAATTAGAGAATAATTAAACATACAAAGGAAGCAAAAAGTCAGGCCATGCAGCAAGCAACTCTAGTCCTATTATCAATTAGCAAAGGAACCAGAGAGCAATGTTTCTTCCTTAAACTCATTACAGCTGCACTGATTCAAACATTAATTAAAATAGATTAGTGTTAAAGTGGTAGAAGATGCACTTGGGCTCTGTCAATAAAAGGTCATTTTGCATGAGCCAACCCTGAACAAGTACTCTCAAAGCAAACAGTGTAGTTACAGAAATGCACTGCAAATTATAATAAAATAATTGTTAAAAATGTTTTAAGCCATATTATGAACTCATTCAGTTAGAATTCCACTGATTGTATTGTTTTAGTATTATGTAAATTGATACTCTTGTCCAGTAGTTAGGCACATTCAATTATAAGCATATATTTATTAATATCATTATTTGCTGTACTAAGGCAGTGAATTAGAATTATTACAGTGACTAAACTAGTCTAGTCAAGTTTAAGATGCTTTATTGTCATTTCAGCTATATACAAGTACTCATGTACAGTGGGGTCAAAAAGTATTTAGTCAGCCACTGATTGTGCAGGTTCTCCTACTTAGAAAGATGAGAGAGGTCTGTAATTTTCATCATAGGTACACTTCAACTATGAGAGACAAAATGAGAAAAAAAAATCCAGGAAATCACATTGTAGGATTTTTAAAGAATTTATTTGTAAATTATGGTGGAAAATAAGTATTTGGTCAATAACAAAAGTTGAACTCAATACTTTGTAACATAACTTTTGTTGGCAATGACAGAGGTGAAACATTTCCTGTAAGTCTTCACCAGGTTTGCACATACTGTAGCTGGTATTTTGGCCCATTCCTCCATGCAGATCTCCTCTAGAGCAGTGATGTTTTGGGGCTGTCGCTGGGCAACACGGACTCCACAAATTTTCTATGGGGTTGAGGTCTGGAGACTGGCTAGGCCACTCCAGGACCTTGAAATGCTTTTTACGGAGCCACTCTTTCGTTGCCCGAGCGGTGTGTTTGGTATCATTGTCATGCTGGAAGACCCAGCCACGTTCCATCTTCAATGCTCTCACTGATGGAAGGAGGTTTTGGCTTAAAATCTCACGATACATGGCCCCGTTCATTCTTCCCTTAACACGGATCAGTCGTCCTGTCCCCTTTGCAGTAAAACAGCCCCAAAGCATGATGTTTCCACCCCCATGCTTCACAGTAGGTATGGTGTTCTTCAGCATTCTTCTTCCTCCAAACACGACGAGTTGAGTTTTTACCAAAAAGTTCCATTTTGGTTTCATCTGACCACATGATATTCTCCCAATCCTCTTCTGGATCATCCATATGCTCTCTGGCAAACTTCAGACGGGCCTGGACATGTACTGGCTTAAGCAGGGGGACACACCTGGCACTGCAGGATTTGAGTCCCTCTCGGCGTAGTGTGTATACTGATGGTAGCCTTTGTTACTTTGGTCCCAGCTCTCTGCAGGTCATTCATCAGGTCCCTCCGTGTAAGTTCTGGGATTTTTGCTCACCGTTCTCATGATCATTTTGACCCCACGGAATGACATCTTGACCCCAAGGGAGATTATCAATGGTCTTGTATGTCTTCCATTGTCTTACAATTGCTCCCACAGTTGATTTATTCACACCAACCTGCCTGCCTGGTGTAGATTCACTCTTCCCAGCCTGGTGCAAGTCTACAATTTTCTTCCTGGTGTCCTTCGACAGCTCTTTGGTCTTGGCCATGGTTGAGTTTGGAGTCTGACTGTTTGAGGCTGTGGACAGGTGTCTTTTATACAGATATTGAGGTCAAACAGGTGCCATTAATACAGGTAACGAGTGGAGGACAGAAGAGCTTCTTAAAGAAGAAGTTACAGGTCTGTGAGAGCCAGAAATCTTGCTTGTTTGTTATTGACCAAATACTTATTTTCCTACAATGTGATTTCCTGGATTTTTTTTTCTCATTTTGTCTCTCATAGTTGAAGTATATCTATGATGAAAATTACAGACCTCTCTCATCTTTCTAAGTAGGAGAACTTGCACAATCAGTGGCTGACTAAATACTTTTTGACCCCACTGTATATTGCTAAAAGTATGAAACAATGTTTCTCCAGGACCAGGATGCAACACAAAACAATCAATTACACACAGTGCAGATAAAATTAATAAGAAGAAAAACATTTAAAACTATAACGTAGACCTAAATCATTAATAATTGGAATTATTATAGCAATTAGATATAATTATTATGTGTAACTATAAATAAATGAATACAGATGATTTACAATAGCTACAAGGGACAGGGCCAATGAACACACAGCATTATGTCATGCTATATGACACATACAGTGTATCACAAAAGTGAGTACACCCCTCACATTTCTGCAAATATTTCATTATATCTTTTCATGGGACAACACTATAGACATGAAACTTGGATATAACTTAGTCAGTGTACAACTTGTATAGCAGTGTAGATTTACTGTCTTCTGAAAATAACTCAACACACAGCCATTAATGTCTAAATAGCTGGCAACATAAGTGAGTACACCCCACAGTGAACATGTCCAAATTGTGCCCAAATGTGTCGTTGTCCCTCCCTGGTGTCATGTGTCAAGGTCCCAGGTGTGAATGGGGAGCAGGGCTGTTAAATTTGGTGTTTTGGGTACAATTCTCTCATACTGGCCACTGGATATTCAACATGGCACCTCATGGCAAAGAACTCTCTGAGGATGTGAGAAATAGAATTGTTGCTCTCCACAAAGATGGCCTGGGCTATAAGAAGATTGCGAACACCCTGAAACTGAGCTACAGCATGGTGGCCAAGGTCATACAGCGGTTTTCCAGGACAGGTTCCACTCGGAACAGGCTTCGCCAGGGTCGACCAAAGAAGTTGAGTCCACGTGTTTGGCGTCATATCCAGAGGTTGGCTTTAAAAAATAGACACGAGTGCTGCCAGCATTGCTGCAGAGGTTGAAGACCACACGCCGCACACTGCATCAACTCGGTCTGCATGGTTGTCATCCCAGAAGGGAGCTGACGCACAAGAAAGCCCACAAACAGTTTGCTGAAGACAAGCAGTCCAAGAACATGGATTACTGGAATGCCCTGTGGTCTGACGAGACCAAGATAAACTTGTTTGGCTCAGATGGTGTCCAGCATGTGTGGCGGCGCCCTGGTGAGAAGTACCAAGACAACTGTATCTTGCCTACACCTGTGGCGCATCCTCAAGTGGAAGGTGGAGGAGTTCAAGGTGTCTAACATCCAACAGCTCCGTGATGTCATCATGGAGGAGTGGAAGAGGATTCCAGTAGCAACCTGTGCAGCTCTGGTGAATTCCATGCCCAGGAGGGTTAAGGCAGTGCTGGATAATAATGGTGGTCACACAAAATATTGACACTTTGGGCACAATTTGGACATGTTCACTGTGGGGTGTACTCACTTATGTTGCCAGCCATTTAGACATTAATGGCTGTGTGTTGAGTTATTTTCAGAAGACAGTAAATCTACACTGCTATACAAGTTGTACACTGACTACTCTAAGTTATATCCAAGTTTCATTTCTATAGTGTTGTCCCATGAAAAGATATAATAAAATATTTGCAGAAATGTGAGGGGTGTACTCACTTTTGTGATACACTGTATGTATATGTATATATGTATAAAAAATTTTTTGCACTGGGGCCCATGAGCTCCTAGTTACGCCACTGAACTCTGTTGTCTTGCGTTGTGTACTGATTTTATGAAAACTATACATAGGGGCCCACAACCGGCCGTAGCCCCTGGGCCCACAGGCAGGTTAAATCGCCTCTGATTGTACCTCTACAAGAAATTACTGTTCCATGTACTAATGTACCAAATTACCAATTATAGTCAATGATAATTGCATGAAATTATTATCGAATTAGTATAACTTTGACTCATTTTGGGACCCAAAAGTGTGTGTTCCAGTATTTTCCAATATTTCAGTCATATAAAATGAAAAAAAATGAAATCATGAAAAAGCCAGGACCGCATGACATACATGTCCATTACTAGTGTAAGTAAAATGTTAACTGTAGTTTTGACATTTATGATAAAAAAATATTGTACAAATACAAGACAGATGCAAAATACAAGCATCATTCTAGTGGCTTTTAGTGTATTTTAAACTGCTATAAATGCCTTAGAAATAAAAGTCTGTAACCATTTTGACACCTTCATAAAAAACGTCATGATTTATGTATATGCATAATATGCAAATGAGAACCTTTCCCATGCATACCAATATCACGTCTTACTTAATCCTGGTTTACTAGTTTATAAATTGCACTGCACTAAAACCATTAAGGTACGGTATGGTATGGAAAAAATACTGTCCTGCATGCCTTAACCTGAAACTAAATGAGGAGTGAGAAAGCTTTTCAAACGCAATCAGGGATGGGATGGGCCGGACCAGGGTTTCTCATAACTGTTGCAATTACGACCTGTGCTGGCTGCTTGATGGCGTCTGCGCAGAGTTGAGGAATAATGCTGATCAGGGTGTGGCTGTCCATGCACAAGGCTGATCCGCATATGAACTTGCCTCGTGCAGGTGAAAAGAGGCAGTCGGTACTGCACACGTGTTGGAGGGGAGTGTGTCAGTTGTGAAGCTCCTCAGTCAGCGGTGGAGGGTTGTATCGGTAGAGGTGAAGCGTAACGCATCCAGGGTAATTAGATATGACTAGATTAGGGGAGAAAATTGGGTGAAAAAATATATTGTATTACAAGATTGAAAAGGATGGATTGTCATCTAAAAACTATAAAGCTGATCTGAGTATTATTAATGGGAAATAAAGGGGTGCAACTACTAAGATTGTGTGTGTGTGTGTGTGTGTGTGTGTGTGTGTGTGTGTGTGTGTGTGTGTGTGTGTGTGTGTGCGTGTGTGTGTGTGTATAAGAGAGAAAGAAAAAGAAAGATAGAATGAATGAATGAGCTCCATTGTGCAGGAAACCTGCAGGCCAGCCATTAAAGACAAGAGGCAATCACCATTTCATCAACAGTGTCTCTCTTTCCCTTTATCTCTCTATAGCTCAATCCATCTCCCCTCCTCTCTTTATATCTCTTCTTTCTTTTCTCTCTCTCCACAGGTTTCAGTGTTTAGTTCATCTGATCCCTCCTTATCTACTGAATCCGATCACCTTTTATTGCAAATTCAAAGTGTGCAGTGCTAATCACTAACCAATCAGACACATCTATTTTTTGGTAAATTAAATGTTCGATTTGATTACTTTTACACCTACACACTCTTACACAGGTAAAGCAAGTTAGGCTACTAAAGTGAGTCTGACAGTACCACCCTTTGCTCACTCACATTCTCTGTCTCTAGGGCCGACTACATTATGAAACAATTACCCCTTTAATTGACACTTCATTAATCTAAAGTCAATTTAACCTTGACAGACTAACCTTGAGATACACTCACACAGTAGTGATGAGCTTCAAGTGTGAGTGTGTGTAAGAGAAAGTGGAGGGTAAAGACAGAAAGAAAGAAATGAATGTGCAGGAGCTGGTAGGGAGGGCATGATTAAATATTCTAATCTTCACAAATCTGTTGAGTATTAAAAGCAGAGCCCCCAGCTCCTCTCTGAGGAGGTAAAGAGTGGAAAAAGTTTGCAGGCTTGCATTAGTACTCAAGGGTCTGTGCATAACGTTTCAGTGAACCCCACTGCGTACAACTGTATACTGCATTTAAACAGAAAATAACAAAATTGAGTAGTGCCCAGGTGGCGCAGCGGGATATTCCACTAGCGCACCAGCGCCGAGATTCTGAACTCTCGGTTCGAAACTCGCCGTTGCCACCAGTCGGCTGGGCGCCATGTAGCGGGCATAATTGGCAGTGCCTGCAGCAGACACGTTTCTACTAGGGCGGGATGACTGGACTATGTGGGTGGGGTCTTCAAACGCTGTGCAAGGACCTGTGCAGAATGCATAGGTGAAAAAGGGTTCTGCTAAGGGCTGCACACGGGTCAGAGGAGGCGTGAGCAGCAATATACCCACCTCGGTGGAAGTTCATTCCATCACTTGATTGTTAATACATAGAATAGTCTTTTTACTTTATAGAGGTCATTACAGCACAGATACTGATCTGTCCACAGAGCTACATTTTCATGAAAGCAGCCAAAATGTAAGAACTCACCCTGGTGGAGCAGTGGTCTAATGTGCTAGCACACCACTGAGATACAAGTTCAAACCTCAGCTGTGCTACCGACCATCCGGGTGCCTTCCACAGCCCCGATTGGCTGTGTCTGTACTGAGAGGAATGGTCGAGCAGAGGTTCCTTACTGCTGCTGCAGTTCCGGCCTCTGCTGGCTGACTGAGGTGCCTGCATGACAGACGGTTGATTGTAGATGCCAGTGCATGGCTCTCCACACGCCATACTGTTCTCTGGCAGTGGCTACACGTGTGTGTGACAGTCTAGGGCTCTCCTCAACCAGGATGGGGGTCTGCAGCAATAGGAAAAGGTTACAAACTGACGACTAGATTGGGTAGAAAAGTTAAAAATGCAACAAAAAAAATCACTGATCCCACAATCAAATGGAGCAATACATCTAACCCTCCCTGCTTTTGTCTGATTCATGTCTCAAAAGCCTAAGAAAATGACTTGCAAAGGTTTGTTCCAAGTCATGCAGCAAATAATAAGCAGCAGTGATAATGCACCATTTTTAGATGTTTAAACTACAGACCAGATGCTCACACTTCAGATGCTTTTTCTAAAAGCACAGTTCTCAAAGCACCATTTAGAACAATATTTCATACTTATTCTTTTCTTAAGACAGTTTACCCTCTGCCCTCATTCTTTTTTTCTCTAAAAAAACACCATTAATAAAAACACTGTATTAGTTGCTCTCTCTAGCTCTTCTTACTTGCCTAGAAATGAAGAAAAAATGAAAAAAGAGACGCAGAACAGATGAGTGAGTGAAAGAGTGGAGGATAAATTTGTCTCCTGTTTGTGTTTCCATGACGAGACAAAGCTCTGCCTTCACGCCCAGCCGAGCCGCAGTGATTAAAGAGACAACAACCAAAACCATCTGCCTGTCACAAACATCCGTCAATGCTCGCACCCGCCATCAGCGTCGCCCATCACTCATACACTCGCTTTGACAGAGCTGAGAGAATTGAGTGCGGGACGTCATGCTACTGAGACAGACGAAAAAGAGGACAGCCATGTGTACACGCACACGCTTAATAAAACTCAGCTTGGTCTTATAGTAAAGTATAGTTCATACATTTTACCATTAAGGAAAGTGACAAAGGGGCAATGTGAAATGATCAACAAGCAAGAGAAACTTGAAGGGTAGGAAGACTAAAAAAAGGTTATTAAGTTTTGAACAATGTGGAGTGTCTGTTGGGATTGTAAGTTGGGACAGTACCTCCAACTTACCTCTAACTTAATACAACAGCTGACAGCTGAACTGTTTAATCCCCCAAAGCAACACATTCATATACACACATACCCTAAAAAACAGACAGACTTTTTAAATTCAAGACTGGATTTAAAGGAATACCTCAGTGTTCCAACTGAATCTGTAGTTTATAAGTAGTTACCATGGCTGGATTACTGACCGGGCCAGTGGGGCCTGCGCCCAGGGGCCCTTGAGGTCAGGGGGCCCCGGGGGGGGCCTGGCCCAAAACATTTTGCCTATCAACATTTATGATACAATATATTTTTATTTCCGAGGGCCCTCCATTTTAAGGATCCTCTGACTATTAGGGACTTTGACCCCAGGGCCTCTTGGGGGCCCTAGCCATGCTTTTGGGGCCCCTAGCCATGCTTTTGGGCCCTAGCCATGCTTTTGGGCCCCTTAGGGCGTTGTGGCACTGCCCTATTTTTAGAGGGCCCTGGTTATGAGAGCCCCTACCAGGGGGCCCTAGAGAAGAGCAGGGCATACCATTAAAGGGCCCTTGATCACGAGGGCCCCTGCTATGGGGCCCTTGACTTTCATAGAAGTCGTTTACCATGGCTCCTTGACTTTCTAGGGACCTACAAATTGCCAGGCAAGCTACCATATTTCATAACAGAATTTGTATTGTTTCAAAATTATTATGTTCAATTTCTCTTAAGCGCAGAGACACAAATTAATTTAGCAATTTAGCAATTATTTAAATTTAAGACAAGCAATTTGTCTAATGAATGCTATCTTTGACACCGATTAAATTGAGTGAATTTGGCCAAGGGTGTGATTTCACTTATGTGAAAACAACAAGCCATTTGACTAGTTTCATGTTTCCCCTTTAATAAACGACAGTAAAGAGACCAGTGGTCACTCTAGCTCTAAAGGAATGCATGAAAGGAAAAGTGCCTTTTCATACAACAGAACTGCAAGCTAATTTTACTGAGTAGCACAATTTTGGTTTGGTGACAGATGATGAAACAGCAAGTGGTTTTGTTGTAGTAGCTGTGGCTGCGTATGCGTGTAACCCTGATATTTTGTTTGAGGATTATTTATTGGAAAACATATTTTATTCAGCTTGTAATTTAATGACTATTCAATGACAGTTTGACATGACTTGACATGTTTCAAGGTGTCTCGACAATAATTAAACTTGATTTAATATCATTAACACAGCATTTTTAATATACTCAAAACCTTCCCCCTGTCTCCCTCTCCATGCCACCCACACCCACACCCACACCCACACCCACACCCACACCCACGCATTTTTTGTAGTAGATAGTGGCTGCCCCTCCACCACTCTCTCACTCAGTGGTGAAAAATTGTTACATTGCACTAAATTCCCACGGGGGCTGAGCCAATCAGGTGTTGCGAGAACTTCCAAGTGAATATGCAAGATCTATATAAAACCCCCTGCCAGTATCAAAACTCCTCACATTCAGACAGTTCAGCTTGCGAACTTGCTCTGTGCTTTTACTACAACTTTTACCTTGCTATTACCAGATCAGCAACCAACAGCCTTTTTAAAGGCTCATTGCCCTTTATACTGCATTATATTATTTTATAATATATATAAATATTTGTATATTATACTATACTATATTGCATATATTCTGTTACATTCTTTTCAGTCATTTCAAAGGCTTATATATTATATTATATTACATGATATAATATTATATTACTATATATAATATATTAAACTTTGAAAGGTTCACAGCCTTTTTCAAGGCTAGTGTAACGTTGCTAACTAGCAACTCACAGCTTTTTTAAAAGCTTATTGTTATTTGCATATTACATTATTGATAATAGTAGAAGTGTAAGCTTTATAATATTAGTACATACATACAATACATTTACAATAACAACAATTTATAGCTAAATAGTTATAGGTCAGCCTTTTTTTATTACGTATTGTATCTGGTTCTACAATTTTGTGATTGTATTTTTTTCCTGAACATACAACATAGAAACAACATAGTAAGTATTGGATAGGAATAGGAATTTGCAAGACAAGCTTCTATATTTGCATCTTAAGAAACACTTGCCATTAATAACATGGATCCCAAACAAAAAAGTGGTGCCTCAAAAAAAAAAGCAAAAAAAGATTAAGGAAGCAAATCAGGCAGATTTCCTGAAAAGCGTTCCTTTGATCTCAAACTTCTTTGAGAAACCGCTGGATATGAGTGAGACAAGTATTGCTAATGTTAGCAGTGATCAGAGTTCTAGCAATGAAGATGTGATCACCACTGGCTTAGTGTCACCTGTCAGTGACTATGTACCTTTGCAGACCCAGTCAGGTGCTGAGCAGGAATGCCAGCCCTGCCAGGCTACCACAGACCAGCAGCAGAAAGACCATGAAAGGAAAGTTGCAGGTGTGTCAGACCCACAATCAGACCAGCCAGCTGCATCGTGTGTGTCGTTTTTCAAATGAGGAGGGCAAGGACCCCAACTCCTGGTGTGAAACGGTCAACGACCCTGCTTTATGGCCCAGTACCATTACCGACCAAGCCAAGTCGATTCTTGTTAGTAGAGGAGAAGCTGCATTTCAAAACAGAAGTGCTAAGTACCCAGCCTCAGTCCGGGATAGAGGCATTGGGGGTACCAGTAGGAGCTTCACAAATGCTCTACTCAGTTGCTCTCTACCCAACGGGCAAACTGTGACTAGGCAGTGGCTACTTTACTCTCCTTCAACTGGCTGTGTGTATTGTTTTGCTTGCAAACTGTTTTCCAGTAAGCACAATACTTTTGTTCATGGATATTCTGACTGGAAACATTCAGAGCGGATTGGTGAGCATGAGGGGAGTGTGGAGTATAGGGCTTGCATGCTAGCATTATATAATCGCTCCAGAGGCACAGCAACAATTGATTCTGATATTGTCAAACAAATTGATGCAGAAAGACAATACTGGCGGGAAGTTTTGAAAAGAGTTGTTGCAGTCATCCAGTTTTTGGGGGAGAGGGGACTTGCTTTCAGGGGAGATGATGAGCTATTAGGATCAGCCCACAATGGTAATTTTTTGGGCATCATAGAACTCTTAGCCAAATTTGACCCATTCCTAGCTGAGCACCTCCAAAGGTTTGGAGGTAAGGGAAAAGGTTCTGTGTCCTACTTATCATCGACAGTGTGTGAAGAATTTATCCATTTGATGGGACAGAGAACAAAGCAGGCAATTGTTAATGAGATCAAAGAACTTCTCTGTTATAGTTGACTCCACTCCAGACCTTGCTCATGTGGACCAACTTACTTTTATTTTCAGGTTTGTTAATAATTGAGCGTTTTCTAGCTTTTGAGCCTATTGAAAACCATAGTGGGGACAGTTTGGCAGAGTGTGTCGTTGCTATGGTGGAGAATCTGGGCCTAGACTTATCCAACTGTAGGGGCCAGTCATATGATAATGCAAGTAACATGTCGGGAAAGTACAATGGAGTCCAAGCTCATCTTAAACAAAGAAACCCTTTGATTTGTTATGTCCCCTGTGCAGCACATTCACTGAATTTAGTTGGTGTCAATGCTGTTGACAGTAGCCCAGAAGCTGGACAATTTTTGACTTTGTACAGGCAATGTACACATTTTGTGCATCATCTACACACAGGTGGGGAAAGGTTTTCCGTGATACTGATATCAAACTCGCACTGAAATCACTGTCAGGTACTCGATGGAGCGTATGAGCTGAGTCAACTAAGGCTCTTTGGAAATATTATGCACAACTGAGAGAGGCATTGAATGATATGTCTAAAGATATGGAGGAGAAATGTGTGACTCGAAGTGAAGCCTCTGCACTCTGTGACAAATTGGACACGTTGGAGATGGCCTTCATGGCATACTTCTGGGACACAATACTACAGAGGTTCCAAGCCACAAGCCTGCAGCTGCAGAAGCATGATATTGACATATGTACAGCTACACAACTTCTCTTGTCTTTACGAGACTTTGTGGCAGCACAGAGAGATAACTTTGAGGTGTTTGAAGGGGCAGCTTTAAATGTCACCACTGCTGTCTCCCAAGGGTACAGGCATGACCTCCAGCGTACAAAGAAGCGCAAAATTATGTCTGATGATAGTGCAGAGCCAGGTGTAGCATTTAACGGAAAGGACAAGTTTCGGATCGAAACTTTCAATGTTGTCATTGACAAACTTGTGTCCTGTCTCAACCACCGTTTGAATGCATACACACACTTAACTGAGCTATTTGATGTTCTTTTCATGCCTGACAATATGTCCAACAGTGAGCTCACTTTAAAGGCTAACTCACTCGCTGCAGCATATCCTTCAGATCTGAACATGAGCCTGGCAGATGAATTGATAAAATACAAATCATTCATAACAGAAAAAGAAAAATGTCCTAGTAAAATGCTCAAAACCATGATAAATTTGAATTTACAGTCAACCTTTCCAAATGTCTACATAGCACTTAGACTTTTTTTGACTGTGCCTATCACAAATTGTGAAGGGGAGCGTTCATTCTCCAAACTGGCTCGTATTAAGAATGAACTCAGGATTAGGATGCGCCAAAACCGCCTGAACTCACTGTCACTTCTGGCCATTGAATCAGATTTGGTCAGACAGCTTAATTTTGATGAATTTGTGGATGACTTTGCAAGAAAGAAGAGTAGAAAGAAACTTATATAAAATAGATTCTTGTGTTAGGGTTAGTTATTGACAGGTTGTTTAATGTATTAATTTATTTATGTTTTTGGAGGGGGGTTGGGGGGTGGGCCCTGGGCAACTCTTTGCCCAGGGGCCCAGACTATCCTTAATCCGTCCTTGGTAGTTACCACATACAATAACAGGTCAGGAGTGCTGTGCTCAGGGATGAAGAAAAAGTAGATTGTGTCCATGCTACCAGTTTTTTCATACCTGTCCAGTCAGCAAGTTACTCAGCAGACTGTTTATCATCAGCTTTTTTTCCAAATGCTTCACACCATCATACTGTTGTTGAGACCCCAAGCCATAGGTCCACATCTCAGTGATGTCACAGAAGCAAGCCCTTGAGAAGCAAAGGTACAGGGCTGATGATGCAACTTTTTTTAAACTAATGTCCCAATTGTTTTACTTGTCCAGGTGTTTTAACCAAACGCATTGCATTGCACTGGTTTGTCACAACATTTGTAAAAATAAAAAATCTATTATACAGTATAAAAAAAAATCTATTATATAAAAGTTTGAGGCTCTTTCCTGTGAACAAAGGGATGTCCATAAAGTCATGGCTTGTCACATTTAGTGTGAAGGAACTCTAATGACCCAAGCTTATTTAACAGGTTTGGATTTAATTGGAGCATCCCTGTGGACATACCTAGTTGTTATTCACCGTAAAAATTATGTTGTACTATCATAAAGTACTTTACTACTGTTAAATGTGAAATATTGTAAACGATTATGCAAATAGTTTGACCTGTAAGATCTGCAGAAAAACAAAAAATCTAAAAATCTTGAGATCCTACAAACCAAAAAAAACAAAAAAAACAATTAAAACTAAACTTTTCTGGGAAACTAGTGAAAGTTATTACAAGATAATAATAATTATATTTTTTTATTTAATATATGCTTTAATATAATAATATTTGCTGGTACAAATCCCTTGTTGGGGAAACAAGGTTCTCAATTTTGTAGATGTCAATAATAAAAGCATATTACTTCTCTGGTTTTTGTGTGTGTGTGTGTATAAAGACTAAGAAGTATTAGATTGGAACCTTTAACTAACCTTGCTTGGCACTGTGGTGTAAAAAAGGCAATGTACGTGTGCATATACAGTACATATACTGTACGTTTCACATTACTTAGACACAAACGATAATGGATGCCTACCATTAATCTTTGTATAATAGTATTATGCACTCTAGTGGCCAGACTGTACAGGAAGATCTCAAGTATCTCATTTATATTGCACATTAGATTTCCCAAGAAAGCAAACACAGAAAAAAACAACGAATGTCCACTAAAGGTTTCAGTTCTGTAGTTTTATCAAAACATTAAGATTCAAATCATCACCTATCTGGCTGGATACACAAAGAGGACAAGTGGACAACATGATGATGCTCTGATTCCATAAAAAGGAGTTCAGCTCAAGCAAGTTCTGCCTGCAGACTTAATTATATACCAACTTTATTCAAACACTAATACTGAAAATGCTAATGCTCACCTTTATCTTTAGATTTTTGTTTCTTCTTTCCATAAACAAACTTAAAAACTTTAACTCTAATTCTCTGGCCTCTTTGTCAAGAAGCAAACAAGACTAAGGCTAAGAGTACCTGTAACAGGGCATGCTAAGATTTGTATATATATATATTTTTTTGTATGTAAAAAAAAGCAAATTAAGGTCCTTTTTTATGCAAAAAGTAATTCAGCACATTTTACTTGTGCCCACTCAGTGGTCACCACCTCACAACCTCCAGAGAACTTCAAAGAATAAGAAACAAACAGTACATGGCCATGCTACAAATTTTAATGAGTAATTACTGTGCTAAACTTTTCTTTAAAAAAATCCCAACGGTTAAAATGTGTAATGATTCAGTTTCATTTATGATGGAATTTAACAGTCTGGTGTCTATTACTTACTAAATTTAACAATTATTTTTTTCTTGGTAGTTATGGCTATAGTAATGACTCAATTTTCATCCCCTCATTGAGTTTTATTTGGTTGAAAGATCTAGGACCTTTACAATACAATGCAAATATGGAGGAGAAAGGTTAGGGACTGTGTTAAAACTGATCAGATAGGGCTGGATCCTTAGCATTTGGTCTAAGCAAGTGAGCATTGTGCACATTATCTTTCTCCCTGTGAACTGATTCAGCTTATGACTCAGTTTTCATCCCCTCACTGAGTATGTACATTTTTTTTTTTTTTACATTTTCGGCTTTTAGCAGACGCTTTTATCCAAAGCGACTTACAGTACTGTGACAGTATAGAGTCTAAGCAATTGAAGGTTAAGGGCCTTGCTCAAGGACCCAACAGTGGCAACCTGGCAGTGGTGGGGCTTGAACCAGCGACCTTTCGATTATAGAGGAGGAAAAAAATATAACAAGCTACTCTACATGGACAAAAGTATTGGGACACCCTTTCTGGTTTTTAATTCATGTGTTTCAGCCATAACAATTGCTAACAGGTGTAATAAATCTGAGGGAAATTATATGCTTTCAGCTTTGAAGAAACAGTTTAGGGAAGGTCCTTTCCTGTTCCAGCATGACTGTGCAAAGCAAGGTCTATAAAAGACATGAAGAAAAGCTTGGTTTAAAGAAACTCCAGAGGCCCTGACCTCTGTCCCACTGAACAGCTTTGAAATAACTTGAAACATCAATTGAGGCTTTCTTGACCTACATCAGTGTCCAGCCATACAAATGCTCTTTTGACTGAATGGCAAAATTTTCTAGACACTTCAAAGCTCGTAAGAAGCCTTCGCAGAAAAGTGGATTTTGTTATAGCTGAAAAGATCACCTAAATATCATTTGTGTTTAAAATGGGACGTCCATTAAACTCATGGTTAGGTGTCCAAATAATTTTGAACTTCGTCCTGTCAGTACCAGATGTATTTTATAAGCTTAGTAAGAGGCTTCTTCCAAAGGCCACAATTGAATATTAGTGATCTCTGGTCTAATATAATGTGATTAAAGTACAAAATTGATGGTCATCTCCTCTATCTCACACAAATCATGAAGTCAATTTGTAACACTTTAGCTTTAATTTTATTATCTAGAGTGTTACAGTGAGAATCTGGATTACAAAGGATTATTTGTTGTTTTAAAATTTAAAGATGACCTGGGAAAATTATTCAGACATGGACAATTCGACTACGCGACCAATTTATAACACTGCACATACAGTATATAGAGATAAGGCCGAAAAATATTTAGTGTTTGAAATACCAAAATGATGCTATCACCTATCTACAGTGCTGCCTTTGTATACAGAATGGGAAAAATATTAAAGAGTAATGGAAACAGAAGGGCAAAAGAAAAAGCTGAGCTGGATTTGTTGTATGCTGACCTGGTCAGCCAGAGAGTTCTCTTCCTCACCTTTTTTCTCTCTCTGGTGGTCTTGCGCAGCATCTCTCATTTGACTTTTTCTTCGTCCAAGCCTCATTATCGCTTATCTCTTTTTCTTTTTGCTGTTCTTTGAAAAACCTCAGTCAGCTCTGATATGCAGAAGTCCTGTGTGGGTAAAGGTAACCCAATGCTCATCCTTCATCCTGCAATCCCAGCTCTGCTACTCGTTGCTTTTACCCTTCCACTCTGCCTTATCGAGGCCGGGGTATCGATTAACTGTGCGAAAAGATCGAGTCTCTAGGCTGGAGTTCAGCTCCAGAGACCTCTTCACTGCAAAGTGTCATGAGTTATGCTCTAACCATAGAGCACTCTAGAACCAGTGCTACTAACCATTCAGCACAAATGCAGTATGAATCCTGTAAACAATACACAGAGCATTTCAGCACACTATGTACTAGCAATAACATTCATCCCCATCTAGAGTTTTACCCAGCTGGAAAGAATGGTTAGCATCATTCATTCATTCATTTATTGTCTGTTTTACCACCACTTAATCCTGATCAGGGTCATGTGGGTCTAATTCACTGGGCGAAAGGCAGAAAACACCCCAGACATGTCGCCAGCCCATCAAAAGGGAAACAATGCTAGGGCAATCTTCAGTTGGCCTGACTGCATGACTTTGGGCTTGTGGGAGGAAACCGGAGCACCCGGAGGAAACCCACACTGACACAGGGAAAACATGCAGACACCACACAGAAAGGAATCAAACCCAGACGCTTCTTGCTATAAGACGACAGTGTTTCCCACTGCACCACCATGCCACCCATGGTTAGCATTAGCTCTTATTCATTATTTAAAATGAACACAGGCAAATTGGGCACAGCACCTCAGCTTCTGGGCATCAACCTGTTACTTCTGTGGAACATGATGTAAGCCAGTCACAAATGTTATGACTAACCACACCAGTATAAAGTTGGTTCAAGGTACCATAAGAACAAAAAATAAACATACTTATACTGGTTTCTGGTCTTAGACCTATAGGTAAGATTTTCTTTTTGAAACCCATAAAATATGGACATATTTCATTTTATTTATAAAACATTAAAACTTTTTCATGAGCAGCTTGTATTTCTAGCTTTTTAATTCACTTTAAGCCCATTTAGTTTAACAATACAGTTACTAACCTGTAATGTTGCAATGTCTTACACTAATCTGAAGGGTTAGAAGTGTCAGACCATTTCCACAGATCTATTACACATCAGCTCATTTTCACAACAGTCAACTTATGAGAACCACAAACAGGCTGGGAAAACAACTACTAGCACAATAAAAAGTGGTTCCACACAAAAACAAAATTGCAAATTGCCTATTTGGTTTAATTTAAAATTCTACAGTTTTTATTTACATAAATCAGTATCCTCAGTACATTTGACAGGACAACAGCACCGTCACCCACTTTTACTTTCCTACCACCTGCTGCAATAGAATATGTAGGAGAATTGGAATTAAGGTTTGATCATTTCAGGTTGAATAACTTTTTGTGTTAAATTACCTAGATGTTAAATTTAGTTTTATTTATTATTCAGTGTACTTCACTAACCACCTTATTTTGCTCCGAGTCGGGCTGGGTCTGGGTCACCTACTGAAACACTGGCTGCAGGACATCAGGGCATCAAATTATCACAGGGCAATGTCCATTCACTCACTTATTTACACCTCGGGGCAATCTGGAGCAGATAATTTGCCCCCTGGCATGTTTTAAGATAGTCAGGGTATAACTACATTGACGTAGCACAAACATGTGAAATTCCTCAAAGACACTGTGCGGCACCCACACTACCTGGTGAGCTACCGGATTGCATTAACATTTAGTATAAATTTCAATTTAGGGATACTTAAGTCAGAATTGTATGTATTTTAATAATAATTTTTAAAGATATAATTACTATAATTTATCTTCATTAAGCATGCTTAGAATCATGGCGGGACTAGTTCTAATGGGAGACACTGGGTGTAAGGCACCCTGAACAGGGCGTCAATCCATTGCAGGGCCCCCCACAGACATAATAGCTAGCATAATAATAGCATAATAGATCATTGTGCCACCTGGCACTATTATTTTTTTTTTTATTATTATTTGTTAGTAATGTATGGCCAAGCTACAGCTAACCTGATATTTTGGGCCTTATTAGCTCCATAATTGTTATTATTCTCTCCAGAATGTGGTACCTTGCCACTTGCCATTCTGTTCAAGTCAGTGATTAGAAAATAAGAACATTACTACATTACTCATAATGTAAAAGCTTTTTGACTGAATGCAAACCATATTGTAAGTAAATTATATTTGAGTTTAGTCAATTTAGTAATTGTTTATATAAACTGTAAAATGTTTTCTAGTTTACTCTATAAATAAATGTCAGTAATCAGTGATAATGTAAATGTGAATATTAATCTTAACAGCTGGGCTAACCTAGGAAAAGGAATTCCAGCATTAAATAGTTGTCAGACCTTCTCTCGTTGGCCCTGCCAAGGTCTTGCTTCTACAGTGCCAGAAATCCACTTTAAAAGGTTTGGATTAAAAACTGGATTGGACTACTGGAATTTACTATCACACAGGAGTACATCTGTCTGCTTTTTAAGGGTCTTGCCATCCTGTTTATGTCTTTTGATCTGTATGTGGTCATTTAAAATACAAATGGAGAAGCAAATCCCACAATAGCTTAGCAAAAGTTCCAGTGCTGTATCAGAAACAGCCCCAGTAAAAATATAACTTCACTAGATCATGCTTTAACATTTCTTCCTTAAGTCCTGATGAAATATCACCAATGATAACCTTCAGGGGCCAGTACAGAAATATTATTTATTTATTAGGATTTTAACGTCACGTTTTACACACTTTGGTTACATTCATGACAGAAACGGTAGTTATTCATTACACAAGATCATCAGTTCACAACTTCAATGTCAAACACAGTCATGGATAATTTTGTATCTCCAGTTTCTCCTCACTTGCATGTCTTTAGACTGTGGGAGGAAACCGGAGCTCCCGGAGGAATCCCATGCAGACACGGAGAGAACATGCAAACTCCACACAGAAAGGACCTGGTCCGCCCCACCTGGGGATCGAACCCAGGACCTTCTTGCTGTGAGGCAGTAGTGCTACCCACTGAGCCACCGTGCTGCCCAGTACAGAAATAAATAAATAAAATAAATACATTTCACTGCTCAGTTGCACTAGGGGTACATGAACAGTCTTGGTCATATTTGTAACTTGCAGATTTAATAATAATAATAATAAAATTTATAATAGTTTATAATAAAACCATTGGATCAAATTAAGTTTTCCTTTTCGCCACTAGTTTATCACTGATGTTTTTAGGTAAGATTTAGATACATTTATTTAGCTGAGTAGCTTTATCCCTTGAATCTGGGAAGCTTCCATCTTGTAGCATCACACCATACAGTCAAAAATTGAAAATGCTTACTATGAAATTTAATAATACTAATTCAAAGTAATTGCATAATCTCAACACTATCAAATATGGCAAAATATATGCAAACAGATGTCGCTTTGCATTCTCACCCAACAGAGACACCACCAATCACAATTGAGAAAACAGCACGTATTTTGACAGTTTGAGGAGCCGGCAGCCGCAGACGCAGGCACACGCACACACTTTTCCGCTCATTGTAATTCCTGAATTCTATTAGTCCCGGCCCTGCAGTGAGCCTGTGCTTAGAGAATAAATAATGCTAATGATGACGATCGCTCACACTGTCACACAAACTCTCACCAGCACTCCCCAGGGGCACAAAGCCACATTGTGGGCAGGTGTGTGTGTGTGAGTGTGTGTGTGTCTGTGATGGTGAACATGTGTGACTCCAGTGCATTTAATTGCTCTCAACCCTGCAGCCTTATCTCCAGGTCTACACCGCTACAGGCCTGCCGAGCATGATCATGATGGTAATATTGTGGCTCATCAGGAACTATAGATGTAAGTCAAAGTGAAGCTTTATGTTCAAGGGTCAGAGACAGGAAATAACAGAGAGAAAAAATAAGAGTGAGAAAAGGATAGTGTGACCCAGGGTGAGAATTGAATCCTCTTTGTGTCCAAGTCTTGACGGGAATGACAGACCGTCACAGATCAGTATAGTTCTACTGCAGGTGAGTCATTCCACGAGCGTCAGGACATGGAGGCATAGAGCAACTCAACCATGACCACCTATCGCTCTCTGGTCATCTAACTCACCCGTATTTTATTACCTGTCCTCCATGACAACACCAAAATGTTGTTAACTCAACAGCATTTGCAAAGCCGGTCTGATTCTATGAATAATGGAAATTAATAAGCATACAAATCATATTAGATAATTGAATTCAGCCATGGTGAAAAATGAGATGAAATAAGAATAGTTTTTCTTTAACAATTTCCCAAAGAGCCATGTCAGAGATTTAATATTATGCCTCATAGATTTAACCATTATGGGGTTTGGTAAATCAGCTACAAAAAAATAAAATAATAAGTGAGCAAGAGAGGGTAGGAGAGAAAGAAACAAAAAGCGAGGATATTGTGGACACACACACTTACTTGCACAAAGATAATGCAATATCGTCAAAGGAGGGAAAAAAACATGTAAAAATAACTGATTCTGCTCTCTAATGCTATAATGTAGTTTGGTGTCTTTGAGGGACTGGGGAAGAGAAACATTAATGGAGCGGACGAGAGTGTCTGAAACGATGTGCTAAAATCAATATCGGCTCGATCCTGCACCTTGCCGTGGGAAATACTTTTATTCTATTAGCCTAGTTTCTAAACACATTTGTAGCATTTTTCAATGTCTAAAAGTAGCTCAAAGCATAAATGGATGGATTTGCTTTGGACCCTTAATTTGATTTGAAGCACTGCTGGATGGACAGGCTCTTGAATGCAATCAGATGGTCGTGTGTAAAAACACACATTATGCACCTGTGTTTTTATGTGCTACTAAAAACATAAGACCCAATATGGCACTCGAGAGCCACAGCCACAAGCACCAGGAACAGTTATATAATAAATACAAATAGTGCCATCGAATATAACAGGCCAATTCAGATCGGATCTGCTGCAGTGAGTCGCACCTCTGCACCGCCAGACCAGTGATGTATTCAAACACCTACAGGTATCCAATATATTCTCTGTTCAGTAGTAACGCTGTAAAGCACAACAGGACAGTTTTCATTTTTCGAAAATTGTGTATTGCACTTCTGCACAGTCTGGAGTGCATGTAGTGATGTACACCAGGGTTTCAGTACTCCAGTGTCCAGGCAAGAAAGCCAAATGCCTATCAGATCCACTTCATTCAACATATAAAAAGCTACAAAAAATGGGTCAAACAATTTATAACACATTCTAGAAGTCTCATGAAACAAATGTTTTTAATTGTATTTTTTTATTTATTTATGCATTTCTCCATTTTTCTCCTGATTTAGCATAGTCAATTTGTCTTCCGCTGCTGTGAATCACTGATTGCGTTCAAGGAGGGTATAGTTGCTGCTCACATGCCCTCAGACGCATGCACAGTCCTAGCAGACCCCTTCTTTACACCTCTATCTCCTAACCAGGGGCCTTGCACAGCATTTGAAGACCCCACCCACTTAGTCCGGTCATTTTCCCACACAGCAGACAAAGTGGCCAATTTGTGTCTGCTGCAGGCACTGCCAATTGTGCCCGCTAGATGGCGCCCAGCCGCCCGACAGTCGAGATTCGAACCGGGGTGTTTTAACATATTCTGTATTATTTATCATAATTACATATATTTATTTAGCAATACATACTTTTCTATACTATACATAGATTATATACATATTTTATCCTATACATATTTATATGCTGTACATACAGTTGCAATGAAAAATATTCAATGTGTATGTATATATCATTATCATAACTCTGCAGAACTATCCAAATTCTTTCTGGTGTATTTTACTCAACCCTTACTCTGCTTCTTGGTCAGGAATGGTGTATGTCAGCCATAAGGTCCTTCGTTATTAAGTGATCATCTTATGGTTGCCATTGACACATTTGTCCTATTCTTTATCAGGTCATGCTGTAAGTCTTCTGCAGTAACACAGGCATTTTTCTTTGTTGTCCTAATGAGACTGCTTAGACGCCTGAACTTTTCTCACAGCCAGGCAGGCACATGCACCATAAGTCTGGAACTTCCAGATAGTATTCTCAGTGATGTCTCTAAAAATGATCTTAAAATTCTCATACTTGTTGCCCATTTGGATCAGATAAATGATCTCCTCTCTCAGCTTTTGTGACAGCTCCTTAGTTTTTCCCATTTTCACAGAACACCATGAACACATGTTTATATAACACATTACAGCTGAATCAAATTAAGGGTCATTATTAAGTTCCCAATAGTTTCCTCAAAGGTTTTAGGATCAGCAATGTTATGTAGGGGTTGAATAATTGTAACATGGCAGTATTAACAAATATCCTGCTACTCTAAAATACAACATCATTCATTTGCTTTGTTCATTTGCTGTATCATTTAACTGATAAGGAGATAAGTTAAAGCAAAATCTAGCTCTGCAAAAAAAAGGTTAGCGTTATAAATCCTTATTTTCTTTGATTGAATATTTTTAATTGCAACTGCATATTCTATAGCATAATAATGGAGTAATGTACAGTACAAGGACAACAGAATTTATTTTCATAGGCTAAAGAGAAAATAAATCTGGGCATTTTAAAGCCCTGCGAAGCTCTGCAACAAACTGGCAACGTGTCTGAAGTGTTCCTGCCTTGTGCCCAGTGTTCCTGCCCAGCTGCAACACTGACCAGGGTAAAATAGTTGATAAAAATGAAATAAAATGAAAATATAAATTAAATAATAAAATAATAAAATTCCATATTTGCTATATTGAGTTTTATCTATTATTAAGCCAAACAAACAATAGTAGTTAAAACAGTAAAGATTAATTTAAGGTTCTTATGCTTTTCCTGAGGTTCACTTCTGCTACAATGTGTGGGGATTAGGTTTAAGTATTTCTCTAATAAAAATCACAATGCAGCATTAATAATTGTATATTATTATAAAAATGTGTTTTTACTTCAGTCTTTTCAGGTTTGAAGTGCTTATGCATGATCAGGGTCAAATGAAAGGGAAAAACATGTCCTTTTTACACAAAACCTGGAAAATCTGCAAATAATAAGATGCATGAAACACAGCTTTGGTCATTAGATGGAATGACGGCGGAGCCCAAACCAAAATGCAATAAAGTGATGAATGAAGAGGGAGAATAAAAACCTGAGTGCTGGGTAACAAAAGACAACAAGGACATCTGGTGGTGAAAAAAAAACACAGTGGACTGATACAGAGTGTGTAGACCTGCCTAACTGCAGAAACACAGAGGTGCTTAAACACAGGGCCTGCAGTTCAAATAAAGTAAAGCTGTGAGTTACTGTTATTGAAATTCACCTAAATGAAAGCATAAATTGCCATATGTGCTACACTAATAGCTAATCAGACCCAAAAAAGGGGAGAAAAAAAACCCCACACACAGCTCTAAACTGGTTTCTGCTAATCTATTGCTGATTTTCAGAGAAGAACATCAAATCCTGGTTGCCGATCAACTAAAACCAGCAGAAATGTGTCACAATCAATCAGGTTGGTGCAGTTTATGTAGAATTTTGTGAACATAACTATGCTGCAGAAGCAGCGGGTACTGATCAACTAATCCATAGATTATAAAACTTCATAAAATAGATTTAAATTAAATTTGCAATCAGAGCAAAAGTCTAATCACAAATAAAAAACTTTACAACTAGCCAATCTCAATATGACAACATATATACATATTTATATACACTTACAAAAAATTCACCACACTGGATCTGCTTATAGTAGGTAAATGACAGTGTAATTAAAATTGGTTAACTGAAATGTAACCAAATGTCCTGAGCACAATTCTTAGCTACTTTTATTCTCTTGTATTAAAATATTTAGGTACTATTAAATGCATGTTTTCTTTTGAATCATGGGATTTTAGTAATTAGCACTTGTACTTTAATTATTCTACTATAGAAGAGTCATGGACAATTTTGTATCTCCAATTCACCTCACTTGCCTGTCTAACTGTGGGAGGAAACCGGAGCTCCCAGAGAAGAACCACGAAGGCATGGGGGAGAACATGCAAACTCCACACAGAAAGGACCCGGACCGCCCCACCTGGAGATAGAACCCAGGAACTTCTTGCTGTGAGTCCTTCCACTGAGCCACCGTGCCGCCCGCTAGCTGTTTACAAACCAAATCACATACTGCAAAGTGTGTTGTTCTATGGAAATTCTTGAGACGCAAGTAAAATTGATTTTACATTTTCAGCATTTAGCAGACGCTTTTATCCAAAGCGACTTACACAATGAGCGAAACACAATGAGCAATTGAGGGTTAAGGGCCTTGCTCAGGGACCCAACAGTGGCAACTTGGTGGTGGCGGGGCTTGAACCGGCAACCTTCTGTTTACTAGTCCAGTACCTTAACCACTGAGCTATCACAAAATATAAATATATTTTTATATACTGTCTATTATTAAATATCACGTCTCCATCTGTAAAAAAGAAAACTAAGTGTATAAAGGGGTTCCAAATTGCAAATTAAAGAACACTCAAATTAAAATTAGAGAATATTTTACATACAAAATTATAATGGTTACAAATTTACATTTTCAGCTGAACTTTCCAGTGGAATTTTAGCCCTTAATATTGGCCCAATTTACTAGCATTTTCTGACATAAAAATGCCAGGCAGAATTCTGACAGCAGAAAGTCAGACCCCACTGTACTGCAGATGATAGACAGTGCAGTGAGTTCTGGCTGTTTTTTGCTTGCCTTTCTTTATTCTGAATATATTCCTTTCAGTTTGTCCCGTACCTTCTGTCTTTTTTGGCAGACAGAGGGCAAAGTTCAAATATGACATAGAGGATTTGAGGTCACCCTGGCATGTCCTCTGCCAAATGACGCATAGCCAGCCATCAACAGCAAGTGACCCGTATCTGAAGGGGGCTTCTGTCAGCCAATCATGTGACTGCTGAATCATAATGATTACCTGTGCAAGCTTCACACTTGCCACTGACAGTCAGACAAGCTGTGTGTGTATGTGTGTATGTGTGTGTGTGTGTACATGCACCATAAATTTTATAAATTAATATGACTATTGGTTTAATCTGACAAATAAAAAGAAAAAGTAAGAGAGACTAAAAAGAGACACACGTCTGGCATGAGCATGAGAGTATGAGTGCAATGCAGAGAAGAAAAAATGCGACACACAGACACACACACACACACACACACACACACACACACACACAGACACACAGACACACAGACACACAAACTCACTCACTTTCTTAACTGCTCATTCACTTAGGGTACAGCACTTCTTATCAGTTGTTAAAAATAATATTGTTGTTTTTTTTTTTCAAATAATCACTTCACACAATGTCACACAACATAAGTGTTTTCATTTTAAGATCCTGTGTAATTGGTTATAGTGTTAAATGAAAGTCTTATAAATAATAGAACAATTTTTCATCAATTCCACTTTGGTTAGGAGCATGAAAATTATGAATTTTATTTTAATAACACAGTAATAGTGTTTCAATACAGAATAAAGCATGTTAAATTAAAATGCCGCTTCAGTTTAGAGGCATTAGAATCATTGGTAGGCATGTGGGTTTGTAATACAGAAACATTGAAATAAAGGGGCAGCATCATTTATTTGAATTATTTGAGGAGTTTATTTTGAACTTTATATGCAGGTCTATGTAAATTAGTCCTGATATTACTCTAAAATTGCTTTAAATGATTAAATTATAACATGTATGGGACCCTGCAAATAATGCATTACCTACTGTTGTGGGTGACTAGTAACTAAGTAAAACACTATAGAGAAAACTATGAAAGCTCTTTTAGAAAACTATTAGCTTGAGATCACAAGATAAAAAGAAATGACACCCAGAAAAACTATTTCTGTAGTTCAGTAGAAAACTGATTAAACGCTTTATTTTCTCTGTTAAATTTCATCCCAACAGTAAAAAACTACCATTAAGTAAAGTTAATAATTATGCTTGTCACTGAAAGACACCTTGAGGTAAACAGAAAGCCACACATACACTTAGATCTCTTGGAGAATGTCTGCTGGAAAAAAGCCAAGCTTGCGTCCAGTGCTGACCTTTGTATAGCCGTTGACCTCCTCTCCTTTCTTAACTACAATCTGCACAAAAGCATATTCAAAAATAGATGCTAATGCACACAGAATTCATAAATACTGCACAAATGTAGCAAAAACAAAATCACACAATGAATATTTTCCTTCTAATGAGAATGTAGTCAAGCCAGGTCGTTTTAGGAGTCTGAAGTAAACATAAAAAAAAAAAAAAAAAAAAAAAATCTAAATTAAATTGAGCCATTCGGGTGGTGCAGTGGTCTTTTAAGCTAGCCCACCACTAGGGTGCAGTCAGATAATTTGGGACACAGTTGGTAGATTACCAAGAAAAAACGTTAAATTCCAAAGACTACTTAAGTGATACTTTTAAAATTTGTTATGGATCTCACTATGTTTCTATAAAGAAAATGAGTTGCCAAGTAAAAACGTTGGACCTTTAATTACATCAAGAAGCCCCACATCACTCCAGTGACATGTTCGGGTAAAGTGGGACAGCTGGTAAGTTTAAAAAAACAAAAAAAACTTATTTTATTACTTATTTGTAAACAATTGAACTAAGTAATAAGCTTAGAGGGGCATTTTTTGCAAAGAATACATTTATTAAGTTACTACTACTACACTGAAAAAGCATTTAATTTAATCAATCTAGTTAAATTGTTTGTTTTATGTTCATAAAATGATTTAAACCCTGAAAGAAATGAAACACTATATACATTTATACTCATACTTGGACTACAGACTTTCACAGTAGGAGCCTGTAACTTATTCCACCTGGTGGCTTAGAAACCTGTTGATTTCACTCCAGAAAAGTGTCCTATTTGACCCAATTTATCTTATGCATGGGATAACCACTGAAAATCCTTTTCTCATAAAAAGTAAAGCATATTGTTATAATATTTTTCAACTAGGTAATAAAATGCAACATCATACACACATTTTGGTGTTATACACTTATTGTTTTAGCTGCAGTAATCTTATTAACATAAATAGAAAACCAACATGCTACATGACCTACATTGCACATCCTGAGACCAGTGATTTTTTAAATAACATGTTTGGTGCTTGACTGCTAATATTTAAACTGGCCATGGTGTAAAAAACGTATTTATCCAACTATGCCTGACATCTCAAATTACTTACACCCTTTAATCAAGTCAGTGTTTATTTTGTTCAGTTCTGCTGTTAATATCCCCATTTTGCTTTTGCTTTACTGCCACCACTGTAAACTGGGCACTGAATTTAATAGATCTGGACAGGAAACTCATGGCATTCATTTTGCATACACATTTGCTGGCAAAAATGTAATTTAGTGTGAACTCTATATATTCCAACCTGGTCTTTCTTCAGTGTGATTTGGCCCATCTCACGATTTCCAACAAAAGAGCGTGTCACCATGTACACACATTCCCCTGAGCGGACACGGATTATGTAGTTGGCTGGAAAGAAGCCTGTTTTCTCACCAACCCGACCCTGTAATAAAAACACACAAGTATCATGTACAGAAAACGGTGATCACGAACTGTTGAACAGCTGACGTCTTACTAGTGTAATTAATAGGAAAGGTAAAACACACATTACATTCCAAATTTGTTTATATTTAGACAACACAGTTAAAAGATTGTATTTCAGTTAAATAGTTCAGATAAAGTTCACAAATCACTGATCCTTATTTTTAGTTCATTTTACAGAACACCCCTCCCTCTGTACCAGCTTTATAAAGTGGGATCATTGTTTTTCTTCATTGGATTAGCAAATATTCAGTTAAAAGAAAATCAGTGATCCCACTTTTTAGAGGTTTGTAGCTGTGAATATGATTTAGACGAATCTTGAGATATACTTACTCTCCACCACTCTTCATTGGAATCGTCTATTACTGTTACACGATCACCTGGACTAAAAAACAAATGCACACAAACACAAAATTCCCTTAACTGTCAGCAGGTACAAGTATAATAACATTTTAGTGTGTAACATAATTTCTGGGGAACTATACGTTACACATAGACACCTACTGTACCATATATAAGCTAAGACTCTGTGAAATCTTCTGTTTCATTACAATTAGAAATGTGTTAGTATTGAAATATCACAGTATAAAGTATTATTTATACTTATGAATTACTATAATGACCTGCATGGTCAATGTGGACCAGGCTGACTCTCAATATTCAGGGCACGCAAGTCATCACACTTTAATAAACTAACATTAATAAATAAATACAAGTAAAAGAAATGAACTGTGTAAATGTAAGAATTATAGTAATTATCACTTAACTTTTCTTACTCTTCATACTTAAGTTCTTCCCGTCAGAACCAACCGCATTCACATAATTATGCTATGCTGTTTGTCATTAATATTCAGTTTTCTATGAATGGTGGCACTGTGGCTCGGTGGGTAGCACTGTTGCCTCACAGCATAAAGGTCCTGGGTTCGATCCCCAGGCATGGCAGTCCGGGTCCTTTCTGTGTGGAGTTTGCATGTTCTCCAAGTGTCTGCATGGGTTTTCTCCGGGAGCTCCGGTTTTCTCCCACAGTCCAAAAACATGCAGTCAGGTTAATTGGAGACCCTAAATTGCCCTATAGGTGAGTGTGTGTGTGTATGTGTGAGTGTGTGTGTGTATGTGTGAGTGTGAGTGTGTGAGTGTGAGTGTGTATGTGTGAGTGTGAGTGTGTGAGTGTGAGTGTGAGTGTGAGTGTCTGCCCTGCGATGGACTGGCGCCCCGTCCAGGGTGTTACTGTGTGCCTTGCGCCCATTGAAAAGCTGGGATAAGCTCCAGCACTCCCCACGCGACCCTAATTGGATAAGCGGTTAAGAAAGTGAGTGAGTGAGTTTTCTAAGAAGTGTCAATGTCATGTATAGGTCAAAAATGCACACAATTAAATAAGATACAAGTGAAAACATTATGATGGAACCAAAGCTGACCAATGTGTCAATCAAGCCTCTATGCCAATAAAAAACTGAGAAATTTTACATTCAGAAAGAGAATCTAAATAAACTAATTATACAAGAAACCCAGTTAACCAGACGTATTTAAACAAGCATTCAATAAAGCTTTCAGCTAAGATAAGTGTTCAGCTAAATAATTATTTGGAATCTCACTTACTAAAAGTCAAGGTCGTCTTTCTCAATGGCTTTAAAATGGTACAGGGCCAGGTAGTAATGGACCTGAGAGAAGACCCCCAGTTTTCCTGACTGTGGTTTCTTTGTCTGTGAAACAATAATACAGAAAAATCTGTAGTCATAATCATGTCCTATTCACTATGATTCTAAATGGAAAACTGGTTATAAGCAGTTCTTAATGTTAGAACTGTAAAGACACAATTATTTCTACATGAACATTACTGAGTTGTAGTGTCTAACCTTGTCATCTGCAGCCAACTTCTCTTTCTCATGGATTACTGGACAGAGATCATGGTGTTATTCAAACTGCTGTGTTTTCACATTGCTTTGATTGCATACATAATGTACAAATGTTATTTCACTATAATTTACCTCCTTCTCCTTCTTCCTCAGTTTTAGGTTGTGATTCTTCATCTTCCAGCATCATCTGTTAAATAGAAATATTTATTGAGTGGCACAGATAATGCAATCAAACACATTGAAGGATTTCCATTGTAGAATATTTATTTCTGCTCATGCACGTGATGATGCACACACACTTACACCGATCAAGCATAACATTATGATCACCTTCCTAATATTGTGTTGGTCCCCCTTTTGCTGCCAAAACAGCCCTCAACTGTGATGCACTGTGTATTCTGACACCTTTCTATCAGAACCAGCATTAACTTCTTCAGCAGTTTGAGCTACAGTAGCTCGTCTGTTGGATCGGACCACACGGCCCAGCCTTCGCTCCCCACGTGCATCAATGAGCCTTGGTCGCCCATGACTCTGTCGTTGATTTACCACTGTTCCTTCCTTGGACCACTTTTGATGGATACTGACCACTGCAGACCAGGAACAGCCCACAAGAGCTGCAGTTTTGGAGATGTTCTGACCCAGTCGTCTAGCCATCACAATTTGGCCCCTGTCAAACTCGCTCAAATCCTTACGCTTGTTCATTTTTCCTGCTTCTAACACATCAACTTTGAGGATAAAATGTTCACTTGCTGCCTAATATATCCCACCCACTAACAGGTGCTGTGATGAGATAATCAGGGTTATTCACTTCACCTGTCAGTAGTCATTATGTTATGCCTCGTCGGTGTATACTGAAATTATCAATAGTCTCTCTTTGAGCCCTAGTTTAGTGTATCTAATACCCTAAAATCATGCAAAAACTGCAACCAGTGGGTTTTCTCTTTTTAAAAATGTATTTATTTATTTATTGCCAGTATCAACGGTTCCAGTACCTTACATATGTTTGAACTAATAGTACTATGTTTGGTACTTTCCGTGGGATGTGTAGGAGTTCTGGTGACTTCTTTTGAGGTCAGTTCCTGTCCTAAAACATGCTGTGAAAAGCAAAATGCGGGCTTTTAAGCTTACATTTTTCTTGTCCTCTTTTTTCCGTGCTTTATTTGCCATTATAACTCCAATACGAAGAGTCTCGAAGACTGGGTCAGTGCGGTTAGACTGTGCTACAAAAAAGGCAAATGGTTTGTAAACGAATTCAGATGGAATCAGCCAGGGTTGGAATGAGATTATTAGAAACTGGTTGAGAGGATAAACAATTTACAGAATGGAAGCAGCTCTTTAACCGTAGCGTTCTGCTGACCGCTGTAGAGAGGAGAGCTGTATGCCCGTCTGAATCCTGGAGGCTGAGACAAGGTCATTGGAAAAAAAAAGTTAATTTATACAATAATTAAGATTAAAAACATGATCTTCTAGGGCAATTTTGTACTTACAATTTTTCCAAAGCACTGTTGGTACTCAACGTAGCTCTGACACTGATGATGAATACTAGTCTTGCAGTTCTTACACCTCAGTGCAAATTTATTATTGACTGCAAGAAGACAAGCCACAAAACATCATATAACTAGTATAACTGTTATACACCAATCAGCCATAACATTAAAACCACCTCCTTGTTTGTACACTGTCCAGGTTATCAGCTTCACTTATCATATAGAAGCACTTTGTAGTTCTACAATTACTGACTGTAGTCTATCTGTTTCTCTACATACTTTTTTTAGCCTGCTTTCATGCTGTTCTTCAATGGTCAGGACCCCCACAGGACCACCACAGAGCAGGTATTATTTGGGTGGTGGATCATTCTCAGCACTGCAGTGACACTGACATGGTGCTGGTGTGTTCGTGTGTGTTGTGCTGGTATGAGTGGATAAGACACAGCAATGCTGATTGTGTATGTTTTTAAACATCTCACTGTCCCTGCTGGACTGAGAATAGTCCACCAACCAAAAATATATCCAGCCAACAGCGCCCCGTGGGCAGCGTCCTGTGACCACTGATGAAAGTCTAGAAGATGACCACCTTAAACAACAGCAATAAATGAGCGATCGTCTCAGACTTTACATCTACAAAATGGACCAACTAGGTAGGAGTGTCTAATAGAGTGGACAGTGAGTGGACACGGTATTTAAAAACTCCAGCAGCACTGCTGTGTCTGATCCACTCATCAGACAACACACACTAACACACAACACACACTAACACACCACCACCATGTCAGTGTCACTGCAGTGCTGAGAATGATCCACCACCTAAATAATACCTGCTCTGTAGTGGTCCTGGGAGAGTCCTGACCATTGAAGAACAGCATGAAGGGGGCTAACAAAGCATGCAGAGGAACAGACGGACTACAGTCAGTAATTCTAGAACTACAAAGTGCTTCTATATCAGGGGTGGGCAATTCAATTTTAGAAGGGGCCACATAAGAAACTGGGACTGTTGTGGAGGGCCGGACCAATAAGGTGAACTTAATTCTGCTCAATATTAATTTTATCTCTTTATTTACATTTACATTTTCAGCATTTAGCGTTGACATCTTTATCCAAAGCGACTTACATTACAGTTACAGTATACAGTCTGAGCAATTGAGGGTTAAGGGCCTTGCTCAAGGGCCCAACAGCAGCAACCTGGCAGTGGAGGGGCTTGAACCAGCGACCTTGTATTTACTAGTCCAGTACCTTAAGCATTAGGCTTAAGATAAGACTGTTAGATAACCGCTGATTTTATGATGTATGTCTCATAATGCTATGTTTATATTTGTTTTATATTTCATGTTTTTTTTATATTACTCTTTTTCTGTAGCACTTTAGATTTGTTTTCAAATGTAAAGTGCGTTATAAATAAAATGTATTATTATTATTATTAGGCTACAACTGCCCACTCTTTATGAGAAGCAGTAAATTGTACAGTTCTAATAAGCTGTTAATGTTTAGATGTTACAATCAGGAAATTAGAAGTAGGCAGAGAAAAAACATCAACATTATTTTACTTTTTAAACAAATAAAAAGCAAAAAAAACTAAACAAAAAAAACAAATGTGAACAAATGTGCAGATTTTTAAACTACTTTGTTTTGAGTCTAATTACCACATTTGTTTTTCAGTCCTTTGTTATTGTTGGATATTCTTTTTACAATCACAAAGCTGGTCCTGACTGCTTCAGTTCTGGTTGTGTTAAACTTTATAAAAAGTATTTGTTGCTTTTGCCGTTTAGTTAGTGAAGCTTCAGGTGTGACGCTCCGCATCGTTCATGTTGTTGTATTTCTCTGTTTAGTAACAGCGATTTAAAGCCTAAATTGTGATCGTTAAACAGCGTTACATCTGACTTCAGTGAATAAATACTTCAGAAGTTCACGTCTTGTTAAAAACTCCACCGTCAGTCCAAGGACGGATTAAGGATAGTCTGGGCCCCTGGGCAAAGAGTTGAATCGCATATTTGCAACAAAACGTCTGTTATGAAATATGGTAGCTTGCCTGGCAATTTGTAGGTCCCTAGAAAGTCAAGGAGCCATGGTAAACGACTTCTATGGAAGTCAAGGGCCCCATAGCAGGGGCCCTCGTGATCAAGGGCCCTCTAATGGTATGTCCTGCTCTTCTCTAGGGCCCCCTGGTAGGGGCTCTCATAACCAGGGCCCTCTAAAAATATGCCCCCCTCTTTCCTAGGACCCCTAATAGCCAGAAGTCGAAGTCAGAGCAGTGCCACAACGCCTCATCCATTTTCATAAGGGGCCCAAAAGCATGGCTAGGGGCCCCAAAAGCATGCCAAGAGGCCCTGGGGTCAAAGTCCCTAATAGTCAGAGGATCCTTAAAATGGAGGGCCCTCGGAAATAAAAATATATTGTATCATAAATGTTGATAGGCATCGCAAAATGTTTTGGGCCAGGGCCCCCCCGGGGCCCCCTGACCTCAAGGGCCCCTGGGCGCTGGCCCCACTGGCCCGGTCAGTAATCCAGCCATGCGTCAGTCACACTCAGTTCTGTTCGCATTACGGTGAAGCTGATACACTCGCACACACGAAAACGAAACCTACGGATATTTAAAGACACAGCGCTCCCGTCAAAATCAATCCTGTTATATTGCATGTTTGATGTACATTTATTTACGTCTGATTTTTAATTGCCTCGAACCTCATGCGGGCCGGTTACGGATGTCTCACGGGCCGTACAATGCCCAGGTCTGTTCTATATGGTAAGTGTCGCTGTTAACATTGGACAGTGTGTGTAGAAACAAAGAGGTGGTTTTAATGTTATGGCTGATCGGTGTATATAAACACCCACTCAAACTAAACAAGATGACAGCATAACAATATTTGAGGAAGTTAAACAAGAACACTTACGAACAATCATGCGAGCGCATACATCACAGAATGTGGACCTCTTGAAGTAGTGGTCCTTAAATTTGTGTGGTTTTTTATTGAAAGGTTTGACAGGTTCAGGAGGAGGAGACTCTTCTTTCTCCTCCTCATCAACTTCTTCATCATAGATAAAGTAGACCTAAAAGAAGGAACCAAGAGAACATCAGCATTCCCAGGTAAGAAGCTGTGAAACATCTTTTGACCACACACATACACTTATAAGGACAAAATGCCTATCATCCACATTATTAACAATTCATTTATTTTCATAAAGCGCTCCATTCTGGTTGGTGCTGTGGTTGACCTGGAAACATTGGCTGTAAAGCAGAACATCCTGTGCAGAGAGTCAACCAATTACAGGCCAACTCAGACTTATGCTTTTACTTACTCACATCTAGGGGTAATTTAGAATAATAAAGCGACCTTCTTTGTGTATTTTGGGCAAGGACGGATTTAGGATAGTCTGGGCCCCTGGGCAAAGAGTTGCTAATCCTGAGTTCATTCTTAATACGAGCCAGTTTGGAGAATGAACGCTCCCCTTCACAATTTGTGATAGGCATAGTCAAAAAAAGTTTAAGTGCTATATAGACATTTGGAAAGGTTGACTGTAAATTCAAATGTATCATGGTTTTGAGCATTTTACTAGGACATTTTTCTTTTTCTGTTATGAATGATTTGTATTGTATCAATTCATCTGCCAGGCTCATGTTCAGATCTGAAGGATATGCTGCAGCGAGTGAGTTAGCCTTTAAAGTGAGCTCACTGTTGGACATATTGTCAGGCATGAAAAGAACATCAAATAGCTCAGTTAAGTGTGTGTATGCATTCAAACGGTGGTTGAGACAGGACACAAGTTTATCAATGACAACATTGAAAGTTTCGATCCGAAACTTGTCCTTTCCGTTAAATGCTACACCTGGCTCTGCACTATCATCAGACATAATTTTGCGCTTCTTTGTACGCTGGAGGTCATGCCTGTACCCTTGGGAGACAGCAGTGGTGACATTTAAAGCTGCCCCTTCAAACACCTCAAAGTTATCTCTCTGTGCTGCCACAAAGTCTCGTAAAGACAAGAGAAGTTGTGTAGCTGTACATATGTCAATATCATGCTTCTGCAGCTGCAGGCTTGTGGCTTGGAACCTCTGTAGTATTGTGTCCCAGAAGTATGCCATGAAGGCCATCTCCAACGTGTCCAATTTGTCACAGAGTGCAGAGGCTTCACTTCGAGTTACACATTTCTCCTCCATATCTTTAGACATATCATTCAATGCCTCTCTCAGTTGTGCATAATATTTCCAAAGAGCCTTAGTTGACTCAGCTCGTGCGCTCCATCGAGTACCTGACAGTGATTTCAGTGTGAGTTTGATATCAGTATCACGGAAAACCTTTCCCCACCTGTGTGTAGATGATGCACAAAATGTGTACATTGCCTGTACAAAGTCAAAAAAACGTCCAGCTTCTGGGCTACTGTCAACAGCATTGATACCAACTAAATTCAGTGAATGTGCTGCACAGGGGACATAACAAATCAAAGGGTTTCTTTGTTTAAGATGAGCTTGGACTCCATTTTACTTTCCCGACATGTTACTTGCATTATCATATGACTGGCCCCTACAGTTGGATAAGTCTAGGCCCAGATTCTCCACCATAGCAACGACACACTCTGCCAAACTGTCCCCACTATGGTTTTCAATAGGCTCAAAAGCTAGAAAACGCTCAACTACATGTCCGTCATTATTAACAAACCTGAAAATAAAAGTAAGTTGGTCCACATGAGCAAGGTCTGGAGTGGAGTCAACTATAACAGAGAAGTATTTTGGCTAGAGCCCAAAAGCATGGCTAGGGGCCCCAAAAGCATGGCTAGGGCCCCCAAGAGGCCCTGGGGTCAAAGTCCCTAATAGTCAGAGGATCCTTAAAATGTAGGGCCCTCGGAAATAAAAAATATATTGTATCATAAATGTTGATAGGCATCGCAAAATGTTTTGGGCCAGGGCCCCCCCCCGAGGCCCCCTGACCTCAAGGGCCCCTGGGCGCTGTCCCCACTGGCCCGGTCAGTAATCCAGCCATGATTTTGGGAAGTGAAAGGAACCAAATATAAAGGAGACCATGCAGAACTCTTTACAGACAATGACAGTTCAGTTCAAACCTGGGTTCCCACTGTCAGTGCCACAGTGCAACCAAGTTTTAATATCAAACACAGTCATGGACAATTTTGTATCTCCAATTTACCTCACTTGCATGTCTTTGGACTGTGGAGCTCCTGGAGGAAACCCACACAGACACAAGGAGAACACGCAAACTCCACACAGATAGGACCTGGACCGCCCCACCTGGGGATTGAACCCAGGAACTTCTTGCTGTGAGGCGACAGTTCTACAAACTGAGCCACCGTGCCGGCCAAAAATTCTTAAATAGACAAACAGTTTTGACTATGTCTTAAACAGAAATGTAATCCTCCTTATTACATTGGTTCTCAGTTCAATGGCACTTGTTTACAGTTCTAAATTTGCTGAGAATGTGTAAACAGTTAACAAAGCCAAGGGGCTTCAAACCCAGACCTCCAGTCTAACAGCTGTCCACTAAGACCGTCCACAGCTGTTACACAGGGATGTAATAAAGTGAGGAGCCTATGTATAGAGCTGAGCTTTTGGGCTTGTAGGTTACAAATATGCAAGTACACTGCTTCACCAGCACATGGCACCAGACCAGTCAAGGACTATGGCAATAAGAATGGTAACATCTACCACAAACCTGTTAACATGGCGACCAAAACAAAAAGCTAGACAATCCATTTCCTCCACCTCCTTATGCACCCACCATCAGAGGTATTATACATGAACCTGGAGGAACAGTTTAAAATATTCCCACAGGCAACACCGTTTCCAACATTCACTTCAAACCAAAACTACAGTAGTTGGGAGGAAGGATGAAGTATCTGAAGAAAACCTATGCAAAGTCCCAAACAGTAACTAAAGATGAAGATCCATCACAGGTCTTCAGTGCTTCTAAATCAGTGGCACCAACATGAACTCAACACTTTGCACAGAAAAAAAAATAATGAAAATACATATAATGTCATATAATTAACTCCTGAATAGTGTGATGTTGGGGAAAGTATGGCTGAAGCCCTGCCATGGACTGGCAGCCTGTCCAGGGTGTTCCTCCCCGGTGAAACCAAAACAGCCGTGACACTGACCAGAATAAATCGGTAAATGAAAATGAATTGTAATTTTAATTTGCTGAACCGTAATTAAACAGAACCCAGGTGTAGGTTTACAGGAAATGAGGTCTGTGTGTGAGGTGACTGAACCCACCGTGTTGTTATCGTCCCTCACCACATTATCAAGAATGGGTGGATTATCATAAAGGTCCAGTGAATCCTTATCATCCAGTCTGTAATGCAGTAGAAAGCTGAGGTGAAACGTCTGATGTAAAAGAATATTTCAGTACATTTGACACTTTAATTTGTGTGAAAAATAAACTATGAATTCTCAATTAAGATCTAAATAAACTTAATAACCACACAACCTGCCAGTAGCACCTTTACACTTTAATTTCAGTTAGCTGAGAGCAGATGCAATTAAAGGATAAAGGAAGGAAACGTAAGAGGAGCAAAGCTATACTGGATAGTACTTACTGATCATCCAGTGACATGATGAATGTAGATGGGCTGCAGAACTCCGGTACAACCAGCAGAGGGCGCTGTAGCGTAAACTCAAGACTTTCCTGTTACACAACAGTCTGATTTAAAATGAGTGGCACCCTTGGTAAAGATGGGTATAAAAAAGCAGAAGTTAACCAACTAAATCTTATAATAAAAATAAAATTAATCTAATGTTTATTATTAAGAAAAAAACGTATAAAATATATTCCAAAACAAAATGCTGTGTCAAAACACGTCCAGCTATAAAATCTGTCTAAACAAAATGCAACTAAAATTTTTTTTCCATTTATATTTTATTACCTGAGGTAAAACTTAAACTTGTTTCACAGAGGGTATAAATATGTGAGGAAAGAGTCCAAATTCTCTTAGCTATCATTTAACATAAGGAAGATTTAAAACATACAAATACAATTTTTTAAGTTTTGTCGATTGGTCAGGTGTCTACACACGATAGGCTGTGATGGGTTGGCAGCCTGTCCAAAGTAGTCCTGCCTTGCTACCACTTTTCCCCCTGGAACCTGACCAGGACAGTCATTGAACATTACATTTTGAGTATTTAGCAGATGATTTTATCTAAAGCGACTTACATTACTGTGACAGTACAGTATATTGTCTAAGCAAAGGAGGGTTCAGGGCCTTGCTCAAGGGCCCAACAGTGGCAACCTGGCAGTAGTGGGGCTTGAACCATCGGTCAAAGCAAGGCCACTTCCACATGCACCCAAGTTGATGTCTATGGTTTTACCAAACAGTTATTTTAAACAAAGGTCAGGTCAAGGTTGCCAGAAGTCAGAAATCAACATTCTTTAAAGGTATCGTAAATTTTGGTTACTACAAGGTCATTATGCTAATCATAACTGATGCATTCAACATTTGTACTACGAGTAACTATCGTCAGCCCGATGTTTAATACATCCCTGACTCTCACATGCACAACTGTCATGTTTGAGAGGTGGTTCTAATGTTTTGGCTAATCAGTGTACAGTTAATATTAAATGAAGTATGTATAAAAACTTCTGTCTGAAGATTGTGTGTTTATTTGGATTGGAAAGGACCCAGACTGGGGCCGCTCGGGTGGGGCAGTGGTAAAAACCCACGTTTGAACCAGAGCTGGGAACCTCGAATACATCGTATCGAATCGCAGCTCTGCCTGCAGGCTAAGCTGAGCAGCGACATGAACAACGATTGGCCTGTTGTTCAGATATGGGCGGGACTAAACCGGATGGGGTCTCTCTCTCATGCAATTACGACCTCTGCTGGCTGATTGATGGCGCCTGCACAGAGATTAGAAAAAGAGTGCTCTCAGGGTGTCTCTCTCCGTACACAATGCTGAGCTGCACCGATAAGATACATACGGCTGCTGCCCACGTGTCGGAGGGGGCATGGGTTAGCTTCGTTCTCCTCAATCAGAGCAGGGATCGGCATTGGCGGAGAGGAAGCATGATGCAATCGGGCAATTGGACGCGCTAAAAAGGGAGAAAAAGGGGAGAAAATGCATTAAAAAAAAAGAAAAAAAAAAGAAAAATGAATGGACCCAGACTGCCCCACCTGGGGATCAAACCCAGGACCTGCTTGCTGTGAGGCGACAGTGTTAGCCACCGTGCCGCCCTCTGTTTGAAGAAAGCCGCTTATTTTATTTAACCACAAACAAGTTTGCTTTATGTTACTATTGTGGTTCAAACTGGGATCTATGGTCAGTTTAGCAAAAAAAAACGTAGTGGGTTTATCATAACTGGAAAGAAGAGTGTAATCAAATATAATAAAGAATCTTTGACGTTTCTGGGGCGTTTTTTCGTTAATGATTTTGAAAGTGTGATGCACTGAGCTCTTAATGCTGCTAAAATAAGGTAATGATTGCATCTCCTAGGAGAACAATGATCCAAAACATCCACACAAAAATTGATTAGATGGCCAAAGAATGAAACTTATTTCCAGGGTTATTCTAGTTATTATAAAAACTGTGGGTGAGCTAAAGAGAAGAGTCCTGGAGCCATCATGTCATGAGAAGTTTTATAAGGGTTTTTTGCTCTGTATTCTTCTATATCTTATGGGAAGAGGTGGGAAGGTTCACTGCTGCAGTGTCTCAAATGTATTTTTGTTTTGAAACTTTAGTTTCAGGTTAGAGTATTTTATTGTGGGATTTTGCTTATTAACCAAAGATGTAATAAAGGTAATATTTATTGTATTTCTTATTTACAGTGTTTAGTGAAGCAGGATGGTGATTTACAGTGATTTAAGCCAGAACTGAATTTACTTTAGGGACACTATAGGCTTTGGACTGCCTTATGAGACATTTATTACCATTGCTAGATTTAAAAGTGTAAAACTAAATCTGCTAACATATGTTCAACTCAATAGATCTCTGTCCTTCTGCTTAAATGCATTATTTGTTTCTGTGCACAGAGTGAACTAGCATTAGCTAATTGCATTTCCAATATAGCTGTAATGAGTGTGCCATTAGACAATGTTTCATTAGGTCTGGCTCCAGGGATGACCACAAATCTAATTTGACTGCGAGTCTTAATTGTAGTCCATTTTTGAACAAATGTACAGTTGTGTCAACACCAACTGCACAGAAAAAACGTCTGCATGTTCTAATGAACAGTTATGGTTTATTTGCTTAATTTACAAATTATGGCACATTTAACCCTTCGCCTTTTCTGATATATTTAATGTTGCATATAAAACCAAAAGAAGCACTAAAAATCACATTTAAGAGTATTATTTCACACACCATGAAAATCTGAAATACTAAAGCTGGAATTCGACCATTAAGGTCCAATGTCTTGCGTTTTACTGTATTTATTTGGTCTACATGGAACACCAAACAAATCCCAATACACACAAATACACTCTCCAAAAGTTAAAATCCTAATTCTAATACCATTTATGTTTTAAGATGGTCTTGCTCTGGATCAGAAGGTCTCTGAACAGAAATATGTAGCCTTACCTTAGTCCTCAGATCCTGCAGAGTTAGGTCCCACACTGGCTGGAGTTTCAGGGTAAAAGTGGTCAGTAGAGCTGAACCCAAACCTCCTACCCATTTCCCCAACAGGTGGGGAATTCTGATAGCAATGCACCCATCCCCAAAGAATGAAGCAGGGTGGAGCACAAACAGAATTTTAAACAGCTGCACCTGTCAAAAGTTTACAACAGACTGAAAGAAATGTACAAGCCAATTAAATCGTTTCTTTAAACAAGCTTCTTCAAAGTTTTATCTGGACTCTTTTCTGAATATGACCCATCCTAAATACAAGAGGCTGCTTGGACTGGTCAGTGTAAACGGGTATTAGAAGTGCACATCACTATTTAAGTTATATGGCATTGCAGCAGGATATTGGGTGTGAAAAGAACATTTACATAAGCTTTTTTAAAACCAGAATTTCTGTGATGACACTTTATGTAACATTGACCTTAACAGTAAAACTAATAAAAACAGAATTAAACATAGCATGGGTCATTTATAGTTACGGTTCAAACTTTGGGGGTAAAAGAGCTTTTCGTACTGTATCTCTGAATGGCATTCCATTACTTCTTAGTCCTCTCAGGTTTGGTGGGTGGCTTATCCCACTGGGATGTCCACCGATCAGCCATAACATTAAAACCACCTCCATGTTTCTACACTCACTATCCATTTTATCAGCTCCACTTACCATATAGGAGCAGTTTGTAGTTCTACAATTACTGACTGTTTCTCTGCATGCTTTGTTAGCTCCATTTCATGCTGTTCTTCAATGGTCAGGACTCTCCCAGGACCACCACAGAGCAGGTATTATTTGGGTGGTGGATCATTCTCAACACTGCAGTGACACTGACATGGTGCTGGTATGAGTGGATCAGACACAGCAGCGCTGATGGAGTTTTTAAACACCTCACTGTCACAGCTGGACTGAGAATAGTCCACCAACCAAAAATATCCAGCCAACAGCGCCCCGCCGTGGGCAGCGTCTTGTGACCACTGATGAAGGTCTAGAAGATGACCAACTCAAACAGCAGCAATAGATGAGCGATCGCCTCTGACTTTACATCTACAAGGTGGACTAACCAGGAAGGAGTGTCTAACAGAGTGGACAGTGAGTGGACACGGTATTTAACTCCAGCAGCGCTGCTGTGTCAGTGTCACTGCAGTGCTGAGAATGATCCAACACCCAAATAATACCTGCTCTGTGGTGGTCCTGACCATTGAAGAACAGGGTGAAAGCAGGCTCAAATGGTATGTGTAGAAATAGATGGACTACAGTCAGTGATTGTAGAACTACAAAGTGCTTCTATATGGTAAGTGGAGCTGATAAAATGGACAGTGTAGAAATAGGAAGGTGGTTTTAATGTTATGGCTGATCAGTGTATGTTTTTTTCATTGCCCTTGGGAATCTTAATGTTGTATAGGTTTGTGGTAGGGGGGTGAAAAAAGGGGGTTTCCTTGAAATTACTTGAGTCTTCTGATATCATGCTTTGCACAGATCCCACACACATGCTTTGAACAAAATCTGAACAAAATCTGAACAAAATTTTAACTAAAACATTATTAAAACTTCTCCATGTTTCATGTCTCCATGTTTCATGTCTCCATGTTTCATGTCTCCATGTAAAGTTGTTGTGTTTAAGCAAGACATTTTGTCTGTTTGAAGGACAAATGTCACGTTGTAAAGCCAGAATGTTCTCAGGATTGAAAAAAAACCTAAAGCTTTCCTAAAATGGCTTTGGAAAAAGACAGCAGTATGCCTACTCTTATTTATATTAAAAAAAAAAAAAAAAATAAAAAAAAAAAAAGGTTCAATGATATTTTGGGGCTGCTTTTCTGGTTCTAGCATAGTGGGCCTTAAATCTATGCAAAGCATGATCAAATAGATAACATTATTATTATAGCAAATTTTCTGTTGTGAAAAAATAGCAGAATGATAAATTTTGGGTTTTGAATACTATTTTAATGTAAAAGGTTAATAAATTTACCCTTAATAATTTGGGCCACACAGAGATCTTGCGCTAGAATTCAAATATCAGCTCTCAGCCAGGTGTAGAAAGTGTAGTAACAGAAAGTGTATGCACTTGTGCCTTACTTTCTTGCTCACACACAAAATATAATCTTAAATCTAATAAATGAGTGCAAGGGCCATTTAGGCAATGATGATCAACTGCCACAATCAATACTGAGGATTTGATTTTGCTTACCAGACATCTACACTCTGAGACATGGTAGCATAGTAAGCATTTTTGGTAACGCAAAGCTCTAAGTACTTAAGTTTGATCCCTGTATGTGGTTACATGTAGCTACCATGAATTACTTGGAGTAAGTGTTAAGACATAAAAAAACTGTGCAATGCCCTGGGTTGGACTGTGCTGAGCTGCTGAGCCAGCACATAATCACATGTCTGCATTCCCAAACATCAACTCTTCTCCAGTTCATAATCGTGACAACAGACAAAGTTCTTTTTGGTCATCTTTTATATTTTTAAAAACAAACAAAAATAGAACAGAATAAATGGAATTTACAGTGGACATTTTCCATCTTTGTGCACTTTTAAATACCTCAGATCATTTCCTGCAAAGCTGTCAACAAAAAAAAGCAACATCATGAGGAGAGGGGAAAAAAGTAAGGTAGTGCAGGGAGAGGAGGAGGGAAAGGAGAGATGGATGTGAATGGGTAGTAAAGAAGATTTAACATCCACTGGGGAAGAAAAAAAAAATCACTGAATATATAGATTTCTCATAATCCTTACATCACTTATATAAATATATCCAACAAAAAACTGGAACATTTTTTCATCCGAGAGAGAGAGTGGAAAGATAACAGCGCAATACAGCAGTCCACAACAGCATTAAGGCAAACAGAAAGCAAGAGAGAAAGAGCAGACTGAGCATGAAAGTGAGAAAGAGCTTCCTAAAGTGAGAAACAGAAAAAATAAAAGAAGCTGAGAAAAAAAGAGAGCAAGAGAGAGAATCTGCATATGGTGGCTGATGGAGAGCCAGGATGAAAGAGAGAAAGAAATAGAAGGTGGAGGAGGGTGGAGGGTGGAGGGGATATTGTCTAACATCCAGTATCCAGTGCATGTGTGTCTGCTGCCTGGGAATAAAGCCACAGTCACACCAAATTTTTTGCCCATTTTTAGATGCAAAACGACTGAGTGGAGTGAATCAATTCAGACACTTCACCTCACTGAACAGATCTTACTCGCCACACAACTCTTTCACTATTATCGCCTTCTCGCTACTGCAACACACACACACACGCTCAAGCGACTCTCTCGCTCGCCTATGCGACTCAATCACTCACTCGCCCAGACAACTCACTTGTTTGCTCAGACGACTCACTCGCTGGCTCAGGTGACTCGCTTGCTCGCACACTCACATACTCGCTCACTCAGGCGACTCACTCGCTCGCTCGCTCAGGTGACTCACTCACTCGCATGCTCAGACTCACTTGTTTGCTCTCACAAGCGACCCGCTCACTCTCACAGGCGACTCACTCGCTCGCATGCTCAGTCGACTCGCTTGCTCGCACTCACTCACTCACATACTCGCTCACTCTGGCGACTCACTCACTCGCATGCTCAGACTCACTTGTTTGCTCTCACAAGCGACCCGCTTACTCTCACAGGCGACTCACTCGCTCGCATGCTCAGTCGACTCGCTTGCTCGCCCTCACTCACTCACATACTCGCTCACTTTGGCGACTCACTCACTCGCATGCTCAGACAACTCACCTGTTTGCTCGCACAAACGACTCGCTCAATCACACAGGCGACTCACTCATGCCATTTAGGTACCTTGAACACTGGGAGTTTTGGGGGTATGTGTTACTTAGCAACCTGTTAAGAGTCAGTTATAGCAAGCTATGCTAACCCAGCTTTGATAACTATTAAAAAGCACAAATGCTAGACATCAACGCCAGAATCCAGCCTCCTAACTGACTGCAAATGATGCTGTGACATTTCAATAAATTAATTTTAGTTAGCATGTATATATATTATCAGGCACACATTTACAGTGAGATTGTTCTGCATTTTGGATCTACTGAGGTGCTACAAAGGTCAACATACAGCGCCAAGAAAGCCTAGCTATAGGGTTTGGGTGTATTACTGATGTAAACAAAAACTGAGATAGATTCATCCTATACATGTTTTAATGGAGGTTGTCTTGTGGTGTATTGTACCAGCAACAACAGTATACGCGGCTTGTCTTCTCTGACACATTTAAGCCAGTAAAACAATGACTAACTGATGGCAGACCACCACATTTAGAGAGCAAAGTGTCACTTAGGCAAACTGTCTTTTCTGAAAATGCTTTCGATTTTGTAAACAGGTCCATGGAGAAACCTGCTTTTTGGCACCAAAAGATTTGACACAATTTGGTCACTAGGGCAAGCCAGGTACATTTGACCAGCCAAAACCTGGTTTACAACATGTATTCGTAGTTGAAAGTTCAACAAATCTGAACGTTACATTTAAATTGATGATATCGTATACAAAAACCCAGTGTGACCGTGGCTTCAGTGTGTGTGTGTGTGAGTGTGAGTGTGAGTGTGTGAGTGTGTGAGTGTGTGAGTGTGTGTGTGTGTGTGTGTGTGTGTGTGTGTGAGAGAGTGTGTGTGTGTGTGTGTGTGTGTGTGTGTGTGTGTTTGTATATAAAGTCATTCTATACCAGAACAGAATTACACAATGTCTGTTGTGTGCACTTCTTTAAGAAATGGTACAAAAACAAGATTCGTATGATCTCTTGCCTTTACCCTCTTCAGTTTCCTCTCAAGAATAACTAGCAGCAGATTCATCTTTCCCTCTCTCCATTATTCCTCCTCGCTCCTCTCCTACTTTCCCTTTCTCCCTCCCTCTCTCTCTCTCTCTCCTCACTGTGAGCTAGCTCTCTCCAGCACCCGCAGGTCATAGTTCTTTTTGGCAGCACGCAGTTTGAACAGACTCCCGCTGCTGTTGTTTAGCTTAAAGGAAGCGCTCTGGGCGGCCATGATGTTGGGAAACACCGCCACCACTGTGTAGAGGTGTGCCGGGTCATGGTTGTCATTCTTTCCCCCCGGTCCGCCCCCTCTGGCGCCAGCCAATGGGGCGGTGTTGGCTCCCCTGGGTCCCTGGGGCTCTTTCAGCCACTGGATTCGAGCACCGCACAGCGAGAGCTGGCCGAAGAGCTTCTCGGCTTCAAGGCGTGAGATTCCCTCAGGCAGGTCGGTCACCTCCAGTACACGACTCACCACTGCACAAAAAAACAAACCCATATTTACGTCATTTTTACATTCAAATTCCCACTATGGTTTTCATTTAAGCAGATAAAAACGGGATTCATTAAAACCGATTACAATTGTTAAATCAATTGAGAGTGGATCTGGAATAATAGCGGCATAAAACTAAAATCAGGGTTGTACTAAATTCTGATTCCCCAACAGCACAACAGCGGTAAGCCATAAGATGACTTGGAACGCAATGATTTGTTTGCTTTTTTGGCTGTAATGTGCTTGTCAGTTGACAGTTATCCACTGAATTTCGACAGTGTTATCTAGAAATCTGGAGAGCTAGAAATACAAATCTACGAATTAATGAAGAAAATAAACTCGAGATAAACACAGAACATCACATATCCTTTGGCTGCAGCCCTAAGCAGTATTACAGAATAGCACAGGCAGGTGAAAATGCATAGCAGGAGCAGTACGACCAGTGGGTGATCAGTTGGAAAACACAACAAGGCAGATGATCGCTCTAGAGAAAAAAACCCAAAGAAGAGTTATAGCCAGGAGAAGAAATACAGTTGAGCTAACTGCCACTTGTGCCACCTACTTGATCCACCAGTAATTAAACACCCAGGCTCTCAAAAATAAGAACCAAAAAAGATATACTGTACACAGGTAGCGGACTTTCAAAAATACAAAAAGACACACGACCACTGCACACCACTCCCAAAGGATGGTTCTCTTGTCACAACCACATGGAGAATATGATGCCATGCCACCTCAGGAGGTTGCTCATGTCCAGGATTGTTCTCTTGTGATGGCTAAACTCAAAAATGCTGACCACAATATACAAGAAAAATACCACGCCAACTGGCTGAGTTCCCAGAAACCAGATCAAAAGGATGCCAGCAGAACAACTGACGGTAAAAAGCAGCCTAACGAAACAACAGAGAGAGACAGTCAAACAAGCATGCGGCAAGACATGAACAAAGCCCTGAGTTGAGTTTAAAAATAGCTTCTAAAGGGTGCACCCCCAGATGAATTGACTCATACGTGATACGATTTTAATCAATTAAGGTTGCATAAAATGATGTGTACATAAGGTTTCACATTTAGAAATAAGACTAAATGAGGTGACCCTATTTGATGGATTATGTGATTTTACTGAATTACGATAATTCAGATTTAAGACTAGTTTGGTGTACTGACATAAGATTCCTCATTAACTGTTAGTTGTGATTTGTTTGTTTGTTTATTAGGATTTAACGTCATGTTTTTACACTTTTGGTTACATTCATGACAGGAACGGTAGTCATTCATTACACAAGGTTCATCAATTCACAAGTTTATATCAAGCACAGTCTTGGACAATTTAGTATCTTCAATTCACCTCACTTGCATGTCTTTGGACTGTGGGAGGAAACCAGAGTACCCGGAGTAAACCCACGCAGACACGGGGAGAACATGCAAACTCCACACAGAAAGGACCCGGACCACCCCACCTGGGGTTAGTTGTGAAGAAAATGCACAGGTACAGAGCAACCTATAACATGACTTTATATAATATCAGTCAGCTAAAACAATGAAGAGAGTTAAAGAGAAGCCCACAGCAAAGATTAAAGCAAAGCTGGAAAAACGTTGGAAATGAATTTAGAGCAGAGCTTTCTTTTTTTTTCCAAATGGGACCTGCAACCTACAACCCTTATATATAACATGGTTAATTATGATAACATTTAAATGTACATTTATGCATTATGCTTTTGTCCAATGTGACTTAGAATTGTAACAGGGCCATTCTGCCGAATCGATGCCATTTCCATCCCAAGGACATTATATGTATAAATTAGGGCTGTCAAACGATTAAATTTTTTAATCGCGATTAATCTCAGAATTTCATATAGTTAATCGCGATTAATCGCATAAAAAAACAATCTGTGTAAATGTTATAGAAAACAAGGATTTTTAAGTGAAATGTTACAATTAAAATGGTGAACACATTTTATGCTAAATGTACTGATGTTAAAAACTGCTGGGACAAGAGAAAACTGTAAGGGAGTTTTATTCACTCACATACTAGGCAGTAATACTATCCAATGGTTTAATGGACGTTTCTACACGAAGTGAGTGTGTTTTGACCCTTTGGGGCTTCCATAGTTCATGGACAACGTGCTTGACTCAGCTGTCCGGTGTTCTTTACCGTAACAGAAGGAGTTAATAAAAGTGTTCTGCTCCCGACAACTTGTGAATATAGCGTGTATTTATTTCTTTATTATGCAAGTACATCACTACGACGCTCGGTTACATTATGTTAACAAACCGCAAATGAAAAACGGTGGCAAGTCCGACATTAAAACGTTTGTTCTACCAGTCAAGTCTCAACATGAACTAGAATCTGCGTTAACGGCACTATTTTTTTAAATCGCGTTAAATTGAGATCCCGTTAATGCGTTATTATCGCGTTAACTTCGACAGCCCTAGTATAAATGCATTAACTTTAAAATGCATTTTTTATTTGTCCTGCACATTCATTGAAGTGCAAGTTTGGGATATATAATTTAAAACGTTAATAAAAACTCCCTATAACATTGAAGGAATAGTATTTTTTCATGTCACCACTCTGTAACTACACTTTACAATGAAATATAATGAGTGAACTTTTTCAGAAATCCTTCTCCCTTGCATTGTTTTGTGACTCCATATCCCATCTATGTTTTTATGTATTTTGCATAAGAAATTTATTATAATGTGGTTAAATTAGATGTTTTAGTCATGTCCTCAGTGTTCTTATCCTTTTAGCATGAACTCCATGCTACTATATTTTATGTATTTGCTAATTCTATGCTAAAACCTCAGTCCTGTTACTTTCAGTCCTGTTACAAATAAAGCCTACCACTTAAAAACCTTGTAAAATTTAAACAAGGTTGCCTGAGATTGACAAACACATTCTGAGTAGTTTAATGTAATCGAGTTACTACACGCAAATGGAACCCCTTCGGTGAAATGACCCAACTAAAGAAAATGCAAGTAATTTGGGGTTAAGGGTCTCAGGGGCCTAAAAGTCGCAAATTGGCTATAGTGGGGCTTGATCCAACAACATTCAGATTTCAAGGCCAGTACCTTAACCACTGAGCTACTCATTTTTTTCATTTCCGCCTGTGGTCCCGTCTGGGACATAGGCCGCCGACAAGCTCTCTCCAGGCATCACGGTTCCGGGCGAGTCTCTCCAGCTGTCCCCACGTCTTGCCCATCTGCTTGGCATCTGCATCCAGGTCTCGGCGCCAGGTATTTCTAGGCCGTCCTCTCTTCCTCTTCCCTTGGGGGTTCCAGGTGAGGGATTGTTTGGTGATGTTGGATGTAGGTTTGCGGAGGGTGTGGCCAATCCATTGCCAGCGTCTCTGAAGGATGTCTTGGTCAACAGGCTGCTGCTTTGTTCGTTGCCACAGTTCTACATTGCTGATCTTATCGGGCCAGCGGATCTTTATGATCTTCCTGAGGCAGGTGTTAATAAAGACCTGGATTTTCTTCATGGTGGTGACGGTGGTTCTCCAGGTCTCTGCTCCGTAGAGTAGTACTGGCTTTACTATGGTGTTGAAGAGCCTGATCTTGGTGGTGGTGCTGATCTCGCTGGATCCCCAGATGTTCTTCAGCTGATGGAAGGCTGTTCGTGCTTTACCGATGCGGGTTCTGACATCTGCATCTGTTCCTCCATGGCTGTCCAGGATGCTGCCGAGATAGGTGAAACTATCCACCTCTTCCAGCGCCTCACCCTGGACTGCGATGGGTGTCTCGTTAGATGCATTTGTCTTGAACACCTTGCTCTTCCCTCTGTTGATACTAAGGCCCAGTCTAGCTGAGTTGTCCGCAACGATGCTGGTCTTTTCCTGCATCTGTTGTTGGGTATGGGAGAGGAGAGCCAGGTCATCGGCAAAGTCGAGATCGTCCAACTGCTTCCAAAGTGTCCACTGAATGCCGTTACGCTTCTGGTCTGTAGATGTCTTCATGATCCAGTCTATGGCCAGCAGAAACAGGAAGGGCGAGAGTAAGCAGCCTTGCCTCACTCCGGTTCTTACTTCGAAGGCGTTGGTGAGCTGTCTGCCATGCACTATTCTGCAGGTCATTCCTTCATATGACTTCCTGATGATGTTGGTAATCTTCTCTGGCACTCCGTAGTGTCTCAGTAGTCTCCAGAGGGTCTGCCTATCAACGCTGTCAAACGCCTTTTAGTAGTCGATGAAGTTGACGTAGAGAGGCGAGTTCCATTCCAGGGACTGCTCCAGAATGATGCGCAGGGTTGCGATCTGGTCCGTGCACGATCTTCCCTTACGGAAACCAGCTTGTTGGTCACGAAGCTGCGGGTCAACAGCGTCTTCCATTCTGTTAAGCAGGATGCGGTTAAACACCTTCCCTGGGATGGACAACAGCGTTATCCCTCGGTAATTGGAGCAAGAACTGAGGTCACCTTTCTTGGGGAGTTTAATGAGGTAGCCTTCTTTCCACTCAGTTGGTTCTTCTTCATCTTCCCAGATTTTGCAGAAGAGTGGGTGGAGGAGCTCCACACTGGTCTCGACGTCCGCCTTAAGCGCTTCTGCCGGGATGCTGTCAGGTCCTGCAGACTTGCCGTTCTTCAATTGCTTGATGGCGCTTCGGATCTCTTCCTTCGTGGGTGCACAGCACCTGATTGGTAGGTCGCTTTCGGCTGGCGGTATCTCCGGTGGGTTTGCAGGAGCTGGCCTGTTGAGTAACTCCTGAAAGTGCTCGATCCACCTCTTCTTCTGTCCTTCTTCGTCTGCTATTGCCTCTCCATTCTTGTTCTTTACTGGCCTCTCTGGCTTGGCAAACTTTCCAGATAGTTTCCTGATGATGGAATACAGGTCCTTGGTGCTATTCTGATGCACTGCTTCTTCTGCTTCTATTGCCAGTGACTCTATGTAGCTCCGCTTGTCTACTCTGATGCTTTGCTTGACAATTCTATTAGCTTCTGTATATTCTTCTTGTGCTTTTACTTTTGTTGCTCTTGTTCTGCTGTTGTTCACCATTGCTTTCTTTTCTCTTCTTTCTTCTATCTTCTGTAGCGTCTCTGCTGAGATCCATTCCTTGTGTGTGTAAGATTTGAAGCCCAGAACTTCTTGGCATGTTGAAGTCACCGCTTCTTTCACTTTCTGCCACTTCTGTTCTATCGTCTCATCTTCGAGCAGCTCTTCTAGGACCTGGAACTTGTTGGAGAGGGTGACCTTGAACTCGTCTTTCTTCTTGCTGTTTTTCAGCGTAGCGATGTTATAGCGCTGTCGTTGGCTGGACCCCCCTGTCCAGTTCTTCTTCAGTTTCAGCTTCAATCTAGCCACAAGGAGATGATGGTCGGAAGCAACGTCTGCTCCTCGTTTGACACGTACGTCTTGAAGAGAGCGGCGAAACTTCTTCCCGATGCACACGTGGTCGATCTGGTTTTCCGTCAACAGGTCTGGTGACACCCAAGTCGCCTTGTGTATCCTCCTGTGATGAAAAACACTTCCTCCGATGACCAGGTTACTTGCGGCGCATAGATCGGCAAATCTCTCCCCGTTATCGTTCATCTCGCCCAGCCCTTGCTGCCCCCCCCCTACTGATGCCCTGATTAGTTAAACTAGATAGTAACAGCATCCTGTGCATGATTTTAAACTGTTTGGCATACCACGTCATACCCTATTTCCATTAAATTGAGAAACTCTAAATATCAGACATTGCTTAAACTCTAAATATCAGGCATGACTCCACCTCTGTCTCTGGTCATCGTGGGTGTTATCGTAGTCCCACATTACACTTTCACACAAAAATGGTTGCATGTATCTTTGTCGCTCTCTAGTGTAAGTGGTAGAAACAAGGGGCAGAAGTACACAAATAAGCACACACTTGTAAATATTTCGATGCTTTGGAGAGCTGAGTGTGTTGGTTGTATAAAAGACATGCTTAATGCAGACTGCGACTTAATGCAGATTAATTACATACAGATTCCACTTCGTGAATTCATTTACTAGTTGTGCAGGAGTTCATTCGCGCAGCAGTGCAGCGGCTTCTCTAGCTCTCGGTGTTATTGTAAAAAAAATAGTATGACTACTTCAAATAGAATAGCAATAAAGTATAGCTCAACAGCATGAATGGAACTAAACAACAGTGTCCATGTTCAAATACCTTTGGAACTAAAGCAGCGCTCGGTAGGATGTGGATTCTACGCACTTTAGATCCACATAAAGCTGCTGTAGTTCCTGTGCAATACTTGTGCAATACTTGAATGTAAATGTAAATATTTAAAATTCCTATCTTAGTTATTTCTTCTAGTTTTTTTTTAAGTCTTAAGTTTTATTTTTACTTAACATAGTTTTTTTTTTTTTTTTGCTATTTATATTTTATCATGTTTACACACACCGAGACCTAAGTAACTGCATTTCGTTCTAATCATGTACATGGTTTTTGAATGACAATACAGCTGAGTCCGAGTCCTCTGTGCGTCTTACCCACATCGGTGGTTCCTAAGTCTGTAGAAGCAGACTTTAGTGTCTGTTTCTTTCCTCTGGCTCCATGTTTCAGCACTCCTGGGTTCTGTAGACAACCAGCCAGAATAAACTTAGCATGGAAACATAAATTGTGTTTGTAATATAGTTATTAAATAAATTATCCTCTTAAGTATACACATGCCTACCTGGTGAGAGCTGTATGACGACTGGGTGTGGTTTTGCATGATAGGTGGAGGACACAGGCTGTACTGCAGAGGCTGTCCCAGTAAGGAATAGCGGCCATCTCCTATAACACACACAACATAAGTGTTAAGTGCTTTTGGAGAAGAGCCAAAGTCAACAAGATTAGGTCACAAAACATCAACAGGACATAAAGAGGTCCAGATCCAGACTCTGACAGACAGAATGAATGTGCATGTACAGTATAACCTAATCAGGTCACTGTGATTGGTTGTACGGCAAAGTGACAGTGACATACAGCTTTAGGTCATGACTTAACACTGTTACAATTTTGCATAGTGCATGTGTGCGAGTACCCTGTGCTGGTCCGCCGGTCCGTGGAAACTGAGAAATGAGAGGCAGTGGGCCGAGCCCCTGACACACACTGTTCCCACTGCTGGAAGGAGACGGAGTGGGAGACTGAGTAGGAGACACCATAGGACTGCTCAGCTGAGTGCTGACCTGAAGAAGCAAATTAGAAGTAAATTAAGTAGCGCACTCTCAAAAACATTTAAATCTTTTACTTCAATGGACACTTTAATGGACACTTTAAACTGACAAAACAGCAACACAACCTGGACAATTCTGAGTAGCCAGTGCACCTACTGTCATGTCTGAACAGTTCAAGAAGTGTTTTATTTTACATAAGGATACAAAAATCACAGCTTTTAAAAAATGCAAAATATGAATTTCCTTTCAGCTGCTCCTGTTAGAGGACGTGACAGCAGATTATTCGTCAACATATGATTTAGCACGAATTTTACGCTGGACACCATTTCTGATGCATCCTAACTATTTATCCGGGCTTGGCACTTGCACTATGTATTTACTAAATGTATTTACTAAATTTAATACAGTTACAAACAATAGTGTTTGCTTTAGAAGCCTAGGCGTCTTTGGTATTTTGCTTGATTACAATTTTATAAACTCTTTAATGATTTTAAATATGGATGGAGGGTGAAAAGGTTGCTTAAAGAACAAAATTTGATTGCTAGCTGAAGCTATAATTATGCAAATTTAGAAAACAAGTATAAATAAGCTATAAGCCACCTCTCGAGGTCTGCTTGACCATGGTGGAACAGCAATTTTAAAAAAAGCTAACATTCGAGCAAAGCCCTGATTTTACAAATGCTGCACACTTCACAGTTTGGTAGAATAATACCTGTTGCTCAGGTTTGCTGGGTCTCTGCTCCACACTGTAATACTTGCAGGGATTCCACTGCACTAACGGAGGATTCTGGGACGGCTGTGGCCCGTTGGGAACACTTAGTTGCATCACCATTACGCCTGGTCCAGGAGGTGGCACTCCTGCACCCAAATACAGAAACACAGTGATCAGTTATTATTCTCCAGCTAGTTCAAGAAACTTAATAGTCCAACATAAGTGCTACTGCACTAACATGAGGCTGTTCTTATAATCATTTACATTTAATTAGACACAAAGCTGCATCAATGTATGATTGTTACAGAGTACAATTATGGCAGTGGTACTTTGAGGCTGATTCTTTGAATACTAGAAAAAACACTAAACATACTTTCATGGAATTATATGAGGACACATGCCTGATATCAGATACCTGACTAAATCAGGTGAAAGTTGAGTAACTATTTGTGGCAAAGATCATGCCAATGACCCCTTCTACTCCATTTACCTTAAAAGGTCAGTGGGTTTTTTGATACACCATAACATAACCTTAACAAACAAGTTTATTTTAAGAACTGGCAGCTGGATTTCTATGTAGGACATTAGGTTTTAGTGTTATGGTTTCATGTTGGCTGTATAATATAGCACTGATCACAGTCTCAGTTTTTACACTGACCATTTCTAAAGCCTAGACAAAAAAAATAAAAAAGAAATGATAAATAAATCTGTAATTGACAGAAAAGGTTTATTTACGAATTGCAGTGACAGTTTACCAGAGTTATACTCTATCTGTGCAGACGCCATCAACCAGCCAGCAGAGGTCGTAATTCGCTCAGTTACGAGGAGTCCCTATCTGGCTTGTCCTACCCTATGAACAACAGCCAATCGTTGTTCATGCAGCGGCCCAGCCCAGCCGGATGGCAGAGCTGAGATTTAATACGATATATTCGAAATCCCAGCTCTGGTGTGCTAGCGTATTTTATTGCTGCGCCACCTGAGCGGCTCAATTATGATTTAAAAACCCCGTAAATTAATAACTATTTTCAAATTCCCAGTTAAAATTCAGTTAAAGTATAAAGATGAAAGCTGTTTTTCAGAACAGACTAAAGATTTCTGCAACTGTTTTTATTCTGTGACTAAAATGCATATATTCCATAAAGGTTAATAAAAAAATAATAATAAATTTCTGCACTCGTTATATATTTTTAGACCATTTTTACTAATTGTATGTGTGGTTGCATTTTTTTGCCATGCGTCTGTCTGCATTAATCTAAACTCTCCTCCTCAACAAGCTGGAGCTTAGACATTGTAATGCAGCTCTTTATATTTTTACCATTCGTGTTTTGTGATTTTTTTTTTCTCCCACTTTGTATTTGCACTCCGTCAACGCCTGCAGCACGAAAACCACGCCGGCCGAGAAGGCTGGCACACGCCGCCTCAGCCAAATGTAATTTTTGCTAAATGCTTCAGCATTCTCTCTTCTCCTCACTCTGGCTTTCAGCTGCTCATGTAGGCAAACCAACTAGAAACAGGAAGTTGCCGTCACATCTGTAAAAAGGTAACACACCAACCAGTCTTCCCTCCATTACACAAGGTACCTTATACCTATCTATTTTAAATCACTAAGTTTGTTTGTTTGGATGTTTAACACCATATGAACTCAATGGTTACATTCATGGCATAAATGTTAATGATTCCCTTTAATTTTTTCAGTCTACAGTCCTTGTTCAGAGATTATGCTGTTTTGTTGCTCTTTAAATGTGTATTCAGATAAATATATGTAAGGAGTTTGACCTGTCTCTGCTTTGGTTCAAGATAGTAAGTACATATTTATAAATTACTATTTAATATACAAAAGCACACATTAGCCCTGTATTGTGAGAATGTGCAGTACATATAAACCTGGTATTGATACCGGCACTGAAAGTAAAAAAATGCAAATATACAAAATAGTTTATGTACCAGAGTACTGCTGCTGTATCTGCTGAGGAGTGCACGGTGAAGGAGACTGAGTAATCTGATACTGATCCGAGCTGGGAGGCTGCAAGTAGCTCACAGATGGACTAAATCATATGCAAAACACAAATATATGAAATGTAATTATGTATACACAGGCATAGAAACATTTGCATAACAGCACAGGATGAGTTTTTTTTAGTACCTTGTGCTGTTCTGTTGCGTGGGGGTGAGGACACTGTAGTAGACTGGCATTGGCGGAGCAGCTGGCATGGCACCTTGTACAGACTGGCTTACAGGCACCATGACAGGCTGCTGGTACTGTTGTTGCACCACAGGCTGGGTTTCATTAGCTACAGGCACCTAAAATTAAAACACAGAAGCATTACATTCATGCACACAATGAAACTGTCCATACAAAAGAACCTAAAGCTCCAGTTCAGGAGTTTTAATGATAACTCCTCCCAAAATACATGCATGTGCATTGCCACAGAAACAGCACCTGATAGGAGGGCATGGGCGTATACTGGACCATCATGCCTTGCATCGGTCCACTCATGCTTGTACGCTGCGAATTCATTATACTGGCACTCTGTGGCTGCTGAACTCCCATCATGCCTTGGTATGCTGGCTGCTGACTGGCCATAATAGGCTGAAGAGTAGCTGATTGGATAAGGAAGACAACAAAGGACAAAATTAAATTGGAATCAAACAATAAGCAGCTTAGTGTATTGGTAAGTGTATTACTGGACAAATTACTGGTTTTATTGGTTACATTCATACATGACTGGACAGGTAGTTTACAGGTTACACATGATTCATTAGTTTAAGCTCAATGTCAAACACTGTCACGGGCAACTTTGTATCTTCACTTCACCTCACTTACATGTCTTTGGACTATGGGAGGAAATCCACCCTGCCCAATGGCAGTATAAGGGCAATATACTCTATAAAAGGACACGAAAACTTTAGGTGGGGAAACCAGCTTTCCTAATGAAGTAAACTAAATCAGATACAGTGTGAGGACAGAGAAAAATTTGCAGGGCAGACTAACCAGAAGGTTGCGTTGGTGGAGGGAGGGGTTGAGAGCGTTGAGCAGGGTACGACACCTGGTGGGACATGGACCTGTACTGCTGCCCTGAATTAGGATACTGCCCACCTGTTGAATAATACTGCACCTGGATCTAAAAAGAGAAAGAGATTAAGAATTGCTAACCCTTTAAAGACCACGTTTCAGAGGGACCCTGTAGATATACCAATTATCCACCTATTATCCTATTGTATTTTGACTATAAAATATTATTAAAACACAGTTTAATAAAGTGACTAATATCGTTATGTTCAGCTGAAACTTCAATCTTCAATTATGTACAGCTGAAATCAGAAATATTCAACCCACCAAAAAGTAAGGAGATATATTTTGGATAGGGTTGCAGAGCTTTAGGACAGTTGACAAAAGTGCAAATGTTTAGATAAACAGATCCGCAGTTTGTCTGGCGCAAGGCAAGGCTTTAGTACAGAAAAATACTGTCTCCACAGTCAAGCATAACAGAGAGTCAGTGATGATGTGGGGATGTTTTTTTCTCCTGCAGGAACTGTCAATCTTGGATTTACAAAACTACCAAAGTATTTTAAGAATGAATGTTAGGCCTTCTATGTTGAAATCGAGCCTTGGTGATAAATGGACTTTCACGCAAGACAATGATACCAAGCACACTTCCAAGTCAACCAAATCTTGGTTAAGAAATCAGTCCTGTAATATCGTGAAAGTCTGTTCCCAGTCCCCAGATTCAAATCCCAGAGAAAATCTTTGGTATGATTCAAAGAAAGCAGTTGCAGCATGAAAACCATCAAACCTTATTGGGCTGGAAGCTTTTGCACTAGAAGAAAGTGTGAAGATTCCACAAGAGGCGTTAGTAGTGTGTTAGAATTTACCAAATTTGCTTATTAGTGGTTCTCAGGACAAAAGGGCATTCACCAAATACTGAGACTGGGGGTTGAAAAACATTGCACAAGGACATTTGTCAAAAGAGCCAGATGTCTTTCATTTAAACTCAAAATGATGTCAAATTATATTATCAATATTGCTTTTATGTATCAATATTCTTTATTCTAAACATCTGGTTAAATATTTTCATTCATTTCTGTACACATAACACACTTTAAATTGAGAGGAGTTAAATGTTTCTATTTGCACCTGTAAGACATTAAAAATGTTATATTAAGGTGCCCACATTGTGAAGCATGTGTTTAAGCTGACACACCTGTTGGGGTGGTGGAGGTGGCTGCATGTAGGTCTGTGTGGGCGGAGCTGTCTGAAGGACAGGCTGACTGGGAGGTGGAGCCGGTGGAGGTTGATGTGGGTGGGGTGTTGGTGGCTGGTAGCCAGATGGTGGTGGAGCAATCATGTAGCCTGGCTGTGGCGGTGGATGCTGGGACAGGACAGCAGGGGGAGGCTGATAGAGACCTGGTGGTTCTGGAGCTTCGCTGGAGCCCTGACGGCTCAAAGAGATCTGTGCAAAACCTGGGGTCAACTCGTCAGCCTGGAACAGACAGAAAAAGATTATACTATAAATATAAAAAACATTAGGTTAGGTTTGAGCTAAAATTATTTAAAGATCAAATTTTAGGTCTTCAAGTTGGCAACCCTTTAGGACAAAGCAATCCATATCTAGAGTTTGGTAGGCCTGGCATAAATGCTTGAAATTATAAAAACTGATACTGATCCTCTGGAACATTGTCAAACTGTTTAGGGAACCAGACATTTTTTAATCAAAAACTAGAACTGGTTCAGTAGTAGTGGTTTTTAGTACATCCCTAAAATTAGCCATTGTGGTTCTAAATGTGGGTATGGCTAACTCATCTGTATTTTTCAGGTGATTGCCACGAGGTGCAAAGTATGTTTATTGTCCCCATGCTCATTTTTATCAACCACTTTATCCTGTTTAGGGTTGCACTGGGGCCGGTTTGCCCGGGAAACACTAGGTGCAAGACAGAAAAACCCTGAACAGGGTGCGAATATATCACACAGCCAATCATAGTCAATAATGTTGTGTAGATGCTTAGACGACCAATAGCCCCTTTGAGATTCTAACCCATACACATCATTGTGTAATTCTCATTACAATTAAATTGCCATCAATACAAATTATTTTCCACCTTCCTGTTAGCCAAGTCTAAAACCCCTAAATCATTATGCCTGTTTGTTAGTAACTTAGGTGCAGCTAATGTATTTTGGTGACACGAAATAAGCATAGTGTATTGTGCAAACAGTAATCTAATAACAGTAATATATCATATTTAGCATATTTCTTTTACACAAGTAATGAAAATCATTGTAACCCGGTGTTAGACAAATTTATTTTAGTAGCGAAGTGGCGGCATCAGTACTGTTAATTATTAAGCTTGTAAAGACCTGAATTATTTTATCTATTAAGCAGCAAGTCGCAATAATTAATGTCCTTTCATTTTCTTAACATGCATTATATATAAGCCTAAATGTTATGCCATTGCCATTCTGTCTTCTAATGCAGAACATTTTAATAAGTACTTCCATAATTTGACTGGTACACTGGTCCGTGTTGCTGTGTAGTCCGAGGATTTTGTTGCTTTATTTTTGTGTAAATCTCTGGGATGCGGTCTGACGATGCATTTTCTGTGCAGTATCTACCCTTCTGTGCAGGTGTAAAAAAAAAAAAACTAAAGGGATTTGACAGTGTACAGATGTTCTAAATAACCAGAAAATATACCAATGAAATAATAACTATGATAATTCAAGAATAAGGAGGGCAGAGTTTTTATATTTACCATTAATTCATTTCTTGTCTATTTTACAACTGCTTTATCATGGTCAGGGTTGCGGTGGCTCTGATTCATTGGGCGAAAGGTAGGAAATACCCTGGACAAGTCACCAGTCCATCACTGAGACAGATACACACACACTAATATATAGGACAATCTGAGCAGCTCCAGTTGGCCTGACTGTATGTGTTTGGACTTGTAGGAGGAAAACGGAGCACCTGGATGAAACCCACACAGACACGGAGAAAATACAACCTCCACACAAAGGGATCTATGCCAGGTCCTTCTTGCTGTGAGGCAACAGCGCTACCCTCTGCAACCCTGTGTTGCTCTATCTACCGTTATGCCAGACTAAATAGTTTTTTATTTGTCCTTTATGGGTAAATCCAAACAATATTTCATTGCTGCTTATTCGTCCAAGGTCATGACTAGTTGGCTAAGAGAGAAATAAGAGTGAAGGTTGTGGACACAGAGCTGAAGAAAAATGCAGGTAAACTTATCACTGGAAAGCCAGTGGGAACTATTAAGAATGACAAATGACAAGGTAAAATAAGTTAGCGGGCAAATGTGGAGGATAGCAGGAAAGGAAAAAGTAGTACCATGTTATACTGCTGTGAAGGAGAAACGGGCAGGATGACCTGAGGGCAGGAAGTGCTGGAGTATGTAACAGACTGTGGAGAGGGCTGCAAAGATGCCACTGGCTAAAAAGTAGAGGACAAAGTACAAAGAGAAAGAAAGCCAAGAGAGAAAGAAAAAATAAAGGTTAGGCTGTTAGGACTGTTGGAGGCCACAATAAGAAAGAAGACATTTGGAAAAGGCAGGAACAGACAATAGAACATTAAGCCTGGATTTAAAGTTGAAGGAATTAAAGTGTCAAAAAGACATTTACAGGTAGAATCATATTACAGGAGTTTAAGAGTAGAAGTAGTAGTTTAATACTGATGCACATTTATGGTGCAGCTTTATAATGACTGGTGCAATTACACCAAAAAATGCAGTTGTACTGTTTGAACACCAGACCTCTCTATTAAAACAAACATGGTCACTTCATGAGGCCACTCAGCATTAACACATAATTATGAGTGGTCATACGCTTTGGTTTTGCGATGAACCTGCTACTATTTTCTGTTTGATGTTTTGGAACATCTCGGTTTTGCTTTGACAAATTGTTTTGTTTGTTTGTTTATTGGGATTTTATCGTCATGTTTTACACTTTGATTACATTCATGACAAGAAAGGTAGTTACTCATTACACAAGGTTCTTCAGTTCACAAGGTTATATCGAACACAGTCATGGACAATTTAGTATCTCCAATTCACCTCACTTGCATGTCTATGGACTGTGGGAGGAAACCGAAGCTCCCGGAGGAAACCCACACAGACACGGGGAGAACATGCAAACTCCACACAGAAAGGACCCGGACCACCCCACCTGGGGATCAAACCCAGGACCTTCTTGCTGTGAGGCGACAGTGCTACCCACCGAGCCACCGTGCCGCCGCTTTGACGAATTGTCGACCTTTTAATGTGCTTAGTCATACAAATAGAAAAAAAGGTTTTAATTATTAGGTTATAATTATTTTTACATTACTTAGTTTAGAGCCTTGTTGCTACTTTAATGCAGCGTTTCATTTGAGTGCACAGTACTACAGGCTGCATCCTAATGCATGCCATAGAAAAATATAAGATGTAGCTTTGTAGTAATATAAAGGAAGAGCTTTTACTATAGGATGTAAAAGTCTAACATTAGTATTGGACCACTAAAGTCATGTTTATATTTCAAACACAACATTCTGTGTTCTCTGCTCAAATTACCATAAATGTAATTTATTTCATGATTATATACAGCAAATTTGGCACAGGTTTAAGCTCCAGATGTACTATTTTAAAGCTGATTTAATTGTTTATTTGATAATTTTTTTTTTCTTTCAGCTGCTTCTGTATTTAAAAGCACATATTTTACGCCAAATGCCCTTGGAACTGGCACAGACAAGCGTGCCTCCCAATGACTAGCCTGTTTTGCCATTCTCTCCACTCAGTCATAGGCAATCATGTCCGTGTAGACTACCAACTGGCTAATAGCACTGCTGAGTTTAGAACCCTGGATCTTAGGTTTGTGGGCTAGCGTATTTCAGCACTGCGCCACCCGAGCATTTACTTTACTTACACTTTACTTAAATTAGTAAAAGACTGAATTGATGAAAGCACAGTGTTGTGAATTATTAATGCAGTGTACACAGATCAGCAGCTCCCCCGAACAATCCCCCCCCCCCCCCCCCCAAGCATACTATACTTTTTTTAAGTAGTCAGTTGAACCAATAAACAGAATTAAAAACTGTATTGTGAACTCATTACTGTGACCAATGGAATTTAGAGCTCACCTGTGGCAGCATGTGGTTGTGGTTATGGCTGTGGCTATGGCCGCTGATTATGTGCTGTGGGTGAGCGAGAGTGTGATTGTGTGTGAGAGTGTGTGTAGGGGTGGGCAGCAGAGCCGTTTGAAGAGGTGGAAGAGCTTGATTCTGGGGAGCACTGGACGGGCAGTTGGAAGGGCAAGGCAGAAGAGTGCGGCTTGGTTGTAGTAACAGGGGGCAAGCCTCTGTGGTGACGAGAGGGAGACCTGCAGAACAAAAGGAGGGAAGAGAAATGATGTCATTAATTTGTATTAGAGATGCAATTTTAATTTGAACCCATATCCGATCATTAGTAGTCAGTGGTTAACCATTAATGCAGCCATCAAAATGTTCAACAAATCACACTGTGAGAAATATCCAGTCTAACAACATAATTCTCAAAACTGCATGCACAGAACAGGTGGCACTTGCACCACCCCCACTGTCGCCAGGTAGAGCAGCCCAGCACATTCTTAAAGTCCCCTCCAAGACGTACAGTCACTGACTGCTTCTTTTCACAGCTTAAGTGAGAAGAAAACCCTTCCAACCTTCCCTTACTCAGATTCGGCCAATTGTGTCTGTAAGACATCCAGCCAGGTTGGTAGCACTGCAGAGATTCAACCTTACCACAGTAATGAGCTACCGTTTTAGACCGATGCGCCACCTGAGCACAGACACCTATAATTTGTATGAAGTACCACTGCTAGCAGGTGTATAAATCAAGCATACATTTAACCATTGGCTTTAGAATGGGTCATACAGCAAAGCGCAGTGACCTTGGGGACAGTAGAGCTTATTAATCAAAAGGTTGTGGGTTTAAATCTCGGCTCTGTGGGTTTAAATCCCAGCTCTTTTCTGTTTTAATATGACGATGCCACTGTATACAAATCAGAAACAGTAAAATAGTTTGGCATAGATTTCAAGACCTGCACAAACTATAAAGCTTATCCATTCATTAACAGTGTTCTGAAGGCCATGCTAATTGTTTTCTGACTGAGCGTGAGTAATTAAAGTGCGTGTGATTGCTTATGGACCTGTGCGTGATCCCCTGGCACTGCCCTGAGAGCCCTTGCTGCCCAGGCTGTCTCCACGTGTTAGGATGGAAATGCCACTGAAGCTGCTGGCCTTGGTGACAGGAGGCCGGAGTGTTCGGTTCGAGCTGTCCGAGTCAGTGCTGCTCCACGGCCGTGGCTCCAGACTCTTCATGTCACTATCTGTGCTGCTCTGGCGACTGCTGGACGGTCGACTAGAGCTGTCCTTGTTTGCCCTACAGGACCAGAGAGCAGGATGCAAGAGAACAAAAAAAAACAGGAGGGGAGAGGAAAATGAAAAGGAAAAAAAAAAGAATAGGGAGGAAAAAATAAGCTAACATTTTTATCATCAAATTACAACAGCTGTAAATGTTATAGAAATGCACTTTATTTAAAATCCACATTAAAAATGCCTTCAAAAATCATAGACAGTGAAAAATTACAGTAAAATTATTAAAAACAGTAGAAATCTCTGAATTCAAGAGACAAGACCCAGTCACACAAAACACACACGATGCACACTAGGAAACTGCCTCAAGTATTGTTACAGCAAGCAACACACAATCCAAACATGAAACACACACATACATCTAGAACTTTGTATTAACACATTATCTCATGCCCCTGACACAAAACAAAAACAGCACAATGCACTATGATTACCCATTAAGATAAGACACTAACATTCTGTGCTTTCCCTCTGCACAGAAGCAGACTAGGAAAATCATTTAATTTATTTTATATAGTGATATCACACATTCGATTCAGGTACAATTTACAAAAGTAACAGAGAAAGGTTGCATGACAAAAATGTCCCATCACAGTTTTCTTTTTTCATGATAACTAAAACAGTATAAAGGACTGCAGGAACCCTGAAGGCTTTCTTTCATATTTATTTTTTAAACATCTGACATGGTGTGTGTGTGTGTGTGTTTTGTCCTTTCCTAACACATTTTCTAATGGATTAAAACTTGTCCCACTGCTAGACAGTAGTTCTTATGAACAAAATTCCTGGATGTTCAATTTAAGAGAGAGACCATATGAAACATTAAATGTTTAATTAAGGGGATGTGAGGAGCAAAGTTTGTTTTATTTGAATTTTAACGTCATGTTTTACACTCTTCAGTTACATTCATGACAGAAACGGTAGTTAATCATTACACAAGATTTATCAGTTCACAAGGTAATATCGAACACAGTCATGGACAATTTAGTATCTCCAATTCACCTCACTTGCATGTCTTTGGACTGTGGGAGAAAACCGGAGCACCCGTAGTCTAACCTAACATAAAAAAAAGAACAAAAAAAATTATACAAACAAGAGACAAATTTTCATTAAATAACATTCATTTAACTTCACAACAAGTGCGCAAAAAGTCAAAAGGTCTGAGGAATTTCTGAACTTAGTATGCATTAATAAAAAACTGGCACAATTCTGTGATGAATATAATGACATAGGCTAAGTGGAAATACTTCAGAAAACCCTTGGCAGTAAACACTCCCTGCATCTACAAACACAAGTTAATACTATTTTACACAAAGCAGAGGCCACATATCATATCCACAAACTTTGCATGAGTTTCCACTCCCTCACTCCTCCATGTCTATCCAAGTAGATCTATGTCCTTTGATCTGAAAACTTTGTGTGACTACCTGTGTTAAATCTGCAAGGCTATATAGTTTTTAAAACGTGCATGGGCTATAATGGCCTGCCTGCAATCCATGCCCGTCTCCTATTGAACATTATGATGAGCAATACACAATAAGAGACTGCTGACCAGCAAATGTGTGATTTCAAACAGGAGAAGTACTAGTTGTATTTATTTTTATTGCCATACAAGCATCTATGGCTACATTAATGGCATATACTTGATGATATTTATAGTTATAATTTATTCATTCACTTTAGAAATTGCTGTGTTTTTATCAAGTGAGCAAAAACTATTTTTACAACAACAGTTGCTGTCCTTAGTTCTCAAATAATAACAGAACAATGTTAAAAGGAATGGTGAGATAAAAGCACACCTGTACCAATTTAATTTGGAACAATAATACTACTGTTTAGTTGAAACATTAAATATCTAGTATTTGTACTGTTTAAACTGAATACTGGTCAGAATATGGAAAATACTGCTTCCCCCCCAGTTCAAATGCAGGCTCTGCTATGCAGCCACTGTTGGGTCCTTGAGCAAGGCCCTTTACCCTATCTGCTCGGAGGGCACCGTACAATGACTGACCCTGTGCTCTGACCCCAGCTTCCAAACAAGCTGGGATATGCGAAGAAAGAATTTCATTGTTCTGTACATCTGTATATGTATATATGACAAATAAAGTTTATATTCTTTTTCTTCTTCTATATCTAACAAAGTCAGGTTTACACATCTTTTCCTGAAGTGAGACATTTTTATTTCCTGTAGCTATCTGTATATATCCTGCTATTTTAGGATTGTTTTAAACAAAGATTCAGATAGCCCCTAAAATAATTGATTTGATTAGTTTATTAATCCCCAGAAGGAAACTGTAGTGTTAAAGCAACAATTTACATACACCATAAACAAACACATCTATTCAGTGCAAAAAATAGACCTGAGCTAGTTTATATTTAATAAAGTAAAAATATTACACATTATTGTTTAAAAACTACTACCGTGGGTCCGTCGTTTTGCTTATAAAAGCAGCAGTATTCTACTATCCTGTTTTACACAAGACAACGTGCATGTTTGCTCATTTGGTGCCATTGTAAAATAACATGTTAATTTTATACCTGATTAATATTTAAATGCATCCGAATACAATCTATTAAGTAAATGAAATTTACCTTACATATTTTTCAGAGGTGATTAGTCTGTGGATTAAGAATTAATCAATGTTTCATGGTTGTAATTCATTGCGCGTGTGTGTGTGTGTAGTAATATTGTGAACGTTTGTGTAATTACTAGATGAACTGCTGCCTGTACAGCTTATTTCTGCTGCTGAAGAGACACAGATGAAGAGCGTTTGTTGCCCTCCATTTCTGCCATTTTCTCTCTCTTACACTAATAAACTGCAAACACACTTTCCAGATACATTAGAGTCATGAGAATGGCAGGAAGACACTGACACACTGCAGTAAGTCCACAGCATGCACTCGTTAACAACACTGTTGCATTACTGTATAACATGACAATTCCACAACATTTCCCATAGCAACCAGGCATTGCCTGCCCCCCCCCCCCCCACACACACACACATAAAACACCCACCTACCCACAAACCCAAGTGCACAATCAGAGAATAGTGGCAAAACGGTCGTGACTTAACAAGCCCCTCCCCGATGAAAAGATCTAGTTCAGATTCACATAGCAGCCATGCACCGAGCTGATGGCAAGCGCACACACGCTCACCACGGCAATGCGTATGGAAACACACAGCACACACTTAGTACCTAAAGATTTGCCTTCTCTTATGAGAGGAAGAGTAGCAGCCTTCTGTGGAAAGTCTGTGGGGTCACATTGGGAAGAGAAAGGCTGGACGTTACTGAACAGTGTGGGCTGGAGGAAGTGGGTCAACGTGTGTTTGGGAGTTTGTTCATGTGCATTTGGTGAGATCAGAAAAACAGAAAGAGAAGAATGCAACAAAAACAAAAGACTTCCCAGATCAAGCCTAGGCTAAACTTTATTAATGTCTGGAGTCTGAACATGTTCAACCTGGCCAAGATCAGCAGCATCAATCATTTTTTAGCAAAAAAAATTAGTAAACTTTTTTCAGGTTATTTTATGGCTAGCATTTTTTTACTAATATTTAGTGAAAAATAATCTTTTGAACATATAACTTCTGTTCTATGGGAACACTACAAACAAAATCAAATTTAAGGTTTTTTTGGATTTACAGCGTCTTCTAAAAATGTGGCAAAACCAATGTAGCAAGAGTGCACATTCTTACTAGTCTGCAGCAACAAAGGAATTAAACAAAAAATTTATGAAAAAATGCAACCACCTAAAAAATATAAAAATGATGTATTTTGCTTAACTCAACTGATAAATATACCAACAGAAATCTTACAAGGCCATAAGAAAACCAACCACTCCAGCAGTATGTGTAAGCGGACAATGTTGGAGAGAGGTACTCTATACGTATGTGGATACCAGACCATAATCTTATAGGCCATGTTTACATTTCTTTTAATTACCGTAAATTACTTTATCTTGGTCAGTCACAGTGGATCCGTTTTTACCGGGAAACACTGAGCTCAAGGCAGGAATACCTTGGAAAGGGCACCAATCCATCGCAGGGCTTTTGTCACCCACCAGACATATCCAATAATGTCTGTGTAAATGCCCAGTCGGTCAATATCCCTTCTGAAATTTAAACCTGGATATCAGTGGTGGTGGACTGTGCCAGATAAGCTCCTGCTTGTGGGACATTAAGCCCTCAATCCAGCCTTTACTTTCCAGGAAGGGCTTTCCACAAGATTTTTAAGTTTGCTTGTGCCCATTCAGTCAAAAGAGCATTTGTAAGGTCAGGCACTAATGTTGGACGAGAAGGCCTGGCTTACAATCGATGCTCCAATATATTTCAAAAGTGTTGAGTTGAGTTGAGGCCTGGGATTTGTAAAGGCTATTTGTGTAACTTTACACCAAACTTATCAAACCGTGTGTGTATGTACACGGGGACACAGTCTTGGTAGAAGCAGTTTGGAAAAGGCCCTTTTATTTTCCAACAAGTTGTAACCTATTAAGGCTGTGATAGATGTGTCTGAATTATCTGAACTAATAATTACGAGGTGTCCACATACTTTTGAAACCTTATAATTATAAAAAAAAAAAAAAATAAAAAAAAAAAATCCACAAAAAAATCCCTATATAAACAGGTACAGCTTTCCACATTGCCAGAATAGAAAAATTGTGAACTTGTGCCCCAAAAAAACTGGTTTAAACCAGCATTGCTCACAAGTGTAGGTATATCTTACCTGTTGTCGTTGAGGTATCCGTTTTGAGAAGACTGTGAAGAAAAAAACACCTGCACATTACGAACAGCTCTGAAGCTGAGCTGAATCCCCAAAAACTTGTTTAAAGATGTCAGTTTATTTTTTATATTTACAAATATCCAACAATTTTGAATTTATTTTTAAAGAATCAGCTTTTACCCAGAAGCTTTTAAACCTGACTGTTAAAATTACATTTTAATCAAAGCAAACGCCTGTGCACAGCAAATGATAAATATCAATAATAAAAGTCTTTCTTTCTTTGAGTTTCTAAACAGCTTAATAAATCAGAAAAATCACTTCATAGCAGTTGTTTGTCTTCAATAACAGAAAAGTTAATGCACATTAGAATTAGTACATATTGGGACAGTTATGGGTAACAAAGACTCTTTTTACAGCAGGCTGTCAAGAAAACTGAAGCTTAGTGTAAGCGCCATATTTCTTTTTCACTTACTTCTCGTGCAAAGATCCGATCTCGGACGCGCTGGTATTCCTCTTCTCTCTCTTCAATAGACTTACTGCGACGACCATCCTGCAGAGGAACCCGAATCTAAATCATACACAAGAAGCTGTTAGGCTCATATGAAGAGTTTAAAGCCGTTTGTTGACAAAAACTAACTGGAATTTGCTCACAGTTGGCATAACAGAGCCTAAGCTAACTGGAGCTAAGAGAACTGCAAAAAGTACAAATTCTACAAATAGTATGGTTAAAATTTAATGGCTGACGTGTCATTTTGTGTCATACAATTCAATTAAAATACTGATTCCTTATCTAGTACTGATACTAGGGTGCAAATTTTGCCAGTTTTTTGTAACTGATCATCATTAATTGAAGGTTAACCAATAAATGCTTACAGCCCCCCATCAAAATATAAAACACATCACAGAGTCTCATATAAACAAGTGTCTATACTTTAAGGTTCACGTCAATCGGACAATATTTGTTTGCGTAACCTCTGAACTGCCCATGATGTCTTGCAATGTGCAATGTTTTCTGAGTTACAGCAGTAGGTGCGCTTAATGGCTTGCTCCACCCATGTTTTTGATTGGCATCTGACTTTGCATATTATGCACATTAGCTCAAAATTTAAATGGACGGAGCTATATGGTTCCTACGGCATACTGAGGTAGGAGATATGTACCTTGAAGTTTGACAATAGGCTACAGCGCCACCATTAGGCCAATTCTAAATTCTCACCTGGTTATCATCTTTGTCCATGCTTGCATCATCTCTCTTGAGGATGAACTTTTTCTGGAAATCCATAGTTTTCTCATCCTTAATGTGCTCAGAAAATCTTTGCTCAGGACTGACAAGGTGAGAAAATGGCTTAATGTAAATTGGTTAGTCATGGATGGTTATAATAACAATACATATAGAGGAAAATTCTTGTTTTGCTGAAGCCAGTTATAGACTGTTCTGTGCATTTTCAGTGATTACGAGGTAGGCGTCAAATTCTATGCCATACTGTGTAATTATTTGCTTTCCATTTAGCTTAAACAATAAAGACTTTCTAAAGAAAATTACAAATTCCAAAAACAAAGTCATTTAATGGATCACTCTTTTAAAGGATTAAAAACATACTAAGTAGAAGAGTTCTTACATGCGAGTGTTGCAAGTCTTGTTAATGATGACTGCTTTGCCGGTTTGGTCCACATTGTGGTCCATACCGAAATAAGCTGCTACTCGATGAAGCAGCATGCGATGGTACGAGGTCATCTGGGGAAACTTCTTATACTGATTACTTAAAATAAAGATGAACAACAGAACTCTGTAAGAACACCTGAAAATCCTATTTTCACTATTACTATTAATACTGCTTTACCTAAGAAAAATTTAAGCTATCACACATCTCACATAGCCTTCCACCATCACACTGTTTTGCCAAAAGTTTAGTTAGCACAAAATCTTGCCAAACTGGTTGATCATTGTGTTGAATGTCCTCTAGTTTTCCAGTACTAGCAGGCCAGCGAACAAAGTACTAATACTCCGAGTAGCTTCATGTTAGGTAGACATGACTGAGATTTCATTGGCGCCTTGCCATATTCACATTAATTTATTTAAGAGAGGCTAAAACGCTCGCATTCATTTTGCCAATTTGTTTATCCAGAGCCAGAGCCAATTCTACAAATGTTATATACACCAGTATATACCAGTATTTTATATTAGAATATTTCACATTATCCATTAAATTTTATCTAGCTAACATTAGAAGACTTTACATACTGAATTTCTAAATATCTGTTTTGCTTAAAATTTTTTGCTTTAAAATTTTTGACTTTCTGATGATTACTTTGACCTCAAAATATAATACTAGAGTTAAGATACCACCTTTGACCATGGCATGGTTGGTTGCACCAGACTGGCTGGTTTAGGTTTGTCTGAAACTGCTGATGTGTATATATTGTTACAGAAAATAGAGCCAAAAAACATTCAGTAAGCAGTAGTCCTGTGGCAAAAACACACCTTGTTAAAAAAGAGAATGGTTCAAGCTAGCACAAGGGGTCTGTCCGAAAAAAACCTAGCGAGCTACCTTGCTGCCTACTGCCTACCTAGGCAGCCCCTTAAGTAGAGAGAATTCTAATAAGAAATCAAACTTAAGGCAGGTTATTCAGACACACTACTTAGTAAGCAAAAACTGTGGTGACGTAATTGCTGTCTAAGCTAACACAGTTAGCCACAGGCCATTTAAACCCATGGGCTGAGGTGACACAACCCACTAGCATGCAAGCTAACATCTCCATGTGCAAATACATTTCAATTGCACCTTTATACAAATTAAAAATCTATTAAAATGTATTTACATTTCAAAATAACTTGTTTGTTGCCCCGCATTCATCCGCCATCGGATGCTCAGTCAGTTTATAGCTTCGAAATAAGGCACCTAAGTAGGCAGCATTTAAGGCATCTAAGAATTCAGACAGCCTTCTTCTCAGAAGCACACACAGGATGATGTAAAATGCTGTCTATGTAGAAAGCTGACTAGGTTTTCAGGCAGACACAATGTCCAAACTCATACTTCAATGAGCTTCAATGGCTGAACTCTAGAAAGACTACAAATTCCACTTATGTCAGCCAAGATCAAAAATGTAAGACTACAGTGGGCAAAAGCTTACAACAAAGCTTACAACAAAAGAAATGAAATGACACAGGAACAGCACAGATAGGTGTGAACCTGGAGGTGCACCATCCAGGGACTTCCAGCATGAACATGCAGCTGATAGCAGTCAGCAGCAGTTATGTCACAAATTCATGCTAACATGGTGTGAAAATTCCAAAGGTATCCTTTGAAACCGAAAAGGTAATGCAATCTGTTTTGAGAGGAATGTCCTACCCAGTATTGATATCTCTGTAGTACAGTTACAGTATATAACATTTACTCACTTGTCATCGTTAATGAACTCCAGTATATCCTGTTCCAGCTTCAGCAGCATCATTCTATCCCTATGAAAGTGGGAGGACATAAATCGAGGTCAGAAAAGGAGAACCCAGCAGACATATTTAAGACTAAACAGCAACAGCATTTTAATCAGTCAACTTAGACCCTCTCTGAATCTCCGAAGTAAGACTGCAGACCCCTGCACATAATAAAACTATCCACATCTACTTTATGTTTGTACGGAAATACTTGTACAGAAATGTATTCCTAGCAGCTGGTGGAACGTTGGCGCAGCAGATAGTGGCAATGTGGGTTCTAAGAACCTGGACTCAAAGCTCATCTCAGGTCACTGTCTGAAGAGTTTAAGTTGTATCTTCATGTGGCTTTTCCAGCATACATCAGTTCTGTCCAACTTCCCAAAAACATGGAACAGAATATCCTACTATATTAGTAAGTAGGTTCTAACCCACCAGCAGATGTCACAGCTTGCAAACACATTTGTAGAAAGCCAGGATGCTTTTTCTTTCTTTTATTTATTCTCAATAACCAATTCATCCACATCAAGGTCACATTGGGTCTGGTGCCACCCAGAAACACTGGGTACAAGGCAGGATATTCCTGTGCTGTATTGAATGCACAACAAACTTAAGATCTTCCAACAAATCAGCAGCAGATATCAGGGGACTGTAAACACCACTTCAAAATCTTCCAATTGTGTATCTCTAACAAGTTGTAATACTTCTCTTTCCAGCTCCGGTTTTGCTTTCAGAATTTGATGACATTTGGTGGAATCCATTATTCCTCCATCTACGTATGCATTGATTCTTGTGCCACTGGCTGCCACACAATCCCAAAGCATATTAGATCTTCCCACATGCCCAACAGTTAGTAAGGTGTTTATTTTTTCATAAAATGTTCATAAAGGTCAATAATTAGGCTTTATTCTAAAGAATCTTCCAGGAGAATCATGTTTAAGCAAGCAGTGCTGCAAAGTAGAATGATGCACCACCACTTCTGTGTCAGCTGAACCGTCCTGCAGGTCCATGCCATCATATATAAGCATTTGGCTTTTTGGCAAGCATTAATGACATTTTATAATATTATTATTTAATTTATTGGGATTTTACCATCCTGTTTTACACACTTTGGTTACATTCATGACAGAACAGGTAATCACTGGTTACACAAGATTCATCAGCACAAGTCTTTTACGCCAAACACAGTCATGGACAATTTTGTGTCTCCAGTTCACCTCACTTGCAGTCTTTGGACTGTGGGAGGAAACCGAAGCTCCGAGAGGAAACCCACGCAGACACGGGGAGAACATGAAAACTTCACACAGAAAGGAGCCAGACCACATTTTATAATAAGAATTTCTTGGTCTTTCAGTTCTTGACTTGACCTCAACAGTTTCCTCTTCACTGTCGTTTAAAAAAAAAAAAATTTGTGGAAAATGCAAACTTTTTTTATTTAAAAACACGGATTAGCTTTTATTAATAGCTTCTCTGAGAAGAAGAAGTTTAAACAGATAATTTATTACACTCTTGAACTGTCATCCTAATTAATCAATGAAGGCCTAATGAGAAATTTCCATTTTAAGTCGTACAACCCTAAGGATTGCAAATGTATTTTAAATACTTTGCTAAGATTGTGGTTACCTATTTTACTTCAAAAAACAAGAAAATAAGAGATTTGCTTTTACATTTTACATTTTCAGCATTTAGCAGACGCTTTTATCCAAAGCGACTTACATTATACAGTCTAAGCAATTGAGGGTTAAGGGGTTAAGGGCCTTGCTCAAGGGCCCAACAGTGGACACCTGGCAGTGGTGGGTTTGAACCAGCAACCTTCTGCTTACTAGCCCAGTACTCTAACCGCTAGGCTACAACTGCCCTTGCTTGATAAGTGAAATATGAGATTTGCTTGATAAGTAAGATTTTAACCAGCCAAGTTTTAAATCAGTCAAGAAAAATAACTAAAGCTTCAGTGATACAGTACAGAAGTGTACAGAGGCTCAAGTCATACTTATGTGAGTTGTGTTATTTGTACCTGGGGTTATTTTTCAGTGTGTTCACCAAAAATTCATGCACATCTATGCCTGTAGAGTCTGTGTACTCCTGGCTGGAATCTGCAGGAGAAAACAAAACACGGCATTAAGTTCCATTCACTGCCTCAACATCATTCTTGCAGACCCATACAAAGGCAGTACAATTTCTTTAAAAAAAAATAATAATAATAAAACATTTTTTTCTGGTTGTGTGCCCCACACAAAAGGCTAAATGGCAGTAAATCCTAACTGGCTGCATCAATGTCATTCATAATAAAATGTGATTCATTTGAAAAATTCCTTCTCACAAAAAAGAGCAGTATTCTAATTTCATTAAAGTGGCTGCCAATTTCCATGCAATTTAACTGACTTCATTTTGGGGTCTTGTAGTGCCAGTGGGTCCTTAAGAGATAGGCAAGTATCTGTTGCATGTAAAGGGCCTAGAGCACAAACTAACCAAAGACCTGGCAATTACAAAATCATGAGTGCTTTTCTAGCTTATAGAGGAGGAAAGAAGGTAAAGCAAATCAAAAAAGTAAAGCAAGGCTGAGGGCAACTGTAGCAATCATCCACCTAAATTAGTTCTTTACTGAAAGGTTGTAAATTAAGCTCTAAATAGCTGTATATCATAACCCTTAGGCTTTAGGATTAGACATTTCTTGTAGTAGTTTCGACACTCCTTGCTATGTGAACAAAAAAAATTGCCAAAAAAATTAAATAAAAATATTAAACACCCTTTATAAAGCAACAGACTGAAAACAGGGCCAGTAAGACTTGCATGACGATGCTGAATTACTGCATGTAAATTAGTATGTTAAGCTAGGTTTTGTTGACTGTTTGCTTGCTCACAGCTTCACATTGCAGCCTACACTTTATTACCGCAATATGTCTGCATTTATGTCCAAAAATGTGCAAAGTATACCAAAAATGTCACCAATTTTTTCTTTCTTTAATTTTTTAGAACTGTTCAGCACTATTGCTGCAGTGTTTTAAACGACCTGAGAGCAGTTTTTGTAAGATATTCTCTTTACCTCTAGATTTACTTCTAGACTGTGTTGTGTTGTTTTACTTTTGAGCTTATATAGTAACATTTTAAACATTCAGTAATGGAAACAATCACTCTTAGATTAACATAGTAAGTGTCAGGTAAAATGATTCTCAGTTCTTTTCTCAGTACAAGGAAATGCATTGGTGACCTAACACATCTTTAATAGACCAAAATTCTGAATCTTACTCTTTCCATCGTTTCATAAATCACTGTATTTTTGTGTGTGCATCAAAACCTTCTCCTTTACTCTGGAAGGTACCCACAAGCTAGTAGGGTATTTAAAACATAATGTCTATCCCCATTACCAGAAAGAACATCTATATTTTTAGTAAGGTCTGTCGTAGCCAAGTCTAGAACAACCACCATACTGTATCTATCAGCCTTTATTAAACCAATTATAAATACAGTAAACAAGACTACGAGTGCCTGAACGTCATTGTTCTAATGGCACAGTGCTGCAAAGCCCAAAGACACCAACATGGAAGTTTTAACATCTCAGACCTATAAGTCAACTATAATCTCCTTTATCTCATAGTATTTGAGATATAATACTGGATAGCTACAGGGTGACTATCACAAAACACAGTGGAACAGTGGAACACTTACCACGTGAGAGCATCCTGTGTGGAGTCTTGTCCTTTTTCTCCCGCTCTTCACTTTCGTACTCATCTTTTGATGACTTCTCCTCTTCTTTGTCTGATGGACAACTGATGTGGAGCTGTATAATGTCCTAAAAACAGTTAAGTGGAAAAATCTTTTACAAAATTATTATATTTAATAATGTATTAATTATTATATTTAGTAATTTATTGTTATATTTAATAATTTATTAATTATTATATTTAATAATTATATTTAATATATATTAAGGAGTAATTACTTATTACAATAATTATAACGTATAGTAAGAAATATATTTTTACAAAAAAAAAATCATTTAAATAAATACTTTCATAGACAGCATCTTTTGAATGATCCTGTACAATATTTTATTAAGGGAGGGACATTTGATGACAATTTTAATATGGGGGAATAAGAAAAACATGATGTAGATCATATCTGCCCTGTCCCCCTCCAGTAATTTCAGTTTTATTAATCTTTATTGACCTGCCTGTATGTACTTATATGTTAAATCTTATTATTATTTTTATCAAATATTATTACACATATTATTTGGTTTAAAATGTTAACCTGAAACTGGCTACTAGCTTAAGGTTTTTTATTATGATAAAGTACAGTGCATGGAAAAGATAAATAAAGTATGCTGCAGTACCTGGTTCTCTGGAGGTCCATCAGTAGGAAATAGGCCTGAAGACTCTTCACACACTGCTAGACTTCTCACCAGTTTTAGCTTGGCATTGGACTGAGAGTAAACACATCAGCAAAACTGTGATTACATTAACAAAACCCTGGAATTTTTCAAGTAAGCTCACTTTTTAAACATATTCAATATATTATGAATATTTCAAAGAGACTAAAACATTCATAAAACTTAAAACGATTTTCAGGAGAATTGTCTGAATGATATATGAAATGTTTAAATCTTCAGTCTAATTCAGTCTAAAGTGGAATCCTTTTTTACTGATGACTGTGCGCTTCACTGTTCATGGGGCAAAATCACATTATTTTTGCATAATTTTTCACATCAAAGAAAAAAAAACAATAAGGCATGAATAAATAATGTAAATGAATAAATGATTCATTTACATACCACAAAAACTCAAATCCAGATCAAGTGCTTAAAATCAGTTCAGGTTACAATGCTTGCGTGTTGTGCGTGTTGTTATCGAATGTGTGTTTCTTTTCTTGGGAACACTTGATTTTTTGCCAGGGGATTAGAAAACACCCAAAGGTGCTCCAGTGAAACATGCATCAGCATTTACCTTGGCTCTTTTCCTGCTATGGCCATGGTTCTGACAGCGTTTCTAGGGAAAATAGAAAAGACAAATAATGTACAAAGGTTACTAATCAGAAAACAAGCAGTGTGACTACAGTAACTTGCAGAACCAAATGATTATTTTAGATTATTTTACAGAGAATAAAACCTGATGTGCAAAACTGTAAACAGGTCACACTAAAGATGGGCATAATCATACAATTATTCCAATATCAGTTCTTACAAACCCCTTAAATAACTCGCATCTAAATAAGGTCACTGAGAAAGTGGACAAATGACATCATTGTGGCCATATCATGGAAGAGGTTTTTGTAAGCCACTCAAAATATTGAGTTTTCCAGTTTTTCATTTTGCCTCAGTTAGTTTGTATCTGGTTTTTTTTTCCTCAAAAAGCTCTGACATTACAAAAGCAGCCAAAAATTAGCGCTTCTGTTTTATTTGGTGTTAAGAATACATTAATACATTTCTTGAAATACATTTAAGAATCTTGCTCTCTAAATAGGAGATATTGGTTAGTGAAATGTGTAAATGCACAGTGCAGAAACAGCTTCATGAGATAAAACTACAACTAAAGATTTATTGATGTTTTTAAGTTTCAATGCAATGTTTAACATGTGTCATTCATGGCATGATTGGTGTAATGTTTTATTCTGTTTATTATTTCTGTTCTGGTATTTTCTTAAGGGCTTCTTTTACAGTTTCAGGTTTGTGTAGTTGTATCTTTTTGGGGCACTTAATCAGAATATGCTTTATTGTGATCGGTGTTTGACATCTTTTGCAGGTTGGATGATATTGGTGAGATATTTTGGCATGACCAATTCTGCATCTTGTGTGTATAACTTGGTCTACTCATCTTCCTTGATGTGTCCTTGGTTTATTGTTGATATTTAGATGTATCTCATGGCTATTATTTGAGGTCCATACAATTTTCACTTTTCTAGTACTGTAATGTATTGAACTTTAGTACTTGTTGTATTTTGCCTTGTTTTTCTTCTGGCTAACTAGTCTGCATTTTTATTTACCGCTATTCCACTGTGCCCTGGAACCCAGCATAACTGAACATAATCAACATATATATTTATTTATTTATTAGGATTTTAATGTCATGTTTTACACACCTACAATCATGACAGAAATGGTAGTTACTGGTTACACAAGATTCATCAGTTCACAAGTTTAATGTCAAACACAGTCATGGACATTTTAGTATCTTCAATTCACCTCACTTGCATGTTTTTGGACAAGAGCTTCCGTAGGAAATCCACGCAGACACGAGGAGAACATGCAAATTCCACACAGAAAGAACTTAGACCGCTCCACCTGGGGATCGAACCCAAGACCTTCTTGCTGTGAGGTGACAGTACTACCCACTGAGCCACAGTGCCCCCCTTAAAATCAATGTATAAATCAGTTTTAATAACCCTCAGCCCAGAGACTATCAAACAGCTTACAAAATATCCCTCGCCTTTTTTAATCAACTTGATACTTCATGAATTTTCCTAGTTATGTCAAAACAGCAAATAAACAATATTTTACATTAATCTTGTGTTCCACTACCTTATTTATAATAATAATACATTTTATTTATATAGCGCTTTTCAAGATACTCAAAGACGCTTTACATAAGACAAATAATCAAAACAAATACGTACATACACCATACAAATCATAGTACAAAATCAAAATAGTACATCAACATCAAGAATAATAAACTTCTGTTTGGGGTCTCAAAGACCCCTGCTGGAATTCATGCTTAAGGCAATACATTTTAAGTCAATAAACAGCTGACTCTCTTACTCACACGCAGACACACACACACCTTTACAAAATCACTCAGCTCTCTTTCTCTCCAGCTAATTTTGGTTAATTCATTTAGGTAATTTGGAACTCAATGTTTTATCTACACAACACTGGGGTCTAACAATGATGAGGCTTTCCACATCAGCCATAGTTTATAGTTTTGGTCAACTGAGCTCTGTTCACCTTTTTTATTAAGCATTTACAATGTTTTCTAAAGGGTGCATTTTTACTGCGTGTTTACTGCCTGTCCCCTCACCTCCTATAAGACTACAGAACAATAAAACTTTTTTGATGTTTCATCCAGGCTGCTTTTAGACATTCAGCGTGCTCTCTCAAACGTGTCTGACCACAGCCTAAAAATGAACATCGAATAGTTTGACAACACTGATGTGGTCTCCAGTCACCAGTAGTTGGTGTGTTACCTGTGTGTCCTGCGTGACGTTGTCATCATGGTCTGTGCCGTTGTTCTCACTGTTGTTCTCTTTATTCAGTGTGGTGGCGCTCCCTTTACAGCGGCTGGGAGCAGGAATTTCAGATGATGGTGCACTCTCGCCCTCTCCAACCCCATCCAGGGGCATCAGCACAGACATCTTCCAACAGGAAGGGGGCCGAAACCCAACTCACACACACCTTGTGCACACACAGAGGGCTGCGAAACACAAGGAGTTAAATAGAGTTAAAAGTGAGTAAAAAGATCCAAGAATGCTATTACAATAAATGTCTTTATATTACGGGTACATTATATATTTCCATTTTTACTGTTATGGCTGCGAGATTCTGAATGTATGTACACAGAACATAGTTTTAATTGTATCTACTCATAATTTGAAAGTGAGCTGGGCTATCAACCAGTCGCCACCTACACAGACACGTTTGGCTGAGTAGGTGGGCCGAAGGGACTCTTCATTACTGCTGCAATTGCAGCCCTTGCTGGCTGTTCAGAAGCAAAAAACTATGACAATATTGATACCAACACAACCAAACCCAAAAACTTGCATGAAAAGCCCTGCTGCATAACATTTCATAAAAATCAGTACACGGTTTAGTACCTGGGACTGTAGTGTGTTGGGGTGTGTCTCTGGATTGTGGGGCTCCACTCTGAAGCCCCGATGGCAAGATGGCTGACGGCAGGTGCTCTTAAACAGGGGAAGGGGGTGGGGGATACGCCATGGCGAGAGTGTGTGTCCTCAATGTTTCTGCATCCTGCATATCCTTTTCACGCAGTCACCCAAACCTATTTTGCTGAACAAAAACACAAAGCAAGAACTTCAATGAATAAGTCAGCAAAACAATTAAGACAGAGTACGGAGTTTTAAATGTAAATACAGAACAAAACGGACATGATGTGCAAAATATCATTTTCAAGAAAATCTTATTCACGTTTAGACTGTGCGGACATCTGTGTGCCATCTGCCCCGATGCAAACACTGCCCTGTAATCAGGAAACGCAGACAAAATATGATTCATAAGTCAGGCTGTAACAACACAAGGCTGTAAGAGTGAAGGAAGTAGAACAGCAGATGCTGCAACTGTGAGAAGAGAGGAAACTCCAACAATGACGTCATACTGCAGAGAGAGGGGCGAGGGAGGGGGGTGGTGTGAGAGAGCAATAGAGCAAACGACTGGCAGCAACACACACAGAAAGTGAGAGAAAGAGAACGACAGAGCACACAGAGGAGGGATCCCCAACTGCAGAAAGGACGTCATCAGCGAATCATGACACTGCTGACCAGTCACCCACACACACCCTTATACAACTTGGCAGCAACACATGCATGCTCATGCAGATAGACACACACACGCACGAGTTTGTAGCAGTTTTTAGTTATTTCAGTGCATATTCTTATACTGCAGTGACAATGAATGAGAAATGATTCATGAATGAACTATTTCCTTCTTTCTCTTACTCCTCACTCCCTTTTCTCTCTCTCCTTTCTGTCTCAGTCTGTTTTTTACCCTTTTTCACAGGCACCGGGGTTGCCAAGGAGACAAAAACGTCATTCACAGCTGCCACCATTGGGGTGGTTATGTGTGTGTGAGAGTGTGTGTGAGAGTGTGTGTGTGTGTGTGTGTGTGTGCAACAGAAAATATTAAAAATAAATGTGAGCAAAACTGGGGAAGAAGAGAAGGAATCGGTCATCTGTTTTTGCAGACGCCTCATAAAAAACAAACACCACGTCCAACTGTGCTGAACATTGTGTTCGGGGCGACACAGGTAACCACAGTAACCACATATCCTCATATCGACTGCCTGTCCAGTTTAAAAACAGCTTATCAAAATTACTCAACTACATTGGCAAGGACACGCACACACAAACACAGACACACAGACCCAGTTTGCAATGTTTAACCGGGTTGAAGTGACCACTGTTTTTTAGAATGATGAGTATACTAGAAGCAAGGAAGGAATATACATTGGATAAGACACCAGCTTGATTCAATTCCAGAGTGTGTATGTATAAGACCCTAGCTGATATACGGCCGTGAAATTCACGTCACGGACCGTGAAATGAGCTGTTTGCTGTGAAATATGTAATCTGCTATGAAATTCAAAATTTAAGGTTTGTGCTTATGGATCTAACATTTTTCATTCAAGTAGAGCATAAATGAGGCGCAACATGAGGCAGTCCTAGTGTAACAGACTTTAGTAGTGTGTTGACAATGTTTGATGTATGTGTCTACGTAGAGTGCATGTCCTTTTGGGGATTCCATGGTCAAAGAAAAAGTATGCTTCTCTACATACGTGATAAATAGAGTGCTGCGCCCTAAAAGAACAAGACAGTAAAGTATTATGCTCCCAAAAGTTTGTATATGTACACTTTATTTCTTACTTTATAAACTCTAACGACATTAGCAATCGGTTAGACAAAAATGTCCAAGATGTCGAAGTGTAAAGCAGCGAAAAACACTACTCGGGTCACTAATTTAGGAAAACTACCTACCAATTCTGTGGACGCAGAGTGGGGTGTGTCAAAACACAGACAGGATTTTTCATCTTTCAACTGTTAAGGTAGGCTGTGCTGTCTATTTTAGCTTTCATTGATTATATCAATCAATTTATGAGTGTTATTTAATGACTACCGTGAACTGTGATTTTTGAAAGACAAGGTCTGTGAAAATAAGCACATTTTCCCATGAATTTAGTAAGGCCCTATATGAATGTAATATGGGAATAAACATGATTTCATTGACATGCAACAGATTTGCATCATGTTTACATTGTGCTGTATTGCTCCTGATTAGCTATGTAAAATTTAACAAGCTAATTTGTTTCTGGCGAATTTTGCAGCATTTCTAGACATTCACTGGATAATTTCACACCAGTGGTAATTTTCACCCAAGATTAATAAAACATTAGTCCGACATAATCCCACTCGTACTATTTGCTGCTCTCAGATAATGCAGCCAGCATGTACAGCGATGTGTTCTCCTTGCCAGCTGTCTTAACCTGCAAGACACGTGATGACTGAGGTAAACTTTTCTGTCAACTTCCTGTGTAGAGATAAACCGTTACTCAGTACCCCCTATGCAGCTTGAAGCGCCCTTCGAACTGAATGTTTTCACTCCCTACGGTTTGAAGTCTCACTTAAAATGTTCGAATTCCACCACTGGAGTGATTGCAATGCACCTATTGTCTATCACAGAGAACCACGTACTAATTTACTCAGTTACTTTCACCTGAAACGGGAGTTTAGTGGAGCAGTTAAAAGCAGCCAATATACTTTCTGCATTTTGGGAGCTGAAACAAAACTGGAGTAGCCAGAGAAAACCCATTCAGGCACAGGTTGTATATGTGAAACTCAACACTGGCATTGACCAAACCGAGAGATAGAAGCCAGGTCTACAGTAGGGTTGGGCGGTATGACGATATTACCGTATACCGCGGTATTTAAAAATGGTGACGGTATTCAAAAATGGTGACGGTATTTTTTAAATGTGAAGCGCCAAATTTCTGCTTCAGGTTTACCTTGAAAACTGAGACTTTAGGACATGCACGCATCCACAGTGAGGGAGGGGTGGGAGGGGTAGGCAGTTGGAGCTCGCTGATTGGCTGTGGGGTGCTCACTGGTGATAACACAGAGAGACGAGTGAAGAGCCACACTGGCTAGCGTTAGCTGTGAGCTAACAAGCAGAAACTGAAAAACGGCTCGTCTTTTAATTTTTCAAAATGAACATTTTTTTATCAGTTCAAACGGAAATGAACACAAGCGCGTGCATGCGCGGACATGTACTTATTTACTAAATATATCTTCAGTGTAAATCGAGCACAAGTGTTGAGAAAAAGGAGCAAACAGTAATAATAACGTTACGCCCAATCCGCTGTTCTGACTTGTCTGCCATAGATTTTCCTGCCCATGTAAGAACTATTTTTTCCTAAATAAAAGCGCTATATTAAGAAAAAAAGAATGTCTCTAATTTGTAATTTGAATTATAAAATATATAGTCTGGCCCTTTAAGAATGTTAAGTGCTTTATAGGGTGTAGGGAGCAAGTGTGTAGGGAATAGATTGGATTTGTACCGTTTCTGTGTTCGTGTTTGGCACTGAGCTTGTGTGACATGTAAAGTAGCGTTCTCGTTAACCACTCAAATGTTTGGACTTTGAATTATTTTAACATTATTTTACATCACCGTCATTGCAACATGAACATTTACATTCATATTTTTTGTTACGGTATAGAACTTAATTCTGGATTACAGGCATAACTAATCGTACACGTTCATACACTTTTAAGAAACACCTGTAACTATAAACTAAGCAGTTAACTTTTGAAATATATTGAAGTGTGTAGCCTGCTATTATTCTGTTTTGTGTGGGCAGAGAGAGATTACAATGCCAAAATGTTGTGTTAATGTTTGTGTTAAAGTGTAATTGATACACATGCATTTATACTTGTGTATTTATTATAGATCAGACAAGATAAGCAATGTTTGACGTTCAGATTGTTAAATCTTTTTATAATAAAACAATGAAATATTGTAATTACACTCGTGTGTACACTGTAAAGTTTGTCCGCGACACCCCCTACCCACCCCCGCGGTAATACCGTATACCGCGGTATTTCCTGAAGACGGTATGACGGTATGAAAATCGGCAATATCGCCCAACCCTAGTCTACAGTACACATTGCTGTGCAACACCCACTCTACCAGCTGCCAGCTATAAAGATCAGAAGTACCTTTATCTAAAATGAGTCTACATGCACACTGTAAAATATTGAATGATTGACTGGAGGACTACTCTGCATGCTAAAGCCTTCTAAATATTGTGAGGTGAAATAAATGTGCTTTTTAATTTTGCATTATAATGGATGCTGTAGAAAACATCTTCAGGTGACCCAGTGTTTTAAAAATTTGACATTTCCTTCCATTCCACTGTTAACAGTCTGTAGTCAGAGACAAATAATAACTCTTGGGAAACACAATAGCACTCAAACACTAATTACACGGTTGCCACAAGCATTCTCATATTGTGAGAGAGAGACAGTCTCTCCCAGCAGTGCAACTGCTTCCTTTCTCCTCCTACACTATAAGACTGTGCCTATTTTAGACCATTTCGTTCTACCCTCCTTCCTTCTTTTGTAACAAAACCCTGGCTCCTAGGTTCTGTGCTTTTAAAAGCAAACACATTAAATACACTAGATACTAGATACACAGAATCCTAGCACTTATTAAAATACTAAAATGCTATATGGGCGGAGTGCTAAACAGTGCATACAGTTGATTGGTCGAACTATCACCGCTGGAGTGAGACAAAATTTTTTATTTATTTAGTTGTTTTACACCATGGTTATATTTGTGGCAGAATGGGTAGACAATTCTCAGAGACAATAAATGAATGTTTTCTTTCAGCTACTTCCATTAGAGGCCACCATAGCTAAACATTTAACCGCATGTTTGATGTGGCACAATTTTAAGAACAAATGCCGTTCCTAATGCAAGCCTCTTATTTATCTGGGCTTGGGACTTGCACTAAGGGTACACTAATACAAGTCTCCTTTAATTGCTAGGTTTGACTGCCCTGTGTCTTTTGTATTTGTCAGCCGAGCCCAGAATTCGAATTCCCAGAGCTCAGGCACTAAAGTGGCTCTTACGATTACGCCACACAAGCTTACGGAGGAAAACGAAAATACAAGTGCTATATCCAAAACCAAAATGCAGTAGATTGCAATGCAAAAGAAGAATCTAAGGCAACAGAAAAGACCTAAAAAAAACACAAAACGCCTTGTTGTTGCTACTGCTAATGCTAACAAATAGCATGGAGTTCAAAACTCATGTTGCCACCGGTCGGCTGGGCGCCATCTGGCGGGCATAATTGGCAGTGCCTGCAGCAGATATTAATTGGCCACCGTATCTGCAGGGTGGGGACTGGACTACGTGTGGGTGGGTCTTCATACGCTGTGTAAGGACCCTGATTGGCGGAAGAGACGACTGTGCAGAATGCAGGGGCAAAAGGAGGAGGGCTGTACACGTGTCGGAAGAGGCGTGTACAGTGACGTGCTCTCCTTAGATGCAATCTGGTATCTCTCAGCAGCGGAAGACAAAAATTGAGTGCGCTAAATCGGGAGGAAAATGGGGAGAAAATGCATTAAAAAAATATGGGGCAGAAAGTTGTTCATTTGGATGTGTACAGCATTGTATAACTGGGTAGATTGCAATGGAAAGGGGGCTAGAGGAAATTTTTTAAAAGCCAGAATGAACCCTAACCCTAACCCTAACCCTAACCCTCACTCAATCCACCTCACCTCATTAACAGTCAGACAGTGAAGATTTATTTAAGAACAAAACACCACGTCATTGAGAGGATTCCCCACTTTAGGAGCCTGCCCAGCTTCACAGTCAGACATCTGCTGTGTAAGAGTGGTTCATTTTCAATATAATGTGAGGGAGGAGTGCAAGAACAACAGCACTGAGAGAAAAGACTGCAGCAGACTAAAGGAAAGTCAGAGGTAACTGGCATAGACTTATGGGGTAAAAAAATGGAGAGAGGTATGAGTCAGAGCTCGACCCACTGGACTGAGTAGGATGCGAGGAGGAGGATGGCGTCAGCAACACACACACACACACACACGTAAAGAGAGCAAGGAATACAGAATGAAGGCTGCAGAGGGGATCCTCTCTGACGAAGTTAAGACAGGACAGAGAGGCGGACAGAGACCAATAAAAAACAGACAGGCAGAAATAAGTGAAGTAGAGAGGGGTAAGAACGATAGCTGCAGAGAGGAATCCTGACAGACAGAAGGACAGAGAAGGGGAAGAGAAATGAAAAAAAAACAAGTAAAGGAGGGGAAGGATGATGGGAATTCTAAATGTATTCAGACCCCTTGACTTCTTGCACACTAAGTGTGGATTGGTAAACACTGGTACTAAGTAAAGAATGGTAAAAATAGCAAATATATCCATTCAATATCAAATCCAGAGCACGATAATCACCCATAATAATGAAATAAAAACATTATTAGAGATTTTGTTAAAATGTTTACAAATGAAACACTGAAATCTCTTATTCACAAAAGCATTCAGACCGCTTTCAATACATTATAGACGTATAGTACATTGCTACACTAGCCTAAATAATTTAGGAAAACAAAATCTATTGTTGCATTTCTTATTTTGTGTCTATTTGTGTTTTTAACATACAACCCCAATTCCAAAAATTTTGGGACAGTAGAAAAGACATGCACAAAAACAGAATGCAATTAATTGCAAGTCCTGGACTAAGTTCACATAAAAAATGCAACTGCAAAGATGTTTAATTTTTAACTAAATCTTATTGTTAATATACACAGATCAGCCATAACATTAAAACCACCTCCTTGTTTCTACACTCACTGTCCATTTTATCAGCTCCACTTACCATATAGAAGCACTTTGTAGTTCTACAATTACTGACTGTAGTCCATCTGTTTCTCTGCATGCTTTGTTAGCTCCTTTCATGCTGTTCTTCAATGGTCAGGAATCTCCCAGGACCACCACAGAGTGGGTATTATTTGGATGGTGGATCATTCTCAGCTCTGCAGTGACACTGACATGGTGGTGGTGTGTTAGTGTGTGTTGTGCTGGTATGAGTGGAAAAGACACAGCAGCGCTGCTAGAGTTTTTAAACACCTTACTGTCATTGCTGGACTGAGAATAGTCCACCAACCAAAAACATCCAGCCAACAGCGCCGCGTGGGCAGCTTCCTGTGACCACTGATGAATGTGTAGAAGATGACCAACTCAAACAGCAGCAATAGATGAGCGATCGTCTCTGACTTTACATCTACAGGGTGAACCAACTAGGTAGGAGTGTCTAATAGAGTGGACAGTGAGTGGACACGGTATTTAAAAACTTCATCAGCGCTGCTGTGTCTGATCCACTCATGCCAACACAACACACACTAACACACCACCACCATGTCAGTGTCACTGCAGTGCTGAGAATGATCAACCATCCAAATAATACCTGCTCTGTGGTGGTCCTGTGGGGGTCCTGACCACTGAAGAACAGGGTGAAAGCAGGCTAAAAAGGTATGCAGAGAAACAGATGGACTACAGTCAGTAATTGCAGAACTACAAAGTGCTTCTATATGGTAAGTGGAGCTGATAAAATGGACAGTGAGTGTAGAAACAAGGAGGTGGTTTTAATGTTATGGCTAATATAGCTCATTCTTACTTTGATGGCTGCAATAGCTTGCAAAATAGTGGGACAAAGGCATGCTACATAACCTTTTCTTTTATCTCGTTTTATAACTGTTTGGAAACTGAGAACACCAATTCCTGTAGTTGTAAAAATGGATTCTAGCTTGATATAAGACTTCAGCTCAACAGTCTCTGTTTTTTTACAGTGTGGTTTAGAATGGGCCACATATTTTTAACGTGAGACAAATCATAAAGAGTGCGGAATTCCTCCTTCCTTTAAATAACAACAAGTTGTTTAGATCTTTATGCAGTAAAACACCCACACCATTACACAACCATTAATCTAAAAGGTTCAGAAAACATCTGAGAGCTTTTTAAAAATATTAGACAAGCCTTCATTCTTGCTACTCTCTAATAAGAGAACTCTGGATGCGTCTGTGTTAAACAACTACAGGCCGGTCTCAAATCTTCCTTTCATAGCTAAGATCATTGAGAAAGTTGTTTACAATCAAGTCAGCAGTTTTTTGAATTCCAGTGGTTATTTTGACAAATTTCAGTCAGGCTTTCGAGCTCACCACAGCACTGAAACGGCTCTCATAAAAGTGTTAAATGATCTACGGCTGAATACTGACTCGGGTAAAATATCAGTTCTGGTTTTACTGGATCTTAGTGCTGCCTTTGACACTGCAGATCATAGAATACTGCTGGATAGGTTGGAAAACTGGGTTGGACTTTCCGGAACAGTCCTTAATTGGTTCAGGTCTTATTTAGAAGACCGGAGTTACATCATCACTATTGGCAGCTGTGAATCTGACAGGGTGGCTATGACATGTGGAATCCCCCAGGGATCAGTTCTCGGACCTCTTCTGTTCAATCTTTATATGCTGCCATTAGGCCAAATGCTACAGGCTAACAACATTGATTACCATAGTTATGCAGATGACACACAGATATATCTGGCTCTCTCACCAGATGATTACAGCCCAATAGATTCACTGTGTCAGTGTCTGGAGGACATCAATAACTGGATGAGCCAGAATTTTTTACAGTTAAATAAGGACAAAACAGAGATTGTTGTTTTTGGCAGCAAAGAGAAGAGGATTAGTGTCAGTGAACACCTCAGTTCCCGGGCTCTAAAAACCAAAGACCAAGTCCGAAATCTTGGCATTCTAATAGACTCAGATCTCACATTCACCAGCCATATTAAAACCATCACCAAAACAGCCTTTTACCATCTTAGAAATATAGCCAAAATCAAGGGTCTAGTGTGCCAACAAGACCTAGAGAAGCTGATCCATGCTTTTATCTCCAGTAGGGTGGACTATTGTAATGGTCTCTTAACTGGACTTCCCCAAAAGACCATTAAACAGTTACAGCTCATTCAGAACGCTGCTGCTAGAGTTTTAACTAAGATGAAGAGAACTGAGCACATCACTCCAGTTCTAAAATCTCTACACTGGCTTCCGGTTAGTTACAGAATAGAATTTAAAGTGCTGCTACTGGTCTATAAATCACTGAATGGGTTCGACCCAGAATACATCTCAGAAATGTTTAGAGAATATAAACCCAGTAGATCTCTTAGATCCATGGACTCAGGTCAGCTAGTTGAGCCCAGAGTCCAAACTAAACACGGTGAAGCAGCATTTAGCTGTTGGGCTGCATATAACTGGAACAGACTGCCAGGAGATATTAGATGTTCCTTAAATGTAGAAATCTTTAAATCCAGGTTAAAAACATTTCTTTTTTCTTGTGCCTATGATTGAGCTTGAAATTTTAGCTATTACCCTCATTTTACCATATTTCTTTTAGTTTTTCATGCTCTTCTAAATTGTAGTGTATATTTTACAATATTTTCTTTTAATTTTTCATGTCCTTAATTTTTAATCTCTCTTGTTTGAATTTCATGTTGTCTTAATTGTAACTAAATGTTTGCAAGAAGTCTTTCTGAGGTTCTAGATCTCAGGAATGTTTTAATGCTTTTAATTTTTTCCTTATGTAAAGCACTTTGAATTGCCACTGTGTATGAAAGGTGCTATACAAATAAACTTGCCTTGCCTTGCCTAATAAGCTCAATTTAGTTCATTTTGTGAAGTTGTGAACATTACGTTTACATATGACATAGCACTTTGGAATTTTATTCTTGAATCACAAGTAACTTTTTGAATAAGTTGTCACTGAGCCCCTAAATATGAGCAGGCTAGCCACTCTTGTTCCAAGTTTTAAGTCTTAAGATAACGACTCAGTTTATGATGCTTTTCAGAAAGGGTTTTCTAACCAGCTTTAGTTTTCTCAGCTTTTTTGGAATCATATTACGTTCAGGCATTGTGTTTTTGTAAAAACTAAAGGTGCTTGAGTTTGACAGTGAGATTTAAGATGAATTGGCTTTATATAATCGATATAATGTTAAAACCAACCCTCTTTAATAAGCTAAATTGGTTCAAAGGTTACTTACTTACATACGGGGGTAACTATTGTTTCACAAGTGTAGAATTGGTGTCTTAAATGTGCCTGTTTTTTATGTTTGTTTGTTTATTGGGATTTTAACGTCATGTTTTACACTTTGGTTACATTCATGACAGGAACGGTAGTTACTCATTACACAAGGTTCATCAGTTCTCACAAGGTTATATCGAACACAGTCATGGACAATTTTGTATCTCCGATTCAGCTCACTTGCATGTCTTTGGACTGTGGGAGGAAACCGGAGCACCCGGAGTAAACCCACGCAGACACGGGGAGAACATGCAAACTCCACACAGAAAGGATCTGGACCGCCCCATCTGGGGATCGAACCCAGGACCTTCTTGCTGTGAGGCGACAGTGCGTCTACAGTACTGTTTTTTACGAAATGTGTAACTATAGAAAGTTGACTTAAACACACTGGATAACAATTTAAATATCTATAAGATATAACATTGCTGTAATAATAGAAGCAACAGAAAAAGAAAGCAATTTCTTTTTCCACAGAACTATATGTATTAGTGTAAGAAACAGTGATGCTTTCCCCTTCTGCTTCGGTGCTCTAAAAATAAGTGTGTCAAGTTAAAACCTGGATCTCATTGCATACCTTATGCAACTGCTCTACTCCTTCCTATTGGGGAACAGAGCCTGTAACAGAGAGCGAGAGAGAGAGAGAGCAGGAGAAAGAGAGAGAGCATGCACAAGAGGAAAAGAGAGGTAGAAAGGAAAAATTCTCAATGATACAATATGTACCGCAGTTCTATTGGTCGAGTCCTGCACCAATAGGAGAGGCAGCTCCATGGCAACAGGCTCTGTCACCAAGAGAGAATAGCTCTCTCCCTCCACCCCCATTCAGCACCCATCAACCCTATCCCCCAATTACACAAACACCTTTCAGCATCACCCCAATTACCTATGTCTGAGAGAGGAATTTACTACACGAACTTCACTACACACACACACACCTACTAAGACAGGTAGTAATGGTTCTGAGTAAACCTCACTACCGAGTACAAACCTCTGCACACATGGAACATTGCTTTGATTTCCTCTGCATTTTCTACACAAAGTTTTTAAACAGCAGGCTGATTGTAACGGTGACATTCTGAATGATGCCTGTTAGACAATTTCAATAAAATTTTAATGTTAAATAAAAATCAAATTGTCTTATTACTTCAGTTTAAATATACTAGTTATTTATTTATTAACATTTTTACGTCTGGTTTTACACACTTTGGTTACATTCATGACAGAAACGGTAGTTACTCATTACACAAGATTCATTAGTTCACAGGTTTAACGTCAAACACAGTCATGGACAATTTTGTACCTCCAATTAACCTGACAGCATGTCTTTGGACTGTGAGAGGAAACCGGAGCTCCCGGAGGAAACCCACGCAGACACGGGAGAACATGCAAACTCCACAAAGAAAGAACCTGGACAGCCCCACCTGGGGATCTAACTGAGCCACGGTGCCGCCCGCAGAAGACTTAGTTAAGTCAATTAAGTTCTTTAAGCTGCATAAATTAGGAAGCACATTTAAACAGTCAGATTGTTACATTTTTTTTTCTTTTTTGAGTTTCAACCATTTTAACATCACAGGGCAAGAAAATGTTCTTTTGTGCTTTTCATCTATTAGAGTAGACAGGTATAAAAACATTACAGTATGGGCCATCTTTTCCCCTAAAAAATCAGACATCAGGGCACCAATTTTCCTGGTAAGAAACCTTTCAAAATAATAATAATAATAATAATAAAAAGTTATAAAAATCAAGAATTAAAAAAAGAAGTCTTCCACACATAACAGCGGTACAAAGACTCACTTTCTCCCAGCCTCAGTGTGCTTGACCCAGTTATGTAAAGCACTGCAGGTCAAACCCAGAACAGCAAAGTTTTTAATATTCCACATTAAAATCACATTAAAAATATACTAAGACAATGTTAATAATGACAATGTCATTATACTATCTTTACAAGACTCATTTGTAAATCCTCCAGGAGAGCTCATTTTAAAAAATATTTATTTTTTTAAATGGCAAAATAGACTTCCCACTGCATATTGTGTGTTCCACAGGCACCACTCTCTCACTTATAAAAAATAAATAAATAAATAAACAAAGCATTGCAAAAAAAAGATTGAGTCATGTGATGATCTGTGCTCATGTACAATGACATGAAGTACTTCTGCAGTGTGTGAGTAAAACTGTGTGTGTGATCTTATAAAACTCTCGAGTACAGAGGCTGATGGCTTGGTTATTTGCCCTACACCAAAAATTCACACAGCTAAACTGAACCATTGCAAATCCTCCGAATCCTCAGAGTGGCAGGAAAGAAACCAGGACTGAGCACCCACTGGGCAGAACAGCTTGTACCGTCTGGCAAAAAGCAGGCACTCAACATCACCTGGCTAATTCAATCACTAAGGTGTAACATGGTCATGGATGCATCATGTTATGAGGCTGCCTTTTAGTGGCAGGGACAGGGAGACAAACAATGAATGCTGCCAAAAATAGGAGCAACCTTGAAAAACCTTCTCCAGAGAGCACACAAACTAAGACTTTAAACAGCCTAAAGAATGCTTTAGAAGTGACTTCGAGGCAAGTTTCTGAATGTCCTTTAGAGGCCTAGTCAAAGCCCAGACTTAAATCCCATCTAACAACTGTGAGAAAGACCTAAAGATGGTAGCCAAAAATAGTTCAGATGCTTGCCATTTAATCTGTCAAGGCTTCTACAAAGTACTGAACAACAGTAAATATGGCAATTATATTCATTAAAAAAACGAGAGGGTTTCATGCAACCAGCAGGGGTCGCTAGTGTGCACAGGGGATTTGGGTATATCCACGCTGGGACAAGGCAAAAAAACATTTATTAACAAATTAACTAATTCACAAGATCAAATCTCAGCAGATTCACAATCAGGAATTGGAACTGAATAGATTGTGAAGAAAAATCCAGGAAAATAGTTATCGATGAAAACTTTAATTGTTCAAATGTTACTGCTGGTGAAATGCTGTAATGTTTACATCATATTAACACTACATGTTCCATATACCACTTTCTCCCCCCTAGTGTACAGTCAGCAAGTTCAAAGGCACAAATGAATTACCCCCCCCCCCCCCCCCCCCCCCAAAAAAAAAATCCCACATTTTAAATTCCCTACATGTCTAAGTTGTGTTGTAACTCAAATGTCATTCTTTCCAATATGTATGCTCTCTACGTAAAGAACAATGTGAAAGTACATTTTAACTTCAGAACAACAGTTGGGATTGTACTGAATGTACTGAACATGACAGTAATGTAGAACAAGATGAACATAAACGTCATGGGCAGAACCAGTTCAGCATGTAGATTGTAGATTTTAAACAGTAGTTTGTTTGTTTGTTTGTTTATTAGGATTTTAACGTCATGTTTTACACTTCGGTTACATTCATGACAGAAATGGTAGTTACTCATTACACAAGGTTCATCAGTTCACAAGGTTATATTAAACACAGTCTTGGACAATTTAGTGTCTCCAATTTACCTCACTTGCATGTCTTTGGACTGCGGGAGGAAACCCAAGCGGACACGGGGAGAACATGCAAACTCCACACAGAAAGGACCCGGACCGTCCCACATGGTGATCGAACCCAGGACCTTCCTGCTGTGAGGCGACAGTGCTACCCACTAAGCCACTGTGCCGCCCAAACAGTAGTTTGTAGCATACAGTTCAATACACCCGCTAATGTGCCTTTGCTATCTGTGGGCGGGCGTCTACACAGACATGATTGGTTTTGTCTGGATGGAGGAATGGCCAAAGTCCTGCAACGGACTGTTGCCCTTCCTGGGTATTACTGCTTTGCATCCTGTGTTTCCAGTGAAACCAGACCTGTAACCCTGACAGGTGGTTCATGACTATGAAATTGGGGCGGGGGGCAGATCACTTTTATACACACACACACACACAACAAGACATGCCTGGGGTCACTTAAGGCAAACACAAGGGCCACCTTTTATATGGACCCTTCAAAACAAAGTGATACTATAATGTGAACTAATGTGTTTACCTTAACATGAAATAAATATGGCAGTTGTAACCTAGTGGTTAAGGTCCAGACGGAATTTCAGGGAGGGTACTTAAGGACTGTGCATATCAGCTGGCAGAGGTGTTCAAAAACATCTTCAACCTCTCTCTGTCCCACTGCACTGTCCCTAAATGTTTCAAGTCTGCCACCATTGTGCCTCTTCCAAAGAAAGCCACAATCAACAGCCTGAACGACTTCAGACCGGTGGCTCTCACCTCCACGGTGATGAAGTGCTTTGAAAAACTGGTTCTGAAGCACATACAGTCTTCACTCCCATCCACCCTGGACCAACATCAGTTTGCCTACAAAGGCAACAGGTCAACAGAAGACGCCATCAACACTGCTCTCCACGTGGCACTGACTCACCTAGAGCATCAGGGAACATATGTGAGGATGCTGTTCGTGGATTTCAGCTCAGCGTTTAATACAGTTATTCCCAGCAGACTGGTATCCAAGCTGCTAAACCTGGGTGTCAGCCAGCACACATGCAGGTGGATTAAGAACTTTTTAACAAACCGCCCACAGTCTGTTAGGATGGGGGCCCATCTCTCCCCTGTTTTCACACTGAGTACTGGAGTTCCACAGGGCTGTGTGCTGAGCCCTCTTCTTTACTCCCTCTACACCCACGACTGTACACCAACCCACAGCACAAACTCAATCATCAAGTTTGCAGATGACACCACTGTAATTGGATTAATACAAAATGGAGATGAGTCTGCCTACAGGGAAGAAGTCCTCAAACTGTCTGAATGGTGCTCCATTAACAACCTGGCACTCAACACCTCTAAAACAAAAGAGATGGTCATCAGCTTCATCAGACAGAGAGAGGAACCTACACCCTTAGACATCGGAGGAAACGCAGTAGAGAGAGTGTCTAATTTCAAATTCCTAGGCACACATATCTCCCAGGACCTCACATGGACTACCAACACCACCTCTCTAGTGAAAAAAAGCACAGAAGCGGCTCTACTTTTTAAGGACACTAAGAAAGGCCAACCTGTCCAAGCAGCTACTGGTGTCCTATCGCAGCACGGTGAAAAGCATACTCACCCATGGCATTTTGGTGTGGTATGCCAGCTGATCTGAGGCTGACAAGAAGGCTCTTCAGAGGGTCATCAAATCAGCTCAGAGAACAATCAACACTGAGCTGCCTTCACTAGAGAACATTTACAGAACCCGATGCCTGCGTCGGGCCACAAACATCATAAAGGACTCATTTCACCCTTGTTGCAACCTGTTCTCCTTGTTGCCCTCTGGTAGGCGCTATAGGAGTATCAAGGCCCGTACTTCCAGACTCCTGAAAAGCTTTTACCCATCCGCTATAAAAACACTGAACTATCAAACTTCACATCCTAGGAAATAATGTGCAATTTATAGGAACTGTGCAATAACCTTCTTCTTCTTTTCTTTTCTGTAAAGTTCTTAAAACCACAAGTTTATTTTTGTTTCTAGATTTGTATATGTTTATTTTGTAAATACATGTGTGTATATGTCTGTGTGTACATACATGTACTGTCAAGGAGCTGCTCAAAAAATTTCGTTGTGCACTGTGCAATGACAATAAAGGCATTCTACTCTATTCTATTCTATTCTACTGGTCCAGTCATCAGATGGTTGCCGGTTCAAGCCTCACCACTGCCAGGTTGCCACTGCTGGGCCCTTGGGCAAGGCCCTTAACCCTAAATTGCTTATACCGTCACAACTGTAAGTCGCTTTGGATAAAAGCGTCTGCTAAATGCCGAAAATGTAAATGCAAATGTAAATCTGCCTGAAAACACACTGGCAAGAAATGAAGGTGGGAAACAGTTCATTATGTTCATATTGTCTCATTTGCTCTAACAAAAACATATATTCCGTAAAAAGAAAATATTGAGGTGGGGACAGATTCATACTAGGGCAAGAACACTTCATTTTGACAGTGATTGAAGTGAGCACATAGGATCAATTTTGTTTTGCAGCTTTCATTTTCATTCTACTTTTACCAACCGCTTTGTTCTGGTCAGGATTGCAGCAGTTCTGGTTCCACCAGGAACCCTTGGGTGTGAAGCAGGAATCGCCTGAACAGCGTGCCAATCTATTGCAGGGCTCCAGCCACCCCCCCTCAGACAGAAATGTATATGTGTAAAAGCCCAGCTTTTCAATAGCATAACTGCGATTTGAACCCAGGTCTTAGTTGTGGTAGGCTAGAATACTATACTGCTGCACCACCAAAGAACCTTGTTGCTAAACTTCAGAGCAGCAAAGTGTGAACCCAGTGACTTTAAAACCCAATTACACTACTTTTATTGAGTGTATAAATCATTTAAGGTGGAAAAGTGCTTGCAGACATTAACTAATTAATAGAGCTGGTTCAATGTTGGCAGGAAACTATTAAAAATTGAAAACATTAAGATGCAGCCACCTGCTAAAACAATGTAAATACAGGTAAGAACCCTGTTTGAAAGAAAGTGGAGAAAGGAAACGGCTTCAAGAGAAAAAAATACAAGCATGGAGAGTGTCAAGGCCATGAAGACTATCTATTTATAATGGCATATTTTTATATTCACAAGAGTCGTTCTGCACTTTACCAGATTTTCTCTCCACTCCACATCTTTATTTTCTATTTCCACATTCATTCCCCAACCCAACTCTTTGCTCCCACCCTGTTCCAAGACACAATGTATAAAAATAACTCAAATGTGAGTGTGTGTGTGGCAAGCTCAGGTGGAGTTGCAGAAAGAGCTGCTGGTGGCTGAGGCTGCTCTGCAGGGGTGAAGAAAGATGAAAAAAGAAAGAAAAAAACACAACATAAGAGCAAGATACCAAACTATAAGAACGGTGAGGGAGTAGAGGCTGATTTTATCTTTGTTCTTAATGACGTTTACCTCCACACACGCACAAAGTCTTCCACCGCCTCTTCTTATTGCTCTTAATCTATTAACCCTCCACATGCATGCTCTCAAATCCCCCACAGAAACACATGCAGCACACCCTGCAATATGTGCCTGTGATAATGTGGATGATAGTATTATGGCAGGTCAATGCCACTTTCCCCACCAACTCACTGCCCCCACCCTGAGGGCTGAATGAATGCGGTAAAAGGGAATTCCATATTACCTCAGAAACGGCCCTGCCTCCCTCCATGCCTCCCACCTCTACTCTCACTCTCTGTACAAACGGCTGGCCAGACAGGGACTCTCACACAACAATGACAAATGCACGATAAATAAATTACCACAACAATTGATTCCTGATAAGCAAAACTACAGCACATGCACAGATCCTATAAAACACACACACTCACTTTTATACTAAGATTAAAAGCACATTAGAAGCTCAATATCATTAGAATTTACATGTATGTAGACTAAAGTGTTTTATTGTAGGAATGTCCCAATCCTGTTTTTCCCATTTTTAATACCATACTGATATCCAAAGCTCCAGAAATGAGCTAATTCTTGATACAGATCTGATACTGAGAACCTCACAGTAACTATGCTGACCCAGCTAACAAATGTATATTTTGTCACACATTAAATACATTTGCAGCCTAAATACAGCAGTGGATCATTTGGAAAACATCAGAATATGATTGTTTTAAGGGGTGGGTGGTAAATGGCTCATCCATAAGAAGATGCAGATAGGTAGATATGAAATAACAGTACTATATTAGTAAACTACTTTACAGGAAAGAAACTAAAGTATGCCCAGGGTCAATAAACAAACCAGATGTTTTAAATGCATTTTTCAAACTGTTAAGTTCCACTTAGAGAAAAGGGGTCAGGAAAGAAATTAAAGTATGCTTAGGGTCAGTAAAAACATGCATTTAGTGCATTTTAAAAACTGTTAGGTTCTACTTGGAGAACAGTGGCATGGACCATGTCTAACACCCATGCTCTAGGATGATATAAGCTCAGTGTTTGTACACCATTCAATACATACAAGTCCAACAAATCACTCCTGCTTCCAACAGCATATAAACAATGAGTTATACAGCGCAAAACACCATACTACATCTACATTTATTATTGCAAGAAAGAATGTTCAGACAAATCAAAAAGCCACATACATACTGTACACTAAAGCATCATTAAGAGCTTAAGAACCTGAATCATGCATGCACACATGCAAACACACACACCTTACTGTAATCAGTGGCGTGTTCGTGGGAATCCTGATCAGCATTAGGTGCTTAAAGCAGGGAACTTCTTTACTTAAAGCAAAATGAACAACGACAATCATGAACCTTCAGCTGCAGAAAGCCACCAATATAGTTAAAGCCTGCAGTAACACAGATCATCTGCTTTTTCTTCCCTATTAGTCTGCTCTTCCCTCTCCTGCTCTACGCTTAGCGTGGACAGAAGATGCTTCGCTCCTAACGCCACCTTTCTTTTTCTGAATGAAGCGCATGAGCAGCACTCAGGCTTGCTTTCTCTCTCTCTCTCGCTTACCCAGACACAGGAGCATGCGCTCATTCATTTTGTTTTTCAACTAAACCCCCAAACCCACACACACACTCATTTCATTCTCTTTTTTTACCTCAGCCTCTAATATAATCAGGGTGTAACTGTACTAATGTGCATCTTTAAAACAGATAAAAAAAACACATTAATATGCTAACTGTTAGAGTAGAAATACACAAGACAACACTAAATTATTTCATTTCTTACATTATCATCTAACTGCTTTATCCTGGTCATGAAAGCACCAGTGCAACCGAGTCAGGCTTTATACTGACGCCAAAATGCTTCACCATTTTTTACATTTGAATGTAACAGATTTGTAAATCATAATTGACGTTTTATTTTTTTCTGTAGTTTTTGTTTTATAGCCCATTCAGCTTCTTAGGCTATTTCCTGGCTAGTACATGTTTTTTTTAACTTGCTTTTGGTCTTATTTCTTCTAGTAATTTCGGGACTTTAACTGGTGGTTTGTTGTTAAAAATGTCCTTCATGGTCATTGCTGTGTAGAATTTCATTTTTTTATTGTTTTACATGAGGTATTTCAGAAGAATGTATTTATTGTGAGAGTTGGGCTCCAAATTTGGCATTTTGGTGCCTCCTCTCCTTTGATCAAGTGCAAATGTCTTATATGTCCAATCATCTATCTTGTGTGTAAACTTCGCACCCATCCCTGCTCATGTATTTGGTATTTCTTCTTACGTCTGGATTTATCTCATATAGTTTATTGCTCTTTTTCATAATTTATAGAATACGTATAAATGAATAATATAGTTAGAATCTTTAAATGCGTCTTGAAACCGAGCTGGGTGCATGGCAGGTCCAGTTTCACTGGAAAACACTGGGCGCATGGCAGGAATAGACAGGGCAGGGCACTCATTTTATCACAGGGCTTCAACCATACATCCCTTAGAAATGTAGCCAACGATGATATCAGCAGTGGTATGAGACTGTACCACACGAGTCCCATAGTATGAATGGCATGTGACTCTCCAACAAAAGTGCTTCAGTCAGATACCAATAAGTATCTTAGCTGTGCAATATATAAAAGTGGGAGGTAGGTTGGGCCAAGTGTTAGAGGATTGCAAGAAGGACAGAAGCTCAAAAGTCCAAGTTCCCAGTGCTACTGTTTTATTTGCACACACATGAAGTATTTACAAACGCATTGATGAATAAAAACCAAAGCTGGTTGACATAAGTAACCCCGATTGACCTGTCAACTAGAAGGCAGTTACCAATGAGATAAGTTTAGATCATAGCGGTCTCACTGTAAGGCTGTAGTTGCAAAGCTACATAAGACTTTCTGCCATCTTTTCCCTTCCCTCCTCACTGCCTCCCGCTTTAACAAAAAGGCCCCTCCCCTCTAGGACCTGGCGGCCAATCCAGAAGCAGGAGAAATTAGAGGGAGCATTTAAACACAGACAACAAATCACATTCATATGGCCATATCATTCAGTGTACACATTCATTCACAATACATAATGCATATACAGAACTTAAATCAATAATTCAACTAGCTTTATTCATTATTGTTTTTTCTATCTTTAGGTTCCCCTTTACACATTAAAGTCCTGGACCAGCACCGACACCGCCAACACCCGGATCTTCTTCCAACAACAGGTAAGTACCTATTTATTTATTTACACTATTTACATTGGGTAAATTAGTCTAGTCTCCTGGTAATCCATACAGACAGCCTTGGTGATGTGTAAGGAGTACTACATCATTACACACTAATAAAAAGAATTAGCATCATAAACAGGAAGCAGTAAAAAGTAGAAAAGTGGACCTGTTCGACAAGTCAGTTAAGACAATCAGAAAATTATGGAGGTATTGTTTAAAAAAAGTATTTTCCCCTTTCTAATTTCTTCTATGTTTGCATATTTGTCACACGTGTATGTTTCAGATCATCAAACTACTTTTAATAATAGACACAAGATGATTTAAGCAAACACAAAATGCTCTATGTGAAAAAGTAATTTGATTTGCTAAACAACACCCTCTGAGGAGCTCTGCAAAATGCAAAGCAAAAAAATTCCAAGACATTTTACACCCCGAATTATTTCCACTAAGTTTGTTTATTTGTTTTTTTAACGCCACGTTTTCATATTTATAATTTTCACAGCAAGAATCAGTGCTTTATGCTAGTTTTATTGTCTTGTATTATATATTATTTACAGTAAGTAATCTTACAAACAAAATAACAATTTAACTTTGCTGTAAATGTTGTAATATTACAGCTTTACATTTAACGGTAATCCTAACTATTGAATACTAAAACTTATTTAGATTACCGGTAAATAATCCAACCAACCAAAAGTGCACTGTCCACTGGAAAGAGACTCCAAATCAGCAATGAAGTTAAAATTACATCATTATTTGTTCAGTTCATTTATGTTATATCAAGTCTGTCTAAAAAGTTCTGAATTTTAATTGGAGGAATCTTCCGGAACAAGTCTTTTGTGTTGTCAACCCTATAAAAGTCGTCTCTGATGGCTGAAATTTTAGGACATTCTAAGAAAATATGTTTAATTGTAAGGGTTGTAGCACATAATTGACAGGTTGATGTGTGTGTGTGTGTGTTTGTGTAGAAGTTAATATCAGCTTTTTCGAAAAGGGTCCATATTAACTGTTTACATAGAAATGAGGAGTTTCTGAAGATAGTAGGGCAAAAAAATCTAATGTTAGTTATTTGACACATTTTAATTAATTGCTATTTTTTAACTATGTTTTTTTAAGAATTAAAAAAAAAATAAGACACCACAGTGGCATAGTTGGGTATCACAAACTGGGTACCACGAAGCAACATGGGATCTGGGCTTGATCCTTGCTTACTGTCATTGTATAGTCACTTCCTTTCTCTATCCATGTGAAACTGAATAATGAAAGAAAAAAATACTTAAAAATAAAAAAATGTACATTCTAGCAGAAAAAAGAAATAAATCCCAACACAAAGAAACACCAGGATATTTCTTGCTGTACTACAGGCACAGAGCAGCCTCAGCAATGATAAAGTAATCTAAGCTGTTACATAAAAAGCTCCATGTACATTTGGAGAACAGTCAGTTCGAGTCGTGCCAACAGCTTTGGCTCGTTGCAACATGGCACCACTGGTGATTGGAGATCAGAAGGAACTGGAGAAGTGTGTGCATTTGTTATGTTGCTTCTACCTTATATTTAGATGCATGCAATTTATTGACTGTCTGACATGGCTGATATGTTCAATTAGAAACCAGGCTTATTGCTTGCCATGCCAGCAGTACCCACCCTCCAGCAACCATCAATAATTAACACTTTCAGAAGTAGTGTGAGAGTGAGAGAGAGAGAGCGAGAGAGAGAGCGCAACAGCACAAAAAAAAGGCATGAACACATTACAAAAAGGCCTGAAACAGAAAAAGGAAAGGACTTAAACAAGCAAATTAAAGGTGGAAGTGATAAGAAACAGAAAAAATTAACAGGATGGAAAAGTGAGAAAGCTTGTAGGTGAGCATGAGAGTGTGCGTGTGTGAAAGCAAGAGCAGAGATGCAGCAGTACCATACACTCTGTGCTCCAGTAGGTGTCTATAAATAGACGCTTCAAATCTCCGAAGAGAAAAAGCTATTCTGCTTCTGCTGTAAACCAACCATAAGAACACAGGCAGAACAAGAGCCTAAAAAATACTGTACGATTCTATTTGCATGCTTTTTAATCAGCTACTGAACTATAAAATACAACAAACCCTTTAAAAAAAGCCTGTCGTCGTTAAAAAATACAGCAAACCAAAAACCTTCTGTGTGCAAATTCCAACAAGACATAATAATGTGGATTCTCCCTCATCAACATCTAAGCAGCTTCCTGCTAAACATGAGCCAGAATCACCAGCGTCTATGACTCACCGCTGCACGTAGGAGTGAACCAAATAAAGCTTCACATTATATCTGACACCAAACACCATGGCCAAATATCAGAGAAAATAGCTAGCAGAGAGTGAGGCGGATCAAGACTGTTTTTGGAACAATGAAGTATTTATAAGGAGTTCATTCATTTGCACTTAATGTTGCTTAGTTCAGTTTTTCACAGTACACATTTGGTGTGCAAAACGTGCTTTAGTTTTGTCAAATGAACTGCAATGTTCGGCTCCTATGATGCATATCAAGCATGACACCTTTACAAATTGACCCCAGAACTGGGAGGGTTAGCATACTGTTAAATCAAATAAAAGTATTTTTTCTACATCATTTACAAACGTGCACTGTGTACCAGCATTATTATTTGGTTTCAATAAAGATATTGCAGAAAAAAGAGCAGTCTTCTTTTGCAACCACTGTATCCAAATCCATAATGAAAAACACCAGGTTACCCAAGGTCTGGAAGCTATGGAAGCTACCTGTTTCACAAAATCTCCCATTCATCAGAGAAAAAAGTCATTAGCTACTTAGAAAATATTACAGGGTTGAGAAAGCAAAACTACACCGATCAGCCATAACATTAAAACCACCTCCTTCTTTCTACAAACATTGTCCATTTTATCGGCTTCACTTACCATATAGAAGCACTTTGTAGTTCTACAGTTACTGACTGTAGTCCATTTGTTTCTCTGCATGCTTTGTTAGCTCCCTTTCATGCTGTTCTTCAATGGTCAGGACTCACCCAGGACGACCACAGAGCAGGTATTATTTAGGTGGTGGATCATTCTCAGCACTGCAGTGACACTGACATGGTGGTGGTGTGTTAGTGTGTGTTGTGCTGGTATGAGTGGATCAGACACAGCAGTGCTGATAGAGTTTTTAAACACCTCACTGTCACTGCTGGACTGAGAATAGTCCACCAACCTAACATATCCAACCGGCAGCACCCTGTGACCACTGATGAAGGTCTAGAAGATGACCAACTCAAACAGCAGCAATAGATGAGCAATCATCTCTGACTTTACATCTACAAGGTGGACCAGCTAGGTAAGACTGTCTAATAGAGTGGACAGTGAGTGGACACGGTATTTAAAAACACTAGCAGCGCTGCTGTGTCTGATCCACTCATACCAGCACAACACACACTAACACACCACCACCATGTCATTGTCACTACAGTGCTGAAAATCATCCACCACCTAAATAATACCTGCTCTGTGGTGGTCCTGTGGAAGTCCTGACCATTGAAGAACAGGGTGAAAGTAGGCTAAAAAGGTATGTAGAGAAATAAATGGACTACAGTCAGTAATTGTAGAACTTCAAAGTGCTTCTATATGGTAAGTGGAGCTGATACAATGGACAGTGAGTGTAGAAACAAGGAGGTGGTTTTAATGTTATGGCTGATCAGTGTATAAGGCCATACAAATTAATTTACTGTGACACTTACAAATGACTATATGCACTGATCTAATGTGGACTATCAGAGACAGGACCAACAAAGTACTAAAATACTGGATCAGAATCAAATCATTTTTGCTGTTTTACCCAATCCTATTCATTAACCTTTTTTACTGAATGCATATGATAGCTGACATGGCATGGATTATCCATGTACACAAAGAATACAGTCATGAACTTTTACATGTGCTGTTCGCGTAAAGTTTGCTTGGTTGTTGTGAGGGTATCAGAAGTGAATCAGTATAAGCCTATAACTCAAAACTGTATATTGTATAATAAGACTAAATGCTTAAACATGGGAAAATCTGTAGTTCTCAGACTCGCAGCAAACTCAATGCGTTCATGTTATTCATTTTGGCACCTATTTATTTTGCAGCAAGGATGGATGGATGGATGGATGGATGGATGGATGGATGGATGGAGTTACTTATGGAAATGGTTTACATGTCCCAGTCCAACATAAAATGTAGAGATCTGGGAGGATTTGACATACATGATGCCACTCTCCTCTTGCACATGAACATACACCGATCAGCCATAAGATTAAAACCACCTCCTTGTTTCTACACTCACTGTCCATTTTATCAGCTCCACTTACCATACAGAAGCACTTTGTAGTTCTACAATTACTTACTATAGTCCATCTGTTTCTCTACATACTGTTTTACCTGCTTTCACCCTGTTCTTCAATGATCAGAACCACCACAGAGTAGGTATTATTTAGGTGGTGGACGATTCTCAGCACTGCAGTGACACTGACATGGTGTGTTTGCTGGCATGATACTATTCACAATTAGAATACCCAATGAATGGAGTTTTTAAATACCATGTCCACTCACTGTCCACTCTATTAGACACTCCTACCTAGTTGGTCCACCTTGTAGATGTAAAGTCAGAGATGATTGCTCATCTATTGCTGCTGTTTGAGTTGGTCACCTTTACGGTCTTCATCAGTGGTCACAGGACGCTGCCCACAGGGCTCTGTTGGCTGGATGTTTTTGGTTGGTGGACTATTCTCAGTCCAGCAGTGACAGTGAGGTGTTTAAAAACTCCATCAGCACTACTGTGTCTGATCCACTCATACTAGCACAACACACACTAACACACCACCACCATGTCAGTGTCACTGCAGTGCTGAGAATGATCCACCACCTAAATAACACCTGCTCTGTGGTGGTCCCGTGGGGGTCCTGACCACTGAAGAACAGCATGAAAGGGGCTAACAAAGCTACAGTCAGTAATTGTAGAACTACAAAGTACTTTTATAAGTGTAGAAACAAGGAGGTGGTTTTAATGTTATGGTTGTGTTAAAACGTTGTCTGGAGATTTTGCATAGCTCCAGACAATTTCAATAATTCGATTGAGGAACTGAGTATCATTTAAAAAAGTAGATTTTGAATAGGTGCATCTATTTATTTTGTTGGTCTTATAGTAAACTTCTTCAGATTCTTGACAGATGCTCAGAGAATGGCTCTAATATAATTATTGGTATTAGTAGTAGCTATATTAAAAATAAATAAAATAAATAGAATAAAAAGAATATTTGCAGCTTAGCAAACAATTACTGGTGTATTGTGAGTAGCTGATGTGAGTAGTAGAAGGTGGCAGACAACCTGTTGTGTTTGAGGGGAAAAGGCACATGGTATACTGATGTTACATTATTTTTTTATTTCTCTTGTACAGGATTAGTAAATGGGTAACTGTAGAAGCTAAACATACTGAATAAAAAGACGTTAAGCAACAGCACAGGAATGAGGCGTTTTTAATTGTTGTGTGTTTTATTAATTGAATTAAAAAGTGTGATAACAGATAATCAGAATTTGATGGAGTATTATTAGACACCCAAGCTGAATAAGACCAGGACCCTTTCTTCACCTTAGACAAGACACTATGGAATTAAATGTATTAAACAGCTAATATTAGCCTGTCGGCTTATATCAATAATATCTGAATCATATAACGCCATTTTCAAATATAGTAATAAACACGTGTGAAAATGTAGTTAATATTTGTAAATATAACCCTTACATGGCGGCCGGTGTAATTCGCTCTAGCTACTCAGTTTGAAGCTAACAAGTCTGCTAGCTAACTAATGGGATTTCGTCGTAAACAAGTAGGTCGTTGCTAGTTACCTAGCCAGCTAGCTGAAGCTGAGATTAGAGTAGGTAACCTGTTATAAAACATGACAATCATTACCAAGAGTAAATGTACTAGTTAACGAAAGCCTGTTACACATCAGAGAATACACACAGGTTCTGTCACCGAGTTGAAATTGAATCCACTTACCGAGTGTTTGTGTTCATTCAGCGAGGAGAAAACAGCAAACTCTTGTTCCACCTACCGAGATCCGACACCGGTTGATCAGTTGTTAGCTGGATGTGTTTAAACTGCTTGTCTAGCTTGGTTTGCAGCCACAGCTATAGCTAACTAGCTAACAACTAACCACTGCACAACTAATGAAAATGACAGCTACCTTGTTGCAGCATATGAACTCATAAATAAAACAGCATGTTGCAAGCCTTGTAATGCAGTTAGATAAAGGTGTTGTGCACTGTAGCTCTAAAAAAGAAAATATCACATTAGGCTGCAGAGAGGATAGCAGCGCTGTGCACCAGCACTCTGTGTGACTGACTCACTGGCTCTATCTGGCTACAGCAATTAGCCTACAGCTCTTCTAGCCGCCTAGCTTTACACTGTATAACAAACGCGCTGAGCTGTAGGAGGAACCGACCGAAGTTAATTACTCCAATGTGCCCCCAGCAAAAGACCCACCAATATATTATACACGTAAATACTTACTTATATAACCCTCATTTAAATACCTACCTACATACTCCATGTTTAAATACCCACCAACATATTCCACACTTAAATACTCACCTATATGCTCCACACTTAATACCCACATATCTACCCCACACTTAATACCATCAATATATTCTACACTTAAATACTCACCTATATGCTCCACACTTAATACCCACATATCTACCCCACACTTAATACCACCAATATATTCTACACTTAAATACTCACCTATATGCTCCACACTTAATACCCACATATCTACCCCACACTTAATACCATCAATATATTCTACACTTAAATACTCACCTATATGCTCCACACTTAATACCCACATATCTACCCCACACTTAATACCATCAATATATTCTACACTTAAATACTCACCTATATGCTCCACACTTAATACCCACATATCTACCCCACACTTAATACCACCAATATATTCTACACTTAAATACACACCTATATACTCCACACTTAATACCCACATATCTACCCCACACTTAATACCATCAATATATTCTACACTTAAATACTCACCTATATGCTCCACACTTAATACCCACATATCTACCCCACACTTAATACCATCAATATATTCTACACTTAAATACTCACCTATATGCTCCACACTTAATACCCAGATATCTACCCCACACTTAATACCACCAATATATTCTACACTTAAATACACACCTATATACTCCACACTTAATACCCACATATCTACCCCACACTTAATACCATCAATATATTCTACACTTAAATACTCACCTATATGCTCCACACTTAATACCCACATATCTACCCCACACTTAATACCACCAATATATTCTACACTTAAATACTCACCTATATACTCCACACTTAATACCCACATATCTACCCCACACTTAATACCACCAATATATTATACACGTAAATACTCACCTATATACTCCACACTTAATACCCACATATCTACCCCACACTTAATACCACCAATATATTATACACGTAAATACTTACTTATATAACGCTCATTTAAATACCTACCTACATACTACATGTCTAAATACCCACCAACATATTCCACACTTAAATACTCACCTATATACTCCACACTTAATACCCACATATCTACCCCACACTTAATACCACCAATATATTCCACACTTAAATACTCACCTATATACTCCACACTTAATACCCACATATCTACCCCACACTTAATACCACCAATATATTCTACACTTAAATACTCACCTATATGCTCCACACTTAATACCCACATATCTACTCCACACTTAATACCACCAATATATTCTACACTTAAATACTCACCTATATACTCCACACTTAATACCCACATATCTACCCCACACTTAATACCACCAATATATTCCACACTTAAATACTCACCTATATGCTCCACACTTAATACCCACATATCTACCCCACACTTAATACCACCAATATATTCTACACTTAAATACTCACCTATATGCTCCACACTTAATACCCACCTATATACTCCACACTTAATACCATCAATATATTCTACACTTAAATACTCACCTATATGCTCCACACTTAATACCCACATATCTACCCCACACTTAATACCACCAATATATTCTACACTTAAATACTCACCTATATACTCCACACTTAATACTCACATATCTACCCCACACTTAATACCATCAATATATTCTACACTTAAATACTCACCTATATGCTCCACACTTAATACCCACATATCTACCCCACACTTAATACCACCAATATATTCTACACTTAAATACTCACCTATATACTCCACACTTAATACCCACATATCTACCCCACACTTAATACCACCAATATATTCCACACTTAAATACTCACCTATATGCTCCACACTTAATACCCACATATCTACCCCACACTTAATACCATCAATATATTCTACACTTAAATACTCACCTATATGCTCCACACTTAATACCCACATATCTACCCCACACTTAATACCATCAATATATTCTACACTTAAATACTCACCTATATGCTCCACACTTAATACCCACATATCTACCCCACACTTAATACCATCAATATATTCTACACTTAAATACTCACCTATATGCTCCACACCTAATACCCACATATCTACCCCACACTTAATACCACCAATATATTCTACACTTAAATACTCACCTAGATACTCCACACTTAATACCCACATACAGTGGTGTTCAAAAAAATAGCAGTCCAACACCATTAACCTGATGAATCACTGTTTTTAGTAGAAGTGATATTTCTACATAGCAAATAATTTACTTGAAAGTGTAGTAGAGTAATGAAAACAAAACAAACCCAACAATTAGGACATGCATGCTGCTCATTCTGAGTAATCGAAGCATTGATTGAAAGGGGGTTGTTCAAAATAATAGCAGTGAGGAGTTCAATTGGTGAAGTCATGCATTCTGCAGAAGAATTGGTGTCAATTTTGTCCCTTATTTAATGTAGGAGGGTGGCAAATGTTGCACAGGTTGGTCATAGCGCATTTCCTTCTGAAATACTGGGTAAAATGGGTTGTTCCAGACATTGTTCTGATGAACTGCGTACTTTGATTAAAAAGTTGATTGTAGATGGAAAAAACATACAGAGAAGTGCAGCAAATTATAAGCTGCTCAGCTAAAATGATCTCAAATGCCTTGAAGTGACAACCAAAACCTGAAAGACGCAGAAGGAAGCGTGGAACTACTGTTCAAAAGGATTGAAGAATAGCCAAAATGGCAAATATTCAGCCAATGATCACCTCCAGAAAGATCAAGGAACATCTGAAGTTACTAGTGAGTACAGAAGATGATTAAGTGAAGCCAATTTACCAGCTAAAACTCCTTGCAAAGTCCCGTTGTTAAGAAAAAGACGTGTCCTGAATGGGTTCAAATTTGCCAAGAGACATTGACTGGTCCAAAGAGAAATGGCTCAACATTTTGTGCACTGGTGAAAGCAAAATTGTTCTTTTTGGGTCCAGTGGACGTAGACAGTACGTCAGATGACCCCCGAGCACTGAATTCAAGCCAAAGTTCACTGTGAAGACAGTAAAGCATGGTGGTACAAAACTATGATATGGGGATGTTTATCATACCATGGTGTTACGCCTATTTATGGCATACAAGGGATCATGGATCAGTTTAAATATATCAGAATACTTGAGGAGATCATGTTGCCCTATGTCGAAGAAGAAATGTCCTTAAAATGGGTGTTTCAACATGACAGTGACCCAAAACATCTTGATTACAGACAAACAAGATTGAGGTAATAGAGTGGCCAGCCCAATCCCCTGACTTCAGTCCCAGAGAGAACTTGTGGGCTGAAATCTGAAATGCGTTCTTTTGAGGCAAAACCCAAAATTGCAGAAGAACTGTGGAATGTAGTGTAATCAAATCAAATCAATCAATCAATCAAATCAATAATCATCCTGGACTGGAATACCTGTTCAGAGGTGCCAGAAGTTGGTCGACTCCATGCAACACAGACCTTGGAAACAATTGTTATGCCACTAAATATTAGTTCAGTAATTTAAAGTAAAGTGAAACCTCAAACATTTTTTTCAGTTTATACATACATTTTTTGAGTTTTTAAAGAAAAATGCTGGCACTGCTATTATTTTGAACAGCCTAATATTAATTTTTCTTAACTTTCTGTAAAGGATTAACACAAACTGGCAAAATTTTGTTAATGTTTTGATTTAGAATTAAAAGTGTAGTATTTTCAGTGCATTTGCATTTATGGAAATAAAAGTTATTATAATGATTTTGTGCTTTATTCTCTTTTTTAAAATCACTGCTATTTTTTTAAACACTGCTGTATCTACCCCACACTTAATACCACCAATATATTCTACACTTAAATACTCACCTATATGCTCCACACTTAATACCCACATATCTACCCCACACTTAATACCACCAATATATTCTACACTTAAATACTCACCTATATGCTCCACACTTAATACCCACATATCTACCCCACACTTAATACCACCAATATATTCTACACTTAAATACTCACCTATATACTCCACACTTAATATCCACATATCTAACCCACACTTAATACCATCAATATATTCTACACTTAAATACTCAATACTCCACACTTAATATCCACATATCTAACCCACACTTAATACCCACCAGTATATTCTACACTTAAATACTCACCTATATGCTCCACACTTAATACCCACATATCTACCCCACACTTAATACCCACCAGTATATTCTACACTTAAATACTTACTTATATAACCCACATTTAAATACATACCTACATACTCAAGGTTTATATACCCACCAACATATTCCACACTTAAATACTCACCTAGATACTCCACACTTAATACCCACATATCTACCCCACACTTAATACCACCAACATATTCCACACTTAAATACTCACCTATATGCTCCACACTTAATACCCACAAATCTACCCCACACTTAATACCCACCAGTATATTCTACACTTAAATACTCACCTAGATACTCCACACTTAATACCCACATATCTACCCCACACTTAATACCACCAATATATTCTACACTTAAATACTCACCTATATACTCCACACTTAATACCCACATATCTACCCCACACTTAATACCACCAATATATTCTACACTTAAATACTCACCTATATACTCCACACATAATATCCACATATCTAACCCACACTTAATACCCACCAGTATATTCTACACTTAAATACTTACTTATATACTCCACACTTAATACCCACATATCTAACCCACACTTAATACCCACCAGTATATTCTACACTTAAATACTTACTTATATAACCCTCATTTAAATACATACCTACATACTCCAGGCTTAAATACCCACCAACATATTCCACACTTAAATACTCACCTAGATACTCCACACTTAATAAGCACATTTCTACCTCACACTTAATACCCACATATTTACCCCACACTTAGTACCCAGGACCAACCAATATATTTTACAATTCCATTCTAAATACTAACTTATATAACTCTAATTGAAATACTTACCTACATACTCCACGCTCTAATACCCACTAACATATTCTAGTATATTCATACTCCAATATCCACATACGTATTTACTCCACGCTTAAATACCCACCAATTTATCCTACACTTAAATACTCACCTATATGGTCCACACCTAATACCCACATACAGTGGGGTCAAAAAGTATTTAGTCAGCCACTGATTGTGCAAGTTCTCCTACTTAGAAAGATGAGAGAGGTCTGTAATTTTCATCATAGGTACACTTCAACTATGAGTGACAAAATGAGAAAAAAAAATCCAGGAAATCACATTGTAGGATTTGTAAAGAATTTTTTTGTAAATTTTGGTGGAAAATAAGTATTTGGTCAATAACAAAAGTTGAACTAAATACTTTGTAACATAACCTTTGTTGGCAATGACAGAGGTCAAACGTTTCCTGTAAGTCTTCACCAGGTTTGCACACACTGTAGCTGGTATTTTGGCCCATTCCTCCATGCAGATCTCCTCTAGAGCAGTGATGTTTTGGGGCTGTCACTGGGCAACACGGACTCCACAAATTTTCTATGTGGTTGAGGTCTGGAGACTGGCTAGACCACTCCAGGACCTTGAAATGCTTTTTACGGAGCCACTCCTTCGTTGCCCGAGCAGTGTGTTTGGGATCATTGTCATGCTGGAAGACCCAGCCACGTTCCATCTTCAATGCTCTCACTGATGGAAGGAGGTTTTGGCTTAAAATCTCACGATACATGGCGCCGTTCATTCTTCCCTTAACACGGATTAGTCGTCCTGTCCCCTTTGCAGTAAAACAGCCCCAAAGCATGATGTTTCCACCCCCATGCTTCACAGTAGGTATGGTGTGCAACTCAGCATTCTTCTTCCTCCAAACACGACGAGTTGAGTTTTTACCAAAAAGTTCAATTTTGGTTTCATCTGACCACATGATATTCTCCCAATCCTCTTCTGGATCATCCATATGCTCTCTGGCAAACTTCAGATGGGCCTGGACATGTACTGGCTTAAGCAGGGGGACACGCCTGGCACTGCAGGATTTGAGTCCCTCTCGGCGTAGTGTGTTACTGATGGTAGCCTTTGTTACTTTGGTCCCAGCTCTCTGCAGGTCATTCATCAGGTCCCTCCATGTAAGTTCTGGGATTTTTGCTCACCGTTCTCATGATCATTTTGACCCCACGGGATCGAGGGAGATTATCAATGGTCTTGTATGTCTTCCATTTTCTTACAATTGCTCCCACAGTTGATTTATTCACACCAACCTGCTTGCCTATTGTAGATTCACTCTTCCCAGCCTGGTGCAGGTCTACAATTTTCTTCCTGGTGTCTTTCGACAGCTCTTTGGTCTTGGCCATGGTTGACTGTTTGAGGCTGTAGACAGGTGTCTTTTATACAGATAACGATGTCAAACAGGTGCCATTAATACAGGTAACGAGCGGAGGACAGAAGAGCTTCTTAAAGAAGAAGTTACAGGTCTGTAAGAGCCAGAAATCTCGCTTGTTTGTGGGTGACCAAATACTTATTTTCCACCATAATTTACAAATAAATTCTTAAAAAATCCTACAATGTGATTTCCTGGATTTTTTTTTCTTATTTCGTCTCTCATAGTTGAAGTGTACCTATGATGAAAATTACAGACCTCTCTCATCGTTCTAAGTAGGAGAACCTGCACAATCAGTGGCTGACTAAATACTTTTTGGCCCCACTGTACACTGCTCAAAAAAATTAAGGGAACACTTAAATCACACATCGGATCTCGATGAACGAAAGATTCAAATAGAAAATCTTTACTGATATAAATTGTTTAATTAGTTAAGAACAAAATGACATAACAACAGTCAATGGAAACCAAAATCATCAACCCATGGAGGGCTGGACTCAAATTCATACCGAAAATCAAAATAAAACATTGAAATCATAGGCTCATCCAATTTCCGTGAATTTTATCACAACTCATAACGTTACTCAGTAGTGTGTACCCAGCTAACAGGGAACATTCCCACAATTTTTACTAACGTTACGTGAAAGTTCTCCTAATGTTATGAGCAAACGTTCTCACAATAACGTTAATAGAACATTCTATAAACGTTACGTGACCATGATAAATATTCTGTTCAATGTGTAATGTTATTTGAACAGTCTTTTAAAAAATTTTTAAAAACAAAATTTTAAAGGAGTATGTGTGTGATATTCTTTAGATGCATATTAGGAAAAATTATATATACAGCGCCCTCCACAATTATTGGCACCCCTGGTTAAGATGTGTTAAAAGCCTTAAAATAAATTCAATATTTATTGCAGAAGCATAATCTCACACGGAAAATTGTAGAAAAATGTACTCAAGTGAATTAAAAAAAATTTTTTTTTAATCCCTGACTAACAAATTATTCTTTTTCATAGAATCACCTGTTCCACAATTATTGGCACCCCTAACAATTCCTAGAAAATAAATGTAATTGAAGTATTTCTGTCATTTCTACTGTAGTTCATAAAGATAATCACAGTATCTAGGAACATTTCATTAGTAATTCATCACTTCCTGTTTCCCTGGGGTATAAATATGACGTGACACAGAGGCCTATTTCTCTTATTCACTCTTTAACATAGGAAAGACAAGAGAACACACCATTCAAGTAAGGCAGGTGTGTGTCAACCTTCATAAGTCAGGCAATGGCTACAAGAAAATAGCCACTCGCTTACACCTGCCTATATCTACAGTCAGAGGAATCATCAAGAAGTTTAAAACAACCGGAACAGTGGCAAACAAGCCTGGACGAGGACGCAAGTTTATCTTGCCACCACACACAGTGAAGAGGAGGGTAAGAGAAGTAAAAAGTTCTGCAAAGCTCACTGTTAGAGAATTGCATCAAAGAGTAGCATGGTCACAAAGTCTCCATAACAACAAAAATCAGGCGCTATCTACATGCCAACAAGCTGTTTGGGAGGCATGCACGGAAAAAGCCTTTTCTCACTTACAAGCATAAACATAAACGTCTGGAGTTTGCTAAGCAGTACTGGGACTTCAACTGGGACCGTGTGCTTTGGTCAGATGAGACCAAGATAGAGCTTTTTGGCAACAAACACTCTAAGTGGGTCTGGCGTAACACAAAAGATGAGTATGCCCACTGTAAAGTATGGGGGAGGATCGGTGATGCTGTGGGCCTGTTTCTCTTACAAAGGCCCCGGGAACCTTGTTATGGTGCATGGCATGGCATGGCAACTCTTTGAAATACCAGGACATTTTAAATCAAAATCTGGTGGCCTCTGCCCGAAAGCTGAAGATGGGTCGTCACTGGGTCTTTCAGCAAGATAATGACCCTAAACATGTGGCCAAATCTACACAAAAATGGTTCACCAGACACAAAATCAAGCTCCTCCCATGGCCACCTCAGTCCCCAGACCTCAACCCAATTCAAAACCTGTGGGGTGAGCTGAAGAGGAGAGTGCATAGGAGAGGACCCAGGACTCTGGACGAGTTAGAGAGATTGTGCAAAGAGGAATGGTCGAAGATCCCTCTCTCTGTATTCTCCCATCTTGTGAAATGTTATAGGAGAACATTAAGTTCTGTCTTGTTGGCAAAAGGAGAATGTACAAAGTAATAACTTCAGGGGTGCCAATAATTGTGGCACACAAGATTTCATGTAAAAAAATTATTTCTTAATGTGGGATTTTTCCCACTGAGTAAATGCACTTGAATTAAAGGTTGGATTTTTCTCTTTTTTTGCATTGTTGTCCTATATTATTTAAAAAAAAATTTTTATTAGAAGCCTAAGAACACATCTTAACGTGGGGTTAAGATGTATATACAGGGGTTGGACAAAATAACTGAAACACCTGTCATTTTAGTGTGGGAGGTTTCATGGCTAAATTGGACCAGTCTGGTGGCCAATCTTCATTAATTGCACATTGCACCAGTAAGAGCAGAGTGTGAAGGTTCAATTAGCAGGGTAAGAGCACAGTTTTGCTCAAAATATTGCAATGCACACAACATTATGGGTGACATACCAGAGTTCAAAAGAGGACAAATTGTTGGTGCACGTCTTGCTGGCGCATCTGTGACCAAGACAGCAAGTCTTTGTGATGTATCAAGAGCCACGGTATCCAGGGTAATGTCAGCATACCACAAAGAAGGACAAACCACATCCAACAGGATTAACTGTGGACGCAAGAGGAAGCTGTCTGAAAGGGATGTTCGGGTGCTAACCCGGATTGTATCCAAAAAACATAAAACCACGGCTGCCCAAATCACGGCAGAATTAAATGTGCACCTCAACTCTCCTGTTTCCACCAGAACTGTCCGTCGGGAGCTCCACAGGGTCAATATACACGGCCGGGCTGCTATAGCCAAACCTTTGGTCACTCGTGCCAATGCCAAACGTCGGTTTCAATGGTGCAAGGAGCGCAAATCTTGGGCTGTGGACAATGTGAAACATGTATTGTTCTCTGATGAGTCCACCTTTACTGTTTTCCCCACATCTGGGAGAGTTACGGTGTGGAGAAGCCCCAAAGAAGCGTACCACCCAGACTGTTGCATGCCCAGAGTGAAGCATGGGGGTGGATCAGTGATGGTTTGGGCTGCCATATCATGGCATTCCCTTGGCCCAATACTTGTGCTAGTTGGGCGCGTCACTGCCAAGGACTACCGAACCATTCTGGAGGACCATGTGCATCCAATGACAGTGCCGTGTATCAGGATGACAATGCACCAATACAGACAGCAAGACTGGTGAAAGATTGGTTTGATGAACATGAAAGTAAAGTTGAACATCTCCCATGGCCTGCACAGTCACCAGATCTAAATATTATTGAGCCACTTTGGGGTGTTTTGGAGAAGCGAGTCAGGAAACGTTTTCCTCCACCAGCATCACGTAGTGACCTGGCCACTATCCTGCAAGAAGAATGGCTTAAAATCCCTCTGACCACTGTGCAGGACTTGTATATGTCATTTCCAAGACGAATTGACGCTGTATTGGCCGCAAAAGGAGGCCCTACACCATACTAATAAATTATTGTGGTCTAAAACCAGGTGTTTCAGTTATTTTGTCCAACCCCTGTATATTAGGGCTGTCAAACATAGTTAATCGTGATTAATCGCATTAAAAAAAATCTGTGTAAATGTTATAGAAAACAATAATTTTTAAGTGAAATGTTACAATTAAAATGGTGAACACATTTTATGCTAAATGTACTGATGTTAAAAACTGCTGGGACAAGAGAAAACTGTAAGGGAGTTTTATTCACTCACATACTAGGCAGTAATACTATCCAGCAGAGACCCCTGACTTCGTATATATGTCAGATTGTAGGTTAAAATTTCTCCATCAGCAAACATTGTAGATCAGCGGTGCTTTAGGTGGGATAAGGCGTAGTTATTGTAACAGACTTTTCTGTGGTTGTATCGAGACAATGGTTTGATGGACGTTTCTACACGAAGTGAGTGTGTTTTGACCCTTTGGGGCTTCCATAGTTCATGGAACAGCATGCTTGGCTAACACGATGACTCTAGCTGTCCGCTATTCGGTACCGTAACAGAAAAAGTTATAAAAGTGTTAAATGCTCCCGACAACTTGTGAATACCGTGTATTTATTTTTTTATTAAGAAAGTGCATCACTACGGTTACATTTGAGAAACGCTGTCTTAATGAGAGATGCCGTGCACGGTCAAGTCTCAACATGAACTACGGATGACTCGCAGGGCCAAATAGAACAGAACACTATTTTTTTTAATCGCGTTAAATTGAGATTGCGTTAATGCGTTATTATCACGTTAACTTCGACAGCCCTAATATATAATATATATATATATATATATATATATATATATATATATATATATATATATATACAGTATATATATATATATATATATTAAAAATGTTTTTGGGTATGTTCTTAAACTTGTATTAAATGTCTTGAGAATATTAAGAAAACTGACAAAATAACATTGAAGGAATGTTCTAATAAAACATTCATACAACCAAAATAGAAAGTTAAGGGAACGTTCAGAGGACCTTATTTAAAATGTTCTTAGAACATTCCAGGACAATGTTTCCAGAACAGTAAATAAGTTTAAAACAGTTTAAAACACTGATGCTCTCCTTCAAAGCCAAAAATGGACCAGCCCCAAGCTACCTTCGCGGTCTAATCAAACCCCGCTCTGTACCACGCAACCTCCGAGCCACCAGTCTCACTCGACTTGATCCTCCACCCAGGACTAAAGGAAGACAAGCATCAAGGCTCTTCTCTGTACTAGCACCCAAGTGGTGGAATGAACTTTCTCTGTCTGAACATCTGAGTCTCTTGCTGTCTTTAAAAAACGATAAAAAACCCACCTTTTTACTAAACACTTAAGCTGACTTGTACTTATTTACTAACAATTTTTTCCATTTCCAAAAAACAACAACACACTTTGGTTCTAACAGGTTTCAGCAGATTTGTGTTCTTCGACTGTTGTTTGCTTAAACTAGAGAAATGAAATGTTTACTATGGAAGCACTTCAGCAAGTCGCTCAGGATAAGAGCGTCTGCTAAATGCAGAAAATGTTAAATTATGTTTGCAAATGAGGTTTAGGTAACGTTCTATGAACGTTTTCATAACTTTAAAAAAACCTTCTGAGAACATCAAGAAAACTGGACAAAATAACGTTGAGGGAACATTCCAATGCAACGTTCCCACAACCAAAATGGAACGTTTGGGGAACGTTCTCAGAATGTAATTTTGTTAGCCGGGTATGGCCCCCCAATGTGCCTGTATGCACTCGCAGCAACGTCTGGGCATGCTCCTGATGAGACGACAGATGGTGTTCTGGGGGATGTCTTCCCAGACCTGGATCAGGGCATCAGTGAGCTCCTGGACAGTCAGTGGCGCAACTTGTCAGCGTCTGATGCATTGATACATAAAGTCCCAGAGGTTCAGGTCTGGGGGACGTAAGGGCCAGTCAGTGGCATCAATGCCTTCATCGCCCAGGAACTGCGATGGAACTACACACTCTGGCCACATTAGGCTGGGCCTTGTCCTGCATCAGGAGGAACCCAGGGCCCACCGCATCAGCGTAAGGTCTGACAATGGCTCTGAGGATTTCATCTCAGTACCTAACAGCATTCAGGGTACCATTGGCTATCACATGGAGGTTTGTGCAGTCCTCCAAGGATTTGCCTCCCCAGACCATCACTGACCCACCACTAAACCGGCCGTGCCGGATGGTGGTGCAGGCAGCATAATGTTCACCACGGCGTCTCCAGACTCTTTCACGTCTGTCACATGTGCTCAGTGTGAACCTTCTCTCATGTGTGAAGAGAACGGGGCGCCAGTGGTAAACCTGCCAATTCTGTTGTTCTCTGGCAAATGCCAGTCGAGCTGCTCAATGCTGGGCTGTGTGTACAGGTCCCTCTAGAGGACGACGGGCTCTCATGCCACCCCCATGGATGACAGTTTGTTTAGAAACATGCACACCAGTAACTCGCTGGAGGTCACATTGTAGGGCTCTGGAAGTGGTCCTCCTGTTCCTCCACGGCCCTGTCCTGCTCTCCTTGTGTAAAGTCCTGTGTCCTGGTATCCCCTCTATGCTCTTGAGACTGTGCTGGGAGACAAAGCAAACCTTCTTGCAACAGCACGTATGGATATGCCATTCTGGAGGAGCTGGATTACCTGTGCAACCTGAAAGGGCTGCAGGTACCGCCTCATGCAGTAGTGACAAGGACACTAGCAAAACGCAAAACTAGAGAAGAATTAGTCATGAAGGATAAGAAGAGAGTATTTGTCTGTGGCCACCACCTGCAAAACAATTAACTTTTTGGGGGTTGTCTTGCTGTTGCTTCTCCGGTGCACCTGTTATCACTTTTATTTGCACCAAAGCAGGTGAACTTGATTCACAAGTTAGCAGATTGATATCCCTGACTTATTATATATATACAATATATATATATATATACATACTGTTATACTGTGATGATTAAGTGTTTCCTTAATTTTTTGAGCAGTGTATTTACTTCAAGCGCAAAAACCCACTAGTATAATCTACAACTAAATACTCACCTATATACTCCACACTTAATACTCACATATATAATCCATGCTTACCCACTAATATATTATAAACTTAAAAATCCACTTATATACTCCACACATAAATATTCACAGATATACTACATGCTTAAATACAGTAAACTAATCAGTATATTTCACACCTAAATACCTAAAAATATACACTTAAAACCCACTAATATACTCTACACTTAATATACCTATATACTCCACACTTAAATGCCAACCAACACTTAAATACAGTAAACTAGTTATCAATTTACTCCACTCTGAAAGACCGACTGATATATTTATTATATTTATTTAACATTAAAATACTCATCAATATGCAGTCAAGCCAGTTGGAGCTGCTAAAATTGCAGTGAGTGTGTGTGAATGTGTTCAAGTGTGTGTCTGCCTTGTGCTGGACTGACGACCTGTTCAGGGTTTTTTCTTGCCTTTCAAACAATGAATCAGACCCAACGCAATCAGACCAAAATGCCGTTGCAATCTTTCGGCCAGCACGACTGTCCCATAGAGGGAACTCCCTACATATTTATCCACAAGCCATTGCTGCTGGCCCATACCGATGGCGTCTACAGAAGTGTGTCCTCCCTGTAGCTATTTATAGACTGTAATTTATTGGAGTTGTTAATTTATTGGCATTTCTAAAATAACAAATTTTTACAAGTGGTCTCCATCCTTTCAGGATTAACCAGGTGGCACTCAAGTGTCACCCTCAATTGTACTGTTTGTGTCTATGACAAGTGTTGTAGTCATTTATGAGTCATGACTGAGATTCAGACTTAGGTTTGACCTGAAGACTTAATACTTGGAATTACCTGATTAGTTACGTAATTGATTTACTATGTACTTGTGTTGTATTTCCATGCAGCCCCACCTGGTGGTCAGTCAGGTAGTTACAATAACCGTTTTGCAAGTCTAAAACTACAAATGTGAACCTCATTATTGCTTTTTACTATATTTTTCTATATCATCAATTCTTTTGTAAACCATATCTATGTTTAATATAATTATATTGTGTTCATTTTTTTTTCTGTATTTTGTGACAATATTTACATTGTAGTTTTGTTTACATTATTATTTTTTTCTTTTAAATATACAATAAAATCATTCAGCAACGCTACGTTTTCTTACTTTGAGGACAATTCATGAAATACAATTCATGACAAATGCTTCACCCAACAATATGCTATATTGCAAATAGCATGATTTTTGCATTTCAACAACAATTTATGTTCCATTCCAGTGCATAAGCTTTTTCTGCATTTTAAGCCAAATAACCTTTGCACATAGTCTGCAGACAAGGTTCTCATGGTTTGCTTTGCAACGTGGAAATAAGAGGACACAAGGCCTGTTTTGATATTAACTAAACAATAAAAAAAGTAATAGCTATACATTTTCTTTACAGCTATACTGTTTTCTTTACTAACTTAATAAAAAATATTTAAAGATTTTTTAAAAATATTTTTAAATAATGTATTCTGTCTTTTCTGGACCAGTTACCCAATATTTTGCCTTGGGTTCTACCCGTGTCTACATGGGTTTCCTCCAGGAGCTCCTGTTTTCTCCCACAGTCCAAAGACATGCAAGAGAGGTGAATTAGAGACACAAAATTGTCCATGACTGTGTTTGACAATACACTTTTGAACAGATAAGTTTTGTGTAACAAGTAACTACCATTTCTGTCATGAATGTAACCAAAGTGTGTAAAACATGACGTTAAAAATCCTAATAAATAAATAAATAAATAAGTAGTGCCTTGTATGTATGTGCTTTGGCATACCTGATTCATTACAAAAATTATTTCATTATTTAGTCCTAACAAAGTACCACATAGGGCACTGCACACTTACCCTGTGTAAACCATGCTTACTGAGAGAATTAGAGTAGCCAATCCTCCCACGGCTTTTGGTAAATTTGGGGACAAAAGGGGCCTTGGTCAGGGAGGTAAGAAAGATCCCAAAATTGTCTCTAAGAGAACTGCAACAGTAATAAATAAATGAGATAAACATCTCTGTAGCACCTCATAAATCAGGCCTTTTATGGCAGGACAGAAGCCGATGTCGAGGAAAAATATTCTGTAGTCTGATACGATAAAAATTAAACTCTTTGTCTAGTGAAAATCAGACACTGCAGATCACTAGACAAATGCAGCCAACTTCCTTAAACCCCCTCCAGAAAGCACACAAGCTCACACTGAGAAAACACTTCACTGTTAAACAGTCAAAACAACTTCGGAGTGGCTTCTGTGTAAGTCTCTGTCTGTCTTTGAGTGGCTCAGCCAAAGGCCAACTTAAAACACCAGTGAGCATCTTTGAAGAGATTTTAGAATAGGAGTTTAAAACTCAACATACAGTCCAATGGAGTTTGAGCGGATCTGCCATGATGAAGAGATAAACTGCATAAATCCAGGAATGCAAAGCTTGTAGAGATGTTTTCAAGTAGACTTGCAGATGTAATTGCTAACAAAGGGGCTTTTTAAAGTATAGAAACCAGGGTGTGATTATTTTGTAAATAAGATTTTTAATCCTGAAAAACATTTGTTTTACTTCTATTTATGGATGATTTAGTGTAGACTGATGGGGTAAAAAATTAATCCACAATTAAGTGTGCAAAAGGTCAAATGATATGAATACCTTTTAGCTCACTGTATAACTAATAATATATATTTTTAAAGTATTTAGCATTTTACCACATTTACTTATTTATAATTTATCCAAAGCAAATTGACTTTTATAAGTTTACAGCTGAAGATTGAGGCCTTTGGTCTGTAGGCATGACTGTCTTTCTGACATGACTGGATTCTGACATGACTGGATTTGACCTCACACCCTTCTTTTGACTCACTTAAAACTGTAACCAGACAGGAATTACTGCTCTATACAAGAACTTTATCCAAGTGTGGCATCATTCACTGTAAGTCTACTGTAATATCACAGTACAATCCACTGGCTTAAACAATCATATGACCAAACAGTCATAAAGTCATTTATTTACATCATCCAGACAGTTCAACTACACCTATAAAGTGAGGTTGGATCTTAGTTGGAAGGTTCTTGTGACCTTTGCTCTACAATCAACAGTGCATGTGGCCACCTGTAAAAACCAGACCTGTTCTACTGTTCAGTCCAAGGTACAGATTCACCCAGTGTTGCATGCTGGCATGATTCATGTCAGTGTTTGAGTCCAAAATAAGATAAGGCATTTGCAGAATCCATCATGGTAAAAAAGGTTTTAACATATTTAGTAATCAAATGTCTTACAATAAAAAGCATTTTAAGAGAATATAGGTATAATCTCAATCTCACTTTCTCATTTTGAGTCAGTCTATCACATTCTATTGATTATTAGTAAGCTACCATACTGGGAATGCAATTGAGGTCTAAAACATAAAACTGAAATTAGACTCTAAACATTTAGAATGCTACTGTCTTTGGATTTAAATCACTTCTGTAAATGATTGCTGTATATTTTTGTCTGAGATTAAGTGATAAAAATTACTTTTATGAAGTAAAGTTCTTTAATTGTACATACAAATAATAATTATACATACAAATGTAGTCATTTATATTAGATAAAGTAAAAACGTTCTCTAATGGCAATTAACCTTGTGGCAAAGCCTTCCAATGTCTTGTTGTAACTTTTCTGTGCTTATATGAATAGAGCTAATTTGACTGCAAATCAAAGTAAATGGAACAGTGGTCTCTTTGCCAAGGCCAGAAGACAACATTAAACTGTCACATTGTGCTGGGTGTAAATTTCTCTCGATGCTAGGTGCAATTCAGAAATCAACAAAAAAAAAACAGGTCTGCTGTGAATTAGCTGCAGAAACATGGGTGACACTTCACTATCACGGTAAAGCAAATTGAGACGATTTGGTAGATGGAGTCAATGCTGCCATGTAACTAATTAGCTTCAGCTTTAAAACTGAGGGCAAAAAAAGAAAAAGAAATTGCTTCTTACTTGCAGTGAAGCCTCTAAGCCAGGGGTTTGCATGCTATGGCATGGGTAAAAAATAATGGTTATTCAAACCCAGGGTTATTCAAACCCACCTTATTATTCGAATCTTTCCTTATAGCGAGCAGTTACGTTAGGATGGAGTAATTTACACTAGTTATGTAAGCTAATCAAGTTGTCAGGAGTCAGCTTCAAGTTCGAACTTATGTAATATGGCGGCTAAATGCGCTAAAATAGACGTTCATTTATTTCAAGCGTGGGCAGATTTGTGTGGATTTATTCAACAAATAGAACAGACTATAACAGAAATGAAGATTTTCTGTGGCCAATGCCATAGTATAATTTTCTGTATTATATTTGTAGATTGTGTAATGGCTTAACAGTAAAACATGAATGAAGTACTACCAAACAGAACATGTCCACCGGCCTTATTTTGCCTAACCACATCCTCTTTGCTGCGTGCTGCAAAAGTATTGTTTTTTTTTTTCTCCGATTTTCCCCCCCAATTTTCTCCCCTAATCTATTCGTATCCAATAACCCGGAATGCGTTACACTTCACCTCTACTGATACAACCCTCCACTGCTGACTGAGGCGCTTCGCAACACACGCCCCCTCCGAAACGTGTGCAGTACCGACTGCATCTTTTCACCTGCACCAGGGGAGTTCATATGCGCACCCCGATCAGCATTATTCCCCAACTCTGCGCAGGCACCATCAATCAGCCAGCAGATGTCGTAATTGCATCAGCTATGAGGAACCCTGGTCCGACTCATCCCACCCTGTGAACAACTGCCAATCGTTGTTCATGTAGCCGCCCAGGCCAGCCGGATGGCAGAGATGAGATTCGATACGATGTGCCACCTGAGCGGCTTCCTTAATTTTTTTAAAATGTTTCAAATTGTTTTTTAAATTTTGTAAAAGTCATTATGGGTAATTATGTGTAAATTGATGGGTAACCATGGTGATTATATATATATATATATATATATATATATATATATATATTACACAAAGACAATACACAATACAATACAGTACATACATTCAATGATTACCCTTGATGACTTGTTAGCACTCGATGTAGATGTAAAGTGAGAAAGTATTCTTCCTCAAGTCTTTTATTAGGGTACACTTTCTGATTTACGTTTAATTTTGGTCATTTGTAGGCTGTGAAACAGACATGTCGTCATCCTTGTGCTAGTCCAACTGCTAATCAGCTATTATTGTGCTAGACAGCTGAAATAATTACAGCTGTATATACAGTATGAGGACAGTCTCCTGGACTTTGACAACATTATTGGGAAAGTGTGTTTGCGCAATAAAGTGCACAAGCTGTTTCATATGTCTTGTCTGTTATATGACCATAATTGGAATTAATTATCCCTAAGAGGTAGCTGCCCTTACTATACTTACTATAGATCCTACTGTACTCTGTATTTGTAGCTTTCACCAAACACAAATCCATTAAGATATAAGACATATTTTGTGTAATATGCTTTGTGTGACAATAAACAATCTGAAGCCATTTATATTTACTGTCATAAGAATGCAATAAAATGGCAATTAGACAGTGGGACATTATTTTTTGTATCACTGTAACTGGCAATGCTGTGAGGCAGCTGGTAAAGTTAAAGCTGCACAGCAATATGGGTCTTGGGGACCAGTTTTTTAAGGTACTTTGGCTTCCCCCACCTTTCAAAACATGCAGAAGATAGACTCACAACTGTATATAAGGTGCAAATTAGTAACTAAATGTTTAATTGTATGTGATTGTATGTGATGTTTCTGGGTTGCGTCCTAGACCCAGTGTTTTCATAAACAGTATGAAGGGGTCAGTAAAAATAAATAAATGTATTAACTTAAAGGGGGCATGGTGGGTAGCACTGTCGCCTCACAGCAAGAAGGTCCTGGGTTCGATCCCCAGGCGGGGCGGTCTGGGTCCTTTCTGTGTGGAGTTTGCATGTTCTTCCCGTGTCTGTGTGGGTTTCCTCCGGGAGCTCCGATTTCCTCTCACAGTCCAAAGACATGCAATCAGGTTAATTGGAGACACTGAATTGCCCTATAGGTGAATGGGTGTGTGCATGTGTGTGTCTGCCCTGCAATGGACTGGAGCCCCGTCCAGGGTGTTACTGTGTGCCTTGCGCCCACTGAAAAGCTGGGATAGGCTCCAAGACCCCCCTGCGACCCTAATTGGATTTCTTAAGCAGTTAAGAAAGTGAGTGAGTATTAACTTAAATCTTAGGAAAATTTAGAGACTGATTTGTGAGTCAACTGTTCTGGAATTGACTGCACTTGCACTGTATCACTGCTAGGCGGCGACTCTAGGATTTGTGGAAAATCAGGTTAGTGCATAGATAGTTTATTAAACCTTTAGTTTTGTGGTATTATTATTAATAGAAATCCTTTGATAAAGTAAAAAAGCTTATATCCAGAACTATAAAGAACTGTTGGCATGACTAGTAAAAGTTGTAGTTTTCTTCTGTTATCATACTCCTTATTCAGTTGTGTATTTATTTTACAAATAATTGATCGCATGGCACGTGTGCACGTGAACATTCCAACCATGTCAATGTAAACCCTACTGACAGCACATTATAAGGGTGATTCTTCAATTGGGGGAACTTTTACGTCCCTAGGTTTTAAATTTGTGTTAAAAATACTTTAATACAAATATTTTAGGTATTAAAAAGATCATTCATTGCATTACTAAAAAAATACATACCAAAATAATTATGATTTCTATTTTTTATGATGATTTAAACATCAATATTTTGCTACTTTGGCCTTGTCCCCAACCCAGACTTTAAAACTTCTCTGCTCTAATAAAATGCTAAAAAGTGATCAATTCATTATAAAAATTACAATAAGAGTTTAATAATAACTTAAAAAGAAACAAAAATTTTTTTTTTTCATATTTGTACAACCTATGCATATTTTTGAGCAATATATTACTGTCCCCAGCATTATCATCATTACCGCAACAGTGTATGGTTTCTGTAGGGAATCATTTGAAGGTAACACTTGTTTATGTTGTAACCATGGAAACAAAGACTCGCAAGGAAGCACATGTCAGCCATGAGAGAAGATTGACATTTTAATGTCTGGGAATGTGAGTAATTTAATCATGTATTCCACCTGATCATAGAGTATATTTATTCAGCATTATTACCATTTACATCAATATGGCAGTACTTTACCAAAAAATAAGAAATTTACACATTATTTATATGTATTTAAAGTGCATCTTGTACTAGCTGTTGACTAGCTTTAGCAAATCCATGGCCTAGCTAGTTTTTTTCTTAAAAAAAGTAAAAATTGTCATTACCGCAACACGTCATTACCAACACATAATGACATTTTGCTATGCCACTTCGCAAATAAATATGAAATATTAAAATTCAATTGTAGCCATCATTAAGTCTTTGCTCTAAAGCATGTAAGCATTATCTTGACATAATTAAAACTAAATTATTACTAATTTTATTTTTCAAAACTTAAGATGGTAAAAAGAGCCCGCAATTGAAGAATCACCCATAAATAAACCAGCATGACCTCCATTCCCCGACCCCGAATCCAGTTAGACCAGGTCTATACTTTCCCATGGAGGTGAGTAGCCTAGATTGCATCATGTTTACAACACTAGTTTCAGCATGCGTTCCTCAAGTTCACTGTTTGATTTGGATGTGCAGCACGATGGAGGTTATTGGGATAAAGATCAGCAGCTCTGGACCTAGCTCTTTCTCTCTCTCTTACTGTCAGTGATGCGCTGACCAAGGGCAAGTGTTCGGTCTCTTTGTGCGGCACCATCGCACGAACTGTATCTGCTCTGTGTTTACTTTCTTGTGGTAATGGTTGGTTATATTGAATTTACTGCTACTTTATTTAGATGTGCATATTTGCACAAGTGATAGCAGTGGCGTGATTGTGAACCCTACGTACCATGCGTGTACAACTGTCTGCGCGTCTGCATGTGTCTGTGTGTGTGTGTGTGTGTGTGTATGTGTGTGACCACCACTTCTGACGCATGCATTGGTACGCCCATTAAACGTGTCATAACTTTTGGTGGATTACTCCAGTTTGCCCGGCCTCTGCCTCTGTCCCAAATCGGCCTCAGTCCGTGCGCATCAGTCGCTCTGAGACAGCGGAACATCAGCAAATCCGCTTCTTGCGCCAACTTTTAATGCACTTTTTTTATGAATCTGAAACAAGAAGTAAAGAAGACGGTGACATGCATTTAATATCAAGCTTAAACTCCTATCTATATCCAGCCATGTGGCTGTACCTGGTTGAGGTTCGTTTGGCACCCGCGCTCCTCTCCGCGCTCCTGCTGCTGTGCGCTCTGGTTCCTGAAGGCTTGGCAGCGGTAACTGATACTGGCAGTGGCTGCACAACCTGCGGAGGTCTGAAGATGGACAGCGTGATGGAAGAGAAGATTCTTATTGAGCTGGCCAAAAAGCAGATCCTGAGCAAGCTTCACCTGCGGGAGAGACCCAACATCACGCAGACTTTACCCCGCGCTGCACTTGCCACTGCTTTGCGCAAACTGCATGCGGGTCGAGTCAAAACTGACGGGACACTGGAGCTGGACAGCAACCTGGGACACTCGCCTGTAAAAGACCAGGCCTACGAGATAGTCAACTTTGCAGAAATGGGTAAGAGAACAAAAACTGGGATATATGGGTACATTTGGATTTAATGGTACTAAAGATAATTAAGACTAAATACTTTAATACGTAATAATATGCTTATACAGACTAAGATGAACTGACAACCTTTTAATTAAAGTGTGTGTGAGTGTGTAGGAGAGAGAGAGAATTATATATATATATATATATACTGGTCACTAGCACTTATTATTAGGTACACTTAACTACACCTACCATACAGATAAACACTGTGGATATACAATTACTAACCATAGGCCATTAGTTGCTCTGTACCCAATGGACAGATTTTATTTGGATGGTGGATCATTCTAAAAAATGCAATGACACTAACATGGTAAAAACAAAGACATGTGCATCGTTCTGGTATGTGTGTATTAAGTGAAGCAGTGTTGTTGGGATTTCTAAACACCTCAATATCAATGATGGGAGGAGAATATTGCTCCAGCCCAAAAATATAAAGCCAACAGTATCCTGTAATCAGAAAGCATCATCTGATGAAGGACTAGAGAAGATTTGCACACATTGCACATTTAACAGCTATAGTATCTAGTTTATGTACACCTACAACCAGTGCTAACAGGGTATGTGTTCCTAATAAATGTATTTAGAAAAAAATTTATTTAGAAAACAATCCCAACAACACTGCTGCACTTGATACACTGGTATACCAGAACAACCAAAATAACCAATGCACGGTGAGTGTACATACACAGGCTTAGATTTTTAATTTTACAGTGCATAAAGTTGTATAATATTATTTAGCTTTGTGGCACAACCTCCTAATTCCACGTGATTGTGTATACGGAACAGTGGTATCTTGCCAAGGTTGGGATGAAAATAGACTTTCCCTGTGCTAAAAGAAAGTGTGGCCTAATTGTCAGACATAATCCAAGAACCACCAAAAACCGGCTGAAACATGATTGGCTTTACATTACAATGAGTTTAGAGAACGCTTTGCAAAGGATGCCCAGTTTGTACTTTTTAATGGGTAATGTTAAAAACTTTACCAGCTCTAGTCAGTAATTAGGATGCCATAACATAAAATGATGAGCCCAAAATTAAAAATGTATTTGTTTTTGGCAAAAGGCATTGCATTATAGTTTTGGACACTTGACTGCAATCCATAGAAAAATTTATTAAAGATTCAGTTGTTTTAACTTTTTTATAATTTTATAATTCGACAGAGCATATGGACATTTTTAGGCATGCAGGTATTGCCTGATTAATAAGAGGTGTACACACTTTTTTATGTTTGTTTATCCTTTAATATTTGCCATGTTGATGAATGAGAAGGATATGTGGCCTCTGTGTCATCAAATTTTTATATTCCAGTAAAACTAGAAGATTTAAATAACCATTTAAGAGTTCCTAAACACTCAGGTGAACTTATGGTAAATAAATAGAAACATGCGTCAGTTACACTATATGGTATTTGGACACCTGACTATGAGCTTGTTAGACATCCCTTTTTAAAAACAAAAGCTAATATATTACAGTGACGTCTATGTGATCTTTTCAGCTATCACAACAGCCACTCTTCTGAAAAGGCTTCTCACAAGACTTTAACGTTTGTCTGTGAGAATTTGTGCCTATTCTGTCAAAAGAGCATTTTCATGGCAGCTCAATTGATGTTCCGGTGGGGATGAAAACAGGGCTCTGTGCAGGCCACTGGAGTTTCTTTAAACCAAGCTTTTTCATGTCTTTATAGACCTTGCTTTGTCCACAGGGGCACAATCATGCTGGGACAGGAATGGACCTTTCCTAAACTGTTGCTGCAAAGTTGGACAAAGGCTGTAGAAGCATGTGCACCTGCTATGTTGTTAGGCCAGCAGAGGGCATTAAGACGCAATGGACTGTCAAAAGCATTTTCTTTAATCATAGGCCCTGGGTCTTGTCAGCATTAATTTGCTGCTGATGAATATGAATGAATATGCTCCCATTCTTTGATCTTTTTTCTAAGGATCTCTCATATGGTCCCCACAGATGGATCCACACTGGTCATGGGCTGCGTCAGTGGTGGAGTGGCTTCTCCCGCTGGACCCAGTAGCTAGTGTTCTGATAACTCTGATTTTCTTTTTTATCTAATTTTCCTAATTCCCTCTAAGTAGGGCCAATGCCCCTGTGGTCTAAGAGCATTATCACAGGAGTTTTCTGACATTCACTGGGGATAGCATAGGCTTATCTCCTATGGGTAAATGTTCTTTTTCCAGTTCTGAGTGAGTGTGTGGAGTGTAATATCCCCCTACTCAACTAACGCGCTTCTTTATCTGTTCTTTTATACATTTCAGATTCTTTTATACATTTGATTGTATATTTACGCAGTAAGAAAGAACATTATTACACCTTAAGCTTTTAAAGATGTACGATTCACTGCCTCAAAATCTGTTTCATTGAGGATACCACCCCAAAAAATAGTAAAAACAGTACGTTTTAGTACTTTATATAAGAGTGGAGTTTTTGAGGTCTAACTTTTCCATTGGTGCCACCATCCTTGACTTAGACATTTTATATACCTGATCAGCCATAACACTAAATCCACCTCCTTGTTTCTACACTCACTGTACATTTTATCAGCTCCACTTACCATATAGAAGCACTTTGAAGTTCTACAATTACTGACTGTAGTCCATCTGTTTCTCTACATAAATTTTTTGCCTGCTTTCACCCTGTTCTTCAATGGTCAGGACCCCCACAGGACCACCACAGAGTGGGTATTAACAGTGCAGTAACACTGACATGGTGGTGGTGTGTTAGTGTGTGTTGTGCTGGTATGAGTGGATGAGAGACAACAGCGATGCTGGAGTTTTTGAATACCGTGTCCCCTCACTGTCCACTCTATTAGACACTCCTACCTAGTTGGTCCACCTTGTAGATGTGAAGTCAGAGACGATCGCTCATCTATTGCTGCTGTTTGAATTGGTCATCTCTGAGATCTTCATCAGTGGTCACAGGACGCTGCCCATGGGGCGCTATTGGCTGGATGTTTTTGGTTGGTGGACTATTCTCAATCCAGCAGTGACAGTGAGGTGTTTAAAAACTCCATTAGCATTGCTGTGTCTGATCCACTCATACCAGCACAACACACACTAACACACCACCACCATGTCAGTGTCACTGCAGTGCTGAGAATGATCCACCACCCAAATAATACCTACTCTGTAGTGGTCCTGGGACAGTCCTGACCATTGAAGAACAGCATGAAAGGGGGCTAACAAAGCATGATTAGAAACAGATGGACTACAGTCAGTAATTGTGAGTGCTCCTGTATGGTAAGTGGAGCTGATAAAATGGACAGTGAGTGTAGAAACAAGGAGGTGGTTGTAATGTTATGGCTGATCGATGTATGCTATGCAGTTAAGCCAATACAAATTTTGAGCTCATAAACAAATTAATACAATAGTGTTTTGTCTTTGACCTGAATCATTGTTATCGTTATTAGGCATGTGAAGTCGGCAAAATCAGTGAGTTAATCAGAGTTACAATTTTTGCCAATGAGAAGCAAAGCAATGTGGCAAAAACCAACAGAAATTGCGCTCAGCAACACATTGTATCAGGCAGTGTGAATTAATATTCTCTTACGGTTCCTTTAAGCTATCAGTCATGAATCTATCAACAAAGATTCTGCAGAAAGAGCATGCACTAGCTGAATGGAACACACATCAAATCTAAGGTTCTAACAACACCGTTTTCAGCTAAACTGTTCAATCTGGACATGACTAGGAGTTGGTACAAAGTTAGGCCATATTTTGTCAGGAGTTGGGATAAAATGGTAAGTGAATTATATTTATGCCGGGTTGTGCCATGGCTGAAATTTGGCATCTCTTGTAAAGCTTAGCAATCAGTAGTACAATTGAGTCAGAAACACCCAATACTGACCAGCAAACAGAGATACCGGTGACCTAGACTAAAAGAAAATACTGATAAATGTTGATCATTGTGTGCTATTCACACATCCCCTCCATCCTACCTTGATTCCTAAAAATGTGTACTTTTGTTCTTTCTAGATGACGTGGACTCCACCTTGTCCTTTCAGTTTCTGCAGGAGCAGGGTCAAAGCATCCAGGTGCTGCAGTCCTCCCTTTGGCTGTATGTGCAGCCAATCAACAGCCCTCTCCCAGCAGGCCGTGTTTCTGCCCAGCTCTTCCTGTCAGGCACAGGCAGCAGCAACCGCACCCTACTGCTCCAGCGCAGCATTGATGTAGCACGAGGTGGCTGGCAGACATTCCCCATCACCAGCACGTTGCAGGCCTTCATGGACGGTGGGCAGCAGCATCTTCGCCTGGAAGCCTACTGTGAGAAAGAAGGCCAAAACCTGTGCAGCCATAGTGGTGCTGACTCCTCCCAGCAGCCCTACCTTGTGGCTCAGGTGCGTCTCCGAGAAGATGACCCCAAGCATACCCTAAGCAAGCGCTCACTGCGCTGTGGCGATGACGTAACTGTCTGCTGCAAAAAGGATTTCTACATTAAATTCCAGGACATCGAATGGCAGGACTGGATCATCGCACCTGAGGGCTACCACATGAACTACTGCATGGGACAGTGCCTGCAGCATCTCGCAGGCTCGCCGGGCATCGCCTCTTCTTTTCATGCCACAGTTTTCAGTCAGCTTAGGGCTAACGGCATTCACACAGCTGTCCCATCTTGTTGTGTGCCTATCCAAAGGAGGCCACTTTCCATGGTCTATTTCAACTCCCAGCACAGCATTGTAAAGACTGACGTCCCTGACATGATCGTGGAGTCCTGTGGATGCACGTAAACAGCAACGTGACGTTAGAATAAAGTTCACGTTACAGACAAATGCTTTTACTATGTAGGTTTCTAAGACACTGCTCTAATTTACAATACAGATTTATACACCCAGATACATTTTACATGAAGTTCTTCAGTTTATTGCAAATCATATAACCGCTATCAGTATAAGCACTACTAAAGCTAACACAATAATGTTCTGTTAGTTATCTGATTAAAAGGAACAGATTAAAGTGCTGAATTGAAAAAAAGAACAGCCAACACCACTGTTGCAATTATATGAGGCTCTTAGTCTTTTCACTGTACTGTTTGATTAGTTTTCGGCTCAGACCAATGCCCTGACCTCTGCCTGGTTTCCCAATGAGATTGGTAAATATTTAGTTATTGCTACATGTACAAATAAAGGTAGAAAAGATGGTAAATGGACATGTCTAACACGTCTGCCTGCCTGCCTGCTGCTGGATTTTAAAGTTCAGAGGCAGAAATACAGCAGATTACATCTGCATCTACAAGCAGATTACGAGTTTGCATCTACAAGCAAAGCCAAGCACAATGCATGTTTTATTAAAGTTCTCAAAGCTTTTTGTGTACTGTTGTAGTTATGTTGAGTGTGAATGTGTGTGTGTGTGTGTGTGTGTGTGTGTGTGTGTGTGGCTGTATATATGAGAGTCTTTTAGTTCAAGAATTTTAAGTTAAGTATTTGCCTTGGACTAGTTACTACTGTTTCTATGTTTTATTTTCGTGTCGGCACATTTTTAATTTATGCAAAACCTTCAATACAATCCAAAATGGAAAAGAGAACATAAAAAAAACTGGCAGCAAGTTTGGTTTTTCGATTGGTTTTCAAAGCACTTCCTCTGCTAAAACATATTGGCATGGAAAATGATTGTGCAAATTTTAAGGTAATGACATCAAAGTTTGCTTGATTTTCCATGTTTACAGTTCTGTGATTACACCATCAGGGTCACAAGAACAAAGTCTTTCTAATAACAGCATTTTCAAACATTCATGCAATCATTCATTTTACTAAACATGTTCTCCTGTTCGGGTAAGCATTTTATAATGCTTCTGGTTTTATAACTACATGCCTGGGCTGCATAAGATTTCTATAAAGAGATTTTTTGCTGGCAGTTATATAATTGTAATTTTTTTTTAATTAAGTCTGACTTGTGTTGTTGAGTGTTGTTTTGTCTTTCTATGACTGAGTGATGTTAATAAAATATGCAGTAACTTATGTTCAAATGCCCATACTGTAAGTTTTAATTTAATTTGTCTAATTTTGTAAAAAAAAAAAAGAAAAAAAGCTATTTTCTTAAACTGCTCTATTTTTAAATACTGTATGGAATACATTTTATTAAATGTTATTTTTTATTTAAAAAATAATAAATATTTTACCTGTTAAACAGTGTTTTATGTTTTTTTTTAATCCTCAATGCTTTGTGAATTAATTGCCAAAATATCATTTAACAATGTGGTGCATCAGATAAATCATTAATATATTTTTGCATAATATAAAAAAAGCACAAAATTTCCAATATCAAAATATATTTCTACATTTTTAATAGCCAAATGCTTATTTGGTATCTACATTTGACCTGTTATTGATTTTGGGGACTTAAAATCAATAATGTCTGAAAGGCAAAGAGCGTGTTTGCTTGGGCAAACACATAAATTGGTTTTATATGGAGAGTCTTTATTTGTCAAGTAAACATCATTTTTTTCTATCACATCTTAAACCCATATTTAGGTAGTGTAAACCTAAATATATAGAAACAAAAACACCAGTTTGAAGTTTTAAATCAGAAATAAGCATCGTTATTAGGAGGTGTAGTGCCAGTATATTAAACATATATAAATTATACACACATTTTGTTGTATCCCTTAGCATTGACCCTAAGCTGTACATTTTATTTACCATAAACTTTCCGTTTTATTAGATCAAAAATGCAGATATAAATAGTGGCAGGTTATGTTTTGTAAAATGCATAAACGTTAACTTTGATTATTTGTGATTTGCTAATTTGCTTGGCAGAAATGGTAGTGTAAAGGTAGCTCAAAGGTTTTGGTATTTGGTAAGAGGGGGAAAGAGAACCAACTAAGCCAGGTCGACTGCTTGGACATTGGTTTATGTCAGCAGTTATTCAATAGTTCATTCTGAATTAATTTTTAATTTATTGATTCAGCTCTTTATTTCCTTTTTTTTTTTTTACTGATTTAAAAAATACTTGCTAATTATTCTGAATTGCAAACATGCAGTGTTCATCTACAACAGTAAGCATGAATTTGTTCCCTTTTGTCTTGAAAAAAAAAAAAAACATCAGAATGCATTAGAATAGTTTTTACATCTAGAATGAAGAATACTAGAATGAAAAATACTAGAATGAAAAATACTAGAATGAAGAATGGCTTTATTTTATTTACTTATTTCACTGCGTCAGAACGAACCTCTTAAGAAAGTTTGGGCGGAAATATCAATAATCCCACTCAGAAACAAGATCCTTTTCACTAAGGTTCCTTTAGGGAACGCAAAGTTCTATTCTTAAAATCTCTATTGCAGTTTAATTTACAGCAAAAATAACTCTAACAGGACATAAAGGAGAACGAGACTGAAATTGTTTGTTGCACAGTTAGGATGTTAACTATGCTCTAACAAAACACAATTGTATGTTTTGAGTCAATTCATATTTATCACAAAGGAACGTGACAGTATGACAGTAATTAAAGATCACTGTCTAACAATTACTGGTTATGGACAGTAAAAGATTTGGCTGTAGATTATAAACTCATGAAAATACATTAGGAGAGCAACTAAAAGACCTTCCATACAAATCTAAAAATAAGGTGGTCCATGTAGGTTCTAGACTTTTGTCAATTAATTATATAACTATCATTTACATCCTCACCAACACAGCCCTCCATATTATCTATGTATAGGTGTTTCAAACACAGACATTGCTAACAGGTGATTAAAATTAATTATATACTATATTATCAGCTTTGTATTTTTGGTAGCAGATCAAGCTATAGCCTTTTCTGTTTTTGCATGACAATGCATGACGGAAGGTATATAAAGACATGGCTTAACAAGTATGATGTGGAGGAACTTCAGTGGCCCACCCAGACCTCAACAGCACTAAACAGCAAATAAATGAATGAATTGGAAGATTAATAGTAAGACAGGCCTGTTATAAAGCATCAATGCCTGATCTAACCAATAATCTTTTGCCTATGTGAAAAGCCTTCCCAGAAAAGTGGAGGCTATTATAACCATATAGACAGATCAACTCCACATAAATGCTTATGACTGTGAAATAAAATGACAAGCATATTCATGGTCTGGTGTCCACATACTTTAGCCCATATAGTATACTTTGTAGATTTGAAAGAGAATGTCTGTCAGGTGTGGACATTTTTAAGAGGCCAAAGATTGGGATTTAAAATGTTCCCTTACTATTTGTTTCTGTCTATACAGTTTAAAACCAAAAGTGAGTGAAGGTTTCATAAAGTCCCATTTCTAGTGGACTTAATACGTGGACCTCCTAATATAAGCAATACTACTGTGTTTATTACTGTAATTATAAGTGTCCTCAATAGGTCTCAAATGTCAGAACACCCTTGTTTCACATGTTGTCAAACCTCAAAAAATATGCAGTAACAGACATTTTAACTTGTTGGTGTAGAGTTCTATGATGCCATTTAACTCTGTGGCATGGCCACTCACCATCTTGTCAGTCATTACCATTGACTATAGCAGGTACTTTTTCTGTAACCAAATAAATAGAGGTAGTTTAAGAAACAATGAGTTTTTATCAATATTGTCAAGGAACCACCAAAAAAATGCTGCCATAATTTAGAAGCTGATGGAACATGGTTGACACAGTCTACAGTCAAGACACTTTTATAATGCCATGGGCTTAGAGGCTGTATAGGAAAAGAAACCCTGCTTTAAAACTGACACAATAAAGCATGAATAAAATGTCAGAGTTTGAGCCTCAGTTGTGCTACTGACCTGGCTGGGTGCTCTTCAGAAACAGTTGTCCATGTATGAGGTTAACTTGGTCGTATGTGGTTTCTCCTCACTGTCTGCATAGGGCTGGTGCAAGCAGCACAGACATTGTAACAGGGAATTGGATATGACAGTGTCTGGGAAGAAATAGTATAAAATGATAAAAGAAAATGCAAAAAATATATAAAAGCAAGGACTTCCTATGAGACCCCTGCAAAAATGTCACATGTTTCTGTTAGGGGGTCTGCGGCGTCTGATGGACTTACCACCCGTCCTCAGCGTCGCAGATCTTACAGAACAAAGAGCAGCGTGGCTTCTAATAGAGAAGCCCGCTGATTAGTGCGAACGACCGGCACCTGCGCGCTCACTATATAAGTGGGCGTTGCCCGTTTACCGGCGTCGCACCGTTTGTTCAGTAACCTGGTTTTTGGCTGCCTTGCACCAGCCTTTTTCTTTGTTAGTCTAGGGTGGTTCCCCTGGCACCGTACGGTGGTAGGGTGGTTAGGTCGAAAGGCCGAGGTAACTAGACCTAGTGTTTTTAGACTGGTGCGATTGCGTGCAGCCCCTGCGCTGCTGTTCCTTTGCCAGCGTCTCCTCTGTTTCAGCCGGTTAGCTCCCGGCTAATGCTAGCGCCGCAAGCTTCGCGCAGCAGCGCTTTGAGCCCTTGCTACGCCCCGGCTGTCCTGTAGCGCCATTGGCTCCCGGCTAAGCGAGCCGCGCTCTCCCTGGAGCGATCCGGGTTCGAAACCGGGCTTCGTCAGTTTCCTTTCATTTTTTACCGGCCGCTTCCCAGTCTCCCGCTGGTGACAGTGCCGCCCGGGCTCTTGGTAAGCCCGGCTCTTTATTTTCACGTTCCCTTTAAGCCTCGGTGGTTTGGTCCCGAGCTCGCCCCTCATAGGCGCTCGAGACTTATCCTCATTTAAGCCTCGCCGTAGCGAGCTGCGTACGTGTAATCTCCGCGAGTGAGCGACCAGGGTTCGCGACTCGCGTTTTTCCCGTTTTCGGGTTTTTACTTTCTCTGTTTCTTTTTCAGTTCGCCAAGACGTCGTCGGCTTCGTTCGGGGTTCCCGAATTGTTTTCTGTTCATTGGCGTTTGTAGTTTGTTTATTTCTGTTTATTAATTTGTGAATAAAAATCACTTTTAAGTTATTCTCTGCATCTTGGGTCCTCCCTCTCAGCACACTCATAACAGTACGGTGCGACCACCATGGACCCAGCAGAGACGCCACCCATGGCCGATGTCCTTCGACATCAGGGGGTCGCTTTGGGGAGGCACGAGATGGCCCTCACTGAACTGACGCAGCGGGTTGCCGACATCGCCCAGCTGCTGTCGAACCTGGTGGCCAGCCCGGTGCTCCCCCCCCCCCCCCCCGTTTCTTTACCTCCTCCAGCTCCCCCTGTAGGAGTGGAAACCTCCATTCCGCCCCCCGAGCGTTTTTCAGGGGAGGCTTCCTCCTACAGTGCTCCCTCACGTTCGAGCTTCAGCCGTCCCGCTTCCCCTCCGAGCGCTCTAAGGTGGCATTCATAATATCTTTGCTAACCGGTAAGGCCTTAGAATGGGCGACCGCTCTCTGGGAGCAGAACGCCCCCGAGTGCGCTTCCGAGGCTGCCTTCAGGGAGGCCCTGAAGGATACCTTCTTTCACCCCACCGAGGGAAGGGAGGCGGGTCCGCGACTCCTCGAACTGTCCCAGGGGGGACGCTCAGTTGCCGAATATGTCATCGAGTTCCGCACTCTGGCGGCTGAGTGCGGATGGGACGAGGGAGCATTAGTCGCCATTTTCCACCGCGGGCTAGGAGAAACAATTAAAGACGAGCTGGCTACTCGAGATCTTTCCACGTCTCTCAAAGCCTTCTATCTCCTAGCAACCTCAGTTGACACCCGACTCCGACAACGCGTCCGGGAGCGAGGGTCCCACCAACCCTTTTTCCGACCTCAAGGTCCGCCCCGGGCCGTTTCGGGAGATCAGGGCCCGGAGCCCATGCAACTTGGGTCAACCCGGGGGGGCGTTCAACATCCTTCCGACCCCTCCACGAGAGCTCGCCCTCGGTTAAACGAGTAGGCCGCTCTCGTGGCAGGGAGTCGAGGGCGTGCCACTCCGCCATCCCTGGGCAAGGCCTATTTCTCAGCGCATCGCTACGTTGGGAGTCCGGGTCCACCAATCTCAAAGTCTGTGTCGATTCAGGCGCGGTGGAAAACTTTATTGACCACAACCTGGTACACAGGTGGGGAATTGAGCTTCGGCCATTGCGGGTCCCCATTTCGGTTCACGCCGTGGACGACCGGGCGGTGGCCGGGAGTCCAATCACGCATCAAACGTGTCCTCTCACGATGCGTTTGGGGAGTCATGAGGAACGGGTCACCTTTTTAGTGACCCAGGTTCCCCAGCTCTTAGTGGTACTGGGGCACTCATGGCTTAAGAAGCACAACCCCCAGATCGACTGGCAATCCGGGTCAATCTTTGCGTGGGGTACGCGGTGCCAAGATGCTTGCCTGTTGCCAGCAAGCTTGTCATCGGCCCCAACAGCGTCCTTAGAGGCGGCCCCTGATTTGACCCGGGTGCCCCCTGTGTACCATGACCTACAGGAGGTATTTAGTAAGTCCCGGGCGCGGGACTTACCCCCACACAGACCTTTTGATTGCGCCATCAATTTGCTTCCTGGCACTTCTCCTCCTAGGGGGCGCCTCTTCTCCCTGTCGGGACCGGAGAGGATCGCCATGGAGGAGTATGTCAGGGGGGCGCTCGATCAGGGGTTCATCCAACCCTCGACCTCTCCAGCTGGGGCGGGATTCTTCTTTGTGGGAAAGAAGGATGGGACCCTGCGCCCCGTATCGATTATCGAGGTCTTAACGCTATAACGGTTAAGGATCGTTATCCGCTGCCGCTGATGGCCACAGCTTTTGAAGCTCTTCAGCGGGCTTCCATTTTTACGAAGCTGGATCTACGCAGCGCGTATAACTTGATCCGTATCCGGCGAGGGGATGAGTGGAAGACTGCGTTCATTACGCCCACGGGGCACTATGAATATCTAGTGATGCCCTTTGGGCTAATGAATGCCCCCGCGGTCTTCCAACGCTTTATCAATGAGGCCTTACGGGAGGCCCTTGACCGATACGTCTATGTCTACCTAGACGATATCCTGATCTTTAGCCGATCCATCGAAGAACATGTCAGGCATGTCCGTCGGGTTCTCCAGCTTTTGTTCGACCACCATTTGTTCGTCAAGCTGGAGAAATCCGTATTTCACGCCCCATCAATCTCCTTTTTGGGGTTTATAATTTCTCACGGCGCCCTGCAGATGGACCCGGCTAAAATTAAAGCAGTGGAGGATTGGCCAACTCCCAGTTCCGTACGCCAAGTGCAAAGATTTCTGGGCTTTGCAAACTTTTTTAGGCGGTTCATTCGGAACTTTAGCACGGTCGCCGCTCCTTTGACGGCCCTGACGGGCAAGGGCCCGTTCAAGTGGACGGTGCAGGCCCAACAAGCCTTTAACAGGCTTAAATCTCTCTTAACGACTGCTCCGGTCTTGCAGTTACCTGACCCCGAGGAAGCCTTCATAGTTGAAGTGGACGCCTCGGACGTCGGAGTAGGGGCAGTATTGTCCCAGAGAGTGGGCCCAGAGAAGAAGCTCCACCGCTGCGCCTTCTTCTCCCACCGTTTGACTCCTGCCGAGCGTAATTACCCAGTAGGAGACAAGGAGCTTTTGGCCATCAAGTTGGCACTTGACGAATGGCGACACTGGCTGGAGGGGGCTAAACATCCCTTCCTTGTTTGGACAGACCACAAAAACCTGTCGTTTATCCAACAAGCGAAGCGGATGAACTCTCGTCAGGCCCGCTGGTCTCTTTTTTTCAGTCGGTTCCACTTCACCCTGTCCTACAGGCCAGGGTCGAAGAACACTAAGCCGGATGCCTTGTCCAGGCAGTGGGACCTGACTAGACCCGAAGCGGAGCCCGCTCCCATTATTCCCCCTAGCCAAATAGCAGCCCCTATAACTTGGGGCATATTTAAGACTGTTCGGGACGCCCAAGCAGCTGAGCCCGACCCAGGTGGGGGTCCGCCTGACCGACTGTTCGTACCATCGACAGTTCGTCGTCAGGTGTTTGAGTGGGCTCACGCGTCCTCGTTTGCGGCACATCCAGGAGTCTCTAAGACCCTGATTCTACTGCGCCGAAAATTCTGGTGGCCGGAGATGGAGGGGCAGGTCAAGGACCTAGTCCGAACCTGCGCAGTCTGTGCTACTAACAAGAGCACAAGAGAGCGTCCTCGCGGGCTCCTCCATCCATTGCCAGTCCCTTTGAGACCGTGGTCCCACCTGGCACTGGACTTTGTCACAGGGTTGCCAAAATCCAGGGGATTTACGGTGGTACTGGTAATCGTAGACCGGTTCACCAAATCTTGCCTCTTCGTTCCGTTGCCCAAGCTCCCGTCTGCCATGGACACAGCACATGCTGTTCTGCAACATGTGGTGAGAGCACATGGGGTCCCGTCCGACATTGTCTCGGATCGGGGTCCGCAGTTCATCAGCCAGTGTTGGCGAGCCTTTTGCCAACTCCTGGGCGCGACGGCCAGCTTATCCTCGGGGTATCACCCCGAGTCCAACGGGCAATCGGAGCGGGTTATCCAAGACCTAGGCAAGATGCTTCGGTGCCTAACAGCAGGGAATCCAGCTACTTGGGCGGATAAATTATTGTGGGCTGAATTCGCCCACAATACCCTGCACCATGCCGCATTGGGAATGTCACCATTTGAGGCACAGTACGGCTATCCCCCTCCACTGTTTCCTGATCAGGAACAAGAGGTCGCGGTGCCGTCTGTGCAGCAACACGTCCGTCGCTGCCGCGCCGCCTGGCGGAAGGCAAGACAGGCCCTTTTGGCCTCTCAGCGCTCCATGAAGCGCAATGCCGACCGCAGGCGACAGCCGGCTCTGACGTTCCGGCCAGGCCAACGTGTCCTCTTATCGACGAGGGATCTCCCCGTCAAAGGTACCACACACAAGTTGGCACCGAGGTACATTGGCCCGTTCAAGGTAGTCAGACGGATCAACCCGGTGACATATAGGTTGGAGTTGCCTCCCAGGATGAGGGCACACCCAACCTTTCATGTCTCCCAACTGCGCCCGTTCGCGAGCGGGGGAGCTTTACCCCCCCCCACAACCTCCCGCCCCTCGTATCATCCAGGGTGCCCCTGCATTTACGGTCCGCCGCCTCCTGGATAGCAGGAAAGTGCAGGGTAGCACCCAATACCTGGTGGATTGGGAAGGTTACGGCCCCGAGGAACGTTCGTGGGTACCGGCTCAACAGATCCTGGACCCCAAACTGATCCGCGAGTTCCGTAGGAACCGGTCTGCGGGTCTTGGGACCTCGGGTGCTGTCCCTAGAGGGGGGGGTCCTGTTAGGGGGTCTGCGGCGTCTGATGGACTTACCACCCGTCCATTGCCCGTTTACCGGCGTCGCACCGTTTGTTCAGTAACCTGGTTTTTGGCTGCCTTGCACCAGCCTTTTTCTTTGTTAGTCTAGGGTGGTTCCCCTGGCACCGTACGGTGGTAGGGTGGTTAGGTCGAAAGGCCGAGGTAACTAGACCTAGTGTTTTTAGACTGGTGCGATTGCGTGCAGCCCCTGCGCTGCTGTTCCTTTGCCAGCGTCTCCTCTGTTTCAGCCGGTTAGCTCCCGGCTAATGCTAGCGCCGCAAGCTTCGCGCAGCAGCGCTTTGAGCCCTTGCTACGCCCCGGCTGTCCTGTAGCGCCATTGGCTCCCGGCTAAGCGAGCCGCGCTCTCCCCGGAGCGATCCGGGTTCGAAACCGGGCTTCGTCAGTTTCCTTTCATTTTTTACCGGCCGCTTCCCAGTCTCCCGCTGGTGACAGTGCCGCCCGGGCTCTTGGTAAGCCCGGCTCTTTATTTTCACGTTCCCTTTAAGCCTCGGTGGTTTGGTCCCGAGCTCGCCCCTCATAGGCGCTCGAGACTTATCCTCATTTAAGCCTCGCCGTAGCGAGCTGCGTACGTGTAATCTCCGCGAGTGAGCGACCAGGGTTCGCGACTCGCGTTTTTCCCGTTTTCGGGTTTTTACTTTCTCTGTTTCTTTTTCAGTTCGCCAAGACGTCGTCGGCTTCGTTCGGGGTTCCCGAATTGTTTTCTGTTCATTGGCGTTTGTAGTTTGTTTATTTCTGTTTATTAATTTGTGAATAAAAATCACTTTTAAGTTATTCTCTGCATCTTGGGTCCTCCCTCTCAGCACACTCATAACAGTTTCAGCAGCTTCTAATTAATGGCAGACCAGTTTCTGGTGGTTCTTTGATTGTATTCAGACAACTTTTTTTTCATAAAGTGATGCTTTTGATGGTCTTACTGAAAACATTGAACTTTTAATGGGCAAACTTAAACTAACCCTATTAAGATGGACACTATAGACTAATTGAAATTAGCCCAAGGTCAGGCCTTTAATAACCTTACACACAGTCAATTGGGCAGTCAAACAGGAGTTGGGATGACTACTAAAAACATTGATCTTTTTTAATAGATGCACTAAAACTAACCCTATTTAGATGGTCATTAGACTAATTGAAATTACAAGGCCAGGCCTTAAATAACCTTACACACAATGAAAATAATAATCTAAGATGCTGCATGTGTATTAAAACACACACATACACACAAAATAAACTTGTCTCAAATAAGATCTGCTTTTCAATAATTGTCATCACAGAAAAAAAAATTGTTGAAGAAAACACTGAAATCTCAAGACTGCTATGACATACCTATGTACAAGTGCATTGGTGTGGACATGGATGAATAAAAGTTCATTTGAAAGTGAGTGAATGTGTACTGAACCAGGAACTGTCTGCTTAATGTAATTAATGGAAAGACATTTGTGTTAGGAAGCCTAGTGATTTACTGATACACTGACACACTAACCCACAGACCCACTGAACAACCGTAATCACACACACATGGACAACCTTCAATCCTGTTAATCCTCACACTGTTATAAGAGTAAGATGCTCTGCCCTGAAATGTTTTGTTCATCTAAGCCTGAATTAAAAAAGTAGTTTAGAATGAATGAAAGAATCTTATATTGTGCTATTACCATCACAAAGATGTTGCATGAAAAAATTTTTATGAAAACTGTGCAATTTACCTAACAATTGTAAACAGTTATAGTTATGATAACGTGATCTAGGATCTTCTGAAGACAGTTACAAAGAGTCCAGCTAATACAACCACAAAATGATCTGACCTGCTATTAATACCTCAATAGTTATATTTATATAGATTCTGAACTCCTTGGTTCGAAACTTGGCATTGCCACCGGTCGGCTGGGTGCCATCTAGCGAGCATAATTGAACGTGCCTGCAGCAGACACGGTTCTGCTAGGGCGGGATGACCGGACTATGTGAGAGGGGTCTTCAAACGCTGTGTAAGGACCCTGATTAGTAGATAGAGAGGCGCCTGTGCAGAGTGCATAGTTGGAAAAGGTTTCCACTTAGGGCTGCGCGCGGGTCGGAGGAGGCGTAAGCAGCAATATACCAACCTCGACTACAATCAGGGATCCTCCAGCAGCGGACAGACAGATCAAGACAGATCGACTACACTCAATTGGGAGAAAATGCATAAATAAAATGGGAAAAAAGTTATATTTGCAAAATTACAATAAAACAGTATTTTCAAACAGTATTTTTTTTGATAATTAAGAACTTGTTATAATTATTATTAAAAATCTACTGTACACTCAGCGACAAACAGCTCTATACTTACACAACAGAACTTTAGCAATTAGGGAATTTGCAGATATGCACATTATCTATGTAAAGGCACTGCTCCCATACCAGCTTCAATGATGTTTAAATGCCAGCTAGATTAAAATGAGTGAGGTTGGCAAAAGATAAGAGCTTCAGAAGCCTGTGGCCTATGTATAAAATTATCCAGTCTTCTAAAGCATAATAGAAAACTATGTTAATGTGTGCAGGCCACATCTTGAAATGTAGTGAATAAAGAGGAGGACAGAGAATGTTGGACTGGAGCTCAGAGTGGCTCCCTTTTTGGGGTGGGCAGCAAACCCCCTTCTAATTTATTAATTTATTTAACCAAACCAAAATGTGTGAAGCGGTGGAAGAAGTGGGGAGAGGGATGATAGGTAAATATATGGGCAGTCAATTAGAGGTTAGAAGTTTCAGTTGGGTCCTTTTCTCCCAAACTTATTCAAAGTTATTCATAACATTTCTGTTATACAGGTCCTTCTCAAAAAATTAGCATATTGTGATAAAGTTCATTATTTTCCATAATGTAATGATAGAAATTAAACTTTCATATATTTTAGATTCATTGCACACCAACTGAAATATTTCAGGTCTTTTATTGTTTTAATACTGATGATTTTGGCATACAGCTCATGAAAACCCAAAATTCCTATCTCAAAAAATTAGCATATCATGAAAAGGTTCTCTAAACGAGCTATTAACCTAATCATCTGAATCAACTAATTAACTCTAAACACCTGCAAAAGATTCCTGAGGCTTTTAAAAACTCCCAGCCTGGTTCATTACTCAAAACTGCAATCATGGGTAAGACTGCCGACCTGACTGCTGTCCAGAAGGCCATCATTGACACCCTCAAGCAAGAGGGTAAGACACAGAAAGAAATTTCTGAACGAATAGGCTGTTCCCAGAGTGCTGTATCAAGGCACCTCAGTGGGAAGTCTGTGGGAAGGAAAAAGTGTGGCAGAAAACGCTGCACAACGAGAAGAGGTGACCGGACCCTGAGGAAGATTGTGGAGAAGGGCCGATTCCAGACCTTGGGGGACCTGCGGAAGCAGTGGACTGAGTCTGGAGTAGAAACATCCAGAGCCACCGCGCACAGGCGTGTGCAGGAAATGGGCTACAGGTGCCGCATTCCCCAGGTCAAGCCACTTTTGAACCAGAAACAGCGGCAGAAGCGCCTGACCTGGGCTACAGAGAAGCAGCACTGGACTGTTGCTCAGTGGTCCAAAGTACTGTTTTCGGAAATCAAGGTGCCAGAGTCTGGAGGAAGACTGGGGAGAAGGAAATGCCAAAATGCCTGAAGTCCAGTGTCAAGTACCCACAGTCAGTGATGGTCTGGGGTGCCATGTCAGCTGCTGGTGTTGGTCCACTGTGTTTTATCAAGGGCAGGGTCAATGCAGCTAGCTATCAGGAGATTTTGGAGCACTTCATGCTTCCATCTGCTGAAAAGCTTTATGGAGATGAAGATTTCATTTTTCAGCACGACCTGGCACCTGCTCACAGTGCCAAAACCACTGGTGAATGGTTTACTGACCATGGTATTACTGTGCTCAATTGGCCTGCCAACTCTCCTGACCTGAACCCCATAGAGAATCTGTGGGATATTGTGAAGAGAAAGTTGAGAGACACAAGACCCAACACTCTGGATGAGCTTAAGGCCGCTATCGAAGCATCCTGGGCCTCCATAACACCTCAGCAGTGCCACAGGCTGATTGCCTCCATGCCACGCCGCATTGAAGCAGTCATTTCTGCAAAAGGATTCCCGACCAAGTATTGAGTGCATAACTGAACATAATTATTTGAAGGTTGACTTTTTTTGTATTAAAAACACTTTTCTTTTATTGGTCGGATGAAATATGCTAATTTTTTGAGATTTCATGAGGTTTTCATGAGCTGTATGCCAAAATCATCAGTATTAAAACAATAAAAGACCTGAAATATTTCAGTTGGTGTGCAATGAATCTAAAATATATGAAAGTTTAATTTTTATCATTACATTATGGAAAATAATGAACTTTATCACAATATGCTAATTTTTTGAGAAGGACCTGTATTGGCAAAGACTGGGTGTCATAATAGCAAAGCTGCCATTTTTGTGCCAAGGTTATTAATGATTGAAATAAATAGACTTTAATTAAAGTATTGTTTACAACTCTCACCTATTTACTGCCTGCTAAAAATCTAACACAAATCTAACACAACAACACCTCTACCAATCCTCAACAGGTCACACTAGTAGACTACCCACAATGCACTTGAAAATCCTCTTCAAACAACACAGAAAGCCTTGTGTTGATCTCATTACTCAAGACCCAGTTACCTGATTTATCCAAACTGTTATATCAGGCTTGCTCTCAGTGACAGTTGTTTTGGAAGCCCAACAACTTTCCTTCATCTGCTCTCAATGCGGTGACTGCTACTGCCTGTCTAGCATACTGTGGAGCAAATATATAGAAGTATTCAACCTTTTTTTTTCATTTCATTAGATTGGCTGGGTGATCATTTTTAGGTTGTTATGGTTTTGCTTGTCCATTTTTAGTTTTTAAACATGATGATTATAGCTAGTCATTGAGAAATGTACACTAAATTACTGCTCTGCTAGAAGATAAAACAAGAGGAAAAAATAACATAAAGACCTTAGTAACTGGGCAAAGAGCTAAATTACTGTTATATCCAGTGAACAGTTCTATCTGCTCTCCTTGCCTTGGACCTATGGGGAAACCTGACCATTATCTTGTTGGACAACCCATTCAAATCATTATGGAGTTGGCCTTGCCATTGCAGCTAAAGCAGTGACTACTGTTTTCACTGTATTTTAGAAATATTTTAGTGTCCATAGGAATTTGTAGATATTTAAGCAAAGAAACATTTGTAGGAGCTAATATTAAAGCTATTATTACAAAATACATTAAACTCTGAAAGGCCTTTTAAACTTTTGTTTGTATTTAAGCTGACATAAAATGTCTCTGGGTTCCAGAGAACATATACGAGCTGGTAAAGCAATAAAAGTCAGATCCTGTGAGATCTGTGATGCTAATGTGATGCCCTGGACTGTAAAAGCACGACCAGGTTTAGTTGTTTATCCGTCTAAAACCATTGGGTTATATCATAAAAACATTCTGGAGTAGTGGCTCCACATGAAGCTGAACACCAATGAGATAAAAATGACAAGCAAAGACATAACTCTGGAGTAACAAGATCAACTCAACACTGCAAGTAAAGTAACCTGGCAAATGTTAGTGCTATTATACTTTGACTTACCAGTTGAAATGCAATGGCACTATATTGTACGGTGGCCGAGAAGTGCAAAACAAATTTACATTTCAGAAAACAAAATTACAAAAAAACTAAAACAAATTTACAACAAAAGCAAAAACAAATTTACAAGTGCTCGGGTACCCAGTGTTTGTAAATTTGTTTTGGCATATGTAAAAGTGTTTCAGCACTTGTAAATTTATTTTCGGCATATGTAATTTTGTTTTCTAAAATGTATATTTGTTTTGCACTTCCCGGCCGCACATTTCTGACGGAAAAGGCAGGGACAATAAACCGGAAGTGCGTGTTGCTTACCTGCTGTCAATCAAACTGTTTCTCAGCGATAAAGTGAACGGAGTTTGTGATGGTGACGATAAACAAGGTTTTGTCTAGTTTGTGGAAATCATTTTATCCAGTTGACCCGCTATTGTTTTTCTTGTGGAAAGTTTTGTGCAGATGTTTAGACGTGGCGTGTGCATCTCTATTTACCGTCCGCTCTTCTAAACATCTAAGGAATTCCCACAAGAACAACAAAAGCGAAATAATGAAAATAATTAACACAAAATGGACAAAACATTGTTTATTAGGGACGGAACATTTGATACCGAGGCTTTAAAGCTTGTTTCACTTTTGTAACACTGGACTCAGTGTATCGGAGCTTATATTAAAGCAGCATGTGCGGGACTGATGAAGCTTTGTGCTGAGTTTTATCTCACTCACTATATAAGAGACAATCAAACCAGGGTTACCCACCGTCCTGTAACATACACAATCCTTCTTTATCTGGAGACCAAACGCCGCGTTCAGTATTGAACTGATACAGGACGCTTTGTTCCATATTTTTATCAATGGGAGACTGAGGGAATTATATTAAGTAGTGTTCACTTTTATTCTTAGTAACGGTGTGTGTGCGCTGGTTATAGCAGCAGGGGGGGACCTTACACAGTCATGAGAACAAAGGTTTTATTTATGGTGTTTAAAATTTATTATTTTCATTCTTTATAATAAGTCAGAACCATATTTTAGGCAAAACAACGCACTCCTCCCACTGTGCTACACATACAGCGGTTTATTAAACAGGTTATGTCACGTTACTAAGAATAAAAGTGAACACTACTTAATATAATGAATTAAGCAGCAGTTTCCTTCTGTTTTATACACATCACACTGTCTCCCATTGATAAAAATACGGAACAAAGCGTCCTGTATCAGTTCAATACAGAACGCGGCGTTTAGTCTCCAGATAAAGCAGGATTCTGTATGTTACAGGACGGTGGGTAACCCTGGTTTGATTGTCTCTTATATAGTGAGTGAGATAAAACACAGCACAAAGCTTCATCAGTCCCGCACATGCTGAGTCCAGTGTTACAAAAGTGAAACAAGCTTCAACAAGCCTCGGTATCAAATGTTCCGTCCCTAATAAACAATGTTTTGTCCATTTTGTGTTAATTATTTTCATTATTTCGCTTTTGTTGTTCTTGTGGGAATTCCTTAGATGTTTAGAAGAGCGGACGGTAAATAGAGATGCACACGCCACGTCTAAACATCTGCACAAAACTTTCCACAAGAAAAACAATAGCGGGTCAACTGGATAAAATGATTTCCACAAACTAGACAAAACCTTGTTTATCGTCACCATCACAAACTCCGTTCACTTTATCGCTGAGAAACAGTTTGATTGACAGCAGGTAAGCAACACGCACTTCCGGTTTATTGTCCCTGCCTTTTCCGTCAGAAATGTGCGGCCGGGAAGTGCAAAACAAATATACATTTTAGAAAACAAAATTACATATGCCGAAAATAAATTTACAAGTGCTGAAACACTTTTACATATGCCAAAACAAATTTACAAACACTGGGTACCCAAGCACTTGTAAATTTGTTTTTGCTTTTGTTGTAAATTTGTTTTAGTTTTTTTGTAATTTTGTTTTCTGAAATGTAAATTTGTTTTGCACTTCTCGGCCACCGTAATATTGTCCGTTGTAATCACGATCTAAGATGCCAGTTACAGTTGTGCCATTCTGGAAGAAAGAACATATAAAATGGGTCAGTGCATTAAAAGCAGAAACAATGCAAAACTATTCAAGAAATAGTATTTGTGAGTGTAACCATAATTGACCAATAGGTGGAGCCAAAACACTTACTGCACATCAAAAACGATTTGGCACGTTGACCCATAATAACACTGATAAGAATTATGTAGAAATCAAATTTTAATAAATAAAAAAAACTCAATTGCAAGCCTGTATCACAATTGAAATGGACGGACAAAGGCTCTATCACAACTGAAAGGGTTGGATAAAACTATACGTCTGAATTGAATTCTGTGTCTCACAGTGCTAGCAAGTGTATAAAATAATTTATAAAAAAATAAATAAAATGCTTTCAGCTAGGTGGTCCTTTCCTGTTCCAGCAGGGCTTTGTCAAGTACACAAACAGAAAACTTTAAGGACATTGATGAGTTTGGTGTGTAACAACTCCAGTGGCTTGATTAGAGCCCTGACTTTTAAACACTTTTGGGATGAACTGGGATGTTAACTGAAAACTAGGCCTCACCATCCAACATTAGTGCCTGACCTCAGAAATACTCATTCCACAGATACACTCTAAAATCATGTGAAAAGCCTTATCAGAAGCATGAAACCTGTTGTAGACATATTGACGCCCATGGTTTTGAAAAGGAATGTTCAACAAACTCAGAGTGCATCTCTTAGTAAATCAGTGAAAGAAAGTAAATCAGTGTATATTTGAACTTACTGACTGAGGTCAAAGTTACTTATAGTTCAGAAGATGAACAGACGCTAACAGGCAGGTACTGGTGATTGAACTAGTGAGTACAGTGTAAGCTTGTCTCAGTAACACAGTTCCAGGAATTAATGTCACTGGCGTTAATCACTGTAAACCCTTGGCTTAAGCTTTCAACCACTCATATAATTTCCTGAGAAGGCCTAATTCTCTAAGGTTCAAGTTGATGGAAACTTACAGGTTGGCATTTGGACAGTGCTTTAGCTGCCGTGGGAAGAGCAAAATAGGTATTAACAGAAGGGGAAGTGTCAGGGTCCTCTAGGGCCAAGGACATATATTATTAGCCATCAGTTCTAATTTGATTTACAAATCTAAGCAAATAAATCTTTCATACCTGCATATTTAATTTGTGTTGGAATGTAAAGGGTAAAATTAAAAAAGCCATTTAAAATGGTCAAGCAATAAGAAATTAATGAGGGACCAGTTTTAAAGGACAATACAATTGACTGATTATGTTTGATATAAAATGAGGGATGTTAAAATGAGGGACGTTAAGTTATACTTTCATATCAGTTTCACAAATAAAAAAAAACTCTTGGCACAGCAGCGTCATTGGCATTTATAAAGTTCTATCTATTTAGGGTCTGGGGGGAGGAGCCTATCCCAGCTTTTCAATGGGCGCAAGGCATACAGTAACACCCTGGACCAGTCCATCGCAAGGCAGACACACATACATACACACACACACACATACACACACCCATTCACCTATAGGGCAATTCAGTGTCGTCAGTTAACCTGACTGCAAGTTTTTGGACTGTAGGAGGAAACCGGAGCTCCTGGAGGAAACCCACGCAGACACAGGAAGAGCATGCAAACTCCACACAGAAAGGACCCGGACGCGCCGCCTGGGGATCGAACCCAGGACCTTCTTGCTGTGAGGCGACAGTACTAGCCACTGAGCCACAGTGCCGCCCATTTATAAAGTTTTACAACTTCATTCTTAAAAAATAATTACTTTATTCTTAAAATATTACATCTTGATTCTCGAAGTATTAGTGGCCAAAAATGCCATCGTAGGACACATTTCACTAGGCTGTTTTTTTTTTCAGGATGGAAGGGGTGTCAGAGGGCCAGGGTTGAAGAATTTCGCTACTACAGCAGAGTGAAAGTATTAAACTACATTTGATTTATACAGTGAATATATCCACTTAAACAATCTTTTTTGACACTATAGTTAAAAAAAGCACATAAAAAATGATAAGGTTTTATTATAAGACATTGCCCCACACGAGTAGCAATCCTGGTAAAAATTAGCAGAAGTAAATCTACTAAACCATAGCAAACCTTGCATGTGGAAAGCTTATGTAACCACAAATTGCTCTGGTCCCAGGTACACCACAAAAGATTTCACAACATGCGCTCAGAATAAACATAAGCTCCAAAAACATCAAAAAATTCAAACACACCAACTTACACAAATTAAAACAATGGTCGAATAAACAAAAATAATACCTGTTTTCAATAATTCACTTGTCTTTTAAGGCGAAAAGGGATTCCTGGAACAACCAACAGGTTGGCAACAAAGTACTAATGTAATTAGTATGGGGTGTCTACATACTTGACCCTGATCAGGATTAGAATTTGATTTGTTATTAGGATTTCTTTAACACATAAGCCCAAACATATAAACATAAAATACATTAAGTTTGTAAAAGACACTGTGTGTTAAGAGAATTAAAATTTTTGAATTTTAAGAGGGTATATATACTGGATTTGTGTGATTTCTCTTTAAAATTAAAATTAACATTAAAATTCATGTGACTTTTCTTGTTGAAAAAAAATGTCTACCTGTTCTTTGTTTTTTAAAATAAGGTTATTTTCATTTTTATTTAGGTCCAGTCCTACAGTAGAAAGGATTATTTATCAAATTATTTATCAAATTATTTATCAAATTAATACAGCATGTCTTCAGTGTTCAGTGCATCAAAGAGTTTATGATGCGTTTCCTGAGCTCAGACTGTGTGGCACTGCCCTCTGCTGGCAAGAAAATATATTAACAACAGCAAACGAAAAAAAAAAACTTAAAATAACTTTCATTAATACATCAAAAGCTGTCAGCATCCTTGGCATAAGTGGATAAAAAGGTCATAAAATGAAAAGTATCATTGTCTTTAATAATCCCAATCTTGCACTTAAATGGTTTAAAAACGTTACCTGAATAAATGTAAATACAACTTTTACAACCAACACACAACACTTTCACAAGCACAATAATGTGATTAGATGTGATTAAAGCGAGTCAGTCCACCAAGTGGCATGTTTTGAAGGTTTAAGGGAACCAAAGTACCTGGAGAAAACTCACAGAAGCACGAGGAGAATATACCAAAGACCACATAGAGAATAAATAAAGAGGAAATGCCTTCTCGGGGATACATCAATCTATCGTCAATCTATCTAAACAGAGATGGGTATATAGACCACCACAGATCATTAAATGCTTCCTCACTCAAGGTGTGGCCTCTTCACCTTCTGATTGTTTTTGTGATATGGGAGACCAGAGTACCCAGAGAAAACGTATACTGTCAGTATGAACATGTCCAGTAACCATAGTCTAGAAACTAACTTCTAGCATCTAACCTCACAGAAAAAAAATTTAGAGGTCTTTTTAAAATGTTTCTTATTCCTTGAACAGATTTAAGGATAACAACAGTTCCTTTAGGATGATAAGAGTTTTACATGGCTCAGAACATGAATAGACACCAATAGACAGAACTGACAGATTCATTAACTATTGAGTGCAGTGGTAAATTTGTATCTGTAATTCTGCACACAAATTAACAATGCTTATATCATTAAAAAAATGCATGTATTGTAAGGTATGTTAAAAATAAATGTGAATTTTTCTACCTGTAACAGCAGATGCAGTGTGTATTTGTAGGTTCCGATATGCAGAATGACTTCCACCTTACCAGGCTGCTGAGTGGAACACAGAAGCTGGGAGAGAAGCAGTCTTTTATATTAGCCACTGTGTGTGGTATATCAGTAGCAGCTCTGAATCTTGAGCCAATGAGAAGAAAACATGTGCATGAGACCATCTGCAATGGAAAAACAAATCCGGTAAAAGATGGTGTGGATTTTGCAGAGCACAGAAGTTCTGTCCAGAGACTTGAGGCTCAGGCAACAGATGCACTCGTGCTTTATCTGAAAAACACATGCACAGAAATACACACCTTCACATGCACTCTCGCTGGCTGTAATACCTGGCTCTGGGCTTGAACCAGAACATGTACAGACAGAATACACCTTGTACAGGGTGCCATTCTATCACAGGGCATCACATACTCACTCACTCATCCAAATCTAAGAGCAGTTTGCATACCCAGCCACAATAATGGAATGTTTTGGGGATAAGGGTGCGTAGTATAATCCTGCTCGGACATACGGAGGAAAAACCTAATGGACATGTTGTACAAACCGTGCTTCCTGAAGCTAGAAGACACCTGCCAACACTACCTGCTGTGTAACCATGGCACACCTAAATAAATAAAAAAAAACATTTATTTATTTCTTATTAATTCATGTCAATAAACAGTTACACAATCATTTACTCGCTTACACCTAGCAGCAATTTAAAGTAGTCAGCCTATACTATATAGCCAAGAGTATGTGAACAGTAATAGGTGTTATTTAGAAACACCCTTTACAGCTTCACTCTTCTGGAAAGACTTTCCACAACATTTTGGAGTTTGTCTGCAGGAATTTTTTAGTCAAAGAACATTTATAAGGTCGAGCACTGATGTTGAACCAGAGGGCCTGGCTCACAGCTGACATTTCAGTGTATCTCTAAGGTGATCACTGGGATGAGATCTGGGTTGTTTTATTAAACCATGTCTTTAGGAATCTCACTTCACAGAGGCACAGGAAAATGCCAGAATAATTGATGTTATACACCTGTTTGCAATTGATATGGTTGAAATACCTGAAACTCAAAATTTGGATAGGTGTTATGTGCTACCAGTCTGGCCAGGTACCCAATATGCACAGCAGTTAATGTCAGAGAGAGTGAAGCTCATCCACTACTAGGTGGTTCAAAACAAGTGGTCTGTTATCACACAGGTGCCTGGGATGGGGAAGGGGGGGGGGGGGGGGGGGGGCAACTCAGTGGTGTAAGTGGCAAATAATTTGCAGTAGGGGATGGGAAATGAGTGGAAAATAAAGAAACATTGACATTGGTGGTGAACTAATACTTTTGGTGTTGCAGTGTAGGGATTAGTTCTAAGAACTGTGAGGTACCTGCCAGTGCTACCTGCATGGGTCAGCCTTTCACACTGCAAAAAATTATCATTGATAAATGTAAACATGTATAAATATTAAAACTCATATCTGGAGAATATTCTTGGAGTTTTGATAGACAGATGAAGAAGCCTTCGCCTTGTTACTGTTGTCATATGAATGGATTGGCCACGTTTGCCTTTGCTCTGGCTTACTGCAGCCACTGTACTAATCTGCAAAGCTCTCACTGAGCCTGGACAGACATCTGTGAATGGACACCTGTAATTTTTAGACTGTTTGTGAATCAGGCTGCACCTTGCTCATTCTTATTTACAGAACTAAGCACAGGTGGCCAGTGTCTTATCTCAGCCTGAATAAGTACAGCAAAACTTTGTCATAGAGTTAACTAGGAAACAGGTGGATTTCACTTGAAAGCCTATTTAAAGGTTTCTTTTAGGTATGTGGCATCTGTCTTTAGGGTGGTTAAAAGAAATCATTGCACAATGGTTCAGTAAAGCAGCACTGATATGCTCATATATAGCATGTGTTCATGTATTCACAGCTACAGATAGGTTATAAAAGTTGAACCATCTGTCTTCTGTTAAGTTGATGAACAACTTTAAGCTGCCAGAACAGCGTCAGCGTACATTGGCATCAGTTCTACAGTGCTCTGTCATTGTACTGGATAAATAAAAGTTCTTTTTATTAGTATTTTGATGATGACGTTTAACATATAGATTTAAAATTACCTGGTGGTCAACAGGGATGAAATTTGGTGACTGCATGTGATTTATTTAGTTCTCCCCACATGACCAAATTTGGTCTGTGGTTTGTGACCCTGCCATTATGGTAAAGACAGTTTTCATCAAAATAGAACATTTATTAACCAATTGATCAGTCAGAATAACTTTGATTTGTTTTACTTTGACCCTTCACTACAAGAATTGGACCAAATCTATGCCAGCAACGTTCCCCCTCACTGGAAAGAGCCATTTCACTGTCAAGTATTTAAGGGTGTGTTGTTCGTATGGTGTAATATATGAAACAGATAAACCATTACCTAGTGAAGGAGACTTTGTGACACAGATTGGCATTTGTGTCCCAATAATTAACCCTATTTTGTAGTATTTTCCTTGTAAATGTAATCAAAATTTGAAATCACCTAGGCCTGCATTTTCCATATGTCATAAAGCATAGAAATGATATATTACCTGCCTATCTGTATCATACAGTACACCTCTCTGAAAGCATTTGCACTTGTTGTTTCTCCGTTTATTTAACAATGCAACTGTGTGTGTAAGGAGTAGCATGATACAGTACCTTAAGTTAAATTTTCTCTAAAGGTCATAATCCACAAATGTTTGTTTGTTTGTTTATTAGGATTTTAATGTCATGTTTTACACTTTTGGTTACATTCATGACAAGAACGGTATTTACTCATTACAAAAGGTTCATCAGTTCACACAAGGTTATAACGAACACAGTCATGGACAATGTAGTATCTCCAATTTACCTCACTTGCATGTCTTTGGACTGTGGGAGAAAACAGGAGCACCCGGAGTAAACCCATGCAGACAAGGGGAGAACATGCAAACTCCACACAGAAAGGACCTGGAGCGCCCCACCTGGGGATCGAACCCAGGACCTCCTTGCTGTGAGGCGACAGTGCTACCCACTTAGCCACCGTGCTACCCATTCCACAAATGTCATGAGGGCATCTTGTTTAATTTAGAGAACTTGTAAAGACAGGTTAACAGTCTTAATACTAGTTATTAAGGTAGTCAGATGGGTCTGCAGTTGGCATATGGCTGTAGCATCTGCCTTTCCTCTGATTCACTTCGCTGAACACCTACCATACACACAAACACCTATCACACACACACATACACACACACACTACTTTCGACTAAAGGATTTAGGTGTTATCAGTAACCTCATGTCCTACCTGCAGTTTGACGTTCTGCTGTGATAAACTTCTAAAAAGAGATGTTATATTTAATGCTTGTAGATCTGGTGCAATTTCAGAACAGGTATGACAACATCTTTTGAATCATAGAGCTTTTAAATCTCTGTCTGAGCCTCTTTGACAGGGCAGCAAAGTATGAACTGTGTAGAAATCTGACAACCTTTGGGTTATTGTAAGCAGAAACGCCCAAGGTGGATACTTTTTAAATAATACACTTCCTACACACATACGTATTTCATTGCTTCATAAGAGAAGTACCTGTTAACAATAAAAAAAAGACAATATATTAATACAAATTATCTTAATATGAGATAATCAAGTAATGTTGAGAGCAGAATATACAGGCTGTTTAATAATGTGCTTGGTTATTGCTGTAGTGTAAAGATGCAAGTGAACAAACTGTCAACAAAACATCACAATCAAGCCATTAAATAAAAGCATACTTTTTTTTGGTATTATATACAAAACTAGCTGTATCAGGCTGCACATGGACCATGAAGAACACTACTTAGCGGGCAAGCTGGAGAGCTGTGTCTCAATCCACACACAAAATCCTATACAGTGTGCACAAAATAGTAGCCTGCCATTGGTCGAAATCTACTACTACTATTATTATTATTGTTGTTGCCTTTGTTTAAATGTGTGTCTAGGCTCTCTCTCTCTCTCACACACACACACACACACACTTGCGCGCACACGCACACTTGCGCGCACACGCACACACTCCTCTTCTCGCCACACACATCGACTCCGCGCACGCAGCCCACACTGCTCAAGTTCAACTAAAACATACCACTAGTTTAACTTCAACTGGAATATAAAGAAAAAGCCCAGCCTGGTTATATTACAAAATCAGTATTACCACAAAGTTTACTTTAGTCTTGGCTAAATTATGTCCATGAGAGAAAATGCTTTAATCTTAAACAGTTTAGGTACTTTATACAGTTAGGTGGCTGTTTAAAAAGGAATGTAGGTTCGTGTTGCTTGCTAACGCTAACCATTTTGCTGATACCAATATATACCAATTTATGTCATATTTATGTAAACATTTACACAATATTGAATAAATATCAATGGTTATACGAAAATCTGAAAATGTTATACAGTTTGTACAGATAAATTAAATTTCTCAATGAAATCGTTCTTACATGCAGGTGTTTAACCCACCGTTATCTTTCAATGTTTCAAAACAAAATGCTACAATGTCTTTTTTTTATTAAGACATTTCATACATGTTGTAATTAACAAATATTTTATAGCATTCAAAAATAACTGACATAAGAAAATTTAACAGAACAGTGTTGCAGAGAAAATATTAAGCTGCTTGTCAAACAAAAGTTATTTAACTTTATATTTATTTTGACTAACATTTACCTCAGTTTAGCCCTATTTGCTATGCTAGCTATTTAGCTAACTCTAATCTTCTGCTAACAAGTGTTCTTGTCTATAATACCCTTATAAGCATTGTCTAATAAATATAACAGTAAATAATTATTTAATTATTAAAATCTTCTTCTTTTCCTTGGCCTTTGTCCCGTTCGGTTGCGGGGTCAGCTCTTCGGCGGATCATGATCCGCGCATCGATTTGGCACAATTTTTACGCCGGATACCCTTCCTGACACAACCCTCCCTATTTTATCCGGGCTTGGGACCGGCACTACAATGCACTGGTTTGTGCATCTAGCGGCTAGGTGTCTATAGGACAATTCAGTGTTTCCAATTAGCCTGGTGGCATGTTTTTGGACTGTGGGAGGAAACCGGAGCACCCGGAGGAAACCCACGCGGACATGGGAAGAACATGCAAACTCCGCAGAGAAAGGACCCGGACCGCCCCACCTGGGGATCGAACCCAGGACCTTCTTGTTGTGAGGCGACAGTGCTACCCACTAAGTCACCGTGCCGCCCATTTAATTATTAAAATAATGATTAATAAATTATTAATAAATAATAAATTAATGCGAAAAATATTTAGTTTTTCTAATAATTGTTAGGCCTAAAGATATAATACACTCTGATTTTCCCATGTTTGTTGACATTATTTTTGTAGTGAATCCTCCTTATTTTATCCAGGCTTGGGATCGACACTGAACGCACCAACGGCTAGGCTGTTTGGCCACCATCATCCGACCAACATAAACATTCACGTCTGTGTAGACGCCCAACCGGCCGATAGCATCACTAAGATTCAAGCTGGATCACAGTAGTAGTGGGCTTTCCAAAATTACCAAAAATGCATAAATGATCTCTGTATTCATATCATACAAAGTAATATGTCAACTTCTAAAAATAAATGTGGCAGAATTAACAGGTCTAAGATTCATTAGAGAAACGGCCATCTATATGGATGCTAAATTTCACATGCCCTTTACCAAACAGTTTTCCTGCTTGAAACTGACACACTAGTGTAACTGGTCCAGTTCACGTTGCCTTTTTCACATAAATAATTTCAAATGAATGACAATTATATTAAGCTCTGTCATTATACAGAACTTTCTATTAGTACAATTAGTCAAACATGTTTGTTTGCCCTTTAAGTAAGATAATGACCTTTGACTGCTTTTAATAAAATGCTTTATAATCCCAGAGCTTTTAAAAGAAACACAGTATTTTTCACTTAAATCTTTTATAAAATGACTGCCAGAGAAAATTCCTTTAATGTGTGTATCACTATGTGCATCATTCAGGGGAAACTCAGCTCTCAAAGATCAGTGTAGCAGGATAACACAAAGGTGGTTGGTTTATTACTGAAAAGGCCAGTCCAGGGAATGCAAATGAGATGGATGTCTTTTCCAGTGACATATTGACGTCACTGGTTCAGAAATCTCCTGCTCACTTTTTCATAAACGGTTGGAATAATTTATATTATAATATACGTAGATTGGAAAACAACATGGCTTACAAATAAGGTAAGGGAAGTAACTCTAAGGATTCTGCAGAGATTTTAACCACTCAATAAAACTATTGCAAAATTTAGAAAAGATATAAATACTGAATGTTAATTTTGTCACAAATATGAAGAATTCCTTATTTACTTATTTTGGAACTGCACATTTTGTTCAGTCTTTTGGATTAACTTAATTTTATTAATAGGAAAACTAACACTTTTAAGGCATCATTTATATCTTTGACATTAATACATTGAAACTTACTGTGAAAATGTGAAGGCAAAAATTACCTTAACACTGCCTAGAACTTCTCTAACCCTTAATGTTTATAAAAATCATTCAGTTATATTATTTATAAATTCTTGTTTTTTTTATTTTTAGTTATATTTTATTTCTATTACCTTTTTTTTTACCTCAAGCAAGTTTTAGTTAATTTTTAGTATTTTGTTAAATCACATTTTCATTGTATATTTCATAATTCGGCTGTGAGTTGATGTAATTTTATGTAATATATATGTGTTCAATGAAGTTGTTAAAAAGGTTTTTCCATAAACAGTTCTGAAGAAATATAATGCATATTTTAAAAGTTCAAGAATAACAGCATTTTTCTTTTTAATTTTCCTTAAATGTGTGCCTTACAGTATTTTGAGAGCTCATGTTGCATGTTTTGGCTATTGTGTTTGTTTTCTTTTATTGTAAATGATGTATCCACTTATTGGTACTATTACTAAAGGCCTAGTGGTAGGCCTAATAAAGTAACATGAAGGCTATAAATGGACAGGAGGATTGTTCCGTTAGAATGATGCATGAAGTAGGGTGGTGGAGTAGTAAGTTACAGCCTCAGCAGTCGGGTTTCCTCGCCGTCTCTCTTTTTTCCTTAAAGAAAAACAGAAAGTGCACTTCCTGTATCGGGGTGGTCCTGAGTGCGTGTGTGCGTGTGCGCTGCAGAAGGGGAACAGGGGGGAGGACAGAGCGCTCTGAGATCAGCTCATACGCTCGGGCTGCCTCCAAAACTTTGGGCTCGCATGAGCCGGATCCCCAAAATGGAGCTCAGCTGTTCCGCAAAGTCCAAACTTTTTAAACTTTAGTGGAAACTTGTTGGAAGTGTGTTCTCCATGTGAATGAGGTGGAGACCTGCGCACCACAGTGAAGTCAAAACTTGGTTTTTGCGCGCTGAGACTCGCGTCTCCATCTGCATGTGTGTGTGTCCAGCAGGAGAAAGAGGGGCTTTATTGGAAATTCTCGAACCCCCGGTGGGACGCGCTCGGCTTTCAGCTTCTGCTCTGCATTCTCCTTTTTCTAGGGAGTTTTTGCTGGGATCAGTTTAAGGCCACACAAACAGATGAGGACAGCTCGAGCGTCTGAAAGGTAGGCTTCTGTCCCACGTTTACCTTGCTTGCTTGTGTTTTGGTATTGCACAATCTGCTCAGATGCACAGTTGTCACTATTTGCAGTTACTTGTTCTGACTTTAAAGGAGCTAATATGTGAAAAGGCTTGACCGATGTTTGAGTGGTGGGCTCAAGTATGTGCACTGGAGTGCTAATCGAGTGCAATGTTTGCGCATTGATTAGCAAACCAAACAGGTCTCTATATAACGTACACTGCTGAGAAGAATCACTTGTTGAGCATAAGAACATAAGCATACATACAAACACAGTAGAGTGTCCTTCAATAGGCCAAGGCAAGCAAAGATTGGCCTTTTACGCACTATTACACTGATTTGGTTGGTCATTTAACAGTAGTTAATAGCTAAGCACATGTATTTGAGATTTGCCTGTTTATTGTTTTTCAAAGGTCATTCTTCTATGTTTTTACATCAATGCACTATATTGCATTAACACAGTAGCACAAACATATTATATTCATTATGGAAGTGATGTACACAAAATAAAGTGAATGTACAGCCATATGTGCAAGTTTGGATATTTACTTTCAAAATTTTATTTTAAAACGTTTTTCCATCCTCTTTAAAAATCAAAACTGGTTATATAATCTTCTGCAAATGTTGGTGCATAATTTATATTTATTAACTACATTTTACATATAATAAAATTTGACCAGGTGTACCCAGATACACATAAGACTGTACCTACAAATAGTGGCGTAGGAATCAAAGGGGACAGAGACAAGGTTTACCCCTTTAATAAAATACATTCATCCTGTCTAAACTGATATCTTTACAATACTAAAATACATTAAATTATGACTTTGAATTGGAATTACATTTAGACAATTTACATTACTGACCAATAAGATAAACATATTATGCATTTCCAGTCTGTGTTTGGGATTTAGCTTGCTTTTCTAAAGAACAGACACGTACCTGAACATTTATATCTCTGTAATTCAATTTTTCAGTCAGAATGAATTAGTCATGTTTTTCAGCCAGTAATAAAAATGGTCTGATGGTGGTCTTCTGGGGTCAACTCAGGCGTTCAGATGTTCTCTGCACACTAATGCTATACAAATTCAAGCAAACTTAAAGGCTGGCGAATGCATATTCGTCAAACCATCTCTCTAGTTAAACAAGTCTTTAAATAAAAAGTTAAAATAAGAATAAGCTTTTTGTGGCAGACTTTACTGCAGAAAATCCTAAGAAACCTTCTTGTGTCTGGAGGTCACGGAATTCCTGTGTGGGTCGAGGGCCGCACCTCAGCAGCTGTTTCTCGTAACCTGAAATACTTTAGGGGCCAATATCTTTTCCAAATGTGTGTCACCCCAGCCAGGTCCAGGCAACACCTAAACAATTTGGTCATAATGAAGTATTACAAGGAAAGAGAAATTCAGAATACACAGTTTCCTGCAGATGAAGAATGCATAGTGTTCAAATGGTACTTCTTTGGTTTTTGTAGAGGCTAGGGTAGCTAACAACTTATAATTGTAAATGACTACCAGCAAGCATCATACTGTAGGCCAAAATGACATTGTGTGAAATGTAAGATAATATGGAATAGATGTGTTTTTTTTGACAGTGCAGTTATCTATAAATAAAAAAAAAAATAGTAAGAAGCAAAACATTGTAGTAACAATTTATTGACTTATTTTCTTAGATTTGAATATGTTTATTATTTAATAAAAATGTACTGCATAACAATGAATTTTGTCCAAACCAAATCACAAGTTGAAGTATTACACCATCCTGAGATACAATTATCATTAGCATCTAATGGTAGAAGTATTTCCTTTTTGGACTTTAAAGATGAAGTAAAGTTGTATGTTTGTTTACTATATTAATCATGACTTATTGTTTGGACATGAGTGTTATGTGAGTTGATATAAAAACATAAAGTCAATTTGAACTTTTAGATGTAAACATGACACACAGAGAGCGGTGGTGGAGAGGGATTTTGTAAGAGGGGGAGATCCGGAGTGCTGAATGTAAAAGCTTATGTAAGCTTTACTAATCTTCATAATTGCAGTGTAAAGAGCTCGGTCAAGCTTTTACTGTGGTTAGATCCCCTAAACATCTTAAACTCAACAACTTAACCCATTCAGGTCATAGATGACTTGTATTGTGTATTGCATAACCTGGGAATTTTCTACAAGCGCACAGAGATGATGCAGATGTGTGTTGCTTTAGTGGCAGGAGCCTTGATCTGGAAGTATTAGTTATACTTTATGTTTATATTATATAACTTCCTGTGTGAAATAAATATAAACTGTAGTGAGAGATACCATGTTTTACTGAATGGAATTTTATTTTCATCAACTGCTTTTCAATTGGTCAGGGTTGCAATGATCCACCAGAAAACACTAGGTGCTAGGCAGGAATGCCCAGAACAGGGTACCAATTCAACACAGGGCTTTGGCCATCCCCAGTCCTTACGCATAGCCAGTTATGTCTGTATAGATGGCCGGCCGGGCGAAAACACCCTTGGCCTACACCAAAGGTTTTTGACTGCACCTGTGACACATAAAGGTACAGTCAACAACTGTAAAATTTGGCACTATTAATAATATAAATTAATGCATGACTGATGTCTGTTGGCAACCACTGGCCCATATTTATACATTTATTTATTACATAACTTTCTTGCTGTCAAATTGGGTGCTTCTTGCACACTCTTAAAAACTGAAGCCCCCTGCCTGAATGGTTCCCTCACTGATACATCTCTTGTACCTGTAGTGTGATTTAACATAGGAAAGTAAAAATGCTAAGATACTTTTAGATAATTTCGTTTTCTGAGAGAGCATCATGTTCATATGTGTGGGCAAGCTTACACCCTCATTTAGGTTTCTGAGCATACTTGTTTACATCAGTTGTTCTAACAGCAAAAAACTCAGTTAATTGTTTTAAAATGTCAACTCAGTCTTTTCTTAAAATGTTGCCTACCTTAGGAATTGTTAGTTCTGCAATTTTTTTTCCAAAGTAAAGCCCAAAATATTTTTCTCCATAAGCTTTTGTCCATTGATTTCTGTTATCATTCCAGTAAATAATACTGTACTTTTATTGTTGCACATAGCTGAAATGAAACATTTTCTTTCAACGTCTTTAATGTTGTTAATTTATATTTCTATGTATAGATCTGTCAAACAGTCACAAACACATTCACACATTCCTTAGGCAGTGTCCTGCTTCAGGTTGACATGGTAGCTGAACTTGCCCCACGAGAGGTGAGAATGACACAGTGGGGTTTCTTCCTCTCCCCTTTTATTTATTATCTGTGTTTGATGGACCAGTGTTAGGGCCAAAAGGCTCTCGTTAGCATGCACCCACCCACCTGTACACACATGCTGTTGAACTTCCTTTAGAATTAGCCTATCAGACCTAAGTTCTTATCAGAGATGTGTCAAGAAGCTGGTGTATGTGTGTCACCTTTTGCTAACATGGAGGTGGAGAACTGTTATTACAAGCTTATTATGCTTAATAGAGCTCTTTAGTGTGTGTAAAACTAGGTGTGAGTTCATTATGTCAGTCAAATCACAAGTTGCCTTGAGTGATTAAATAACAGGAAATCTGATTTTCTTATAAATATGGACAGATAGATAGTTTGTGCACAATATAGACATACAGTTGATGTTTAATCTGTCTAATACATGCAGTTTATTTAAGTAGACCCTGCGTGAATGTTGATCACTACTTTTACAATTAGGTGGCAAGTGGTTAAGCTATATATGAAGTATAATTAATTAAAAAAGATGATTTGTGGTGTAATAAAGACACAAAATAGACCTACTGATACATTTTGATGATCAACACTAGCATGCTACCCAAAGCCTGTAATCTCTGTGGTGCTCAAATCCAGAGCCATATTAAGTATCAGAAAATATAAATGTACAGACAGATACACCAGCAAACTGACCATAAGGCAGCTTGTACCACTGTGAATATACCCAACAGTTTAATATCTTATCTTATGTTTTATATTTTAGTCATTAAATTTAAATTGTACCGCTGTACTTAATGTTAAAGTTTGATATGTAATAGATAATACATTTAATAGAACAAAGCATCCTACAATTCAGTTATTGTTATGGAAATTATTTATTCAAATTAGTGCACTTATATCTAGATGTGCGTTGTGCTATTATACAATCATTACAGAAAATTACCATGTGGTTAGGTTACACATGATATAAATAACCTGGTTACTGGACTAAAGCTTTTTAAACATTAAACATTTTTAAATCTATGAATGACCTCACTCAATTTTAAGATATCATAGCATGCTGATTAGGTCTGTATAATGAGATTACTGGCAAAACCTCAGAGATCATATTTTTAGTGTGTACATAAATGCACTCAAGTCAATGTTTTTTAAACTGAGGTACACATACCTTCAAGTGTAATCCCAGGAGTGATATGGGTACTGAAATTAAACATAAAATTTAAATTTCATTACCTCATTGAAAGTTTCACCACTTTTCACTGACAAGTTTCCTTTAGACACTTTACTTTTTCCAAACTTCCCAAATTTTAATGTGTGAGTGAATGGGTGAGTGTCTGTTGCCTTACTATAGATTCCCCCCATGTTGTGGGTGTATTTTTGGCCAGTGATTCTGTGGCACTGAACCTACGGCAGTCTTGATCAGAATAATGTGGTCATCAATGATGAATGAATGAATAGTAAATATAGAAGTATATAAGCAATATTTGCACACTAGAAGGGGAATGTCTTAGGGTATGGGAACTTAAAATCGCCAGGAATCAAGTGAGTCACTGAATAACACTGTTTTGCGATTGCACATTTGAGTATTAATAGCAGGAAATAGTAAGTGTATGTGGGTGGGATGCCCCTTACTGACTCTCAGTAATATGTGTGTATATATGTGTGTGTGTGTGTGTGTGTGTGTATGTGAGACGTAGTGGGCAGGCAGGCAGGCAGCAACAAGTGGCATGTTTTTTTCCACACAGGATTCCTTTTTCAGGCTGCGCAGCAAGATGCACTCGTCACGTGAGCCTTTCCTCTGCTTCAGTCCTCCACTCCTCCCCCAGTGTGGAGACCACCCTCAAAGGGAGCGAAGCCCCCAATCAGCCCCTTTCACACCCCGTGAACCTGAAACAATCAGAGTTTAATAGCAGCTGTCCATCCAAGCGCCAAAGAGAGAGAGAGACAGAAAGAGACGGAGCAAAAGACTCATACTAAATGTCCTCTCGCGCTTTTTTCTCTCTGTCTCATTATCCCCTACAAGACTTTTGTCTTTTATTCTGTGATGTGTTCTTTCTTCAAGAATAAGAAAAACAAGAGAAAGGACACGGCTGATCTTGGGCTTCTGTTATATTCTTTGCCTACATCAGTTTTTTTTATTTAATTTGTGGCTCTTTGTACATTTTTTTCTTCCTTTCTTCACTTCTGCACCTGTTTAAGTTATGTGTACCCTTTCATTGTTCTTGCTTAATGACTTTTGCAGGACTCTTTCTAGAGCTAAATTGAATTCACTATTGTAAAGCCACAGGTGTAGCAAGTATAAAATTTCAACATTAAATAGAGAGTGTTCTCAGAAACTTTCATGTGCATCTTAATGTTGATCTGATCATTGATTGTTAGGTCAGTGATTCAGGGCTACTCAGTGGAACTTAATGAATGGGGGAGGAGTTTAACAGCATTGCTAAGTAGTTGGTTTGACACAAAAGGGCAAAGGCATTAGATGTTTAGCCCCAGGATCATCACTTTAGACTTATCAGAACAATAAGAGCTACAGAAGGGGGCTGATTCTATAGTAGCAACCTGCACTAGTAGTTAGTCTTGTCTGGAGAGGTTATAGGGATATTTGTAAAATATCCCTTTAATATAATGAAAAACCGAAAGTTCCATTTTTGCTATTTTATAAAAAAAAAAATTCAAGCTGTTGTCTCATTATCTAACATGTTTCCAGTCAACTCTAGCCTGTACTAGTTTTTTCCCTACTCTGATCATTCTCTTTAAGTAGGGGTGCCTCCAAGGCAGCCCATGTGGTAGAAATTATTAATAATACTGTAGTTAATGAGATCCAGGTGCTAAAGCTAAAATGACCAGCATGTAGCATGATTTTTTTTTCGTAATTTATTTCCAACCTTTGCGGAGTCTGGTACACAGTTTAAATACAGCAATAAATTAAATTCAAAGTATTTAAAACTTGAATATTTAGAGGGTGCAGGGGAAGTTGAGTAGCCACTTCAATTATAGTGCACTCTAAATTAGGCTCGTGTTGCATGTTAAAACAGTTGGCTAATTGAGTTAAAGCATAGAATTGAGTGTTAACCAGAGTAGATTTTTTGGCTGGAGTGTACGCAAACAGCCACTGAAAGCACACAAGTGGGCTATAGACACACCATCACTATCAGTCTGGATCACTCTTTTTCTGTATTAGTTTCTGTACATAAGTCATGATGTCTTTTTCATCATCAACATCTAAACCAGTTTTGTAACTTACATATTTTGTCATTTTTTCCCTTGACCTGTGCTTTATTTTGCTGAAACAGAAGTATCTATTTAAAGCTAAAACAGTAGATAACATAAAAAAATTAAGCTTTCTAGAATCACTATCTGACAGGAGCCCTAGGAGCAGCACAACGTCCATTTATATATTACTGTATTCATAAGCATACATTTCATGCATGTCAGAGTTTAACAGTTTAGTTATATTGTTATATAATTTGGAGGTTGTTTTGCTGGTTACTGCATAACCTTCAAAAGAAAGACTGCTTACCTTTATGGATAGCATTATGTGATGGACACAGGTTTTTTCTGTGCAGATAGGTGTGGGTTGTATTTTTCACACATTACAAACCAATTGTAATTTCTATTTAATCAAACTATTTATTATTATTTACAAGCAAATCAATTTTTAAATAATAATATATTAACAAACCATATATTACTATTAACATAATAAGTCAAAATACTTTTTCCTCTTTTGGCTGCTCCCATATATAGGGGTCGCCAAAAAGGATTTGGTCCGCATACCAGACTTGGCACAGTTTTTATTCGGATGCCCTTACTGAGACAACTCTCCTTATTCTATCTGGGCTTGGGACTGGCACTGAGAGTGCCCTGACAAGTGTAGGCTGTTTTGGCCACCCCCCAGTTACTAGCTAGTCATGTGTATGCAGATGCCTGACCAGCTCAGCATCAGCATCACTGTGATTCAAATTATGGATCCCCACATCTTAGCAGTAGTGAACTAGCGTACTTTACCTCTGCACCACCCAAGCATCAATATAAAACTCTAAAAAACTGAAAATAAATAAATACAAAAAACAGAAGCAAAACATGCATTGTTAAAAATCGGCAAAAAATTTTGTGTATTTTCTTATTGTATTCTTCTTACTGCAAATGAGTCAATGAATGGAAGCTTTAGTTACTAACCAGCGCCAGACACTCAAATCCAGAGACCAACATCAAACAGTGCACAACACATATGCCAGAAATTACTGATACACACAAGGGCTCTCTTTTCCTCTTTGCATGTTCTGGGCTGTGTTCGTGTTTAATACTGTGTGTGTGGTGACTCAGTGATGTCCACCTCACTGGGAACCGAGGGGGAGTGGTGTTTATTATTTGCACTGGTTGTCACAGAGACTGTGGATTCTTGTGCTGTCATCAGTATAATTATACAGCTCCGATGTTTCTTTTTTCTTCACTTGGATTTTTAGCATTGGACAAATTGGATATAACAAAGGCACAACTTGACGGGGCGATATTTTCAAAACAATCCAGGGATTTCAAATATTTTCTACCAGGACTGTTATCCGCTAGATATGGACCAGTACTGAGAACGATATTTTCTCCTTAGTGTAGACATCTCTACTTCCTACTCAATGTGTTCCTTCTGTACACCAACCAAATGGCAGACACCAACCCAGAGGTGTGAGCACTGTTACATGCTTCCAACGAGACAACCACTCAACCACATATTTTTGAGGAGGACCCTTTCCGTTCAGCTTTCGGTTCCTGGCCATAAACAGCTGTAGCACAGACCTACCAGTTCCAGGCTGTAGGAGGAGTGCTGATTCCTCTATTCCATCAAAAATCCCTCCAAAGGAGGCAATCTTGTTGAAGAACTGTTCATTTTTTTAAAGTTGGTGGAATTTTCATCCTGTGAGGAGGCTTTATGTTTTCACTAACCTACTTGGTAAAGAGGAAGAAGATTGCCCTGCAGACACACAAGCCTCTAATATGTTTAGCCATTAATTTTAATTTGCTGTTCTGACTTGTCTTGTTGCTTATATTTGCCACCACCTCAGATGGCTTTACAGCCAATATTTTATACACAAGTACAAACAGACACAATGTTCAACCTGTAAATTCAATTGCCTACTTTGTTACTTCTTAGCTAAAATACTAGTTTGTGCAGCAAAGTTTTGTTTCATTATCAATTTTTTTCAGGATGGGTGGGAAAGATACAGAACAAGACAAGGAAGAGGTGAAGAGAGTGAGTGTGAGAGAAAGAGAACGAGAAGGAGAGAGAGCTGTATATTAAATCCACTGAGTCAGGCTCTCAGATTTATGCCCATGGGCTGCTGCTGCTTCTTGGGTGGGCTGGAGAAACAGTCTGAGCGAATCACAGACAGTGAGGGAGAGAGCTAGAGCTCTGCAGGCTTTCCTGTTAAACACATTTTAGTCGAAATCTTTTTCTGATTCTTTCTTTCTTCCCTTCTTTCATTTGTTCTCCTCAACTCTTTAATCATTTTATACAGCGTCATGCAACAGTTTAGAAACACCTGGTCAAAGCCCATATTTTATAAATGCCACATTTTAAAACAATGAGTGTCCAAACTTGAACAATTATTATAGCATACAATGATATTTCTTTGATTAGATTTTTTGTTTGGACATACCTAGTTGGACGTACCACATCTCTTTTGCCCAGATTGTTCGTTTCAATACCATACTGATATAGATTTACTTACCTTTTTTGTCAGGGGACAAAGTGTACCAAACATGGATGTGTGACCACACTAAAGACATTTTATTTAATTTCATTGTAGTTTGGCTACTCTAAATTGTTGGAATAATGCACAGACACTGTCCACGATGTGCTACTGGTGTGCTTTTCCAGGGTGTAACCTTGTGCCTTGCAATTCCAGAAGAACTCCAGACCCAGACTATGATTTTAGGCTAAAACATTTCATGTCAACCCTTGTTATGTTTCAATTGGATTCCTATGCTCTGTATATGCTTATTACACAGTGTATAGACATAATTGTAATCTTAAGCTTAGTGCACTGTATAGTATAACTATCACATACACAATACAGTATACAGTGAGAGTACATGTGTTTAACCACTTCTTTTTAGTTATTCAATATATTCCAGTCCTTTGACTTTGTCCGTATTAATAACATAATAACATATTAAGGTTTATAAGGTTTGGGATGTTAATATAAACCTTAATATCTTATAATGCTTTACCCTTTTCATATGTGTCCATGTGTTTGCATCTGAGATAGGGGAAAACAGTGCTAAAATCAAATCATGCATCATGAAAATGTTCATTTTTTTCCTCACTGTGCACCTTTTTTTGTAGTACTACCAATTTCTAGCCAGGCTTTAGGCTTTAGATCAGATAAGGCTGACTCTGTTATGAGCCCTTTCGTGCCAGCCTGTTTGTTTTACATGAGAAAGAAAAAAAAATCAGATCCCGCATCTCTCCTTTTCCTAGATTCTCCTACAAGATGGAGAATGTGTGGTCCTGGTAGCACTGTGAATGTAGGGGCAACTGTCAGCAGTGTGATTAACAGATCTGAGGTCTAAAAATTGTAGAGACCTCTTTTGATGCTAATATAAACACACAATGTACAACACGTAGATTAGCACAAAAATCTCACACCTTAAAACCTTGCTAAATGTCTTAGTGGAAAAATTAATGAAAGTACATTTACTTAGTGGCTTAAAAATATTTCTGTTCCATATAACAGTGGCAGTGGTAGCTCAATTGTAAGGGTACTGGATAATCAGAAAGTTGCTGGTTAACACCCCGCTAGGTTAGCCTTGTTGCTTAACCCTTGATTGCTTGGATTGTATTCAGTTACATTCAGTCATATTCAAACTTATATGCTATAACTATATAACGTTAGTTAAATAGATGGGGCATTAATTTGGAGTGGATTGCTGCTGTAACTTGACTGTCCATTAGATTTTGTAACATGACACTGATGCTGGACTAGCAGTCTGTGTTCCATGTCCTAGGCTGGGGTCAATGCCAGTGATTTGTGCAGGCTAACCATTCAATTCATTTGGCAAACCATTCCTTTTTGGACCTCGAATTGTGCACAGGGGCAATATAATGCTAAAACAGAAAACAGATTTACAAAAACTGTTTCCAGAACGTTTGAAGCAATTTGGAATTAAAATATAGCCGGTTATTGAACAATAGTTAGAGGCACAACCAGATGGGTTTGTCTAAATTCATCCTGTGTCTGGCTAAAGTTAAAGCAGTGTAAGATGTATTTGACTCTCATACATGCATTCAGAACTACAGAAAACAATACTTATATTTATTAATTATTAATTTTAAGTGTTTCTGTCTTTCTTACTTGCTATGCTGTCTTTACTGTCTGCACTTAGCCGTTTGTCTGCTTGCACTGTCTAGAGGTGTTATTGTAATAGCCATGCTATGAAACATCAAAGCTATTATTTAATTCACATGCGTAAATGAAAGACTAGGTCATGTCATGTAGGCAACTACTATTTGTAAATCTGAGCTGCATGTAATGTTTTCCATTGAATTACAATATTTCCTTAATTCTACAATAATTGTCATTAATTACTCAATGGCTGCTCTCCGTGTCCGATGTTCACACTCCAGTGATTCCAGCTCATGTTGGCATGAAAAGTGCTCACAATAACTGTATACTATATAACAAATGTATACATTACCAGAAGTAGCACCTTTGTTATAAGTTGGCAATTACAACTGCTGTTTGGGTTTGTACCTTAGTATGTTAAGTATGTACTTACTGAAACAAGCTCTTTTTGAAAATACTAAATTTGGATCAGTTTAAATGTGAAGACAAATAGTAAAGAAGAATCAATTTTCTGATTTTAGGGATTTAGTTTAGTGGATGTGTGTATAATGCACACACTCTCAAGCCAACAACAGTAATTTAAAGAAAGTCACCCTTTAGCACGCCTGTTTTTCTCTAGCTGTGTTAGTTTATCTTATCTTGTTTATAATGCAAATGTTTAGAGCTATTTGTAATGAAGTCTGATATATAAATAATCACCGTACATTTACTTTACTACCAAAACATAACTGTTACTTGATTGGACGTTGGCTGTTGTCAGTTGTGTACTTTAATGTAGTTGTTGGCGTCAAATGCATTACACTGCAATAAAGATATGGCCTCTGTTGCTGATGTCTCAATTAACCTAAAAAACTCAGTTCGTCATCTATGCTTAACATTCTAGGCTACAACAGTGACATTTAAGCATGGATTAATTACTCATAAGCAGGTATTTTAGAATGACTGAATAAGTTTAGGCTTGGTGAATTAATTGCTAATTAAAGATAATAACTTATGATTTGACTTCTGATTTACTATATTTAGTAGAGACTATATTTGTATCAAAAATATATTTTATAAGGAATGATTTGAAGTGGATCAATTTTAACTTACACATACAGCAAGTTTCTAAACACACACACACACACACACACACATTTTAAAACCGTAAGTGTGCTGTGGTGCTTGGCACGGTCGCAAATGTTTTCTCACCCGAGGGAGTGTGTGTCACCACGTCACACAGCTACTGGTCAGAGAGCAAGGCTTCCTTTTTAGTGCAACAGTGATAAATATCACCAGTCAATTGACATGCAGATGTGGAGAAAATGAAAGTGTAGGATCTGTCTGGCCACATTGTCTAGAAGAAAGAATAAACTCAGGAAATCAGGAGCTAGGTAAAAAAAAACACCATTACCTAAACCATATTAATTGCAATTCATTATAAGCATGTAGAAAATTCTGTACAGGTTTAGAAATTATTTTAAATCAGTTTGCAGTGATACTTTTAAAATAATTGGTGGGGTGGGGTTGTCTTACATCAGCACAAGACGAAGCAGCTTGCAGGGCAGAAAAAATAAGTTGCCACTAGATCTTATCATTAGAAAGACAGACTTCGATTCAGGCTTTGATTAAAAGTTTATAATAGTTCAGTGACCGAATGCATTAATAAAACCTACAGTATCCCATTGTTCAAGTGTTCTATCAAAGCAGCCTTGATTCTGATATCTTATGTATAATCTTTGTAAGATTTCAGCAATTACTCATAAGCTCTGAAGTTGTATTCCAAACCACACAGCGCACTAAATAGTACGTTAGACTTGTACATAACTAACCATTTCTATGGAGAGTTTACTGCAGTATTATGTAGTTATAGAGACAGCCTTAGTCCTTAGACCAAACTAAAAACTCTATTGCCTGTTAACATTGCTTGTTAGCATTGCCCATAACCCAATTGTACAGTTTAAAAATATAAAATATAAAAATATAATTAGCATTTTTTGGTCTTTAAAATAGTTGACTTAAATAATTATTTGAAATTAAAAGACGTGATGCTACCACCATGAAAATTAAGTTTATTTAAGATCTTTCCATACAAAGAAATGCTAATGAAAGATTACACATTTGCACATGTTACACATGTTAATTAATTACAAACATTTATTAGATATGTTTAATTTGAAATGTAATGTGAAATGCAAATTAATAAAACATAATAAGCACTACTAGATCTAGAAATTAGTTTAATTATCTACCTGTTAAAAATAGTCATGCATCTGTACAATCTTACTACTCGAAAACTAGCATTTAGCTCACTGCCAACCTGGACAACTGGATCACACTTAGATTATTGACTTGTGGAGACAGTTACTGATAGATAATGCATAATGTGGTAATCTGATAATTGGATTACTTCCAGTATTTGATTTACTAGATTACTGTTAGTAAATTCACTTTGGTAGGGCCTGTAACTGAGACTGGCCAAGTTGATCTGCCACTGAAGTATTCTGTTGCTTAGTGTTCCTGTAGAAACTTTAAGGTTTAGGCTGAGTGAGGTTTACATTCTGCCTAAACTACCTAACCAAACAGTGGCGCAGCCATCTATCACACTAGCCCGTCCAGGTGTCTACACAGACATAATTGGCTATGTCTAGTAGCCGAAGCCTTGTGATGAATTGGTGCCCTGTCCAGGGTATTTCTGTCTCTTGAGATTAGTGTTTCCTGGTCGAACAGAACCTACAGCGACCCTGACCAGGATAAAGTGGTTGATGGAAATGAAATGAAATTAAAAAACCTTAGTAATTATACTTAGAAAGCTGGCTGATTGTGTAACCATTTAGGAAAGGGGTCATGACTTTTTAATCACCAGTGTTTCTTTTTTTACTGGCATCCTCTATCCTGGCAAAAATCTGGAAACAATCTGATGTTTAAATATAGAAATCCACTGTTTCAAGCAAAGCGCTGTATTTTTGTCTCTCTGTGTATTTAAAACAAGGATTAGAGGAAATAAATCTTGATTGGGAAAGTGATGATTAGTTAAGTCAGCAGTGTCTCCATTCTCCTTCTTGTCAATGACAAATGCTGCATGGTCGGCACACTGCTTCAGCTGTTGTTGTTTCAGGTTCTGAGCTACTTCCCTTGAAGCAATTCGCCATGTTACACACATCCCCCTTTTCTTTCCCATCCTTTAGCCCCTTTCTCAACCTCATTTCCAATTGCCCCATTTACCCCCATTCGAAAACTTTGTCAGCAAAGTTCACGGGAGCCAGGTCCACCTGCCATCAGGGGGTTGGAGGGGTGGAGTGTGGGAGGTAGTGAGAGAAAGCTGGAGAGTGAGAAAGTGAGTGAGAGCTTAGTGAGGAGCTGTAGAACATCTTCAGTAGGCCTCACAGCAGAGGAATGAAAGGACGGAAGACAGAGAAAACATGCATCTACACTCGTTCTTTGATCTTGCGCTCTCTGTATGAGTGGTTTTGTATGGAGGTTTGAAGGCCCATGCTGAGACTGGCCCACTGATAGAGAACTGAAAGGAACATCACTACAGGCAAGTCCCGTGAATGTGAACTTCATCAATGTTCTATTCAGTATGTGATAGACGTGGAATGAAATGCATAGAAATATAGCTCTTAGCTATTAAGCTAGTATCAAATTAATTGTTAGATGTCGCTAGCTGGCTCAGGATTAAATAATTTTTTGAGTTCGGTCACCAGCCAAAGAATGGATCTGAAGTGTTAAATGTTATTTATGGAATCCACTGTAAAGATGAAAGTTTGTATACAGCCGTCATGGGGAAATCTGACCTGGGTGTGTAAGATAGCACTGTATACCATGAGTATAAATCCATTGTTCTGCTGAAAATCTTTCCCGGGCTGACAGAGAGGGAGGACAGTTTGTCCACACCTGGTTAAACAGTGAGTTGAGGGGTTTTGTGGCTCATCCCACAGCTCCACACTCTTACACACATACTTACAGAGGCTGCATTTATTCACTCACCTTTGCTCAGGTGGTGTAAACAACCACATGCAGTAATCCCAAAAGGCACTGAGGCACGCTCAAGAACTGTGAGGTCTGTATATCCTGGACAGATAGAGTATCAGTACTGGGGTGGATGCTGGCCTAAAAAAACTGGATCAGATTAAATTTTTCATCTGTCATGTTGCCATAGTTGAATCGTCGTCAGTGTGTTTACCAACACAACAAAGCTTATTCTGTTGAACACAGAATAGAATATCTTTACTGTGCTAAATTAAATTTAATTAAAACTTTAGGTATAGTAACATATATTATGATAAAAGTCTGCATACAGTACACTTTTGATACACTTGTGCAAACTGTAAACATTATGTGCAGCTGCGTCATATTCACAGGTGCATAGTGTGCAAGAGTAATTGTATTCTCAGTTTATTGGTATACAGTGGTATAGAGTAATCCAGCACCTTATTAGGTCCACCTATCTGGTGCATTTCTTCTTTTTATATTTCATTTGCATCAACTGATTTATTCTGGTCAGGTTTGCAGCAGGTCTGGTTCTACTGGGAAGGGAATACCCTGAACAGGGTGCCAAACCATGGCATTGTTTTAGACACCCCCTCCCCATTTCAACCCCTTTTTTCAGCCGTTGGCAATCATGTCTGTGTAGACACCTGGTCGGCTGATAGCACCGCTATCAGATTCAAACCCAGATGGGTTAGTGTAATAGACCACTGAGCCAACCGAGCACTATCTGGCACATACAGGGGTTGGACAAAATAACTGAAACACCTGTCATTTTAGTGTGGGAGGTTTCATGGCTAAATTGGACCAGTCTGGTGGCCAATCTTCATTAATTGCACATTGCACCAGTAAGAGCAGAGTGTGAAGGTTCAATTAGCAGGGTAAGAGCACAGTTTTGCTCAAAATATTGCAATGCACACAACATTATGGGTGACATACCAGAGTTCAAAAGAGGACAAATTGTTGGTGCACGTCTTGCTGGCGCATCTGTGACCAAGACAGCAAGTCTTTGTGATGTATCAAGAGCCACGGTATCCAGGGTAATGTCAGCATACCACCAAGAAGGACAAACCACATCCAACAGGATTAACTGTGGACGCAAGAGGAAGCTGTCTGAAAGGGATGTTCGGGTGCTAACCCGGATTGTATCCAAAAAACATAAAACCACGGCTGCCCAAATCACGGCAGAATTAAATGTGCACCTCAACTCTCCTGTTTCCACCAGAACTGTCCGTCGGGAGCTCCACAGGGTCAATATACACGGCCGGGCTGCTATAGCCAAACCTTTGGTCACTCGTGCCAATGCCAAACGTCGGTTTCAATGGTGCAAGGAGCGCAAATCTTGGGCTGTGGACAATGTGAAACATGTATTGTTCTCTGATGAGTCCACCTTTACTGTTTTCCCCACATCCGGGAGAGTTACGGTGTGGAGAAGCCCCAAAGAAGCGTACCACCCAGACTGTTGCATGCCCAGAGTGAAGCATGGGGGTGGATCAGTGATGGTTTGGGCTGCCATATCATGGCATTCCCTTGGCCCAATACTTGTGCTAGATGGGCGCGTCACTGCCAAGGACTACCGAACCATTCTGGAGGACCATGTGCATCCAATGGCGGTGCCGTGTATCAGGATGACAATGCACCAATACACACAGCAAGACTGGTGAAAGATTGGTTTGATGAACATGAAAGTGAAGTTGAACATCTCCCATGGCCTGCACAGTCACCAGATCTAAATATTATTGAGCCACTTTGGGGTGTTTTGGAGAAGCGAGTCAGGAAACGTTTTCCTCCACCAGCATCACGTAGTGACCTGGCCACTATCCTGCAAGAAGAATGGCTTAAAATCCCTCTGACCACTGTGCAGGACTTGTATATGTCATGTCCAAGACGAATTGACGCTGTATTGGCCGCAAAAGGAGGCCCTACACCATACTAATAAATTATTGTGGTCTAAAACCAGGTGTTTCAGTTATTTTGTCCAACCCCTGTACTTTTATTTGTTATTGTAAATACTACACCAACTATACTAATGAACTTTGTGGGTATACAGTTACTGACTGTAACTAATCTGTTGCAGTTTACATGTTGTCACCCCCCTGCGTCCCATTTTAATCAAAAATACAGACATAGGACCTCCACCGACCAGATGTCATATGGGTGATGGACCATTATCAGCACTGCAATGACACTAACATGACAATAACATGGTAGTGTGTGTTGATCTGGTACAAGTATATCAGGTACAGCAGTGTTAAGTTTGTAAATACTGTTTGAACTACTGAGTCTACTGATACTTTGTAATTGTACATCCATTCTGAATAAATTATTAAACTTAAGGATTAGTTTATCTGGAGGTGAATGCCACAAACTTTTAGATCCACTTAAAAACACCTGGCACAAAGCAGGAATACCCTGGAGAGTGTGCCAATCTATCGCAGGGCTTCAACCACCCCAAAATCTTTAGCTAGCATAATAGACCGCTGTACCACCCAAGCACATGATTAATAGTACAAATGTCAAAAAAAGAAAAGAAAGAGCTCCAGCTTGATCCCTTTGCCAGCAGGACATACAGGGCATTCCCGCGTCCATTTTTGCGATGAGCAGGTGTGAGGAACGATTGTGGTTTTACTGGCTCCCCACTGAGACACCTGTATAGTGACACTTAGTCCTGGAGACTGCAGAGTGGACTGTTATAAAGATTTTTTCATACACTAAGATGTTGAACACAAGCGTGGAAAAGTTTGTATGTTACACTTGGCTATAACTTTTAAATCTTACAGTATCACAGCAAAGCAACATACAGAGTAGAGAAAGGCACTGATAAATTTGACAAGCTGACATGCTGAAATCTTGAGATTGCGAGTTTAAATCTCAGTCCTGCTATTGGCCAGCTGGACACCTATGCATGGACATGACTGGCTAATGTCTGTCACAGAGACGATTGGCTAATGTCTCTAGATGGGAGGGCTGGAGGGATTCCTTATTACTGCTGCACTTACGGCCTCCACTGGCTTGTCAGCGGCACCTGCTCAGAGACAAGGGAATATGGAGAGCAGTACATGACTCTCTATATGCAATACTAATTTCTGTGTGAGGGGTTGGCAGCAGTGGAGGAGGGATATAACCTGGGTAATCGGATACATTTAGATTGAAAATAAATGACTAATAAAAATGTCAGCATGGTTGAAGTGTTAATTGACCCCACTGTCTAGTAGACTGAGTGGAATTTAGGACACAACACCTAATATGGGGCGTACCTCACCTCACCTGAATGCTGCATCAGCTGTTTCTCATTGCTTGCATGGCAACTAATCATTGGGTCACTTTTAACACATTGGTGCCTGAATGACTGATTAACGGCTGGGAAATCACACTAAATCGCTCACACTACACAAGCACTCATGATGATCACTAAATCAATTGGAGAATGAGGTTAGTGTAGCTTGACTAAGCTATAAGGGAAACTCCTGACCAAAGTTAAAAAATGTGGATATACGCACCAACACATTCCTGCAAGACTTTATGTTTGTGTCTAGGTTTGAGTTTTTGTTGTGGTGGATTGTAAGGCAGAAGAATTTCCTCAGGTGTTATGTCTGGTTTGGTAGATTATGCTACAAGCCATGGGTCATTTACCCACGTTGCTAAAATGATGGTTAGCTGCAGTTATTTACTGTTATTTGCTCATTTTGGGGGCCTGGCTTTCCTCAGTATGAGCAGTGAGTGTTTGTGGAGGTACTGAGGTGTGTGGCCAACCGCACACATACACACACACAGGGTGGAGTCTGGACAGAGTATTTTCCTTAAGCTTAATGCAGCTCAGCCCAAACCCAGGAGAAGCCTTGGGGCATAGATCCAAAGTCTGGATTCCACATACACAGACAGACAAATACTAAACGTGATCGCTCTCCGCGGCTATTAGACGCTGGTCAAGAAGACAGTTGTTTTAACCCCAGGGCTGAAGTAGGGAGGAGGAGGGGGAGATGGAGGGATAATTCACTGTCTCATCCCTCCATAAACAGAAAGAAGAGATAAAGAAAGAAAGATTGAGGCAGAGTGAAGGCGTTTAACAGTCTGAAGTGTGGTGGCTGGTTAGAAAGTGGGGGTCTGTACGTGGAAGCAGCGGATGCTGAAGAGCTCACACTAGAACTGCTGCCCCTCTGGCTTTGTACACACAAGGGCCTTTACATAACCCACATAAGCAATTACATTGTCTAGCAACCAGCCAGCCAGTCAGCTCCTAGGACTGTGTGCATGTGTGTGCATGGGGTAAGACAGGCTTAGACAGGCCCCCAGTCTGCCTGTTAAAATGCTAATGTCCCCTTTGGCTTTAGGATTTGATTCATTTAGGAGTTTCTGATCTCATGAGGAATCCTTTCTACTCTTTCTACATGGGGAATCCTTTCTCTCTCACTGTCTTTCGGACTCTAATCAAATCTAAAAAAGGCGGCAAATTTTCACATAAAATCCATTGTAGCTTAGATATTTATACACCTGTGGTGCCCATTTCACACCTAAATATGAGAAAGTTACTGGAATACCTTTGTATTGGTAATTAAACACATTAGAGATTGTTATTGCTATATAAACAAGTGTTTATTTTTTGCATTACTCTAATTTGCCATCATTTTGTTTGCATGTATTTTATCTTAACCTCTTATGTTTAAATCATTTGTTTTAAAAAGTGTCAATGCACCTTTCTCAGTAATGTACTCAGTAAACTACTAATCATACACATCGTTCTGGTAATTACTGGGAATTAACCAGGCTTCATCCCAGTTAATTGCTTTGTCGATTCACTCAGGATTAAGATGTGTTTACATCTAATTGTCTCAGTAAATTACCAGTAAATTCTCAGGTAAAATTTCAGGTCTGAAAGAGGCTTTAAATGTGATAGTCAAGCTGATGTTAGGTGTAGATTTAGGGTTGCTTAGATTACACATTAGGACTTTCCTAACCTTGGTGTGGTGAACCTTCATGGGGTTACCTGAGATGCAGATGGTTGGTAGCAGTTTGTAGAGACAGTTAATGTTAAGCTATAGGCAGATAAATGTCAGTTACAAAAAGTTTTTTTTTGCATTATATAATCTAAGATGCCTTCATTAATTTGGTTTTATTTGATCATGTATTTTGAATTATGCTACACTTTAATGTAATTCAACAACAAAAAAAAACTAGGTTGTTGTAGGGTGAATTGTGGTGTGTGACTAAAAAAAAGTCCTTAAAATAGGGTAATTGGTTAAAAAGTGTAAGAACCACTCCATTAATAAACTCAAGTTTTGTATTCCTTTTATCAATTATTTTGGTTTAAAATAGTTTAGATTTTATTTTATTTTATTTATTTTAATTTTAAAGATACCTTTGTTACCAATCAATACTCATCTGTACTGACATATTTTAGCAAAAGTCCAGTCAGCACATTCTAGATAATGTCACTACTTAAGCAACACAACGTTTAAACAATCACATCTTGGATGAAAATTCTTATTAGGAAATAATAAAAACAGCACTTAAACTTTCCATATGTAACAAAAAAAGCTAATCCTGATTAGCTGCCATGATAGCTATACAGTATGCTAATGTAAAAAACATGGCCCTGGATATTTGGCTCCATGATTTATTAATGTAATTTGAGACTGACATTAAAATCAGCCGTTTTTTTTCTGATACCAATAAAAGTATCAGTTAGGCTCCTGACAGCTTTCTTTTTTCCTGCACAAGATAGATTTTATTTTTGGCTAAAGCTTAGCTTCAAACAAAGGCATTTAAATTTCCTGGGAAATTCATTCAGTCTTAAACAGTTTTCTTACTAAGCAAAAACTCATGTAATGTTTTTATCAGGACATGCAGAAGGTTGTAATATTTCTTCCAGGTGCTATGTGCAGTTCTGCCAGAAAATCATAATTCAAAGCAAGTTTTCAAGTAAAAATAATCATTCTGACCCACATGAAATATCATTTATAATATTTTGTTAGTAACATTTAACACATTTTGGATTCTAGGACTAAAATAAGCAATCACATTAGTTACAGCCCTTCGACAGAAACAGAGACCCTGTGGCCGTAATTAAAACGCTCTCACTCTCTCACCTTCTCATGGTAATGACCTATTTAGCAGTGACCATACACACATACACACACTTCTCCCAGGGTGAAGAGGAAGCATTTATGGCACTAGTCTGCATTGTCCTCCAATACACAAAGAGAAGGTGTTGCAGCCTTGCCATTGTCATGGGTTTGTGACCAGGCATGGTGCAAAAGAGACACAGAGAGATAGATAGGGAAGGACGGGGAAGAAGGATTGGGCTTTGAAATTATGTGTGAAAGGAGAGGCTTGGTATTAGGGATCAGACCCAGGAAGGGGTCTGCTGCTTCCAGGGATCAAACCCCCACGGAGCCCCATCATCTGTCCGCGTTAAGGTGAATGCAGACCTTAGTCTCGGCCAAAGAGCTACTAATGAGCAGCTGTTCTGAACCAGCCCCCTGCTACACTCGACAATACCTTCACACACCTTCCAACCCCTGTCAAATGACCTTACTTTACCTAATCTACACACTGTGCTACAGTCCTAAGCTAATTACTAACCACATTAATCAAACTTTGACTCAACTTTTTACTTATTTTAATCCTTAAATAGATCACCATTTTATTTTTGCAGCATTTAGTAGATGCATTTGTATCATATATTATTGGCAAAGTTAATTAGTCGTGTTATAGCATCAATCATTATTCATACAATTCAGTGTTAGTAACAGCTTCACCCTGATCAGCCAGGGCACCAAACAATTATTAATTTACTTATTTATACTCAACAAATGGCAGTTTGGAGAAGCCAGTTCTCTTAAACCCATGTTGAAACAGCTACATTATGCAGAACTGTTCCTGAGGTTTGAATCCTGGTCACTGGGACCCTGGTGCTAGGTGCCTTGTACTACCCCTACACTGCCTGCATATTTCATATGTATATATACATACATATATTTCACATAGTGTGTATTAGCCATTAATCAATAATTTAATCATGTTTTTTATCAAAACAACAGTAAACAGCTTTGTTTCTGCATGTAAGGACTGCCTTTATAACATTATACAGTAGATATGTAATAAGGTCTGTTTCTTGTATGTTCACTTGGTTCACACATAATAAAAAAATTGATTTACTTAAACCTACTTAAAATCTAATACTAAAAAAATCCTAAACTAAGTAGTCTACTATTTTGTGTAAGTGTATTTAAAAGTGTTTAGGTACTACTTGTTTCTCATGCTAGATGTCTTTTTGAATGTGCTTGTACAAGTTTACAAGTGGGATTCACATATTGTAAGTGTGTACATGCACATATTTGCACAGGGTTATCCAGCTTGCACGAGGTGAACAGAAGTGGAACAACTGTCAACAGTGGAAGTCTATAAAAAAGGCTCATTCACAAGTCGAGAACAAACAGTCGTGGTTTACTTAGGATTTCCCAACAAACACTCGAGGAGAGGGGACACACGGCAGAGGATAGGAGACAGAGAGACACAAAGAGAGTAAAATGATGTAAGATCTCTTGGTTAACCTCTCACAGTAGTTTATAAGAGGCTGCTTTTGCCTCTGCTGGGGCCGCTGTGCTATGGTGCCATGTGATATCACTTAAACTAATTGTAAACTAAATGTCTTGTGCATGTATCAGGTTGATTGTGCAAGTGAGCATTGCCTTTGAGGAAAGTAAATAAAAGCAGATAGGGAATACAGATACAGATAGGGAATCTTACAGGGGCGTAACTAAAGGTATAGTTTAAAGAATTAAAACCTAAATAAGACTCAAAATCCAGAATTATCTTTACGGTACCTAATGTGCTGCTGTCTATTTCTGTGTACTTTCACAAGTGTACTTGATAATTTTGATTCACAAGTGTACTTGTGAAAGTAGGGGGAGTTGTTGGACATTAGGCTGTGTGAGCAGTAGCTGTAAACAATAGCAACAGCAACAACAGGATGATTTTTGGTTTGCCCCTTGAAAATTTTGATAGACCTATTAACGGTATCTCGCTTCACACTTGGCCCTGGTCAAGAAATGTAACACGGGTATTTATGTACATTAAAAACTTTTAATTGTAATATGGAAAAATTAAAAAATGCCTTTTATTGGGTTAAAAGGTTAAAGGCAGGTTTTTGTTTTTATAATCTAGCATGTAGTTGTTTTGGTGATTATAATTTGGCTATTATAATAGGCATTCTATCTCAGTAGGTAGTAGCTTTGTAGTGTAGTAGGTAGTAACTTAGGTAGGTCTTTGAGCTACAGTCGGAAGGTTGTGTGTTTGAAAGTTTGAGAGTTATGACAGCAAATTTGACGGTAAACACAATTACAAGTACAACAGATTGCTGAATGCTATTGATGATTGTTAGATTGTATCTGACTTTGTTAGGCTGTAATCAGAAAATAAAGAGTAGAGATTTTATTATTGGACAGGGATTTACAAGGTGGTTTGAAATGATGAAATAACAGTCAGAGAGAAAAACATCTTGTACAGTTAGGTAATAAAGGAGACTAAAGGGTTAAGTCAGTGAAGAAAGGTAGAAAGCACTAAGCAATTGTAAGAAAAGTAGGTGATTAAAATTCATCCCACAGATGGAACAAAAGAAAGAATGCAAGAGGAGGAAAGAATTTAGAAAAAGGATTGTACGGATTCCCCTAACTCATAGCCTTTGAGTCACAGCACAATCACGCCATGTCAGCGGAGCAGAGGAGGGAGACGAGGGCCCAGAATAGAGGGATAGAAAGAGAGGGAGAACATTTATTATTCTGGGGGCTTTCTCCGACGAGTAGCCCAGGCAGGCTGAACAGGAGGTCAACAATTGACTCAATTACAAGACAAACTTCCCAAGAGCTCACAGCAGACCTGCTTTCGCAGCCACAAGAGCTTTTCCTTTCTCTCTCCTCTCTCCTTTGCTCTCCGTCTTTCCTTTCTTTCTCCCCCTGCTCCTCATCGTAAATGTTTGAATGTTTGCCCCACCTCAGGTAGGAGAATGGGTGTAGTAGCCCCTTCAGCCACTCAAGGATTCTTCAACCCTTTTTCTGTATGAAATGTGGTGGTTAGCTGGAGAACGGAGGAACAAGAGAGAAAATAAGTGCAGGTTAGAAGGGTAGAAGGCGTTTCTTTGTGTCACTTTGTTTCTACTTTGCAATGAAATGAGAAGTAGCTGGTGACCTAAAGAGAAGGATCTAGTTCAAAAAGCTAAATCAGATCCACTTGTATGTTACCACGTGGCCCTAAAGCTCAAGCGGGTTAACAGCAGACAAAATCAGAACTAGTAGCAGATCTTACATGTCAGAAATATGTCTTTTATAGACATGAATGCATTTATAACAAGACTTGTTTTCAGTGAAAAGGATTTTATGTGAACGTTTTATGAATGTTTTTATTACACAGCATATAATCAGCAAGTGAAACATTGATTCTTTAAAAACATTACATGACACCATATGCTTAAGCTGACATGGATTCTACAAGCTTGTGCAAAATCTGATAATCCATGTTATCCGAGCATGATTTCACAATATCTCAAAGGGCATTGTGTGATTTTACTGAATACGTGGCTTTCTCTGTCTTTAAGAGCCCCCATTAATGCGTGATGGGGTTTAAGTCAGGTGAGTGTGGAGGAAAATCCATGACAGTCAGCTTTTTGATCTTCTTTGATCCTTAAGTAGTTGTTTAAAATTTTAATAAAAAACATTATTTTTAATTCAAGAATATTACAAACTAGCATTTTCACTAGTGATCTTATAGTGATCTTATACTTCCGTGACTTATACTTCTGGCTCCACAAGTCTGTCAGTTGGAAAACAGAACTATCTGAAGGTTATTAAATGCGGTTAATTTTTTTCTTGATGGTTGACGTTGCCTTCGTTTTTACTGATGCTGCATCCCAAATCACATGCTAGAGTACTATGTAGTATTTTAACATAGTTACATACAATAATACATACAATTTAGTACACATCTGCTGAATACCCTGTTGACTGAGCTAATACGTAGATGACTTTATCAGTTTGTCAAAATTCATTTATGGCCTTGCTTGAATTACAGGTATAAGTGTATGCTGTTAACATAAACACCTAACTGCTGGAAGTATCGATAGCAACATAGTTCTTTTACTAGTGTAACTGACACTGTTAGCATACTTACCAGCAGCAAACTATTAGTGAAGCAAAGTATCTTGTAATTGTAAAAAAAGACTAATATTTTTTGATCAATCACATGTCACTCATAGATTTGTTGTAATCATTGTCCTTTAATGAAGCAGCCTGCGAGTCATTTTACTGTTAAACGTTAGTTGTGAATAGTTTATGACTCCAAATTGCACATAAGTGCTTACTTCCTATGTGCTTTCTTAGATTTGATCAAAGGCTGATATGAGCTACATTTTAAACCACAAACTACCACCCTAAATAGTATGTACTAATTAGTACACCACCAAAGATGTGGTTACTATTTTGATGTGCTATTAAGTATGTTATTAGTTGTTTGGGACAAGCAGAAAAACAAAGCAGATCTGGTTAATAGTGGCTGATTAAAATCCAGACGGCTTTATCAGATTTCCAGAAATCGTGTGGAACTATATGTGTATGTAAACGCACTCAGTGTTGTTGTTTTTGAACGTTTGTTTTCTTAAATGTAACTTAAGTGGTATATTGTACAGATTACCACGCTAATTCAACAGAGACACAAATCATTACTTATATAAGCTGTACCAACCTAATGTTGTCACATATGTTATGAAGAACTTGGATTTGGTTTAGTAACTGGAGATTATCCAGATAAAGAGCAGTCAAACATCCAACAAGTCCTTACTCCTTCATTTAAAAATAGTACAATAACATCACATACTAAAATAATGTTAAGTACAACACTTTAACCCAAAGTTACTACATAGGTAATTTAGCCCACCCACTAAGTTTTGACAAGACAAGATGCCAACCATGTTGAAAAAAAGTAGTTGGAATGTTAGAGTAAAATCTGACACGGGTGAGTAATAGGACTGATTAAACATGATTTGAATTGCCAAATGTCTTAAACGCTGTTTTATGCTAGCATTATAAATCATGTGGAAAGTTGATTATGATGATGATGATGATGTGGAAAATAAAAGAAAGCATACCAGTGTGTTTTTTTTCCCATATTAATACTGCAGTGTGGATTTATGGAGCCTTAAAGCAGCAATTAAGAAACCAAGCAAATGTTGAACCACAGCTCTACTCTATAAGATCAATGTGGTTACTTAAATATAGAGCTTTCAAACCAGACCTTATTTCTTTTGTCTTTATCTGTGATGTTAGGGCGGGACTGCATGCCACACACAGTCAAACTTATAGTGCTTTCATACTCGAAATCCATAAAATTATCTGCATACCTTTACCTGTAATCTTTAAGCTCTGCATTATTCACAGTTGCAGCCTCAATACAGCATTTTACTCACATTCATGTGTATTTAAATGTTCTTTTACTCCAAATGTAAGTTATAAACATTTGTGTCCGTGTGGACATGATTGGCTAGTGTCCAGCTATTGGGAGGGGCAGTTGTCAGTGCACTTTCAGTGCTGGTTTTTAGAGATCAGAGAGTTGCGTCGGAAAGTGGAAAGTCTGGTATGCTGCCCAGATTTGTTATGGCAACCCTTGTATAGGGGGCAGCCAAAAGAAGAAAAACTATATTAACACTACTAGAAATTATTACATAAAAATGCAACATATTTCATAGTAATTTAGCTGGCAGAGATATGTATATACAGTGACAGTGTTTGCTATCCTGCAAGCAACCAACATAAGAAGGTTGATAAGATATGGCAGGTAGGCTAAAAAACTTCCAATATGTAACACCTAAGTGAATAGTATTTAACATTAAGGCTCTGATTTAAGACAGCCATGTAGGTGATTTCCTGTAAATGAAGTCATTGATACTAAAAGGATCCTGTAAATCTTGTCAGCAGATTGCCAAATCAACGACTTTGGGATATAAGGTTTTTTTTTTTTTTTTGTATGTTTAGGATGTAACTGATAGTTAAAAAGAACAACCTCTGAGGCATGATGTACCCAGCATTTAGCAAAACTATAAGAAAAGTGTGAGATGTATGATATTGACTAATATGAACTTTGTTCACTGGGAGAATTGAGGTTGCATCATAATAATTAGATTAATATGAAATTATTTTGATATACCCTTAGGAGGAGATACAAAACATTTTGCTTTACAAACACTGACAAGCCTCATTTATAAAGACTCTTATAAAGTTGTTATGAAGTGTTTTACACTGTTGCTTGTTGAGAGCCATTAAGCTAACAGATGAATTCTCTGAATGTGCTTATGAATGTGTGTGTAACGTGATCAGTGTGAATCTGTTGGCATGTTGTGTGCAAGTGAGTGTAGCTGGCTTAGCGTAGCAGCCGTGGAGGCCACACACGAGCACTGCATCAGTCTACTCGCTTAGCTTCAGCTACAGAGAGAAATGACTCATAACATCTTCATACTAATGTGAAGAGTTAAGTTGGTAGCTCTGAAAAAGTATTAATGCAGTAGACATGCTGTTACTGGTCTCGTTGTTTGGGAGAAAAATGTGGTGTTAAAAAGTCTTGTGTCTAAAGTGAAACAAAAAACTGGTCTGGAGGAAGGAAACTGCTGTAGAATGAGCAGGTTGTATGTGTAGTCCCTCTGGCAATTGCATTTATCTTTCACATCACAAAAAGGAAAAGCCTAAAACTGCTGATGACAGAAAGATGGTCTGCACCAAAGCACTCAAAAACTTCCTTTAGCAGGTAAAGCTTCTATAAATGAAAATAGTTAAAGGAAAGGAAGTGATGAAAGACTCTGACAGAGGGCACAGCAAGACAAAGTCTGTTTAATTAGATAAAGTAATGGTAATATATTGAAATGTTATGCAATGTTCAACATGTTGGTTACAAACAAAAAGGTAAACTGTGGTATATAGTGGAAAGCAATGCATGTAGTTCTAAGGCCACTTGTCATTTGCATTGGGCAGACCTTAAAATATGGCGACCGGAAGATTAACGGAAATGGTTTGTCATTAGGGTTCTTACATTACAGCAGTGGTTCTCAAACTTTTTCTGTCACGCCCCCCATTGGAAGATGAAAAATGTTCATGCCCCCCCAACAAAATGCTGACAAAAATAGGTCAAGTTTAACTTTGTTGAAATAGCTTCAAAGATCATGAATGTTCCTTTCACCTTTATTCCAGTCATTTCTGTTGTACTTTATCAAACCACTTTTTGACATATCACTAAACTGCTCCTTCAATCAGTCTGCTATTTCAAATATAAAAAAATTAAATAAATTTTGCAAACACTTTGCAAAAAAGATAAAGTTGAATCTGTGCCAAAAACGTGATTTGTGAGAGTTCAGGTCTCATCACTGTATTAGTGGCTGTTTTTCTTTTCATCCCTGTCAAAAACCTCTGTATCCACATCCGTATTTACCTTCAGTAAATCTAGACCAGGAGTGCCCACACTTTCATGGCTTGAGATCTACTGTTTCAGTCTACAGGTCATCACCATCTACTTTTTAAGGTTGGCCTCATCATTTTTAAAAAAAGCTTTGAAGCTTTTTAAATGCGCTTCAGTTCCTGTATTGATATTTAGCTTTACAGGGCAAGTGACTGAAAATTCACACTGACCTTATTCTGATTATTTGCTCTGAATGGTACCAGTCAGATTTATCTGGACAGGAGCTGCTGATGCTCAAGCAGTTTTTCAGGTGTTCATTAGTAAGGGTGGACTGATATTTACACTTCATCATTTTCATGTGGGAAAAGGTCAATTCACACAAGTAGGTTGATCCGAAAAAGCTGTCAAATATTTGGCAGTCAAATATGTGGAAGTTTCAAAATTGATGCTATCTAATTCTTTTAAATTTAGAAATTTAGTTTTTACAGGATCCAGTGAAATTTTCTATATTTGTAATTTAAGTGGCTTATTTCACCTAACTGCAGCGTTTCATATGAATGTCAGATAAACTGCAAATTAAACAAACAGTGGCCACATTTCATGTCAGTCTACGTTGACCTGTTTGAATGAGGCGCGATGTACCAGCGTGCACAGTGCGATCGACTGGTAGATTGCGATCGACATATTGGGCACCCCTGATCTAGACTTTGTCAGAATGAATACTTCTAACCTGAAAGCACGGTTTGTTCATTGTACACCGTGAAAAGATTCCAATGTTAAAACACTGGTTCCGCGCTTCATTTCTCCGCCTGTTAGACGCACCTCCCAATGTCATGCCTCTGTGCCCCCCAGGGGGGGCGCGCCCCACACTTTGAGAAACACTGCATTACAGTAAGCAATTAAGGGTTAAGGGCCTTGCTCAAGGGCCCAACAGCAGCAACCTGGCAGTGGTGGGGCTTGAACCAGCGACCATATGCTTTCTAGTCCAGTACTTTGACCACTATGCTACAGCTTGCCCAAAATTATTTCAAGATATAAACAAGACAACATGGCAAAAATATGTCATGGTGATAAGTGTTTAATTTATGTGATCATCCTAATTACAAACAATCTAAACTGATACAGCCATTTGTAATTGTAACAGTCATTTAATATATGTTATTGCAGTGTTATATTTTTGTAGGTGTAGAAATTATAAGCTTTCTTAGACAACTAATAACATACACACACATACATAAGCAACCAAATAGCCAGTCATGCTTAAGTTCAGTTCTAGATATTACAAAATAAACAAATCAAGAAGTGAGATTTGGAGATAGATTGTTTATTCGTCAGAGATGCAATTAGGTTTAAAAAATGTCAGTGATAAAATGCAGGTCGAGATAATGAACAGTTTCTATGGAACAATTAAAGAAACACTAGACTTAAAATGGAGGATTTCAGTAAGAAAGACTGTTGTTGTTCTGATAATTCCAAAGATTAAGACCAAACACACATTACCTACTGTACGTCAGCCTGCCTGTTACACTGAAACATGATCCCAGTCTGCGTCAGGGTTAGTGTGTGTGGTCTGTGTGGATGAGGACACTCAGCATGTACTGTTGCCATAAAACCCATCTGAAAATGTAAATCGTGGTTTTTCCGGTGTTACCTCCTCCAAAATAGTCATGCACTTGCTTTCTTCTTTTTGTTCCTCAAACTGTGTCTTATTCTTGTTCTCTAAACTGTTGTTCTCTGATCAACACATACCCTTCAGCTTTCTTGTAGTATTTATAGCGCATGTAATCGTACACAAAATATTTCACACATACACAGATACACACATACTGTTGGGCTACAGATTATTATTACAATTATTTCATATACCCAATCTTTGTGGGCAAATCCAGAGGTTATTACTGGGTTTCAATACTATTCTTGACTGTGTATGTGTTTCTGGGCTTGGCGGCTACAGCTGGATCCCAGCTGTGCATCTCAGCCTTTTGGTGGAGCTGTTTTCCACTCCTCCTCCTCCTCCTCATCTCTCCATTCCTCTCACCCTCCTTACTTCCTCTCTCCTACATGTTCAAAGAGATATGTGTGGGCTCATTTTGGTCACATAAAAAAACCTTGTACAGTAGGTTGAAAGATCTTAAAAGTAGATGGGGTATTTCTGCAACATTGCATAGAATTTTTTTATTCAGTTATGAAATAGTTGTAAATAAATATTTAAATACAGATTATATATTTTAGTGCAAGAGTCTGCATGACCTCTCAACAAAAATAATGTCAATTATAAATGTTAATTTGGTGTGATTTGTTGAACTGATGCTCTGTTTTTTTGTGGTTATGAGGTGAACTTCAACAACATTGAAAAGATTTGTTTACTTATTGAACCATAGTGGTTGCCAGTAGGCATGGGAGTCTGCTATGTTTTTGTCTGAGGAGAGCAGGGCTCTTAGTGATGACTACATTGTGACCGACGAGACGTCATGACAATGTAATGACAATTTCATTATATTCTATGGATAGTCCCATAGTATTTGTAAAAGTAAGAACACAAATTTTTTGGTCAACACTCATTTAAAGATTACATCTTCTTATCTGAATGTCAAATATATTCACTTTTAATTTACATGTCCCCTCATTGTCTTTATATCTCCATCTCGACTTTTACCGTCCTCTTATTAACATTTGGGTTTGATATTCACCGATCAGCCATAACAGAACATAACTCCAGAACTCACTGTCCATTTTATCAGCTCCACTTACCATATAGAAGCACTTTAAAGTTCTACAATTACTGACTGTAGTCCATCTGTTTCTCTACACACCTTTTTAGTCTGCTTTCACCCTGTTCTTCAATGGTCAGGACCCCCACAGGACCACCACAGAGCAGGTATTAGTTAGGTGGTGGATCATTTTCAGCACTGTAGTGACAATGACATGGTGGTGTTGGGTTAGTGTGTGTTGTGCTGGTATGAGTGGCTCAGACACAGCAGTGCAGATGTGTTACAAATCAGGTAGGTTTACAGCATGGTGCAATTAAACTCTCTGCAGTTACCTTACAATAGGGGGATATTCGATTATGGATGCAGAGCATAAACCACTCAATACAAATCTACACTTTACTGGTGCCCAAACCAAATATACCAAGTATCCATCCATCCATCCATCTATCTATCTCAACAATAGGGCAAGTGTACACTTGGAGTATACCAAGTGAACAGTACCTTACTGAATGCTTGATACTTATATGGGCATCTACAGGCTAGGCTTTTACATAAGTCTGTTCCAGTATACTAAAAAACAGAGCATCGTAAAATTAGGTAAATCATATGCTATGACTAATTACAGTGTATCACAAAAGTGAGTACACCCCTTACATTTCTGCAGATATTTAAGTATATCTTTTCATGGGACAACACTGACAAAATGACACTTTGACACAATGAAAAGTAGTCTGTGTGCAGCTTATATAATAGTGTAAATTTATTCTTCCCTCAAAATAACTCAATATACAGCCATTAATGTCTAAACCACCGGCAACAAAAGTGAGTACACCCCTAAGTGAAAGTTCCTGAAGTGTCAATATTTTGTGTGGCCACCATTATTTCCCAGAACTGCCTTAACTCTCCTGGGCATGGAGTTTACCAGAGCTTCACAGGTTGCCACTGGAATGCTTTTCCACTCCTCCATGACGACATCACGGAGCTGGCGGATATTCGAGACTTTGCGCTCCTCCACCTTCCTCTTGAGGATGCCCCAAAGATGTTCTATTGGGTTTAGGTCTGGAGACATGCTTGGCCAGTCCATCACCTTTACCCTCAGCCTCTTCAATAAAGCAGTGGTCGTCTTAGAGGTGTGTTTGGGGTCATTATCATGCTGGAACACTGCCCTGCGACCCAGTTTCCGGAGGGAGGGGATCATGCTCTGCTTCAGTATTTCACAGTACATATTGGAGTTCATGTGTCCCTCAATGAAATGTAACTCCCCAACACCTGCTGCACTCATGCAGCCCCAGACCATGGCATTCCCACCACCATGCTTGACTGTAGGCATGACACACTTATCTTTGTACTCCTCACCTGATTGCCGACAAACATGCTTGAGACCATCTGAACCAAACAAATTAATCTTGGTCTCATCAGACCATAGGACATGGTTCCAGTAATCCATGTCCTTTGTTGACATGTCTTCAGCAAACTGTTTGCGGGCTTTCTTGTGTAGAGACTTCAGAAGAGGCTTCCTTCTGGGGTGACAGCCATGCAGACCAATTTGATGTAGTGTGCGGCGTATGGTCTGAGCACTGACAGGCTGACCCCCCACCTTTTCAATCTCTGCAGCAATGCTGACAGCACTCCTGCGCCTATCTTTCAAAGACAGCAGTTGGATGTGACGCTGAGCACGTGCACTCAGCTTCTTTGAACGACCAACGTGAGGTCTGTTCTGAGTGGACCCTGCTCTTTTAAAACGCTGGATGATCTTGGCCACTGTGCTGCAGCTCAGTTTCAGGGTGTTGGCAATTTTCTTGTAGCCTTGGCCATCTTCACGTAGCGCAACAATTCGTCTTTTAAGATCCTCAGAGAGTTCTTTGCCATGAGGTGCCATGTTGGAACTTTCAGTGACCAGTATGAGAGAGTGTGAGAGCTGTACTACTAAATTGAACACACCTGCTCCCTATGCACACCTGAGACCTAGTAACACTAACGAGTCACATGACATTTTGGAGGGAAAATGACAAGCAGTGCTCAATTTGGACATTTAGGGGTGTAGTCTCTTAGGGGTGTACTCACTTTTGTTGCCGGTGGTTTAGACATTAATGGCTGTATGTTGAGTTATTTTGAGGGAAGAATAAATTTACACTGTTATATAAGCTGCACACAGACTACTTTTCATTGTGTCAAAGTGTCATTTTGTCAGTGTTGTCCCATGAAAAGATATACTTAAATATCTGCAGAAATGTGAGGGGTGTACTCACTTTTGTGATACACTGTATATGTTCACAGTCCAAAGGAATATTTTAGTACATATTTTAATCTCCTGCTATATGTCATACACTGCTTTAGGTTTTATTTGTTGTCCTTTAAAAAATTTATGTATAATTCAGCACTTGCATGTAGTGGGTAGGCAGGTACCATCAGAAAGAGAGAATGAAAGCTGTTAAAGAGAGGTGTGCTATGAGGGAAAGGGTGGAAAGAGAGGGAGGTAGACAGGAAACCACAGGTATGCACTGCACAGGGTGGGCAACTAAAAAGGAAAAAAGAGAGAGGGATGAAGGGTGTCTTGACTGAAAGAAAATCAAATATTCCCTGGCAACTGATGCTTGCCATCAAGTATTCCAGATAAACGTAAAGCATTTTTAATCTTTAAGTTTTTTTTCTTTATGATATTCACAACATTTCCCTTACTCTAACACACCGACAACACCTCTGAGTAGTCAGTCATCAGTCATAGTATGTGTACTAAAAAGATGAAGAAGATCCCCCTGCTGAAAGCAACCCAGTATTGAGGCTTGCTTCTGTTCCTAATAAACAAGTGTTTGTTTCACTAATTCACCCGAGTTTCCAAAATCCTTTGAAAGCTGAAAACTGAATTAGGTGAAATTTTGTGGTTAACATCAAAGGAACAGAGTACAATAGAGTTTTCATCTGTGTCAAGTTCACGTTGAGGTAATCGCTGCCACAGAAGAATTTGAATTGGGTGGAGGAAAGTGTCTGGGTTTGAGCTGAAGGAATGACTAAGGGAAGAGGATGAGTAGAGGTCATAAATACATAGGCAGAATCTTTAAACAAAGTTTATTGTGTAAAGTAAACATCGTGGTTGAAAAATTGGGGAGAGAAAAAAGGATTAAAGTTCAGTTCTTGCTATGGTTTGCTAAAACCCAAACTGGTCCTTTTCCCCTCTTTCTGTCTTACTCTCCCTCAGGAACAGCAAGCTACATTAGAGCTGCCATTATCCCTTCCAGCTCATAACAGCCAGAACACCCACCTCGACACAACTCCATAAGTATGGGAGGGAGGGAAAGAACGAGGGAGAAAGGGAGGGATTAGTGGGGGTTGGGATGAGAGAGTTTCCAAGACGAGCAACAAGTTAACAGGGGAGGAGGGGGTTCAGACAAGTATGTACGGCCTTACGACTTCTTTTAGAGTTTCTTCTGCCAGGGTGATGTGCAGTATATCTTCTGGGTCAGTTCCTACCTGTTAACATTATAGTCTTAGAGTGGGCATGATAAGTTGGGACAAAGGTTTAAGAAAACAAATAGGGATTATATAGGGATGAAAGACAACTAAGAACAAAGTTTAGGAGAGGTCTGACTTATTTATATAAATCTCGATATTCTGTTTAACGGGTAATGGAAAAAATAACTCTGGTCAGGAGACTATACTTATGGATGTCCAGTTATATATAAATTGTATATATGTATATAATCAGACTTAACATAAGCCATATTTTAATTGATAATGCAGCCGTGACCAAAATAGAATCTAATAAAATCTAATATTTGTATGAAAACATTTAGAATTAATTGAGTTGCTTTCTGGTCAAATTAATTTGCAATCCTGTTTAGCTCTATACAGGGTTAAGAGAAGTAAGCAAGTATAAGGGGAATATTGGAGGGGCACCTTTGTGAGCATTTGTTGTATAGCTATCTCTCTGTTGTTCAGAAGTATAGAAATATAGAAAAACTCTCCATAGCCATGTTTCCTCTAAGGTTCCAAAACCTTTTGAGAAATGAAAGGCTTCAAGGAGGGAACTCAACATTTTTGATGACTTCCTGTAGAGTTTTCATTTTACTACAAGAGATGTGATCATATATGCCTAAATCCAAACTGACACACAATTAAATATAAAATAAAATTACTAATACTTAAGGTATTTAGTTAGTGGTGGTCCAATCGTTCAATCTGCCTATCATTAAGCATCATCTATAATACATAGCCAGATCCGATCTTATATTTGGTTTATGTTTATCAAGTTTTAAAAGCCATATTTAAAACTAAACATCCAGAGCTTTTAAGTTTAAGCAACAACAACGGCATCCTCATCTGTTGTTGGGACTCCCAAAACTGCTGCTCTCTGAGAGTGAGAAATAACACTCCTATGTTTTCTGTTAATAAAAAGATACCAGGCAATCTCTGCCCAATGACACGGTATAACCAGCAGATAAAAAGAGGTATTGGCTGGCCTTATGTGTCTTTGAGGAAGCATTTGCTGGCCCTTAACCTTTCATTGTTGTAGCAGTTACAAGAGAGGGGATATTCTAACTGGAATGACAGTAACTGGAAATTGAGAAATGCAGGAGCTTCTCGATGAAATGACAGTTCATGATAGTTTTTTTACTGTAAGTTTATTGGAATGTTTTCTTTTTATTCATTCATTTCTAAAAAAACTCTTATACAGCACTAAGCCTTTACAGTAGGACAGGATATTGCTGCTTCTGCAAAAGCACACTTTGCGAACACAGACCAACTGGTAAGATTCCCTTAACATCTTAGCCAGAATACACATTTAAAAACCAACACCCACGCTTTAATTTTTTCCACTCTGCAGTCTAGCATCTTTCCCAGTGACAGACATATGCTTAATACCAAGTTTGTGATAATCGTTGTTTAGAATATAACCTGTTGAGATATGGATTGTACATCTGCACCCACGTTGTCACATATGTGGTGCTTTAACAGTTTAAGCGTGTAATCATCTGTTTTTTCCCTCACTATTGCTGGCACACACCTGCCAAACAGCACGCCTTCAGTCACAGACACATTAACACATGTTTCATCACATAAACACACACATATACACACTCACACTTTCTCTCAGTGATGTAAAGCCACTGCTTTTTGTGCTTATAAAGTAATCTCGGCTCTACCCCCTAGTAATTTGACAGGTGTGTGTGTGTATGTGTGTGTTTAAGTGTGTACTGCTACCATGCTTTGGATGTCCCAGTGGTATTTATCTTTTTTTCACACCAACAGATGCAATACGAGCTTTGATCTCCTATAAAAGATGATCTCTTATATTCCACTTATTAGCACTTTATTTTTCATATACTCTTTTATTTTATATAAATGCTTGTTTTAATTCATATTCAACCAAAGTTTAATATTAAGACTGAAGACAAATGTTACTTTGCTCAGATATTTCTAATAAAAAACGATTAAGTATTTGGGTGGCAAAGTGACAAGAAGGTCCTGGGTTTGATTCCCAGGTGGGGCAGTCTGGGTCCTTCTGTGTGGAGTTTGTATGTTCTCCCTGTGTCTGTGTGGGATTCCTCCAGGTGCTCCGGTTTTCTCATACAAGTCCAAAGATATGCAGTCATGTTCATTGGACCTTCAAAAATTGCCCTTAGTGTGAATGTGCGTTTACCTTGTGATGACTGTTGACCTGTCCGCATATTTAAGTTAATAAATACAATTATGCATGAGTACAACAACAACATTTTATTTAACAAGCGCCTTTCAGGACACCCAAGGTCACTTTACAATAAGACCATATAATAAAAACAAAATAATGTATAATAAAATTATAATAAAATACAACATCGACAATAAAAGAAAATATAGATAAAATAGAAAATGTAGATAAAATAAGGTAGATAAAAGTGAGAATAAAACTCAGCTATAGGCCAGCTGGAAAAAATGGGTTTTTAGGTGAGCCTTGAATACAGTGAATGATGTACAGGCACGCAACTCAAGTGGCAGACTATTCCACAACTTTGACCCAGCTACACTAAAAGCCCTGTCACCAACCGTGCACAGTTTACTGCTAGGAACTCTAAGCAAATGCTGCTCGGCCGAGCGCAAAGTGCGTACAGGAGAGTGGGTCTGGAGCAGACTACTTAAATACGATGGTGCAAAACCATACAAAGATTTAAACACCAAGATAATTACCTTGTACTGGATACGGTACTGAACAGGGAGCCAATGAAGATGTTCCAGAATAGGAGTAATATGCTCCCAGGATCTGGTGTTAGTTAAGACCCTCGCAGCTGAGTTTTGCACATACTGAAGCCTGTTCAACAGCCGAGCCGGGAGTCCATACAACACAGCATTACAATAGTCAATTCTAGATGTAACAAAAGCATGCATGACAGCCTCAGCAGCAGGAAGGGAGAGGAAGGGTCGAATCTTAGAGATATTCCTTAAGTGAAAGAAGGCTGTCTTGCAGATGTTTTTAATGTGCGGTTCAAAAGACAGGGTAGAGTCCAGAATGACTCCCAGATTTTTGATCTGGGTAGATGATGAAACATTAAAATCAGGAATAGAGACAGTACTGTTACTCATCTTCTTAACGATGGCTGGAGAAGCAATTAATATAGCCTCTGTCTTATTACTGTTGAGACTCAGGAAGTTCACCTTCAACCATGTGCTCACCTCAGCTAAACACTTCACCAGGACAGGCGTCGGTAGGCTGACAGAAGGTTTAGTGCATATATATATTTGCACATCATCAGCGTAGCAATGAAATTGTAGCCCATGTCGCCGAATGATGTCACCAAGAGGAAGCAAATACAATGTGAAAAGTAATGGGCCAAGGACCGAACCCTGAGGGACACCATGTGACAAAATGCTCGAGTCAGATCTAAAGCCTCCAATTGCAACAAACTGTTTCCTATCTGTAAGGTAGGACTGGAGCCAAGCAAGAACAGTACCAGTTGTGCCAATCAGGTTACAAAGCCGAGTAATCAGTATCTTGTGGCTGACTGTATCAAATGCAGCTGTAAGGTCCAATAATATAAGTAAATTTACCAGCCCCTGATCGGCTGCTGTAAGAAGATCATTGACCACCCTTACCAGTGCAGTTTCAGTACTATGATTTTTCCTGAAACCGGACTGAAACACCTCAAACAGATCATTTGATTCAATGTGTTCAGTTAACTGTGCAGCTACAGTCCGTTCTAGCAGTTTCGCCAGGAAAGGAAGATTGGAAATTGGCCTGTAGTTGGCCAGGTTGTCAGGGTCTAAGCCTTTTTTCTTCAGAACTGGAGTAACAGCAGCCAGCTTCAAGGAAGCCGGAACTAGACCTGAAGTCAGAGACGCATTAATACAGTGAGTAATAATTGGACAAACAGAGGTAAGGCAAGCTTTCACCCACGATGTTGGCAACGGATCTAGTTGGCATGAAGTGGCTCTAGAAGTCCTAATTAAATTTGAAATGTAACCTTCCTGCACAGTATTAAAAGTGGACAAACAACTGCCATTAAAAGGGGTGCAAATAATATCAGCTGATGCAGGGCTAGATAAAAATTGAGAGTGAATTGCAGCTATCTTCTGGTTAAAGAACTCCATGAACCGAGAACATAGTTCAGTTGATGGGACGAAGGGAGAGCTTTTTACTGGTTGCAGTAACTTATTAACAGTAGAAAATAGAGCTTTTGGATTACCATGAGCACCCTGAATAATGTTTGAATAATAAAAAGTTTTAGCCTTATTTAATTCCTCCTTGTAATTCACTACAAAATCTTTGTAGGCAAGGGCATGCACAGTCAAGCCAGTTCTCTTCCAAAGACGCTCAATTTGACGTCCAGCAGCCTTTAATTTGCGCAACTCTGGTGTATACCAAGGAGCAGAATGTTCAAATGTAACAGTGCGAGTTCTTAGAGGAGCCAGATGATCAACAATAGAAGAAAAAGTATTATCATAGTAAAGCATTAGAGTAACCGGATCCGATGAGTCTGGTATAACAGTGTGACTGACCAAGTCCATAATGGCAGAAGAACTGATATTTTTTATGTTTCTGAACGTGATCTGTCGTGACTCGTGATGCCCCTGCTTAAGACAAGGTAGTGTAAAATCAAAAAAGACAGCCTTATGGTCAGATATAGTTAAATCAATACCGTGCACATTTGTAGGAGAAATGCCAGTAGAGCAAACAATGTCCAGAATGTGTCCCTTGTTATGTGTAGAAAAGTCCACATTCTGGATAAAATCAAAACACTGGAGCACATTTAAAAATTCTTTGGCAAACGAGCATTTATCAGAGTCAACATGGATGTTAAAGTCACCAAGAAGCAAAAAGTCAGAGTAAAGAGGACAGAATAAAGTGAGTAACTCAGAGAGCTCTGAAATAAAAACAGGAGATATCTTTGGAGGACGATAAATAAGTACAATCAGTAGAGGTCTAGCAGCAGTGATAAGTACTGCTAGGCACTCGAACGAGGTAGTATGGGAGACTGGAATGGTTTTAACTTTAAACTTTGATTTATACACAATGGCCAGACCTCCACCACGCCCAGTTGCACGAGGCTTATCTACAAAAAGATAGTTTGCTGGCATAGCTTGGTTCAATGCAAAATAATCATTAGGTTGTTGCCAAGTTTCCGTCAGACACAATAAATCAATGTTATGTTCAAGGATAATATCCGCAATAAATGTAGCCTTGTTGTTCAAAGAACGAACATTGAACAGGGCACTTTTAACATTCATAGCGGTACTCGGCAGTGGCAAGTTTTCAACTGGTATGTAGCGTAGATTCCGAGAGCAATTCAGATTGCCTGAACATAACGTCACCTTGGAAACCGCACCGTAACGCTCCGTCCAGATTACTGGAATGATATTGGTGCGTTGTTTGTAAACAAAAGTCCGACCCAAACTCCGGTGAAGGTATTTAGGTCTTCGTAGGATACCAAGATGACGATGAATTAATAATTGGTCCGGAGTTTTGTAGTGTGCTTTTTGAAGCGCATAAAGTTGACTGAGTGAGTACCTTATCGTCATGATGAGCCCACGATGGAAGTTGCACCCAACACAGACCAACAGCCGGAGGAGCAAACACAGAACAAGCCACACAGCCCAGGAGAACAGAAAATCGGCAGAAAGTCCAGCAGCGACAGCTATTCCCATACTTGTCCAGAAAGTACGGAAAATGTGCACTCAGCGAAGCGTCCTTAAAGGAGTAGCCTTTAGCATTTGTAGCATGAGGACGTTACACCACCGCTGAAATATTCAGATCAGTTTCAGACCCGATCAAAGACAATATGTGGACTTTGTGCAGTTTGTAAGCAACACTATGTCCATCACATAATCATGGCAACATGGAAACGTAGTACCGTAGGAACACAAGTAAACAATTTAAAAATTTTAGAATTTTAACAGGGGGAGAAGCGGCAGCCACACGCGCCAGCGTATCTCTCACAGCAGACCCACTGCCGCTTTTGTCAGGGTAAAGTGGTTATGTAAAGTTTTAAGAGTTTGAAAGAGATTAAATGTATATCATTGGTTTATTTGTCTTAACTTTAATTAATGAAATATTTGTGTTCTCACAGGGTGTTGCAGGAGTAACGGGAGTGCTGGCCCCAATGCCAGTGGTCATGCAAACACACCACGGGCTGTATCATTACAACACTACAGATCAACCAAGCAAAGGGTAAGGCAACACACATTGTCGTACAGTGTTGTACAGTACAAACTTTTAGCACCAGTGTAAACATGACTGAAGTTGTTCTCCGCCTGTCTAGTTCACTCTGTCCTGATGTTTGTTGCTAGCTCCACCCCTGCTTCCCCCTCTCCTCCCTCCTCCTGCAGAATGCCACCCAGGTTGAGGCAGCATCAGGCCTACTCTGGCTCTGGTTCTCTGAGGTAACCTGAGTGGTGTTTGGTCAGTCATGCGGAGAGTAGCAGCCCTCTGACCAGCCAGCAATAAGCAGAGAAAGAGGGGACCAACGGAAAAGAGAGGAGGAATGTTTAGCAGGGGGAACGGGTCTATACCAGTGTGACAGAGTAGTAAAGACGAACTAAAAAGATGTGAAAAAAGAAAGAAGTGAAAAAAGAAAGAGTGCATGAAAGGATGAGGGCTGCAGTAAATAACAGCAAATAAAGGGAGGCAGAAACGGGGGAAGGGGACTTGGTGGATTAGCACAAGAAGATTAGGCTGCTGTGGAATACACATAATGTTCTAAGAGAATTACAGAGACTCATTACAGCAGAAGATGTGATGCGAAAGATGGCATGAAGAAAAGACTGAAGGCATGAAGCGATATATGTGGGTGATCATGTGTACAGATGAATGAATGAGAAACAGACAGGATTAAAGAAATTTGGAAATTCCCGTTAAGCTTTTTAGTTATGAGTAAAGGTTCAAGGTGCCACCTAGTGGCCAAGACTATGTATTACAACAATTTTAAATTTCGACTATTCCAAAACACGAAGTTTTATTGCAAAAGCTATATAGATTTAAAAGATAATACATAAAAAATATAGACATGTACAAAAGAGAAAAAATATTAACTTTTTTATTAAATAAAAAAAATATACATTACAATTCAAAAGACAAATCGCTGATTATTTATATATTTTTATCTGTGCTTCTGATGCACAAATGGCATGTCTGGAGTAAAGAAACGATCATTTAAATTATTCAGTTTATAAGAGTTGAACTCTCTTCTAGAACCTTGTCATTATGTTTTAATATCTATGAATATGCAATTAGCTAGGCTAGTTAACATCTATCAAACCGATAGCACACATTTTCCACAGATAGACATAAATGTCTTAATTACCGAAAAATAAATCTTACATTTTTGTAATAGGAAAAACAGGTTGAATTTCAATGTTCAATAGCAAATTAATTAAAGCTATGTTCTATAATGTAGTCATTTTACGCAGGTGTGTAATTCATGTAGGTAATGTTAGTTAGCTGACAGGTCAGCAGAAAACAGGTGGACTACTTAAGTGCTTATCAAATTGCTTCTGCATTTCTACTGATCTGGTCATCCAGTAATTATTTAAATATTGGATGTAAATGGTTTAAAGTGATAGAGCTTAAATTAAGAAAAGTTTAGTTTATTGTAGTGTGTATTTCTGATTCTAAATGTCATTGTGTCATACAGTCTGGCTCCGTCAGTAAAATCCTCGTTTACTAAGGCGACATCTGCGACTGTGGCGCCCCCTTGTGGCCAGTATCAAAACAGCAGACCAATGTATAACTCATCCTACAACCCTGGAGCCTGCATGGATCCCTACATGCGACCTCCTCAAGCTCCCCCTCCCCACAGCATGCTGGGACACCGCAGCGTACCTCCACCTGAGGGTAAGTGGCACACGAGTAAGTTACTTAGAGGTGTAAATAATGTATTTAATGCAAGAATGTGTAATGTGGATTTAATTTATCTTAATGTATCTAAAATAAATGCATCCAAATCATCTAATCAGTTAGAAATAACTATAAACATAATGCTTGACTGTTTTGGCTTGTTTTCCTCTATTGTTCTATAATGAAACTACTTAAAATTAAAATTCCTAAATAATTTTTAGTGTTGGATATCTTAAAAATTTGACCAACAGTTCAGCCACACTCAACAGCAAACTATTGTTATATTATAATATTATATTATTATTATATAATCTGAACACATTTTTAAATATTTATGTAGTTGAAAATAGCATTACATGATGCTATTAACTGTGATTTTTTTTTTAATAAAAAACAAGATTTTATCACATTGGATTATAAACACTGCAGTAATATATAAGATCACTTCTTGATCTGTCCAATTTTACCTGATGATCCAGTTTACTTTACTGCACACTACAGTCAAAGCTAAAACATTCTGAAGTTCTAAGTCACTATGTATCAGCAAATTGTTTCTTGTAAATGCTGCATAAAGAAACACCAAAAACTAACACTGTAAATAGTAACGGTAATTTGTTTTACATCATGTTTTTTTCTGGTGTTTCTAGGAGGCGGTGGTATTCCCTACTGTGGCCAAACTAACATGATGCCAGCTCATCATAACTACCACAACCAGTCAGGACCAGAGCACATGAGTGCAGGAGATGGTAAGACAGCACTCAGATTGCCAGTTTATTTACAAACCATAGTATCAAAATGTATATGATTTTAATATTAAGACATCTGATATTTTATCAGTAATACACTTTATGTCACATTTATGCTCAGTCAGAGAACATAATGTAATTTAATAACATTTCTGTTACTTTAAAATACACAGACATCTAGAATTTTCACTGGCCTGTATGGTAATAACTTTACTTAACTTGTTTTCTAGTCATTTTGTTTGTATCCATCAGGTTCTCGTTTCTCCACCCCTCTTTCCATACTAAAATTGAGTAAAAAGCGGGCACTGTCCATTTCACCTCTGTCTGATGCAAGTGTGGATCTGCAGACTGTAATTCGCACCTCACCCAACTCACTGGTGGCATTTGTCAACTCACGCTGTGGGCAAAATGCCGCCAGCTCATATGGACACTTATCTGTGGGGGCTTTAAGGTAAGTGGCTTTGTCGTATGTTTGAAGAAATGTTTAGTGATTACACTAGTGATTACAAGGTAAACTACACCACTATAAAAAGTATTTTACAATGCTATCCAATTAACAAGAAAGTCTAAAATTTTTAGATTTTAAGCTGAGTAAAAAGAGTCAGAGAGGAAATGATTTCCCTAGAAAGACTGGGTGCAGGGCAGTATAAAGAAATTTTAATTTTGTGTTTGATTTGCCTCCTTGTTTAACTGTTATTTTTCCTAACCAGTCAGTGAAAAGGAGCTCCCTCACAGCTTTTTTGTAAAGAGCGAATTGTCATTCTTATGTACAACTCATTTCAGATAAATACAGTAAACATTACTGTTGTAAAACACTTTAACCATGGCTCTTTACTGTGCCACTGGTACTAAAACTACATTAAAATGTTCAAATACTGCAACATAAAGATCTAATTAAGTAATACGTCCTTTGTTTTCCTCTTTTGTGTTGCTGCAGTCCTTCAATGGGTTACTCAAGCTCCACAAACTACCAGTCCAGGCCTCAGGGGAACATGTATGGAACACCACTTGGTCACTCGCCCGCTCCATGCCATGGCGCCCCAACTCGTCTGCCTCCGCACAACCCTCGTCTTAACCCTATTCTAAAACAGGGACATGTAAGGCACTATATATTTTATATGTACTTTCTTGGTTTTTTTTTTAATTACCTGGAATTTGACCTTTTATGATGTGCCTTTCTAGCTGAAGACAGAACCCATCTTAGGTAGCCTGATGGATGGAATTAACGTGAAGAGTTTAGAAGAGCATTCGGATGATGTGGCCAGTCCATCCTCCACTGGAACTCAGGTACCACATGATATTTAAATGTTACCGCTTTTTAAAGGTTTTATAATAAAAGTGCTTTTTCTCACAGCCTTTTACATCTTATATTGGATATGTGGATATTTGCAGGCAAATTCTAATAACGTTAATCTGCCTCAAGTAGCTCTTAGTCCTTTTTTATACTGAGCACATCATTTAAACATTTAAAAATTAATGTAATAATCTGGTCATAGATTGGAGTTGTGTGATGTAAATATGCCCTAAAAGCATTTCTAAAAACACAGGAGTCAATCAATCTGTAAGGAACAAACTGGATTTTTTATTACTGTCACTACTGTCATTAGATGATCAACTGCAAAAATAACAGTAAACGCACAACATGAAATGTCATAGAGGTAATAATAAAAAATAGAACCTGTGGGTTACAACAAAAGACTTGTTAAAGTCTTTTACAGGACAGTGTAATCCCTTTACCAAGCTTTATAGAAGCTGAATGATGCAACAGCAATCTTACGATTACTGTTTATGCAAAATGGTCAAATAAAGACATTAAAATCACAGTCTTTGCATTAGCTTTGTCTCTTAATGTTAATATGAAGACCAGACCACATCAAAAGAGTGAAATGTTTAATGGTTTAGGTTTAATGGTTTGCAACTGCACATACAATGCCATTTTAGGTCTGGTCTAAATAGCAGTTTGCTTATATATAATAAATAAAATAAGCATTATAATATAGTAAATAAATATAATATAATAAATATAATATGTGTGTTTTGTAGGATCCTCTTCTTGGTCTTCTTGAAGGCAGAGATGATCTAGATAAAGAGGAGAAACCAGAACCCGAGGCCATCTATGAGACCAACTGCCACTGGGAGAGCTGCAGCAGGGAGTTTGACACCCAGGAACAACTTGTGCATGTAATAGAAATTTTGTGGATGACCTCTGAATAGATTTCATTATTTGATTTGTCTTTGTTAACCTGATTTATTCAATCTGATTCCATCTGCAGCACATCAATAATGAGCATATTCATGGTGAGAAGAAAGAGTTTGTGTGCCATTGGACGGACTGTTCTCGTGAACAGCGCCCTTTTAAAGCTCAGTACATGTTGGTGGTACACATGCGGAGACACACTGGGGAGAAACCTCACAAGTGCACCGTAAGTGTCTTTGACTTATTTTTATTCCTTATAGTCTTTAAGGTTTGGCATCCCGAGGGCATAACAATGTTTTTGACCATGTGTTTGGTTGTTTTTATCAGTTTGAGGGTTGTAACAAAGCATACTCTCGTCTGGAGAACCTGAAGACACACCTACGCTCGCACACTGGTGAGAAACCGTATGTATGTGAGCATGAGGGATGTAACAAGGCTTTCTCTAATGCCTCAGACCGTGCAAAACATCAGAACAGAACACACTCGAATGAGGTATAAACCAAACACTTGAACACACAAATTAATATATACACACCAACTTAGACTTGCTTAAATGTACATTCTTTTTATCCTTAGAAACCCTATGTGTGCAAGATCCCTGGATGTACAAAGCGGTACACAGACCCGAGCTCTCTGCGCAAGCATGTGAAGACAGTTCATGGACCTGAAGCTCACATCACAAAGAAACATCGTGGAGACACAGGACCTCGACCACCAGGTTCGGCTCTGACCTCTTTAGGTCAAGGTTCAGAGCTGCTGGTCGAGAAAGAGGAAAGGACCAGGGAGGATTGCAAACTACTTGCTCCGGAGAACACACTGGTGTGTGACCTTCTTTCCTTCTTCTGTCAGTTCTACATGTCACTAATTACATTTATTAATTATTTATAAACTAAAATGCATTCTGTTTTGACTTGACTTTGTGTCTCTTTTACAAAGAAGTCACAACCAAGTCCTGGTGGTCAGTCGTCCTGCAGTAGTGAACGCTCTCCGCTAGGTAGCACAAACAACAACGACAGCGGCGTGGAGATGAACCTGAATGCAGCAGGTAGCCTGGAGGACTTGACAGCATTGGAGGATAAAGGAGGCACCAATATGGCTGAACCTAATGGGGGAGTGGGTTCCGTAGGCATGGGCATGTCTGCTCAAGCTCTGAAAAGGCTGGAGGACATAAAGATTGATAAACTTAAACAGATCCACAAGCAGACCCAACCAAGCCGGGGTGCCGGAAATAAACTACCAGCACTTTCAGGTAAATGTCATCTAGTAAACCATGGCCTTTTATTTTATTATAAGTGTATGCTTGTAATAATTATGCTTAATGGGATTAAACAACGGTTACATTAAATCTGTTATTAAATAATGATTTCTGATATTATACTTATATATACAGCTAATATTTCCTTTCTCTCTTTAGCATCAGGTGAGAAGATGGTCATGTGTGGTCCGTCCCCTTTGCTCTCTAACCGACGTGTGATGGAGCTGTCTACACCAGAACTGTGTGGAGCAGGCATGGCCGGAGTTTGCAGAATGATTATGCCTTGTCCACCCAATGACCGCCGTGGAAGTGGTACCAGTAGTCTAAGCTCTGCCTACACTGTGAGTCGCCGGTCCTCCTTGGTTTCCCCTTACCTGTCCAGTCGACGGTCCAGTGAAGTATCCCAAGTGGGCATTGGGGGTCATTGCCAGTCTGTCATGGGAAATGAAATGGGTGGGGACCCATTATCACCAGAGAGCAGCCACAGAACTGGATCATATCAGAATGCAAGTGGTTTGCCAGGTCTATCAAGTCTTACCCCTGCAGAGCAATACAGTCTGAAAGCTAAATATGCAGCAGCAACAGGTGGCCCACCACCTACACCTCTACCTAACATGGAACAGCCTGGTACCCCAGGTAGACGTGGTGGTTTTTTAAATGAATATGGGGCACAGCCCCTGCCACCATTCCTACATCAAGCGGGCGCTAGGAGACATAGTGCCAACACAGAGTACGGAACTGGAATTATTTACCCCCACCAAGCACCTGGCAACAACGTAAGACGTGCCAGTGATCCAGTACGTTCTGCAGGTGACCCACAAGCTCTGCCTAAGGTCCAACGCTTTAATAGTTTAAGTAACATGGCACTAATGGGTCGCCGCAATGCCATGCAGCACTGCGGGTCTGATGCTAACCTTTCCAGGCACATGTACTCACCACGACCTCCAAGCATCACCGAGAATGTAATGATGGAGGCCATGGCTATGGAGCCTCAGGGAAACACCACAGATGGCAGGGTGCAGGGCAGTATGATACAAGGCGACGACAGGGCTTACATGAACTACCAGCATACTCAAACAAGCAATCAGCTTTCCCCGGGACATGAAGGCATGGGGTGCATGGATCCATCCTACCAGTCTCATATGCAGGGAAAGTACCACAGCCAGCATGGGAATACAGGTGTTGGTAAAACTATGGGTCAAAATGACGTGTCAAACACCCTTCTCCAACAGGCTGAATACAGTATGAGCACCTGTCAGCTCAGTCCCTCTGGACCACACTACCCTAGCCTGGGGCAGCCTCGTGAGGGACCCGGTCCCTGGGGACAAAATAACCAGCTCCACAATTCTCACAATGTGAGTATAGAAGGAAATATGCAGTACCAGGACACAAGAATGCAGGCACAGCAGTATTCTCAAGGTTTATACGATCCCAATGTTAACCATAACCATCAAAGGGTGACTATTAAACCAGAACAGTTTCATCCAGCAATGGGAGGTTCCAGTGCCTGCCAAAATTCCAAGCCTCTTCAACAGCAGCGCCAGCATAACACTATGGAAGTATGTCAGCAGGGATACACACCACAAACAAAAGAGCATGCTTTATTAAATAAATCATCCCACCCTAGCTGTGACTATGTTCATGGTCAGATGAAGACCCAGACTGATCATAGTCAACAGCAAAACCAGGCTGGATCATTCTCCCATAGTGGAAGCTTAAGTCTTGGCTGTGCAGGTTCTGTGTTGGCTGAGGATCAGAGGTCACGGACACCAATGCTGCAGGTAAAGGAGATGATGGTGCGGAACTATGTGCAGTCACAACAGGCACTTCTTTGGGAGCAACAAGAGCAACAAGCAGCAAACAACAGTCTTCCGAGGAAGACAGACATGGACATGGGAGATCAGACACCAATGATGCAGCATAGCCCTCAAGATCCACAACTTAATCAAAGCATCTACCAGAACAGCTACCAAGGCTACACAAATCAAAATGTCATGAGTCCCTCAGCACATGGTCGAGTATCCACTTCAGTGCCTGTAAGAGAACAGATGGTTGGCATGCAAGGGTCCTGCTACAACCATGATATGGTGCCACACCCTCCCCAGGGTCAAAAGTCACTGAGTCGGCAAAACAGCCTTTCCCAGCAGGCAAATGGGGCATACCTAGGAAGCCCACCTAACCTAAGCCCTAATAATTCTAATGCTAGCCCTAGAAGAGGAGTGCAGTTACCACCTGTTCCCCAACAGACAGAAAGTTTCTACTACTCAGGTCAGATTCACATGCACCACAACATGGATAAGACTCTGGTACCCCAAGATGTACCCTGCCAGACACAGCAGCACCTTACAGGGATAGACTCTTCTACAAAAGCAGCATATCCTCAGTCTGAACCTATGTCCAATACACTGGACAATCTGGACTTGGAGAATGCTCAGATTGACTTTGCTTCTATCATTGAGGATGCAGATCCTTCGTCGTATAGTCCAGTAAACCCACTTCTGGGAAACCAATCATCATCCCAGGCCTCCTCCCGCCTGACCACTCCCCAAAACTCCATCACACTTCCCTCTAGCCTATCCAACATGGCTATTGGGGATATGACATCCATGCTTACATCCCTCGCTGGAGAGAACAAATATCTGAACACACTGTCTTAAAGAGGACTTCAAATATTACATATGTTTTCAAAACATAGACCTATAACCAACACTCAGTGAAATGTTGCTGTGCCTTGCATTTCATTTGTTGGGACTGTTAATAAAAAAAAACTTTGTTTAAATGTAAATATATGATACTTTTAAATTAGAATTGAGTTTAAACTGAGACAGTGATAGAAAGAAACTATCACATTCTTTATGAAATTATAAGGGAGTATGAAAAGATGTAAAGAAAGAGAGTGTTTCCTTTATTAAGGACTTTTAAAAGCTTCTTACAAGTATAATAAATGGTACAACACAACAGGACTAAAGTGCCTTGCCTATTGTGGCTGATGTACATGTACAATAGAGTTGACAGACAGGTGGATTGAGAAGGTACCGAACTCATAATGACCAACAGTGATTATGCCTATTTGCAGTGCAGTATTTAAAGCCTTAACAGTAATTATTCTTGGTGTTGAAATTGAATGTGGTGAAACACGAGAATGGATCTAGCGAAAACCATTCAACCTTCACTCTTTATGATTTCTGTACACATTTGTTTTCAGAAAGATAGACTTAGTCTAATGGCACAGATTTTTTTGGTTTACTTAAATATTTCTCCTATGTCAAGGTCTGGGTACACTCAGCTGATTTTAGTCTGACTACACAATTAAGGATTATATTTGAATATCATTTACATTTAAATATCACAGCTAAAAGGTTTTAATACCAGGCTCACGTTTGATGAGCACCCATTGCCGTCTCTCTGAAGTGTTATTTTATTGTGTCAAGTTTATCATTATGAGGTAAATTAGTCAGCTAACAGACCTTTGCAGCTTTGTAGTATTTCCAGGCCCAAACTGCAACACATCATACAAACTAGCCTATTAATATTGCACTGACAACAGCACTGAGCTGAAGAACAGTTATGAATTGAACAGAATTTTTTGTAATGATACTTGTAGTACAATATATGTATGGTACTGCGTTTAGGCAGTATTTATTTGACAAGCTATAGAACAGAATGTTCTTTGTTTTAGCACAACGATGAGCTGCCTTACCAACGTGTTACAAACTCTTTTAGTTCAAGTATTAAAATTCAACACATCCAACTGCTTCACTACAGCTGTCAATGACATACCAAAGATGATTAGCACTGGGAAGAGTGTGTGTGCACCCTTAAATGTCACCATTAAGGCAGTTATATGTCAATGCCTACTTAGTGCTGCATTGGAGAATGTATTTTTTTACATTCTTTTTAAAAACGTTTTTGTGGATTTTGCGTTTTAAGTGTGTGTTCTTCTAGCATCTGTCACAATTATTTTTTTGCTGGCGAAAGATCATTAATGTAGCAATGCAATGGCATGATATTAGCAGTTATTACAACTATTTACCGGAAATCAAATGATATATTTTTTGCATACCATTTTCTACATTTTTATACAAAGGTACTATATTCTACCTGTTTATTAATAAACACGGCCTGTGATGGAAGCAAATTCTGTGTTGTCACGTTTTATGTTTGCATCCTAATAAGTATTGAAATTATGTAGAATGACTGTAGAATAGTTAAGCTTCAAATCTAAAAGGAATTGACTATAATAAGAACATTAAGAAATTCATACAAACTCATAAATATCCATAGTAAGTCAAGAAGTGTTTTTGTTGTCATATATTTTGCTTGTAATTACAATTACTATTAGTAATTAATTCATATTAGTAACATTTACCACAATGTAATTTTTTTATTGTAAAATGCTTTTTATACCCGTTGGTTAAAAAACTAACATTTCAGCATTTTAAAGGTACTAAAAAGAACTGGGTTTTTTATTTGACGTGCTTCTAAAGAACACTAGATGGAGCCAATACTAAAACTGGACCGAAGAAATTTGCCAACACTTCAACTGTCACAGATTTTCTTCTGTATTGTTTTGATGGCTGAACACTAGGGGTCGTCCTAATACTGTTTCTGAATGACTAAGTACAAATAGTGCTCCCAGTATCAATTTGGCCTGCACTGACTCTGGTTTTCATCTGTTAATCAAAATACCATTGTAAATCATTCTATACCTCCTTTAATAACCCACTGTCCATAAATAAATTATGGACCAAAAAGTAATTAATTGTTTGTTACTCAGTCATTTCTTAAACATAGTCTAAATTATGTGGTGGGTTTATTTTATTTAATAAATTGTGTTTATTAAAAGTTCATTTTTACTGGTATTTAATATAAAATTTATTTCTTGCAATGTGTTTTAATATACATACTTACTTACTTTGACTTACTTACAGAAATGTAACCATAATTTTGCATAAAACTATGCCATGCAGATCACTACATATAATAATTGAATGATTGTTAAGGAACAGGGTTGTGGGTTGATCAAGCTCAAAGCTGCAGCCTCGGAATGTAAGCTAGAATGCATGGTGCTAGGCTTTGTAATACAAATGGCAGAGCTGAAATGAGAAGAGAGGTTTTCACATGCGAAAAAGTGAGGTTAGGATAATGACTTTCTTTTCTTGTTTAGCCATTCAAGTGAAAGCTTATTTTTCCCTCTCTTTGTCACAACTGTTGGCATATAATTAACTGTCGTTTAATATGCTGTTGGGGAGTCTCCTCCCTGTGCTCTTTCTCTGAACCCCTGCCAGAGCCAAACTCACAAACAGAAACATTTAAAATCTCTGTAGGATTTACCCCTGGGCTTTCCTCTGTATGTGTTTGTCCATTTGGTGCCCATATTTTTCATGTCAGCATTATTTGGACTCATCAAGAACATCAAACACATAGTATGTCAAACATCTGTTATGTAAAGCAGTGCTGTTTCTGGAGCATTCAACTAGTGTGCAGTGATGTGTGTATGGAGGTCTATAAAGTTTTTAGGACTAAACTGGATAATTAAAGAATATAAACTCCTCTCTCCTCTCACCTCCTCCATCTCTCCTCTCATCCCTGATCCACAGCAGGGTGCTGCTTTATTATCCCCTTTCCACCTCCTTTTCTTTCCTGGACAAAAGGGCTGTGACCTCTCATCCTTTTCTCTTTCTTTCTTTTCTCCACCTGGAATCCTCCTTTTAATACCCCTGAAAGGACAAATGTCCATTAGCAACTCCAGAGGGTCAGCTGGAGGATTAGGCTGATTTTCTGTCAGTTATGTATGTTCTTGTGAAAGAGAAGGACTTTTATTGTAAACATGCACTCTCACTGTATTTTGATGAGACAGTTTTAACTTTTTTGTGGGCAGTGAAAGCTCAGTGGTTAAGGTACTGAATCTGGAGGTTGCTGGTTCAAGCCCCAACATTGCTAAGTTACCAGACGTTGTTGAACTAAAGCATGTTTTTTAACTGAAGCATGCTAGTTTACCTGTTTTACTAGGGTACAAACAGTGGGTAGTGGGTCAAATTCCTTCATACACGGACGATTACTCAATGGTCAGATTAACCAAGGGATTTAGTACTAAAAATAGACAGATTCTACAAAAAAAAAACTGTGTGTGTGGGCTGTTTTTTTCCTCCCAGACCCCTAAGAACTTTGTGACAATGCATAATGAGCGCAATGAACTACCAGAACATTTACAGTGATAATCTATCTGTCCCTGCCCAGAAGCTCAAACTGGGTAGTGGTTGGAGCAGGGCCGGCGCTAGGGGGGGGCTGAGGGGGGCATTGCCCCCCCAAATTGTGTCTTTGCCCCCCCAAGCACAATGCAAGCAACGGCTATTTTTAAAATTATCTCTGAACCAATCACAAAAATGCATTTTGTTTTACAGTGTGAAGATATTTCCTTGCTTATTCCTGATTGGCTCTTTGAGTCATATAAAAATCGGCAGACTGCCCCAAACAGTTCAGTTCGGCAGTATATGTTCTGTTAGTGTGAGCGAGAGGCAGGTATACTGGTAAACACTTTTTTTTTACAGAATTAGTATTCTTTTGTTTTCTTTATATTTTAATTTCCCAATAATATAAATATTCTCACTCATTCCTATTTCCACGTTTGAATATTCTCAGTCTGTGTGTAGGTACATTTGTCAGCTTTGACTTAAATTTGTATTAAAGCCTTTCAAGAAATAGAGTTGTTCTATTAGTAATGGCAATTTAATTAAGGGGGCGTATTAAAATGAAATACAATTAGATAATCTTTTTTCTCCATTTACATAATCAACATGTATTTTTTAATCATTGGGTTTTAAGTTTAAGTTCGAAAACATGCATTTTTATTTCTTTACCTCATACATCACTTTAAGCCAGTATCAATAGCTTGGCTGTCATCATTCATGCACAAATCAAGCCTTGAATATATTTCTGGCTTCAAAAACATGACTATCAACATGCCCCCTCATTAGGTTTTACTGCCCCCCCAAGCAAAGCAGTCCAGAACCGGGGCTGTGTTGGAGCCATGGCAGTAATATGAATCTGAAAATCTGTGTTTTCATGTTGACAACATGAGTTTGCATGTAATGGGGTGACAATAATTGTGACATGGGGTTTTATTCAAAACAATTAAATTGACTTTAATTAAAGGTTTGATTTTCCTCATATTTCTTGTTTGGAATTTAGATAAAAACAATAACATGTTCTTTACCATGGGTGCAAATAATTTAGAAGCTAATTGTAAGACCTACATTAAAAAAAACAGTGTACTTTACAGATCTACTCTATCCATAAACATTTGAGTAATTACTTTCCTATGAATTATGATGTAAGTAAGCATATAATGTAAATCTTTGTTTTCAATTAAATGTCACTTTTTCCCTAGAAAATTCCAGTGATTCTGCGGTAACAATTAGTATGGTGGGTTTGCGGTCTTTTACGAGTATTTTCCACACAAAGGGCAACCCTGGTCGTTCCTCTAAAAGCATCCGTTAAGCTATTTTCAGAGCGTCTTGAATCGGCTGAGCTGAGCCACATCAAAGTGACTCGGAGGATCGAGAGCAGCGCTGGAACTCAACATTTCAGATGGCGCCGCAAACCATTAAAGCTCCAGCTCAGATCATTCTGACTGTCTAAATACTCTGCACCACTTACACTGCTTTTTCTTTTTCTTCTCTTTTCTTTTACTTCTCTGTAGCCCTCATGCTGTTAAACTGATTCTGCTAGGACTAGGACTTGACATTGCTAAGGCAGTGCACCAGTACTAACTACTGATAATATTAGAGACGTTGTAATAATAATAATAATAATAATAATAATAATAATAGTAATAGTAATAATAATAATAATAATAACAATAATACAGTAATGATGATAACAATAAGAATCATAATAACAACTATAAGAATACAAATAACACTACAGTAATGATAATAATACTAATACAGTAATAATAATAATAATAATAACTATAACAATAATACAGTAATGATGATAACAATAAGAGTCATAATAACAACAATAATAATAAAAATAACAATACAGTAATGATAATAATACTAATACAGTAATAATAATAATAAAACCAGTAATACCAGTAAAAATAAATAAATAAGACATTTCAACAAGACAACAATACGAACCATCTGTTAAATGTACAACATTCAGGAAAATAGTATGTAGATTTCTTTCTGATTAGGATTTTTTTTGCATTTACAGACTTTACTTACATCTGATTTATTTATTTATTTATTTATTTATTTATTTATTTATTTATTTTAATGTCACTCCTTGCCACTCATATTTTTTTCTATGTAATACATGAATTGAAAAATACACCGTGGTCATGGAGCCAATTAACTTCAAGCAACACATACTTGCTCACATTATTCTGTTACAGGTTTAATCAACAAATCAGTGTAATGTGAAACAATCGAGGCTTCATAATAATAATAATAATAATAATAATAATAATAACAATAATAATAATAATGGGCGTCTTCTTCCGTCATAGTAAAGGCGGACTTACCTACATTTGTGCCAATAATAGTTTAGCTTACTAATATAACAGCCAATCAGCAGCATAGAAAATTCGCTCTTTGGGAGGTGGAAAACTGCAATTAGGAAAATGAAATGATGTTGCTGGGTAGAATTGACATTTTGCTGTAAAACGTTAGGGTTGTTGTTAGTGAAGCTGTAAGAAAACATGACCTCTGAATACAAAAGTACATCGGCAAAATTAAATAACATTTTACACAAGATGTATAATTTCCCTGCCTTGTTTAAAACAAAACTGGTAATGAATGTTGTCTTAAGGTTCTCACTGTACTGGATAAAAAAATTCTAAACAAAAATGACAAAAAAATTTTTTAAATCCATTATTCAGACTTCTCGACAGAGCAGACAGGCCATGCCACTGCCAACGATAATGAACATTTTGTTCTCAAATGTATTTTACTGTGGGGTTATAAAACCTGTGGAAATCATGATCTCTGTTTTGGATTTGAATAAATGATTATGATATATTGCTGGATTACTAAAAAGGCTTTGTCAAGTAAAAATCAGCAGACACTGGGCAATAAACCTGGAAACAAAAACGTCAGTGGTGGGAGAAAGTCAGTGGGTATATCTCATCTGAGAAGATCCAAAGGTTGCTCAAAAATATTGAAAAGAGTTAACAACGAATGGACATGCAAATTATTAAAACATGTGTTTCGTTTTATTATTTTATTTTATTTATTATTTTACTATTATTATTTTACACTATTTAAACATTTTGTTACCTGTGAAAATTACATGCCCTACTGTTGTAAATTTGTATTGTTGTGATGGTATGCAAATTTATTTATTTTTATTGTTGGTATGGTATTGTGGTGGGAAAACCCTTAATAAAATACATCAAAGACTGTATAGTAAGTAAAAAAGTTTTAATCTTGTCTGCAGAGAAGGATCAGATCGACCGAGTCTCACACAGAGGCTCTGTGGATGCAATAACAATGATAATAACAAACATCCTTATATGTCTTGCTGGTGACCTTGTAGGACAGTGGAAGATTCCACAGTTAACATATGAACTGGTCTAAATCAGCTATAACTGGGTTTTGGACGTCATACAAAGCAACTGACGCACTTCTTATGATGTGCACATCCAGTAACATTCTATTCTAGCAGTATTCTTGGAATATGACTGGCAAAAATGCCCTAAGCATATCTACATTTTCTGTAGCAGTAGTAATTGATGTATTAATACTTCTTGTGTAAATTAACACTTTTCTGTCACAGTATGCAAACCTGATTGGAGTAGGAGCTCTCAGTAAACGAAGTAACTGTATTATTTGGACTGCCTGGGTAAGGGTTGATGAGTGTGTTCAGTTCTACATTATCATTCTGCAGTGGCACTGATTCCCCGCTGCGCACCACAGGGGCGGTCATGTGTGTGAATGTCAAGGTAGGGGTCCTGAAACGGTGTGTTAGTGGCTTTTTTCGGATGTTTTTTTCAGTTGCTAAACAGATTACGGTCCAATCATTCACACAATGGGATGACAATGTAATACTTCCTACAGCGATCGTATAGAAAGGTGCAGGTGGGATAAGTTAAACATCAACTCAAAGTTGCAGAATCCGCACATGTTAAAGTCCAGTAGGCTTACATTTATCAAAGAGAAAATGTAAAAAATTTAATGCACTTAAAACGTAGCCTAAAATACGTCAACCTTTTCGCACACTTCGTATTATTTACCAGATCAAAGCAATCATTTCAGACAGATTATAGGTTTAAGACAGCAAATATTACTGTGGCTGCATTTTCACATGAGCTGAACACACAACGCAAATAGAGCCAAAAGGAAAATGGAAAACACAACTATAATGAAGTAATATAAAGTAAATAATACAGTACATTTTTCTGTATGCATATTTAATCATTCATTTTTTTTCTAACAGCTGCATTCCAGCCCTCTGCAATTTGTTCTGGACCACTTGCAAACCGTGATTCAACCCAAAAAAATACACACCGACAAATGTACCCATTCACTTAACCCCTGTGGGTAAAATCAAGCAGTAATTTACATTCAGTATGTTTTTGGAAGAGGAATTCCACGTAGACACGGGAAGAACATGCGAAAGTCCCTATACAGTGCAGAATCAACAATAGAGGCCATACAAGAAGCAAGTACAGTTAAAATCTAAAAGATTCAAACATTTAAAACAGTTTAATTATTAATTTATATTATAAATTGTATAATAAAATGTTCTATTTAGAATGTATTTATAGAATATGTATATATATATATATATATATATATATATATATATATATATGTGTGTGTGTGTGTGTGTGTGTGTGTGTGTGTGTGTGTGTGTGTGTTTGTGTGTTATGTATACAGTAACTTCATAGATCTTGTTCATACCACTGCTATTTACCCACTGTAAATAATGTATATCATATATACCGTATATCCTGCACTTTCTGCTTATTGCACTACTGGTTAGATGTTAAACTGCATTTCGTTTCCTTGTACTTGTACATGTGTAATGACAATAAAGTTGAATCTAATCTAATCTAATATAATATAATATGGAAAATATCGTTTTTATATTTTACATGTTCTGTAGATTACTGCTGCATGCAACAGTACCTAATACATATCAAATTATTTGTTATAGCCAAGAAAAACATCGATTGAGTAAATAAAAACATTGATTAAATTACAATTAGGGAGTCACAGTTTATGATCAATGTAGAAATATATACTGTAGACGTTTTCATGTTTCTCTCTCATGGCTGTTTTGCTAAATTGTATTAAACAGACAATCATACATCATCATTGACACATTACACATACTTCTAATATCAATTAAACTTATTCTTCTTTTTATCCAAAAGTGAGAATGAATTTTAAATTTTATTACCTAAAACTGTGGCCAATTATGCCTGAACATGGTAAAACTAAGAACTGCCATTTAACTTAAATCAACTCAAGCAAAGGCCCTTCATAAACAAATATCCATCTTAAATAAACATCTTTCTGGCACGCAGCTTCAATAAAACTTATTTTGGGGGTTCTAGGGACAGGGTTCACGCTAGCGCGAATCTGTAAGCCACCCAGGCCATGCCAGGTCCGGACCAACCTCTTATGACATCATTGGCGTTGGTGCGCGCAACTAGGCTCACGCCGGCACAACGTCAGGGATTGTGAGAGCGCGCGGACTGTCGGAGCCACGCGCTGTCATTCATCCCCCCGCTCCACAGCTGCTACAGAGACACTGTTACTGCTGCACATACCGCTCCAGCCATTCATTCTTACTCACATACTGCGGAGCTATGGCCGAGGAGAGTCGCGGGAAACGCAGGAAACAAGCAAACCCCCGACGGAACCGAGGTATGGTCGCACCCAGAGATGCTTCTGGTTATTAATACTAAGAGGAAAAGGCATGCATGTGTTAACTACTGCAAAAGTTCAGTTTGTTGCAGATATACATTCTCAGTTCTGATGCGCAAAGCATAGAAGCATTAAGTGCACGTAAACTTTGCTATGGGATGCACATTTAGCACATGCATTTAGCACTTTATGAACAAATGTAATAGCACGAGCTGGACAGTCTGCGCACTTTACGCTGATGTAGTGATGCGCAGCGCGTGAGCTCACTTAATCTGCACTACAGTGAGCATCACTAAACTTTGTCATGGATTACAGTTCTTATGGGCATTTGTATTTCTGTGGCCTAATTATGTGACTCCAGTTATTAATTTTGGCTTTCGATTCTTATGAGTAACTATTCACTTAGCAGAATTTGTTTGTTTTAAAATATCCATACGTTTTAGAACTTCAGTATTTTTGCAGACATATCATTTTAAATCCAAAACTGTCAACACAAAAATAGTTTATGTTAATTTACATTCATTAACTGTCTACTTAAACGTTACATAAATTATACAACAAACATTCTAAATTAAACTAAACTAAAATGCACAGTTGATGTTGTTTTAATGCATTTTATTAATGTGGAAATTATGTGTAGCCTACATTTAAAGCAGGTAACTTAAAACAACATTTTAATTCAACATTGCTAAATCAAATTAAACCTAATATACTGATTAGTGTTCATAAGGATGCTTTACAAACCCTTACGTTAAATTCTATTAAACATTACGTTTTCACAACTTTAACTTTGTTTCTAAATGTCATTATTTTATGTAAATAATGAATGTATTTGTACCTGCAAAATAATTTTACTAAAACAAAAAATGTCATAAGTAAGTATTAATAAGCTTTTTATACTAGGCTTGTACATTCATTAAGAATTAAACTTAAAAATAGTTCACTTTTATCACTTCTTGTTTACTTAGTCTATTTTTTTTATTTATTTTCATGCACGACATACATTTTAAAATACACCAATGCTCTTTTTAACATTAAGACATTTATTAAGAACTACGAAATAATTAATGATTCCTTTTCACCCTTTGTGCACCAAATACTTTATAGTTGGGTAAGGTGTTTAGAGCAAACAATAGCTGCCTATGGTATAGTTTTTTTAAACATGTCAGACTAGTATAGCTACTGTATAGGTCAGATTATTACTGCCTTTGTAAAATCATTTTATCTAAATTATCCAAAATTTAGTAACAATAGATTTGATGTATGGTGTACTTGTTTAAGCGTATGACATAGATGATCAATTATTTGTCTTTAGCTGTTGTAAAAGAACCTGTATGTCCCCATATTTAAGTTGGCGGGTGAATGTCTTTGTTTCAAGGTGTAAAGAACACGGATCTGAGTGAATATTTTAGCCTATGCGTTTATGTGTGTGTGTGTGTGTGTGTGTAATTGTGATGTGAAAGCTCCTATAAGCATCAACCATAAGGTGTCAACTTTGTCAACCTCACCCCACCATACAAGTCCTTTAAAGGCTAAAGGGGCCAGTGGTGCCAAACACCATGACATCTCTCTCTCACACACTCACACATACAGACCCGCACACACACACACTTATATGTAAGGTCTGCAGAAGTGGGTAGTAAGAGGTGACTTTTGCACTTCACACATTAGCACTTCCTCTATTAGGTGATAATGTCCTACGTGATGCACTTGCTGTAGCTGAACTGTTAGCCGCACACCCATGACGGTAACTTACTTCTTGTGTCAACTGGTTTTTATGCTTCAGATGCTCAGTTCATAGAAACCCAAACCCACTGCAAAGGTGACAACCAGTTTGTATCTGCACCTAACTTTGCATTTTGCATCTTGGTAACAAGCTCAGAGAGAGTCTTTAAATGCATGCAGAAATGAAAAACACATTTCCCTGTACCCAGATATGATGGTAGTAGAGCTTCATTCATGTATATTCAGTAGCTGCTTTATCCTGTTTATAGTCAAGGATGAAAAACATTGAGAGCTGAAACACTGAGACCAAGGTGGAAACGGTCCGTGGACGGTGTGCTAATTGTTCTAAGGTTAAACTTTGTTTCCTCTCTCTGAAATATGCATAGATATTAGCACCCTTGGATATTTAGGGGGGAAATGTATTTATTTTTGCAATCTTTATAAACTATTTATTATAAGGTTATAGGTATTAGTTATTATGAGGTATTTCCTATATGCCTCATTATTAAAATGCTCAACATAAAGTTGCTGAAAGTGTTCTACATTTCTTTTGCAATCAATTTGTTGTGTGTTAAGCCTTTGAAATATATATATATATTTTTAAATAAACCAAATTAGCATTTAAAGTGGAGTATTAATGTCTACTAGCAATAAAGCTGTAATATCATGGATATTACATGCATGGTTTTCCCTAAAATGTTGATCCATGATGTCACAAACTTTTTGTCCAGATTCTGATCAAACTGATTCAACTTTGTGGATTTTTGTACCTGGATTATTTGGCATGCATCAAGAGATTGCCCTTGTATTTTACACACATACACACCTTTTCACCAGGCATCGAGATAAACATTATATACTCAATCAGAAAATGTATTATTGAGATTGGCTAATCTGGGTTGCAGTGTTTTGATGTTAGTCAGTTTTGTTTCTCTAAGAAGTCAGTTTGTCATTAAAAAACAGATATTTTCATTTATGATGTGACTAATTAAATGCACTGGAATTGTGCTATTGTGTTTTATGTGATTATTTAGCCTAAAAATGGACAATAAAATAGCTATTAGCCAGTTTGCTGTAAAGAAATGTATTTAATGATCTGTGCACGTCTAGTTTATACACTCCTTTGATTTAGCATGTGCTCTCGTTATGTCTTTTCTACATCCGTCCACACCTCTTTTTTCTGCTTTGCTGTAAGCATGTGTAGGACAGATGATCGCACTCTGTGGTGAGAGAAAACACATATTGAAACAGATTAGAGAGCTGGGCAGATCATTCCCTGGCATGCTGCTTGTTCATGAATTGTTTTATGAGAAGAGTGATAACATAATTCTTCACAATTTGCATGAAAATTAAAGACATGCAACATTAATGCAGACAAATGTTGCAATTCATTAGGAAATTACAAAGTTCATTTTTGCAGAATCCTGAATTAGCTTATCAGTAAAGTGACCAACCAAAAATGTTTAGACTGTGAATAAAATTACACAAAAAAGCATTTTTAATTATTTGTTTTGCTTGATTCTTTGAGCCTTGAACATTAAACAAACTGGCCTAATTTGATTACAACACAAAATCAACAATCTCATGTGTGTGTGTGTGTGTGTGTGTGTGTGTGTGTGTGTTTGTGTGTGTGTGACGAAACAGACTTCAAAAGTAAACACACAAAATGAAAAGTGACATACGTGACCGTAGCGTTATCCCTACATGAAGTCTGGTTTATGCTTCCATCCAAACAGGATTTTGCAGTCATTAGATGTATGAAACACTACTGTACCAATATCTATCTATCTATCTATCTATCTATCTATCTATCTATCTATCTATCTATCTATCTATCTATCTATCTATCTATCTATCTATCTATCTATCTATCTATCTATCTATCTATCATTGAGAAAAGGCTCTCCAAGGTTTGGGGATTGTATTTTGTAATTTTGTATTACCATTGAACATTATATATAGCATAGAAACTGAAATATACAGCAACTCCAGCTAAGAAAAACCACATGGTGGAGACTAATATTGAAACATTAACGTAGCTATAAACCTATGCCATTTTGGCTTTTGAAGACTAACTTTATTCAACTCCAATTTTAGCATTTCTTGCCCAACACTACTAAAACCGTGATTCTAGCCTTCAGCATTTCCGTAGTCTTAGTTATGTTGCAGCACCATTTTGTGGTACCAGCAGATAGTATATTCAACCACCCAGACTTCTACATTATTTGATTAACAGATAAACATCTTCTACTTTTCTGATAAACTATGAATGTCACATGCTTTCCAGAGTTTATTTAAGGTGACTTTTCGAAGCATGGTTGTTTATAAAAGAGAAGACATAAAAACAATGACAGCCTTTTCTAAATTAACTTCAGCACTGTATAATGTACTGTAGATTTTTGTAAAAATGACTGAAGTAGCATTACTGTCCACAGACAAACATGCACTTGAGTTCTGTGCTGAGACAAGTCACAAAATACTTTGTTTATATCTACACATCTTTCATCATTACAATTTAGACCATAATCCTTAGCAAAACATAGATAGACATAAATAACCTAACTTTTTAATCAGCTGGGGCAGCACAGTGGCACAATGGGTAGCATGTCACTTCACAGCAAGAAGGGTCTGGGTTTGATAACTGGTCCTTTTTTTGTGTGAAGTTTGCATGATCTCCCTGTGTCCATGAGGGTTTCCTCCACAAGTCCAAAGATTTGCAATTAGGCCAATGGGAGCCACAAAAATTAAAAAAAATTCCCTATGTGTGAATGTGTGTGTTTAGATAAACAGGGCGACCTGTCTGGGGTGTTTTCTGCCTTTCGCCCAATGAATCAGACCTTCTGTGATTCTGACCAGTAAAAAGCAATGGTAAAACAGATAATGAATCAATATATTTTATTGATCTAGTTAGACTGTAGACTGTTGGAGCTTAACTTAAAAAAGTGTGTAGATAAATACATAATTATGATGTCTTTGAAAGTGTCTTTAAAATGACATGTATTACCATTGAACATGTATATATGTTATATATAACATAGCAACTGGAATATACAGCAACTCGAGCTAAGAAAAAGCACACAGTGGAGACTAATATGAAACATTAACATTGCTATTATCTCTTGACATTTTGGCCTTTGACTAGTTTTTTAAGGACAGGCTTGAGCACTATTTCTTGATATTAGTTCATTTCCTTTCCTCTTGCCCATTTTCAATTGCCTACCCTTCGCTTTTGCTTTCAACCTCTCAATTACCTCCCTTTCCATTGTGCCTATTAATTTTAAGTCTATTCATTTTTCGAGATTCTCCTTCATATATTTCCAAAACTTTCTCTTTGTAGACAGCTGGGGTCCAGCTGTGTGTTTACTGTATTATTCATGTATGTGTGTATGGCTCTCTGGTACAGCCTTGTCATAGTGGATAGTGCACGAAAGGGGATAACAAAATCTATGTGGGAGTCGCTTGTCATTTTAGATGACAAAATGAAACTGGGCAAAGAATCAGAGAGATTCAGAGAGAAAGAGACAGAGAGAGAGGGAGAGGAGTCCAGGCTCCAAGGTTTATTAGCAATTCTCTCAATAAGACACGGCCAAGGCGTCAGACCCAGCGGGAGACAGGGATTTAGGAAACAGAAATATATAATAGGTATTTCAGCAAGTCGATATGATAATACAAGTTAATGTAAATGTACGACTGCATATATTATGTTTTTATGAGGACACGTACTTCTCATAGTATATAAAGCAAAATTCAATGCATTAAGTCATTGTGTGTTTATGGGAGTCTGTTACAAAAGAGAGTAGAATATATACACACGCGCATGCACACACACAGAGGTTTGTGAATCAAAATTATTGCTCATATAAGTCAGTAACTGTGTTTGAGCTTCAGTTGATGTTCCACTTCCCTCGTTGGCAATTGATTTGGTAGGATGGTGAAATGGCTATTTAAGTATGATAGTTATTTTGTTCTTTAAACACAGCTTTAAAATATATGTTTGTATGGCTTCTCTTACTATGAATGAAAAATTGAAAACGCAAAAATAATTTTGTATGGTTTCCTTAAAATGGTTCAAAATATACATGATGTACAAGATAATTGAGAAGAAATTAAAACATTTGCCTGTGACTGCATTACAAAGATCTTAGTTGTATGATGCTTGTCCTGGATTAGAATCTTTTGACAAACATATGGCCCCTGGGTGGTAGTGAATGTGTTAAAACAGTTGCTTTATGCAATGTTAAAAGAGAAGGTGTGATTGCATGTGACTGCAATCACTTTTCATCTCATGTTTGGGAACTTAAAGTACCCCAGCTGTGCGAGCGATGAATCAACACAGAGCCAACTGAGATATTTGTTGAGCTGAACCTTTTGTTTACTTGTTAGTCTTGCTGTGCACATAGACACCCCTCAAACATGAAACATGGGGGAGTGTTTTAATGTGATCTGTTGTGAGGAACTGGTGCTGCCGCTTAGCTAAGTAAAGTCTGTTTATCTGTTTGCTGCTTGTGGTAGTGAGCACCAATGCTTAATTTACATTGCTACTTACACACACTTGCAAATACAAATACACCGACAACAGATGTGACACATATGCACACACACACACACATTCTACAGTCACGATCAGCCCCAAAGAAAATAAGGATTAAGTAGACTAAACTTTTCTGCTGAGCTAGATTTGTCTTTAAATGTAATTTTTAGCAATTGAACAATACAGCAAATGAACAAAGAGAATGAATGATGTAGTATTGTACGTAGAACAGCATGATGTTTTTTATTCTGCCATGTCAAAATGGTTCATCCCCTACTTTTACCTTACTGCTAATCTGTATGACTTAAAGTTGAACTTCAACATGAATAAACTATTGGGAACTCAATAGCCGTCCTTAAATTTCTTCTGAAGTGATGTGATATATAAACAATGTTTAGAGATTCAAGTGTTCAGCGTGTGTTGCAACCAAAGGAGTTGTCACAAAATTCTAGAGACACCACTAGAAGTATTGTCTAGATATTCCAAACTTTAGTAGTCTTATCAGGACAATGAAGGAAACCTGTGGTACTGCAAAAGACTTAAAGGATGACCTGATAAAGGCTGAAACACATGTGTCAGTGGCAATAAGGAGATCACTTAATAACCTTAATGGCTGGTTTCCAAGATGCATGCTTTTCTTGACCAAGGGTCAAGTGGAATACGCCAGAAGGAATTTGGACAGTCCTGCAGAGTTCTGGGACACAGTTCTATGGAGTGACGAATCAACTCAAACTCGACTCCAGTCTCCAGATTTAAATCCTGTAGAAAAGTGATAATGGATTCAAAGAAAGTTGCAGCATGAAAGCCATCGATGTTTTACTAGTTGTAGCCTAGTGGTTAAAAAGCTGGACTAGTAATCAAAAGCTCACTGGTTCAAGCCCCACCACTGCCAGGTTGCCACTGTTGGGCCCTTAAGCAAGGCCCTTAACCCTCAATTGCCTAGACAATATACTGTCACAGTACTGTAAGTTGCTTTGGATAAAAGCCTAATGTAAATGCCGAAAATGTAAATGTTTTAAAACAGTGTACATTTTGTTACATGTCTTTGTAGTTTTGTCAGCTAAATAAGGGCATTAGTATTTTTGGACACATGGACACATATACTGTATATGCACATGTGCCTTATTTCTGTATTTCCTAGAGGCTGTTGCATCGTTGTGGCCCACCCAGTGTTTCCAAGTGGCACTGGACCAGGATGAAGCTGCTAATTAAAATCAATTTTAAAAATACTGTAGATTCACGTCAACATGGGTTCTGGGGACCTGGGTTTCATGGTAACTGTCTATAAGAAATTTTCTCTAGGTACTCATGTAACATGTAACCAATGGACTAGCTGTTGCAAATATTGTCTCTGGAGGTGATTAAGTAATTAACCCTATAATGCCAAGCATATCATATTTGATACATGAGTTTTAGAGACCTCTACATCATCAGTAGGTGTATTGTTTTCCTGAAAAACCTGATGTATATAATTATATACATGTCTTCTGCCCACTGGTGGATTATTCATGTACTGCATGCACCAGAGGAGTCATCCAAAATGGTTATCATCAATCAGTAACCCACCTGCTGTTTTGCATGGATGTTTTTACCAATTTTGTCAAATATAGGGTTAAGAAAACACTCACATCTTTACTGATCCTGCATTATGAATATTTACTGGATTTATGCAACTTATTAGTTCTTGATATTTCAAAATTTATTTTGTTGTAAAATTGGGTTAAATATGTGTGTATCAAATTATATACAGCAGGTTTCTCTGCTATAGATTGACACCTTGAAGTGTCTTCTTGCCCAGTGCCCAGTGTTTCTGAATGGCACTGAACCCACCATGACCAGTATTGAGCTGTTAGTAAAAATAAAAAAATTACAAGTTTAATATGGGCAATGGGTGGTGCAGCTGGTAGAATTTTTAGAACATGGGTTCTGAAGACTTAGTTTCATACTTGCTTTAAGTCAAGTGAAGTAGGTTTAAAAATAAATAAATAAATAAATAAATAAATAAATAAATAAATAAATAAATAAATAAATAAATAAATAAATAAATAAATAAATAAATTTGGTGTCAAATATTGATACTAAACACACATTGAATTAACACAATAAAGTAAAAAAAGATCAGGGGCTAAAACATTTTAATGCACTGTTTCTGTCATTTAGCACCTCTAAGCTTGCATGTATTCTGGGGTTAAGTGTGATGTGATAGCGGGAAATTGTAGTGAAGATTGCTTTTGGGTTGTACACTGTAGTAATACAAATACTGTACATCTTTACAACAAAGTTTCATAAACTCATGGATTTCTAGCATTACTTTGTAGAACATTTGGCAGTTCTCTTATCTCTCATAAAGAATGCTTATACTTTGATTATGGTACGACCTTCATCAGGACAGGTTGTAGAAAAATGTGATAAGGCAAAATACAGCTGTAATACACATGTATAATATAAATGCATTGCTTTTATTCAAAATCATCAATAAGCAAAAGGCTGATGAAAAGCAGGATAGGAACTACACTCGTATAGGAACTGTATTTTCCAAACTGCCTTTTTTACTAATAAATCATAATCCTCCTAGTTTCAGCGAGTTCTTCATGTGATACAAACACAATGATGCCACTGGTCCAGTTTTCGCTGTTCTTTTTTCGCAAATAGTTTTAATAATTGTGATGTCATTTGGTCCAAGTTTTGCTATTAAACAACTTTATATAAATATTAAAAATAGCAGATGTGGATTTTTTTTCAGGTAACATTTATAGACGTTTGTAGTATAGAGAAAAATGCAGAAAGAAAGAGTGAGAGAGAGAACGACCTGGCCGTGGAGACGGGGCGACACACCCGGTCCTGGCTGCCCCGGGAGGAGAGGTTGTGTCAGCACTGCACTCTCAGTACAGTAGAGACGGAGCTGCACTTCCTCACCCGGTGTACCAAGTACCACCACATCCGCTCCCCAACTTTACCTCCCTCCCAGACCCCGACAAACTGCCCCACCTACTGGGGGAGCACAGAGAGAGCTGCACACTAGCAGCACTCTATACACACACCTGCCACCAGGTGAGGGACAGTGGGTGACCATGTCTCATACACACATACACACACACACACGCACACACAAACTGATCGTTTTTCTACCTCATTAATGTAAATATTATAATTTTTATTGTTATTATTTTTGCACTGTTTTTATTCATATTTTATTCTATTTTATAATATTTTTTGCACATGTAACTGTTCTGTATATTTTTGTTTTTTCTCATTTTTATTTTTTATATTTCCCTGTAACTTGCTTTGGCAATACGAATGTCCTTATTTGTCATGCCAATAAAGCTTCTTTTGAGTTTGAGTTTGAGTTGAGAGAAACTGAATAAGCAGTACTGGACTTTTTGACTATATCTGTTTGTAAAATATTTTAGCAGTTAATACAGTAAGTAAAGGTGTGAAACTGACCATAATGCATCAAATGTACTACAGCAGGATATATACATTACTCTCTCTCTCGCTCTCTCTCTCTCACGCACACACACACACACACACACACACACACACACACACACACACACAGAAAAATAATAGAAACAGACAAAGAGATGAAGCAGAAGTAGTTTGCAAGAGGAAAAACAAGGGAGGGGGTCCCTCAAAACCCATACTGTCGCCATAACCCCCTGTTTCAGAGTCCCACTGACGCCACACAATGCTCCTTTCTCCCCAAAACCACATCACACACACATACACACACACACACACACACATACACACACTTCAAACACACTACAGTCCGCCAGCCTTCTGCTTCAACTTACAGAACTTAAATCCCAGCCATACTCCAGCTTTCTTTCTCTTGTTCTCTTCCTTTTGCTCGAAGACACACAAGCTCACAAACACAAATCCTGTTTAATTTCCTTTTTGACTTTTTAAACTTCCCATTTTCCAACTTTGTCAGTTTATTTTATTTTTTTTTTTATTTTCACTGATCATGAAACTTTTCTAACACTCTTTTTATAGTGATCATTCACCACACACACACACACACGTTTCATCCCTAATGAGGGTTGTTTTGCAGCATTTGCAGTTTTTTACAGTTTAAACCAAAACCTTCTGTCAAATTGAAATTTGTTTGGATGGTTAGATGTAATTCAAGTAGCACCAAAACAGGTCTGTCTTAAATTAGATACTGCTGGTACACAAGTGACATTGTCCACAGTAAAGCAAGCTTTATCTTACCATGGGCTATAAGACTGTCATGCAAGAAAGAAGCTCCTACATGGCATTTTTGGTTAGAAGAGCAGCTATAATCTTTCATCAATTTTTTTTTACAAAAAAACATCAATTTGTGTACTTTTTAATAGTTAATAGTTACATTATTACTATGTAATTACTTGTAGAGGTAAATTTACTAAGGTACTTCTAAGGTACTTTTCAGTACTCATTTATGTTTTTAAATGTTAATCTAAGGCATTTGTTGGAATTACCTTCCACATTCTTACATTTTTTTATCTGTAGCTAAATTTTAAATGCTGTTCCCTAAAGAGGCTGCGCACTTTTGGGTCAGAACAATTAGATTTCTAGCACTGCACAAAAAAAGAAATGTATTTAAAATATGTGTTTACATTCATTCAAAATATAACATATTAAATTATTACAAACGGCAGTGAATAATTGGACTTATGGATTATAATAGTAGTATAATAGAGTATTGGTTTGTTGCTATTTTCTTTAATTTCATTTCTTGCTATTTTTGTGTTCTGCAAGACTTTTAATAACTGTCCTATTAAAATTTTTTGTTTTTCTGACTGGTACTAAAACATACTTAACACATTCTTAAGAAGGAAATGATCATAGCATAACTCCAATCTTGTATTGCAGAAGCCTGTGTAACTAATTTGCTCATGCATTTCCGATTCACGTCACAAGGTGGTGCTGATTAACACCAATTTATATCGAACCACCAAGCACCAGAAACCTCAAAAGTAGCTTCCATTTATGTAGTATGAACTAAATTATCATTTAATCATTCACAAAATTCTTACCACTCCTTATCTAACAAATTAGACCCAGGTAAGGAACCAATTTGCACTGGTAATTTAAGGCAAAAAATGCTACTTGAACCCATAACAGAAACAGTCCTACTGCTATCTATACCAAAGGACTAACAAACATCCACATTTTATAGCGGTTAAGCTTAAAGAGATGTGTTATTTTGCACTTCTTATTAAAACTTCAAACCTTTTAGTGCATGTTCCCTGAGCTTTGAAAATGTTTTAATAATACGGAACCACAATTGTGTGGTTTGTGCAAATGCACAAAATAACGAACCACATCAGATAGCTTAGAAGAGGTTGCAAGCGTTTTCTTATGTTGGGAGGGGAATACAAATTTGGGAGAAAAGGAAAGGATGGTATTTATATTGTGGTACGAGTGAGAGTAAAAGAAGGCATCAAAAGGAAAGAAAGTGAACTCTTTAACAGGAGAGTAAGGAAAAGAGTTAGTTTGCTGAGTGTGCTGTTTCCAAACTGCATACATAAAAACATGCACTTATACAGATACAATGAGCATTCTGTATCATGTTGTAGCCAAAACACATGAGCAAATGTCATTTACTTACCTGATAATTAATAGAGGTGCATAAAAAGTGCTACTTTATGCTTAATCCAATTTATATACCTTAAAATAATTCTTACATATTTCTTTGTTTCCTTATGCTCAAATACAGTTTAACTTCTATTAAGCATCAAGTGACTAACCACTAACCATTACATTATCCTAAAAAAAATCCTAACACCATATTTAAATGTTTATTTCCACAACAATTGCAAGAACCAGGCCATGAGAAAAAAACTTCTACCATGATGCTTCCACCACCATGCTTTACAGCTCACATGAGATTTGCAGTTTAAAACTTACCAGTTAAATAAACTTCATAGTTTTTAAAATGCATACATAAAGAAACACACACACACACACACACACACACACCACTGAGATTACCTGTATTTAAAGCTAGCTTTGATGTGAACAGGGTTAATAGGATGCAGTGGGTACTGACATCATCCTTTGCAGTATGTCAGCAAGACGTCTGTGCGTAATCACTCACAAAGAATCATACAAATGCACATGCACACACACACACATACACACACACACACACACAAACAGATCTTTCATCTGTAAATTAAGTGTATATATCTTGAAGTGCTTGTACTAATTGTGTCATTTTCTCAGTATTGTACACTTTTTTCTGTTATCCTTTATACAACTGAAATACGAGGAAAAACCAGTTTAATTCTCAGAACAGCTTCAGTGCATCTTGGCATAGATTCTACAAGTTTTTGGAACTGTAATGGAGCAAAGGAACACCAACTCAATTGGCTTTTTAACCAGATTGTAATTATAGGATTATAATCTCAAAAGAAACCACTTTTATTGGAGTGAAAACTGTTACAGTTACATTGATTTATCTTCATTGGAGAAGCTTTTGAATGTAATAAAAGTGATAGTGTGTGTGGGGGGGTAAGTTAAAGGCTGTGCCACTATGCTATTGGAGTACAAATATGGGACTTTCCCCACGCATCTTTCTCCTTTGCTGCTTGACTTTGCTATAGAATGATCTGAGTCAAGGGTCTCACCCCCTCATACTCACACCATCACAATCACCATCTCAAACACACTGCGCTCTCCATTTAAAACACTTTCTTTCCCTTTTCTGACTTTCTCGGAAGTCTTTTCTCTTTCCTGTACTTTGTTGTTTAAATAATCTGTGTTGTCGCTAAGGGGCGAACCCTGTTGTGCACCAGTGCATGGTACTTAACACTTTCTTCTAAATCCAGGTACATTTGTTTAACCTCTTGCGACCGGCACAGGAAGGCCATGTTATGATCAGACCTTTAATTCTATTATTCAGTTTTACTTAAGAAACCTGACTTTTCAGTTTGGAGTCGCCAGAATCTCTCGTGAATATTGTTGAGATTTGTAAATCATTATCTCCTTGTATGCTTGATTGAGTCAAACTGGTTACATCACTTTTTTCCATTTACAACGGAGTTTCCAAGTAGTTCTGGGAAAGAGGGCATGGGAGTTTTGATTGATCTAAAATTCAGCTTACTTCAGTTGGGTTGTTGGGGGGAATGTCTGAATGTGTTGCAATGTATTTAACGGCTTCTTTGTCACTGTGATAAGCCAGCCACCGGCTAAAAAGTAAAACTACCATTTGTCTTTTACCAGTAGAAATAACACAAGCACAAATTCTTCTAGAACACGCAGCAGATTGTTCACGGTAGGTAGGCGACCATAAAATGTAGGTTTTACAAATGGGCTTTATTTACAAAGCACAATCTCAGAGAAACGGCTTACAAAACATACACACGAAAAATCCCCCTATATTAATAAAAAGCAACAAGTGTTTTATAGTTCTATTACAGTCAGTTTAAATGTCAGTTTGAGATATTTACTTATCAAAAAAGCCTAGAGATGAATGATACAAGCTTCTTCTTTATAATAGTCGATATATTAACAAAAAAAACAAAAAAAATTCACTCATGTTTACCTGCAATGGTGAGCTTGTTTATTTAATAGTTGTAACATTTGTATATACACTGTGAAAGACAAAATTTGATGTTCTGCTTCATAGCAGCTTGAGATAAATGATAAATTCTTTACAAATCAATACTGAGTAAATGTTTACAAGATTATATTATATTAATGTTAGTCAGTCTTCTACTACTACTACTACTACTAATTTATTTTTAAATATTTATTATTATTATAGTATTACTGTTGTTGTTGCCATTGTTAATAGTAGTAGTATTTTAGTTTTATTTGTGTATTTATACATACAGATTCTATTTTTAAAAAGTTTCTTGAATTAAAATCTAAATGCATATGATTTATTTTTTAACCAAAATTATTTTTGATTTCAGATTTAGTGGTATTTTAACTATGTTTTAGTGTAGTGTCTACACATATCCATACAAATAAATGTAAAAAAGGTGTTCATACCAATACAAAAAGGTATTGTACAGAAAGGTAAATGAGTATGCGTAGGTGGGATGAGTATGTGTGTATATGTGAGTAACTGTGTGTATATGTATGACTAACATATACTAGGCCGGTGGTAGCTCAGTGGTTAAGGTACTGGACTAGGTATTGTAAGGTTGCCAGTTTAATCCGTGGTGGAACAAACTTCCATTGTCTGTCCGAACATCTAAGTCTCTCGCTATCTTCAAAAGACGATTAAAAACCCACCTCTTTACTAAGCACCTAAGTTTACATGTACTTACTAATATTCTTATTAATTTCTTGCACAAAAAACAGGGTTCTAACAGTGTTTCAACTGATTTATTCTATTGGAATGTTGTCTACTTAAACTAGAGTAAGGTAATGTCTACTATTGAAGCACTTCTGTAAGTCGCTCTGGATAAGTCACTCTTGGGCCCTGGACCCTTAACCCTCAATTGCTTAGATGGTATTTGGTCTTAACTGTAATGTCTTCTAAATGCCTAAATGTAAATAAGGTTTATAAACACAAATTTGGCTGTATGTAAACATCCTTTACATGGTTGTTACCATTAACCTACTTATAATCTTTTTACTGTGGCAATAATTTAACTTTAACCGGTTAAAAACAATCGACAACTCTTCTAACTGTAATCACTTAGAAAAATCAAGAAAACCACAGCAAAATTCTTAACTACAAGATCACTGCTGTAAAAGTGTGTGGTCAAGAACATCTACGAAGTATTAAAAAACAGCCACAGCCAGAAGTGAAAAACTTAAAGTAGAATGTTTTTTAATCAGGAAAACAAGCGACACACAAACTCACATAAACTCACCTTAACCCACTTTTAAGCCTGCAAAGTGTCACACATGCAGTACACAATGTCACCCCCACACAGAATGACACACTTCGAAAGTGTTCATGTAGTCAGTGTGGCAATTTGATTTGAGCTGAGAAGGCATGTTTAGTTCTACTTATCATCTTCACACATGACTGTCCTCTCAGGCATGGCTTAAACACACAACAAACAGGCGGATGACAAACCTTGTGGTATTTCTGAACCATTCAGGTCATCTTTTATGTTGTATATTGTATACTTTTTGATCTCTGGTATGTTTTACTGTACTTTTTGCAGTGTTAACAACAGGTGTTTAAATAATGACGAAGTGAGATGTTGAATGTATACAGGCATGTCTGTGTATTTGAGAGTGAGTGCATGTGCATCTGAGTGATACCATCGAGAGCTGTAGGAGGTGTTGTAGCTATGATGTGGCGTATGAGTGACTCATTGTAAGAGTGTCAAAATAGCGGCGTCAGATAACAGAGCAACTGTAATGTTTAACGTCTTAAAAGCCTGAATATTTCTCTTTTACTTATTCAATTTGTTCTGCAATTTAATGAAAGATCTGGAATAAAAACTTTCACAATGGGTTCAGATATGAACAAACGTCTTCTCACCTACAGAAGGTAAAACCAAACATTTTGATCTCTTGTCTGATTCTGTGTGCTGGCAGTGTGATGGGAGATAAATGGCACTGAAGTATATTGGGTTATACTGAAGTATAGTAGGTTAATCTCACACTACCTTTCAGTTACAAGACAATGTAAAAAGTTTTTGATTCATTTTGATTCATTTGTTGTTTTTATAGACGTTTTAAACCACATTCTGAGCAAAATGTGTTAGTCTTTGCTTTACATATTGGTGATTGCTTATGGATGACTTTGTGTGCAAAAATGAAAGTTGAGAAACACCTAAACACCTACATATGACCTATACAGCTGAATTAGCACAATAATATGATGTTGTTTCTTACATGTATACTATGACACTTGTGTTACTGCTCCAAAACATGTTGAACATACATAAATGGATCGAGCATAGGCAAAGTACGCAGCTGCCTATGGCCTAATAATAGCAAAAAACCTGATTACTGTCCTAGCCCAATCTAAGATACTAATCATAAAACATAATTTACACCAATTACATTAAATTTAAATTTAAATGTTGACTTTTGTTCTTCTCCTTGTAAGAGGATAGTGTAACACTTGTGATTCCATTTCATAAAAATAAATGTTAGCTGGAAAACAGGAGCATTAACTGTGTTTTAACATGTAAGCTGTGTAATTAGCTGTGTATCAGATTCAAGCATGCACTTGCATATGGTCAGGCAGGACTAGTTGGGGAGCCCAAAACAGTATATAAAATGGAACATAAAATTAGTGCCAGTCAGTCTAGTCATTTTAACTTGTTTATGTGATTACATTTATCATTATGTCCAAATAAAATAAAATAATTTAAATGTCAATTGGTGTAATCGTCTTATACCCAGATAAAATATTCATTTAAGTAAAATCGAATTTTAAATCAAACCGTCACAAATTTTTTTAAATTGTGAGTCAAGGTTAGGTTGAATCAGTTTATCATGTGTATAAAATAAATTGCATTTTAAAAGTGAATAAGAATGACATCAGTATGTGAAATATATGTTGCAGATCTAAAACGCATATCATACATACAAATATATATTTTGTAATTACTTTTGAAAACTCTATTTATTACAATTACTCAATAGAAACAACTCTTAAATAGTTGTAAGTGTTAAACAATTAAATAATTCTTATCTAACAACTGCATATACTAGTTCATTCTAAATTCTTTATCATAAACTCTGCCGAAGAAGACTAATACTGATTTGTCAAAATATTAAAAAGAACACAAAAGACAATAATAATTATTATTTTTTGCATAAATCAGGTGACTTATACGGGTATAGGACTGTTATTAGAGAACTGATGTTATATCCTGCAGTTACAGGCACAAAAATAATAGGTTCGGGCCTGTATGTTTTTTATAAATCATCTTACTTTACACTCACTCTTGAGTCCTATGTAATCTCCATAACACAGACACGCATATACAGAGATAATTAAAATACTGAAGTAAAATAAGTCACCCATGCACATAACAGACATATGTATGTAATTTAGTGCCTATAGATGCACGTCTGTGCTGAGCTCAGAAGAAAATTACATCTAATGTCAAAGTGTAAAAAAAGACATGCAGAGATGAGTCAGGATAACAATTGTTGTGTTTTTATAAGTACAGAATAATCTAACAACAGCAAGAAATCATAATTCAGCAAACATACTGACAGCAGAGTCTACACAAGTCAGTCAATGATCTGATTTTTGCACTAGTCAAGTAGCAGCATCACTTCTTTGCATATCCAGTTACTTAGAATTAGACAATTCTCTTGGTACATTACATGTAACCCCATATCATTTTTGGCACTCGCTTCTTATTCTTTACTGGTATCAGAATTAACCATATTACAGCTATTCATCCTTTTTGTCATTTAATCAGTCAAGTTTAGAGGTAGAGGTCTCAAACTGCATACAGTACTACATGAAATATTATGTACTATTAAAACACCATAAATGGTCATGTTCCTTTTTATGTAGTTCTTAGTAATACAAGAAGTAAATTGGCTGATTATTAGACAAACAAAATAAGTCACTACCGATCAGTCTATATATCTGTTATTAGCCTCCCCAAGCCGCATGTGTCTGTTTAAACTGTTTTAAGAACAAATCATATTTATTAATGATGCAAAAACTAACCTTTTCTTGGCCTAACTGGTAAGAAATGGTTAAATAAAAGTGGTGACTGATGTAAAACTGCTAAGTCATGTCAAGTATGAACAGCTCACAGTGTTACATACAAAATCTCACTGCAGGTCATCCACAAGTTTACTAAAGGTTTATAAGAACAGAACAAAATATACATGCATCAACTTAAGTTATTAATTTGATGGTGTAGAAGTTCACTAATCTTCTTTAACTTTGTAACACAGACTCCTATTTTCTTTTTGAAATTATGATTAAATTAGCAGGTGGTTTATTTGTGCCCATATAGCTTGACTGCACGCATTAAACAGCCACAAGTAGTCTTGGAAGAACGTAGAAGAATGTAGAAAGCACATCCCAGACTTTTATGGCAGGAATACCACAACTCATGTCTTAGGTACAAATTTCATGGACCAATGGTCTCTTTGTCCTGGTTGGGGATAAAAACAAAGCGAACATTTGTTTAGTTGATTAGCGGCAATCCATAAACTATCAAAAACACTTCTGCCATGAATAAAAAAGAAGAACATTAGACTTTGCATTGCAAATGGAATTTGGTGGAGGATCAGTGATGATCTCTGGGTGCTTTAGCGAGCAGATTGGTTTTTGTAAATGACACATGAAACAAGGCGTACAAGGTTATCCTGAAAGAAAATTTGCTTTCTTCTGCTCTGACAATGTTCCTAAACAGCCAGGTCAGTCAAGATGTGGATAGAGGACCACCAGATCAAGAAACTTTTTCTTCTATTAATAGAAAAATCAAGATTGCTTTATAGATTGAAATCCTTGATTAAAGCATAAAGCATTTAGCCTTCTTTAGCCTAAAAACCAAAAAACACTATCAGTAGTCAGTGATTACACTATCAGTAGTCATTATTATTTTTATTCCTATTATTATTACTATTATTATTAGTGGTAGTAGTGGTAGTAAAAACAGAATTATAAACTGGGATTATGCTGAGGTACAGATGTGTCTATTTAAATGATCTCTCATACAAGTTTTTTTCTGGTTGACCTGAGTGATATTAATGTTCTACTATTCTGCACAGTCATAACAATAAAGGTCATAATGTGCTTGGGGTCTGGTCCAAACCTCAGGTTTATCTGGGTGAGAGCGGACATCATGCTGCTGCTCTGTACAGTCATAACAGTAAAGGTCATATTGCACATTGTATATGTGGGTTCATGCATGTGTATTTTGCACCCCAACTGTTGGCAGAAGCAATTATTTGGTTTGTCCTGAACACTATTAGAAAAGTACATTACACATTGGAATGCAACAGTGAGATTTCATGCACACACACACACACACAAAAAAACACAAACACGTAAACACACACTGTCAGCACTGCATTGTTTTTCCATCACAGTCGAACTGAAACTGTCACTTCCTGTCTCATGCCAGCAGGTTCACACTGAACCTATTAGAACTCTAATGTGGACACACACACACACTTAAATTAACAATATTATTCTGTGCTCACCAAAGATTCCAGTTGTCAGATAAATTACATGTAATTACATTACATTTCAAGCATTTATTTAGTTTGAGAATAATAGATTAATAAATATTAGCCCCACCTAAGGGGAGAAGGTGCGTGTGTTAGAATCGTGTGCAAGCAAAATGATTACTACTTATTTTGTGACGCATAAGTAAAATTCAGACGCCTTTGTAATTGCATTACATTTGGTGCTCTGGTAATATTTACTAATATTCCTCCAATAATAATAAGGTATCCTAATTTGCTTTTTCGTTATTACTTGAATTGACACACAAAAGTCATTTCTATACCAATCACATAAAAGAGATGCTTTTCGTAAACATGCTGCTCATTTTTAGAAAATCACTGTCAGTACCAGCTGATACAGTATGTCTCTCCCACAAAAACTTTCATGTGTTTAGCTTTCATTAAATGCTTTAGCTTTAGCTTTCATTTCCTACAGATGTTTAAATAAATTAGTCCAAAAGAATTTTACTGCTAGTAAATAAATCAGCATTCTGATTAAGATGCTGTAACAAATGAATTTGTTTAAAATGGAGGGTGTGTAAATAATGGCGTGTATTTTATTTTGATGTGTTAAAATTATTCTACAATATGACACGATTATCTAGGAAATTACAATTCTTTACTCACATAGTAATACGACTTTAATTTTTCTAGTAGAGGAGAAGAAATGTCAGAGCTCTGCTGTCTTTTTTTATATACGACATGTTTTATATAATCAAATACAATTATAGATATATATTTTGTAAATCATTTTTGTAAGCCTGTGTTTGTGTGTAAATGCATGTATGTTTTTAGTCTAAGGAACCAGCAGAATATCTGTTTAATAGAATCTTATTTTAAGGCAATTAAAGTAAGTTGGACCCATTGTCATGTTCGTGGAACCAGTCTGAGATTAATTGTGCCTTGTAACCCAAAGCATTATTGTGCAAGTAATAAAATGCATATAAAAATTACATATTTAGCAATAATACTCCAATAGACAGACAGCAACAATACTCCTATAGACAGACATCAACACCTTTAGACAGACAGCAACAATACTCCTATAGAGTAAACCAAACACTACTTTAATAGATAGATAGATAGATAGATAGATAGATAGATAGATAGATAGATAGATAGATAGATAGATAGATAGATAGATAGATAGATAGCAACAACACTTCTGTAGATAGAAAGTAACAATACTCTTATAGATAGATTAGCAACACTGCTCTTATAGACTGACAGCAACAATACGCCTATAGACAGATTGCAATGCTCCTACTGTAGATGGATAGTAACAATACTTTTATAGATAGATAGCAAATTTAGACATTTTTACCTGCAAACTGTCGCTCACTGGATGTTTTTTGTTTTTGTATAAACTTTTGAGACTGTTTTGTGTAAATATTTCAGCCCTAATCAGCAATTTTTGGCAGCACTAGACTTTTACATGCATTTTTAAAGTTGTTGTCCAAGGTTTTTCTTTTACATATTTTAATTTTATCTGATTAATATTTTATCACTGAAGACATTAAAGTGTGTCATCCTACATGCCATATTTTTGTACACAGTCACCCAAATGATAAAGTAAATTAGTTTAGTTAAAATTTGTTATAAATTACTGACTTCACTTACTGGCTATTTAATAATAAAGGTTTAATAATAATTAAGGTGTAATAAAGGTTATTATAATTTTATTCTGAAATAATAATAACAATAATACATGTATAATAAAGTTTTTTTTTAAGATGCTTAATTAAGATATTTTATGAAGTAGAAACCAAATATGACATGTACAATATGACAAGATGATATGTACTTTATTGTACAGCACAGTGTTTTTCATGTCAGATTATTTTACACGTTTATTAATCACTGAACAAACCACAACATGCTCAGTTCATTTAAATACAGTATGTTAGTCTGCACTGGTTAATTACACATATATGCTATACAATCCACATTTTATCATTTCTGTAAATTAATCCAAATATCTCTCTGTCTCTCTATCGTCATTTACACAGAGTGTTCTCTGGGCTCAGAGGGAGAAGATGAGGGGTGCGTTTGGGGAACGGATACGCAGGATGAAAAAAACGGACAAGACAAGATGAGTCTGACACCCAGCGAGGGCACAGAGGCTGGCAGCCCTGTACGTTCTACCCATGCTCACAGTCTGAGCCCCTCACTGGAGCACTGGGATGAAGCTGAGAACTCTGCCCTCCCAAGTACACACAGAGAGAGTGAGAACAGCACATCCAGTAAGTAGCAATGACTAAATGACCGGATGAGTTTAGAGTAAACCTGTAAACCTTCTTTTACCCATCAGCTACAAAGTTACCAGACAGTGTTCTGTAATTAGGAAGTTAGATCAAAGACAGTTAAAAATTACAAATAGGACGTCGATCTAAAAACATTAGTAACCTTTCATTATACCCAAATGACTACCTACTATGCTATGATTAATTAAACATGATTATAATCTCTGTAGACTCCAAACCATTTGCTGTGTTCAGCAATTTCCAATGCCTCTGAGATATTAAAAATGATAAATAACCAAACTGTGGACGGAAATTGAAACCTTTTGCTAACATCAGATAACACTAAAGTCGCACAGTATGAAAGGTCTTTATAAAATGTTGACTGATTACCCATGACAAAGGGCTTTTACATCTAATTCGGTGACCTTCCCATTTTAAAGACAAACAAATGGAGGGCTTTCCTTTTGTTTTTATAGGCATTTAAAGGCTTACACAGCATGCCTAAAACAGCATTCACTAAACTCGTTTTCTCTCTGATGAAGAAAGGTTTAAAGCAGTGAGGTACTCTGTTTTTTTTCTGGCCACATTACAGAAAGTTGGAAATATGTTGCCAACATCTGCAAACATTTGAAAAATCCTCCACAAAGTCACAGCACTGGGTTGGCATCTGTCCTTTCTTTCTTTCTGTATTATAATTTGAAGTTTTTTGGCATTCTGAAAGTTATTGATCTCATGGGAGAGTCTGAGAAACATTTTCTTCATTTCAGATTCCATCATCCCAATTACAAAGCCTTTTAAATTCGCCGTACAATACTTTTTTCCCCTTTTTCTTTAACAATGGGAGTTCTTTTTATGTGGTGTTTGATTTGGTGGCTTTCCATCTCAATCCTATACGTGTAAGCTTGTATTTCAGTTAAACTACAGTTAAAGTCAAAAGTTTACATACATTTATATATCATGTTTTTTAATTATTTAAATTGCTGTTAATGTGTGACTGAATAACTGGAACACAGTGTTTGTCCAAAATGTTTGAGTTTGTCAATGAATTTAAGTTGTTTTATACGTTTATTGTATGTTGGATCAAAATATTTGTAAAACAGAAATATTAATTTGGTGGTTTAGACGGCTTCATAATATCACCAGCCATGATTTACATTCTGTGCCTGTTTGATTGCTAGAATAGTGATCTTCTGCCAAGATTTAGAAGAAATGATAATTATGTAATTGGCCAGAAGGACATTTGTTCATACTGACTACAGATCTGCCATTATTTACAAGCTGCTGGAACATCAGTGAGACTCTCCACAGTCAATCCAGCTTGACATTACTATACGGCTTAATGGCTGCTATGCAAAAAAGACACAGCAAAAAACTTTAAGCCACAAAGTGATGCATTGTATTTACACATTACACATTGATGCACTGCATTTACAGTGATGCACTGCATTTATACATTACACGTTTACAATTTTAATCTGATTAGTCATCATCTTAAAAATGACTGGCAGCATTATCTTTCAGAGCAGAATCCAGCTCAGTTTTACTTAATGTCATTTTTACACACTGTAGAATTTTAAACTTAAAAAAGCAGACTGGATTCAATCTTTTGATATTTATTTGGATGTATTTTACATACATTTTTGGATACAAAATACAAACCTCAATTAAAATCTGAACATTTGGTGCCTGCAACACATGTTTTAGCCTCCCTGCAGTGCAAATCTAAGATGGGAATCATACAGAGACTGTGAACTATTAAGTAAAAGTTGACACAGATTTTTACTTGAAAAACTGCAAATCAATATCCTCAGTTAAAAAGTGTAATTAATAAGAAATGTGGTGTAAAAAAAAGTGACACAGAGTCCATGTAAGGATTGTGGGCACAACATCCTAAAGCAATTATTGCATTAGAGAGAAAATCAGACAGTGAACTAATCAGCACATCCTTGCTCTGCTTTCTCAGCACAGAAAGACGAATGTGTGGTGGAGGACTGGCCTCGATATGACTTCCTCATGCAACTGAGGAAAGTGTCCCAACACTCTCATCCAAAATTCAATGGCTCTGTTCCTTCCTACCACACAGGTAGCATGCAGGATGATGCATCATCTACCCTGTCACCAGGTGCCCGGGAATCACCCGAGAGGAAAGGTATAACATTTTGACCTTTGATCTGTATAAAGCACTAAATTATGTGTTGGTCATTTTTATATAATTATTCTGTTTGGTCATTTCATTTATTTTAAATGATGTTATTTTAAATACAATTTGTATTATTTTATTATTTTATTTTTATTATTTTTATTTAAAAGTTTCTGGTGTTTTTTTGTTTTTTTAATGTTTCAATAAAAAACATTGGTATTCACATTCAGTATCCAACTCTCTTCTTCTGGTTAACAGATGTAGAGCCTGGGAGCCCTGATGCCACACAGAATGCAATGCACATGTGTCCGTTTTGCCAGCAGTCATATCAGCATTCCACCTACCTTAGAGAACACATAAAGGTGTGCCAGGAGAGGGAGGGAGGGCACAGTGTGTGTCCACTCTGTGGTTATAGCACTTCCTACAGGGCACAGATGGAGCGGCACATGGCACTGCACGCCCAGGTGAAGGAGAAGGTAAGAGAGATATTATAAGACATGGCTTTATTATGACCCTGCTGTTTAACATGCAATCTGAGGCTCAGTTTTAACTCATGGCAGGAAAAAGTGCAGCCCACACGTCTATACCACAAGACATATTTCTGTGCTGCAATTCTGATCAAGATTATTCTGACATTTAAATTTAGCTGTGGCAACATCGCAAGTGCTGATAATGTTTAATACATGTTGGGATGAAATGCAGAAAAGGAATGTATTTTAAGCTTTGTGATATAAAACCTAAGTCAATTAACTTTTATTCGTGGTCTACAGCCTTTCTGTAAACACTTTGTTGGCAAATGTGATCTGTTTACTACATCACTCATTTTGTGAAAGCACCTCTGTCTGGTGTGCTCATTTAGTGTTGTGCCAAATACACTATATGGATAAAAGTATTAGGACATTCCCTCTAATAATTAAATTAATGTGTTCTAGCAGCAACAATTGTTAATCGATTATATAAAGGAAATTATATGCTTGCAACTTTACAGCAGCATTTTTAGAGAAGGGGCCTCTATGCACAAAGAAGTTTGGTTTAAAGAAACCATAGAGTCCTGCACAGACACTGACCTCAATTGATATCAATTGAGGCTTTCCTGATCAACATGAGTGCCCAGCCATATAAATGCTCTTTTCTTTCTTTCTTTCTTTCTTTCTTTCTTTCTTTCTTTCTTTCTTTCTTTCTTTCTTTCTTTCTTTCTTTCTTTCTTTCTTTCTTTCTTTCTTTCTTTCTTTCTTTCTTTCTTTCTTTCTTTCTTTCTTTTTTATTTATACAGGAAAATTTAAAGCAACATCAAAATATACCACATTTAAACTGGCCTGGCTCAGTTAAAAACTGGTTTACAGCAGGTTCCGGTTCTGCAGCACACAACAAACATAAACACCAAAGCATACAAAATGACAAAAACATTTAAACATAGAAAAACAGTAAAAACACACTTTTTGACTGAATGGACACACATTCCCACAGACATACTTCAAATTCTTGTAAGAAGCCTTCTCAGAAAAGTGAGTGTTGTTATAGCTGAAAAGATCGCATAGAGATTGCTTTTTTAATACCATTTGTTTTTTAAAATGGCATGTCCAACAAGCTTATTGCCATGTGTCCAAATACATTTGACTATATGGATTACTATATGGATTGTTTAAATTTCAAAACACTAATTAAAAGAACCTGTTACAACAGACAGTAAAACATAACTTGACCTCCTGTTCCTCGTGTTCCAGAATCAAGTGTCTGACCCAAATCTGGAGAACAGGAAGTTTAAATGTGCGCAGTGTGGAAAAGCCTTTAAATACAAGCATCATCTTAAGGAGCATCTGCGTATACACAGTGGTAAGACAAATGTTCTAGTTTATTAAGTCTATGCATAATGGGCCATTTGACATTAAAATCTAGAGCAGTTGTAGCCTAGCGGTTACGGTACTGGCCTAGTAATCGAAAAGTTGCTGGTTCAAGTCCCATCACTGCCAGGTTGCCACTGTTTGGCCTTTGAGCAAGGCCCTTAACCCTCAATTGCTTTGATAATATAGTGTCACAGTACAGAAAGTTGCTTTGGATAGTGTCAGCTAAATGCCGGAAATGTAAATGTAAAACCTACATAATTACCAGGGCTATTAATTTACTTTTACTGCTAGAGTAATTTACTTGGTTATAACCATTTATATATTTGGTATGAAAGCCCCAATACACAGAATGTGAAATTTAACAAATCGCACATAGAATGAAGACTGTTTGGTTTAGACATTTATGCATTATGGTACTGTATGGTACTTATTCATTTAAATAAATAAAAAACCTTAGCACAAATAGGCAGCATCTGCTTTGTTTCTTTTTCCACTTTATAATCTTTTTGGTTGACTTCCTGTGCACTTTACTGTGCTGGTTTAAATCAGTTGCCTTTATAGGTTCCAGTGTGTATTATCTAGTTATGCAACTGCTGCATTTTAACTATATGATTTAACAATTTGCTTGTAAATCCTAACTTTTAACGTAACTTAAACTTTAGTATTAAACCTAACACCGCACATAAAGTAAATCTGTAATAAATAATGCTGTTTTTGTCATTGTAGGTGAAAAGCCTTATGAGTGCTCCAACTGTAAGAAACGTTTCAGCCACTCAGGATCCTACAGCTCACACCTCAGCAGCAAAAAGTGCCTTAGTGGTGGTGGATCAGGGAATGGATCCTACTTTAATGGTCACTCTCAAACTTCTTACCACTTCCCCTCCCCAACGTCACCCCCTGTGGTCGGAAGCAGAAGCATTAGCAAAGGAAAAAGCTCTCCCTTTACCCCACTGAGTTATTGCTCACCAGAGCAGCCAGCCAATCGAAGACAAGAATCTTTTACTTCTGCCCTGTGTGCTTCAGATATAGGGAGAGTATGGGATCCTGCTGCCATCATGAGAATGGGTGTATTTCAAGGGACTTCACTTTTGCCCTTTCTGCAGTCCGGTAGCAAGTTTGAACAACTCCTGCAGGAAATGCTGCAAAAGGACGTAGGGAAAGAGGAGAAGCGAGAAAACGGGACTGAGATGGATGAAAATGATGATACCAAAAGAGAAGTGAAAAGTGATATGTCCGTCGCAGCCGTCTCATGTCAGTGGTGCTTTCAGCTGTTTCCAAATGAAGTGGTTCTAAAGCAGCATGAGAGATACCTGTGCAAGTGCAGAGAGGAACAGGATGTTGCACAGCTGCAGAGCAACAAAGAAGGATCACCACTTAACTTCTCCCAAGTCTCACAGATTCCTCATGATACACAAAAAACACCTACCACACCTAACGGATTGCCCAGAGATCTTTTATCCCCTCAGCAGCCGTCCTGGCATTCAGTCCCACAGCAGCTTCTTGTGCCACTGCAGTCGCCCATGCACCTTCACCATGAATCTTTACATGCCAGCTGGTTAAACAAACAGACAGGCAGTCCTGCAAACTCCAGCCTCATGAGTCCAACCTCACCCCCAATGCAGGAACGCAGACATCCAGGCTTCAGCTCCTCACCCTGCCATGAGCTGTCATTTACATCACCAAGTCAGCTCAGCCAACAAAGACCTTCGGCTAGATTGGAGGGTTCTCAAAGTGAACCCCTGGACCTTTCCATTCCCAAAACACGTTTTGGCTCAGACCTGGCCAAAGAGAACAAAGAACAATCATGTAATGGCAACTTGCCGAGTAGGAATCGCAAAGATGTGGAGCATGTGGACAGAAGATTAACACCACCGTCTCGGCACCAAGTCGGCAGAGCCTATACATCTTTATTTGGAAGTGCTGTTTTTAACAACTACCCTTTTTTCAATCCAATTATTCCAAGTGCTCTTGCTGGGATGGGACATAACGGTCTCACATCACTTCCTTTAACACCCCCGGCACCCAGCCCTGGGTTTCTTTCTCCTATGACATACATGATGGAGGCAGAATCAGAGGCCATGCTGAAAAGACTTCAGGAGAGAACTGTCATGGTAAGGAGACACATTTAATCAGTAACTAAAACATCTAGGCATTATTTGGCTATTCTTGTGTTTCTAACTCTTTTCCATGCCCTAAGTATAAATTTTTCTTCTGTTTTTGCTCACTGACCCTGTAACTATCTTTAGCCATGTCCATTAAATCATAACACCTCATCCACTGTCACATAAGCATCTGTAGGTTGTTTTTGAATCATTTCTTGCTTCCTATTTGTGCTCTCAACAAACACCTTACTCAGAGGGGAATTCCAGCCTCCACACACATAAAGGGCTAAGAGAATGCAGACTTGTAAACATGCATAACTCTACACTCAACTTGGCTCAGATCAAAGCTAAAATATACATATATTCTGCACTACACGACGTTTATAACAATTTGTCAGATCACTCCATATGCACGGCTGGCACAGATCATTTTCATAAAGACTAATCAAAACTTTTTCATAGGGTGATGCAAGAAATCGTAGAAGTCTGGACTGCATCTCTCTAATAGATGAAGGAATAGATGAGGACAACGGCCCGGGGAGAAAAAGACTAAGAAAGACTGAGGAAGGACTGTATGCCTGTGACATCTGCGACAAAAGCTTTCAGAAGAGCAGCTCTCTACTGCGCCACAAATATGAACACACAGGTACACACAACAGAATTAAATCTTAATTTAAGCTCATTTATAAATATAAAATATTTTAATTTAGTAAAATAAGCCAATTTCTAACATTTGTTACATTTTTATATGTCATTATTAGTAAAAGCCTCTACATAGCCAATATTGGAGGGTCTGATATTAGTCAGGATGTTCACAATTTATTAATGCATAACAGCCATCAGGAATAACAGTGTTGCAAAGGTCAATACTATGCTAATAATAAACAAACGATATATTGTGTGGCTTTGAGGTGTACTAGCAGTAAAGTATGCAATCCTACTGCCTCTGAGAGCCATGGATCCAGGGTTTGAATCTCAGCATTGCTACTGACCGGTCCCGGGCCCAGATAAAAATAGGAGGGATGAATCAGGAAGGAATTTGACATAAAAACTGTATACAGACCAGATTCACTGTGGTAACCCCTAAATAGAAAGAAAATAATAAATTAGTAAATATTGTGTGGCTTTAAATACTACATTTCCATGCCATGTTTCCTCTGGCAGACTTAATACATATTTATAGGTGGTATTACAACAATAAAGTCTATTGTAAATAAGCATTAATGAATTTGCTGCCCAGCAAAACCAGTTTTAGTAGACAGTATAATGACTAATAAAGTGAGATTAAAAAGTACTGAAAATGCATGTTTCATTTTGTAATATCAACAACTAAACACTGACAGTTTTCTCTTTCTGTTTTTCCTCAGGAAAGCGGCCTCACGAGTGCCAGATCTGTAAAAAAGCATTTAAACACAAGCACCACCTGATTGAGCACAGCCGCCTCCACTCTGGAGAAAAACCCTATCAGTGCGATAAATGCGGCAAGCGTTTCTCCCACTCGGGCTCTTACTCACAGCACATGAACCATCGCTACGCCTTCTGTGGTCGAGAACACGACCCAGACGGTCCAGGAGAAGAGCATGTCATGGATATGGCTTTCTACACGAGCTCACATAGGGAACTTAATTCTGAATCAGGAGATGCTGCATTTACACTTGAGGAAACAGCCACCTTTCTCAGTGATTCCAGCCAGGATGGGGCTCCAATAGGTTTTAAAGTGGAAGATGAAGAAGAGGAGAGTTCACTGAGTAACCATGCGGAAAGAGGGGAGAAAAGAATGGAAGTAGAGGAGAAGATGTGCGGCCTGAAAAAAACAAGAGAAGAAAAGAGGAAAGAGGAAGCTGAAGGAAATAATTATAAACATGAGATTAAAACAGAGCACAATGGTGAGGAACAGAGAAACAGACTTAACATACAACTTGAGACAGTATAAAATGCTGGACATTAAAATGAACTTTTAAGCTTTAAGTCAAAGATGTGAACACAAATGCAATAAAAGTACTGTACAGTGATGTAAAATTAAATGCCTTGTTTCATAAGTGCTCAGAGTACTGCCTATATATATTACAAAACAGACCACGATGATGCTGTGAACAAAAACAAGCATGCCTGCAATCACAATCAGTAGTCACATACACGCACAAGTGCTAAGTGAACCAAGCCGGACTGTAGATTTGTTGACTGTCCCCGTAGCACTGTCGATCCAAGCCATCAAATAGGTACGGGCCTAAAGGTTATTCTAAATTACAGACCCAGTCTATGACACATTTGATGACATAGAAATCCACATTTTGTTTAAATTAGTAGCAGGTTTTTTTTACATAATCGCAACCACACATCAGAAAACCCAAAGAACTGCTGATACTGAAAACCTTTATTTTTTTTAAATCAGATCTGTGTGTAGATTGTGTATGTATGTGTTAATGCAAAGTCAAACCTTATACCTAGATTAAACTTTATATCTCTTAAATTGTGTGTATATTCTCTCATGGTTTTGACAAATCATACATGGTTGTATGAGAATTACATTTGATGGATGAGAAATACAAGTATAAACATGATAAGGTTGAAGGTGATAATTAAGCCCAAGGCCCAGGAGCAATGTGACACCCAGAAAAAAAACAATATGTAAATATCAGCAAAATTATAAGCAAATGGTTGTCAAAGTAAACTCTATACTTTGCATTGAAACACAATTTACACACAGATTTGTGAACACAAGTGATTTGATATATAAGCACCCAGATTGTAATTTTCTATAAAGTTTAATTTTACAATTATTTTATATAAAACGAGCAAAAAAGATGAATGGATATCTATACAGTATGGCACATTTATTAATTTCAAAGGTAAACTTCATAAAAACATTTAAAACAATAGGTCAAGTATTTGCTATCTAATATTAGATAATGTTTGGTTAAGAGAATGATGCATAGCACACTGTGCAAAACCTTGGTGCTCAACTATGAAAGTGTTCAGTCAATAGCACAGCCAAAATTGTGCTTTCAATCAGGTTTGGTTCCAGTTTTGTCACCTTTTCTAACTGTTTACAGAAAGGCAGTGTTTATTTGTTAATAGGAAAATGTTACTAATTGTATACCACTTAAAGCTATTTAAATATGCTGTCTAATCTGAATAATTGTAGCTTTTTTATACAGAATAATTAAAGTTTTTGTACCATATTATTGGCTTACCCGTTTGTTTGTACTCCTGCTTGTTGTCTAATAAAGTCGTACATATTACATTTCCTGTTTACTCATACATAGAAACAACAGTCAATATAGCGTATCTAGTATTTCTAGCAAGGCCAGTGAGTTTAGTTATGACATTTACTAGCTACAATTTACGGAAATAGCAACAGCGCATCTCTCATCAGCGTCCCCAATGAGTAAAGAGGGTCCCAATTTACATTATGAGTCAACTTCGGGCCGTCCCGAAACTGCCGAGCTACTCAGACTGATAGAGAAGGGGAGGCTGATTCATCCCTGTTGTGGCTGTCCTGGCTTTATTATATGATTATATACCGGGCAAGCATATATAGAAAATGTGGAGTGTCCTGATAAGTAAAATAAATATATACTGTGTATACAGTGGATTCAGAAAGTATTCAGACCCCTTGACTTTCTATGCACATCATTGGCTGTGAATTAAATTTTTAATAGATGCAATTGCTTTTAAATTGAGTAAAAAAAAAAAAAAATACAGTATTTAGCCCTTGGCTGTGGCACTCCAAATTACGCAGCTGTTTTGCTTAAATTATGCTTAAGATGTGTCCAGAACTCCACCTGTAGCAATTTTTAATAGATTAGACAAAGTTTGGAAAGACACTGTCTCATCATTTTAGTGAGTTGCTATGCAACACACGTTTTCTTTCTTTGAATAGAGTATTCTCTTGTCTTTCCCCTGTTGATGATTGACTAAGAGAATTTGACCTCTGTGTCACCTTATATTTGTACCTTAGGTGAAGTTGTAGATTATTGCTTGAAAGTTTCTTGACACTTAACTTAAACTTACTTAAACTTAAACAATTTAAACAGTAATATAAATGGGAAAAAATCTAAAGATTTCTTGGTGTGCCAATAATTAAAGCGTGTGGTTTTGTTTAAAATAATAATAATAATAATAATAATTATTATTATTATTATTATTATAAATTATTGTTCTTGATTAGGATTTTTTTAAATCTTTAAAAAAAAAAAAAAATCTGAATAAATTTACCTTAATTAAAGGTTGGGTTTTCTCATTTTTCAATGTGAGATTAAGTTAGTTTACCAAAAGGTTTATTTTTAATAACTTTTTTACTCATCTGTACCAGGGGTGCCAGTAATTATGGACTGGACCGTATTAATCAAACAAAAGACTTATAAAGAAATACAGAGTAGTTTTCCAATGCATAACTTGTAATTAGCACAAGTAAGGGAATGCACATGCTCTATGCAGTGGGTCAGCATCAGATTCCATGATCAATTTCCACCATAAAATGTATCAGGAATGTTCAGAGCTGCAGTGTGGAACATTTCACTTCAGGATATTATAGGTTGTGTTTATAATTTAAAAATATATGAGGGTTCTTCAAAAAGTTTCCACACTTTTTTTACTCTATTTATTAAAAATTTCAAAAACAAATGACATCACTTTTCTACAGTGATAGCTCAGTGGTTAAGGTACTGGACTAGTAAACAGAAGGTTGCCGGTTCAAGCCCCGCCACCACCAAGTTGCCACTGTTGGGTCCCTGAGCAAGGCCCTTAACCCTCAATTGCTCATTGTGTTCCGCTCACTGTGTAAGTCGCTTTGGATAAAAGCGTCTGCTAAATGCTGAAAATGTAAATGTAAATGTACATAGTCACCTTCTGATGCATTTTTCCCAACTTTGTACCTTTTTAATGTCATCAGCAAAAATTATTTTGGTTGAGCATGTAGCCACTGATACATCGATGCTTTCACATAATCGGCACATCAATATCTTCTTCCCCTTAAAGCTTCTTTGAGCGTCCAAAAAGGTGGAAATCAGATGGCGCTAAATCCAGACTCTCTCTAAGTCTCTCAGACACGACCAATTATTACTCTCGCCGTTTCCAACCAAAATATAAAAGTGCGGAAACCTTTTGAAGATCCCTCGTAATTATTCGCAGAGGCGGTACAATAATTGATCAATTCAACCTCCTCTTGTAAAATTTGAAAGCATGTCACCACAGTGACTGTAAGGAGAAAATATACAGTATATTTTATTACACTCATATTTTGTCTGTTTCTGGATATCTGTCTGTTCTCACAGATTGGCAGATCAGTTTCTCATTAGGACAGCATTCTATGTTTCCTGTGTGGGGCAGTGCACCAGAAAAAAATATACACCGATCAGCCATAACATTAAAACCACCTCCTTGTTTCTACACTCACTGTCCATTTTATTAGCTCCACTTACCATATAGAAGCACTTTGTAGTTCTACAATTACTGACTGTAGTCCATCTGTTTCTCTGCATGCTTTGTTAGCCCCCTTTCATGCTGTTCTTCAATGGTCAGGACTCTCCCAGAACCTACAGAGTAGGTATTATTTGGGTGTTGGATCATTATCAGCACTGCAGTGACACTGACGTGGTGGTGTGTGTTGTGCAGGTATGAGTGGATAGGACACAGCTGTGCTGATGTAGTTTTTAAACACCTCACTGTCACTGCTGGACTGAGAATAGTCCACCAACCAACAACGTCCAGCCAACAGCTCCTTGTGGACAGCGTCTTGTGACCACTGATAAAGGTCTAGAAGATGACCAACTCAAACCGCAGCAATAGATGAGCAATCGTCTCTGACTTTACATCTACAAGGTGAACCAACTAGGTAGGAGTGTCCAATAGTGGACAGTGAGTGGACACGGTATTTAAAAACTCCAGCAGCGCTGCTGTGTCTGATCCACTTATACCAGCACAACACACACTAACACACCACCACCATGTCATTGTCACTGCAGTGCTGAGAATGATCCACCACCTAAATAATACCTGCTCTGTGGTGGTCCTGTGGGGGTCCTGACCAATGAAGAACAGCATGAAACAGGGCTAAAAAAGTATGTAAAGAAACAGATGGACTACAGTCAGTAATTGTAGAACTACAAAGTGCTCCTATGTGGTAAGTGGAGCTGATAACATGAACAGTGAGTTTAGAAAGGAGGCGGTTTTAATGTTATGGCTGATCGGTGTATAACTAACACTACAAAACTGACCGTAAAACCCTAACAACAGCTGGAGAAAATCATGAATGTAGATGCCAGGCTGGGTGATAGCACCACTGAGAATACTTTAAACCTCCAACCCAAAATCTGCTTCCTACCAAAAGCCAGAGAGCCTTGGGCTCTGTTAGAGTAAAGCAATGCTCTGGTTTTCTTCACAATGTGCTATAAACTTTTAAATATCATTCAACCCAGTACTCTCTTTTATAGTAAAAATTACAAGCCACTTTGTCCTGATCAGGGTCACAATACAAGAACAAACCATCAACATTCAATCAATAGCCAGGCAACTAATCCAGCAGTAGGAAAAAGTTGCACTGTAATGGAGTGGTGTCTTCTTTAGAAGGATGTATTTCCGACATCCATTCATTGTTTCCTGCTGGTGCTGGACTTGCAGAGACCTTGATTAAAACCCTCAAGCATGCCGCTCAGGTGGTGCAGTGGTAAAAACACACGCTGTTCACCAGAGCCGAGATCTCGAATACATCGTATCGCTGAGCAGCCACATGAACAACGATTGGCCTGTCATTCAGATAGGGGCGGAATTAAGCCGGATGGGGACTCTCTCTCAGACTAGTGCGATTACGACCTCTGCTGGCTGGTTGGTTGAGCCTGCACGGAGATGGGAAAGGAGTGCGGTAGAGGGTGTGCCTCGCCGTACACAGCGCTGTACTGCACTGCACTCGTCAAGTGTACGTGATAAGATGTTCGATTGCTTTGCACATGTCGGAGGGGGCGTGGAGCAGCCTCGTCCTCCCCAATCAGGAGCAGGGACCAGCATTAGTGAGAGGATGATTGACAGGCACAAACTGGATGTGCTTCAATGGGAGGAAAAAGGGAAATAAAAAAAAAACCCTCAAGCATTAACCCTTGGTTGCTTAGATTATTTTCTTAATTGTAAGTTGCTTTGAATAATAACATTTAAACACCCATAATGTAACTTTCAACACAAGTTACACCTTTTAAATGGCACGTTTTAAAATCGATAAGTTACTGGGCTATAAAAATATAAAAAAATAACACTGACATGAAAGGAAAGTAATTTTAATGAACTAAGAAGTATAAAAATAAGAACCCAAAAAGAAGGAACTGAAACAATTTCACAAATTTTCTGTTATAAAACCACAAATTGGTGCAGCATGTGAATCACAATAAGCTAGAATAGGCATAAACCTGTTTATTGCAGTTCCTCTGAGTCATAAGCAGTGAGTTCTGCCCTGCACAGCTAAAAAAAATCCTGCTTTCTTAAAAAAAACACACCAATAATACAATTGATCAGTTCATTACCAAGCCGTTGATACAAATCAGTAACACCTAGTGTAAAAACTGGTTATGAGGGATTTTTCTTAAATGTTATACTAGGACATAACATTACGACCACCTGCCCAATATTGTGTTGGTCCCCCTTTTGCTGCCAAAACAGCCCTGACCTGTCGAGGCATGGACTCCACTAGACCCCTGAAGGTGTGCTGTGGTATCTGGCACCAGGATGTTATAGCAGCAGATCCTTAAACTCCTGTAAGTTGTGAGGTGGGGCCTCTATGGATCTGACTTGATTGTCCAGCACATCCCACAGACGCTTGATTGGATTGAGATCTGGGGAATTCGGAGGCCAAGTCAACTGCCTCCACCTACTTGCCTTCTTCCCATAGTGCATCCTGGTGCCGTGTGTTCCCCAGGAAAGCGACGCACACGCACCCGGCCATCTACGTGATGTGAAAGGAAACATGATTTATCAGACCAGGCAACTTTCTTCCACTGACATCATCTGTTGGATCGGACCACACGGGCCAGCCTTCGCTCCCCAAGTGCATCAATGAGCCTTGGCCGCCCATGACCCTGTTGCCAGTTTACCACTGTTTCTTCCTTGGACCACTTTTGATAGATACTGACCACTGAAGACTGGGAACACTCCACAAGAGCTGCAGTTTTGGAGATGCTTTGACACAGTCATCTAGCCGTCACAATTTGGCCCTTGTCAAACTCGCTCAAATCCTTACGCTCTCTTATTTTTCCTGCTTCTAACACATCAACTCTGAGAATAAAATGTTCACTTGCTGCATAATATATACCACCCACTAAGAGGTGCCGTGATGAAGAGATAATCAGTGTTATTCACTTCACCTGTCAGTGGTCATAATGTTATGCCTGGTCACTGTACATTACGTATATTACTACAGTATGAAAAGGACACTCATTTCCTACATATATTTCAAACTGACAAAATTAGCATATAGGACATCAATAAGTAAAATCCACATGCTTTGTGTGTTCTTTTTTCACTTCTTGTTCTCATTATAATGGCATTAACCATGGGTAGTGTGACAGGACACAAGGATCAAACCCGGTTCTCCAGGACATGTCTCACTTCCATAAAGATTTAACATTCCCTTGTTGTATCCACCTCTTGAAAACATATGTATATAATCATATAACTATCGTTATTAAATATGTGACAAGGTAAAACAGGTATTGCTGCATTTCGCTTTTGCTTTTTTTAAAAGCAAAGTTAGCACGATCGTATGATTATAAGGATACATGTCTACATCCTTCAACTGAACATCTTCCCTTATTATTATTATTATTATACCTTCCCTGATTATTGAAAACAAAGCTTGCCTTTATTTCAACACTTTAATTTGGTCTTCGCCAGTTGGACAGTAACAGAAAACTCAATATGTATGAGCTAAGTGACCACATGATAAGATAAATAGTTTCATTCTTTTTCTAAAACAATTGTCAGAAAAATATTACAAACTACTATAAAGACTCTGTAACTCTTTGTCAGAGGCTTTTAAAAACATCAATCATTGAAGGACATCAATATACAAAGCTGTCATCCATAGCCAGACTCACAAAATAATCTGTCAACAATTTTTCTGACTGGGTTTTGATTATATATAATGCTATTTCAGCTAGTCAAATCATGATGTAGTTTTTGACACATTTTTGTATTTTTTAGTCAAAGCTATGTTTGATGACAAAAACTAGCCTTTTTATGTTAAAAAATCCCCACTGTAATTAAGATTTCACAGAGAAAACTGTAAGTATAGTGATTAGTTGTGTAATTGGAATGAGACATGATATGAATATTAAGTTTAAAACTTAATAAAATACAATATTAGTTTTATGCAGTATGAACACTTTGCTTTGGTCATTTAAAAAGTTATTCAGGTAGGCGCTCAAGATGGACAATGGACAATTTAGTGTCACCAATTCACCTCACATGTCTTTGGACTGTGGGAGGAAACCGGAGCACCTGGAAGAAACCCACACAGACACAGGGAGAACATGCAAACTCCACACAGAAAGGACCCGGACCTGGGGATCGAACCCAGAACCTTCTTGCTGTAAGGCGACAGTGCTACCCACTTAGCCACCGTGCCGCCCTTTTTGGATTTGATCCAGCCTAAATTGTAAGTTGCTTTGGATCAAAATATCTGCAAATGACTAAAATATAACATTTTTAAAATAAATACTGAAACCTTTTGAAATGCCACATTTTAAAATCAATATGCCATGAGACTATGACAATCATTTTGAGAGAAAGAAAGAAGAACATGAAAGGAGAGTCATTTTTAATGAACTAAGAAGCATACAAAAAAAGAACTCAATGTAAAAGAGTAGGAACTGAAACAATTTCACAAATCTTCTGTATAAAACCACAAACTAGTGCAGTATATGAATCACAATAAGCTATAATAAGCATTAACTTGTGTATTACAGTTCCTCAGAGTCTATAGCGGTAAATTCTGCCCCGTTTTCTTTAGAAAAAAAAAGCATATCATCCAATTGATCAGTTCATTACCAAGCCCTCGATGAGTTGGAATGCCTCGGGTTTGTTTTTTCAGGTTACTAAACAGATTACTAAATTATCAGTGGCACATAAATAAACAGATAAATTACATCAGTATGAACAGAACAACAGCAGTTCCTAACATTTCTATATACTTCAAAAATGTCTGGGACTTCAGCCCTTTCCTTCAGTGCTTCAATGACCTCTTTTAACCCCCATGCCACCTACTGCAATAAAACAAAAACAAATAAATATATAAACTCTGACATTAAAATCCATATGCTTTCTGTGTTCTTTTGCTTCTCTCACTTCTTCTTGTCTCCTGCCAAGCCACAGTCAATATAAAATTACCAAAGCCCTGGTGCTGGGGGGGAAAAACTCCACATTTTTTAAACATAATGCATTTTTAGCTCTTCTTTTGTTCTGTTATTAAAAGCAGAGATTTTGGAGCAATAGTGGCAAAGAGCTCCACGCAATCAACGAGCAAAATACAGAACATACTTCTGCACTTCTATCCGTCACGCAAAACACACACACACACGGTACAGGCACACACATGCACACACCAAAACCATACTGCTGGAACAGTAAAAAAGTGGATTTCACAGCATTTTGGACTGAACCCTTTATATGTCGCTATTAAAAAGTGACTAAATGGCTCAATCTCAGTTGAATAAAGTGTTAGACTTTTGAACTGTGCTCATGTTTAGGCTTATTGGGTGACTTGCTGATTTTCTTTTATAGAATTTAGTTTGGGTTCTGTTGAGAAGCTCTGTGTGGTTTTACCAAATACCCTGAAACCAACACAATGAAAAACACTTGTGAGAAGACATCATCCACCCACCCACCAACAAACACACAGTCATACACACAAACACGCACATGGACATAAAATAAGCATCTTAACACAATTTGAAAAAACACTTCGTGTTTTTTTCTCTTTCTGTCTTTGTACCCGCTAGAGCATGGTTGGCTAATTGTTGTTTAAGCAATTCCATTCAACCATTCATCCATCTCTTATCCATCAAGCAGGATGGATAACATTTTTGGCCTCACTGCAGTTTAATGACCAATTGCATGGATCATATTTAGCTTTCAGATTCCAGATTCACTGGGAGCAGATACCACCGCTGTACTGCTTCCACAGCAATGTCAGAGAAATCCGGGTGGATCGGGTCCAAAGATCTGCTCGTATTCAGTGAGGATGAGTTCGACTGCCTGGTTTTGATAAACCATGTTAATGGCCATGTTTCCGCACTCGCTCTCCGGGCGCATCAGAGTTGGCCCGAAGACGATCCCAATGTTCTGCGTTGTCATACGATTACTATCTGAGTGCTCCATCACCCTGCAAGGAAGAAAAGGAGACACAGTATGAACAGGCATGTGTGGAGAGTTTAGCAAAGGCACAAGGACAAAGCAAGGGTTAAAGACACAGTATGAGGCATTTTCTAAAAATGCCAATCCCACTTAACCGCAGATCCAGCCAGCAATTGCTCAAAACTTCCACATTAAAAAAAGAACAGGGGAAAAGGGGAAGCAAGGGCGGAGAGGTTTCAGATTTGGTGTTCATTTTATCAGATGACCAACAGAGGTCTTACGGGGTGAACGAAGAGGTAATTACAGAAACCTTTACAGAAACCTAACAAGCTAAAGGAAATGAGCAGTATAAGACACAATATACACATTGTATTGCATAATATTACACTGTATATAGTGTTATTTCATTTTAGCAACCAATTTATTTTGGTCAAGGTTGTGGCGGGTCCAGTTCCACAAGGAAACACTGGATGCAAGGCAGAAATACCCTGGACAGGGTGCCAATCCATCGCAGGTCAAACATAGGCAATGAAGTCTGTGTAGACACCCAGCAAACAAATAGCACTGCTAATATTCAATTCTGGACATAGCTTAATACACCACTGCATTGTGAATTACCCCTGAAAAGCAGATGAAGGCACTTTTGATGACCTTTGAGGTTTGGAGGCAAGTTTTTAAAGGTCTGTGTAGTAAAAAAATAAAAATAATGGCTATTCAAGCCCTAACTGAACACTAACCCGGTGCTTAATTTCACCAACTAACGAGACAAGCAGTATTAAGTCTCCGCGATCCCTAACAGTGATTTTACCAGTGTTTTAAATTTCTTTTTTTCTTTTGTTTTATCATAAATACTGTCATAAATTAAATATTTATAAGAACACTCAGGTTGTAAATATTCTTTGTGGTTCATTAGCCTAAGCTCACACCAAAGATTTGAGAGAGCTCTAATCTTTAACTGTAGTAAATGATTCCAAGAGAATAAAATCCTGCGTTAAAAAGAACAATTTTCAACAAAACCACAAACGTCACCCCTGCTTAAGTACTTTCTACAACGCCCCTTATAAAACATAGGAGCTTTACAAGACTCTTCTTCTATAATGCTTAATGAGGCTATAGAACCCAGAGCAAGAAATGGGGACACTTCTTAACACAGATCCTGCTGGTTCCAAAGGTCCTCCTTTAAACTTTTCTCTTCAGCTTAACTATATACAGTTCAGCTCAAAAAGTTCAAGTGACTTTAACAGAAAGTTTTTCCCCAAAAACATGAAACATCACCTCTGAAAAGTAACCCTAATGACTAGGTTCTTTTCTGCAAAGACCCATTAATACCAGAAGACATGAAGGTTGTGACATCTGGTACGAACCAACAGAAGGGCTACTGTGATCAAACCACAGATAATTTTAATGCTGGTGATGAGGTGAATGTGTTTCAACAGACAGTCCATCAAACCCTTCTGTGTATCGGGCTGCATAGTTGCAGGCAAGTAAAGTGCCATGCTTACTCCTGTGTAGCATGAATAGCACCCACAGTGGGCATACACATGGGCATCAGAGCAAACAAAGAAGATTAACTCCTAGGAGGAAGGTCAAATCCTATTTTCTTTTAAATCATGTGGATTGTCTGCAGAAGAGATGGCACCAGAATGCACTGTAGAATGGTCCACCCAACAACATACAGAAGCTGAAGGACCTGCTCGTAATATCTTGGTACCAGATACCACAGGACTCAGATGACTTTTGAAGTTAATGTCTTGATGGGTAAGAGCTTTATTTTGGTTGATGAGATTATAATAATGCATGCATTAAGCTTGCACTCATTTACCTGTGTCTGTACTTTAGTTGTTCCTAAGGCCCAGTGGATGTTCAAATAATTGCTCATAGGTACTGTAGTAGCAGTAAAAGACCTTCATGTGTATCCTGTCATAAGTTTCAGGTGCCTTGGTTGAACATAAAAGTATTTTGATGGCTTTTTGTGACCAATGAGCGTACTACCCCCTCTTGTGGCTGAAAATAATATTACTCTGCTATAAATTTGTAGACCCATACAGGTCAGGAGCCTTGCCTTAAATCATTGTGTGATAATATATATTATATTTTCCTGCATGGGGGCCTGCATGGGTTACCTACAGGGACCTCCACAGGTATTCCTTACAAAACAGGCTGGCGGTTTTAAATTGTGTTTAGGCATGAGTAAATGAGTGTGTGATACCCTGTGATTGACTTGCCTCTTGCCCAGTGTGAATTCCTGCCCTGCGGCCAGAATCTCTGGGTGGCTCTGGACCACCGAATCTCTTATTCTGATCAACCCAAAACTAACAATGAATTAATTTTTCTCACATTTATAGCCTTGGTTTATATGATGGACACACTCTTACCGCTTAAGGTGACGGAACATGTGTCTCATGGTATTGCGGTTTGAGGTTGACATGCTGCTGACAAGCAATTTCATCCGTTCTACCTTTTCTGAGTAGTCAGACATTTCTATGAAACACATTAAACACAGGCATAACATTAGCACAGTGGCAAAACTATTGCATGTAATTTATTATTCATACATCATACTGATACAGTGCTTTTCATGATATTTTATTATCAAATAAAAATGACTTAAGCCTTTAAACAGTTCACTAAAATGAAACTGAAATTAGTAAGATTCAAAAAGTATTTTTTCCCCTTTTAATTACAAGACTAGCTTTGATCGAGGGCAACACATTACCCTGGAACTCACTCATTTTATTAGTCAACCACATGTAAGACATTTGTGCATCAGCTGTTTTCTATTACTTTCCCAGGATAAATAAGGTCTCTTTGTAAGGTCTCTCTGTATGGTAAACATTTCAGAATGACTGGTTTAAAAATGTAAATTTGCAGTCAAAATGAATACAAAACCCACGTTGATATAATTATTTATGTAACAGTTCTAGGAACCAAACACTTTTAAGGGAACTGATGTACTACTTATTGGTACACTTTTACACTATGTTAACTCTTTGGATCCTTTTTTTTTTACACTGAACCTGATAACACCTTTTATTACACTCGTTAAACTAGCAAAAAAAAAAAGTAATTTTACTTGAATAAAGTGTTGTCCTGTCAGAGCCAGTAAGCAGAGTGAATGACACTGATCTGGCTAATAAATTAGGATTCGAAATGTAACTTTATGTTTCATTTTTGCTCGTCTCACTTGATCACATATTGAAAGGCAGTATATCCAGGCATATTCATAAGATTTAGCCCAATGGACACGCAAATGTAAAAACATTTTGTGAAACAGTTCTACAGTATGTTCTCATATTATTGCATATCGTCAGACCCAGCTAACAGGGAACGTTCCCACAACTTTCATTAACATTATGTAAAAGTTCTCCTAATGTTATGAGCAAACATTCTCACAATAAAGCCAGTAGAACGTTCTATAAACGTTTTCATAACTTAAAAAAAACGTTCTGAGAACATTAAGAAAACTGGACAAAATACGTTGAGGGAACAGTCCAATGCAACGTTCCCACAACAAAAACGTTCCAGAACGTAACGTTTAATGGGATAAATTGGAAATAAAAAAGACATTGCTGCTTCGATGTAATAAGCAACCATTATTATTAATTATAAAACGGATAGTTCCGGTCCTAAAATCTGATTGGCTGAGCCGCGTTCGAAGCGTTGTAAAATAAAGCATTAAGCCACGAGAGGCCGTGCATTACTGTGATTTTAGCACGGGGATGACGTTTTTGGCACGACGCGAAGCGGAGTGCCTAAAACTTCTTTCCCCGTGCTAAAATCATAACAGTAATGCACGGTCTCGAGTGGCTTATTGCTTTTATAAAACGGCGGTCAACATAAAATATAATAAATACAACAATGTTTAATTCATAAATGTATTTATTGTGTATAAACTTACAATAAAGCATTCTTCCGTGACGCAAAATAGTTCGATTAACAGTGTTGCTAGGCAACATGAGGGCGAAAATAACATTAACTTTTTCTATTCAGTGGCGTATTAATATGGAATGATGTGAGGTGGTCCTGGGTGTGCGTTTATCGGGTTTTTTTTTTACAACGGCTTCGAATGCGGCTCAGCCAATCAGATTTTAGGACCGGAACTATCCGTTTTATAATCCCCGATATACGCACACCTATGCAGTGTTGCCAATTTAGCGACTTTGTCGCTATATTTAGCGACTTTTCAGACCCCTCTAGCGACTTTTTTTCAAAAAAGCGACTAGCGACAAATCTAGCGACTTTTTCTGGTGTTATTGGAGACTTTTGGAGACTCGAACGTGAAAACACATTGTTCTGCAGTTACTGTCCTCAAGCACGGGCGGTCAGTATCACAGTCAGTGTTGCCAGATTGGGCGGGTTTCCACCAAAATGAGCGGATTTTGTTGGAAATTGGCAGGGAAAAACACACTTTGGCAGGTGGACAAAATTTGGGCTGGTTTGTAATTATTTTGGCAGCTTAAAATATAAATAAAAAAAGCTATTGCTAAAGCAGGTGGAATATAAATAGGTCTCCCTTCTCCCTACCTTCTCCCACCACATCCAACCCGTTGTCAAAAGTTTGATTGACAGGTTATTCTTTCCAGTCCAAGACACTGTTGCCACGCCCATCAATACAGTGATTCATATGTTAGACAAGTGATTTGAGTTGAATATGAAGGTAAGCAAGTCTCATATGTACGAGAGGTTGAACTTTCATTGCTTGCAAGTTTATTTTTATTTACATGCAAAGGGTTGTGTCCTAACAAATAATGCATTTTACAAACTTGGCAGGCTACTTTAAAGACATGCAAGCAAAAAAAAAATGTGTCCTTTATAATGTATAATTACTGATCTGTACATTTTAAGATATTAATTTGTAGGTCATGATGGTTTAACTGGTTTATTATTTGTGAAATGCTAAACACCATCTGCTTATCCTGTGTTTTGGGCGTTTTTTCATGCATTTTGGCTGAAAATTACTGTCGCAATCTGGCAACCCTGCCCAGAGTAGCTCAGTATTTTCTTAAAAAACAAAAACAAACCACGAATTAACAGAAGAATGTTCATTTGTAGTTCTAAACATATTTAGGGTGTTTTTTTACCCACTTTTTGTCTTTCCCACGATGTTATTCCTCTTCTACAGCGTCAACTACATGCAAATGGATCATATGCAAATTAGGCAATGACGTCATTTAGCGACTTCTAGCGACTTTTAGGACAGCCAATAGCTACTTTCCTTACTGAGGAGTTGGCAACACTGCACCTATGACCACCTCACATCATTCCATATTAATACGCCATTGAAAAGAAAAAGTACAAACTTGGTTGAACACTATTTGAAGTCATGTACTATACATGGAAATGTCCAGATTAATATAAACAGTAATCCTAATCATTAAGCGGGTGTTTCATCCAAGAAATAGTGTAATAGTGTTTGTGGAGGAATGTTTATTGCGAATGTTATGTTCGCCCTCATGTTGCCTAGCAACACTGTTACGGACTACCTGATTTCGCGGAAAAATGCTTTTTGTAAGTGTTTTTGTAAATAAAAACATTTATAAATTGAACACTGTTGTATTTTATTATATTTTATGTTGACCGCCATTTTATAAAAGCAATAAGCCACTCGAGACCGTGCGTTACTGCTATGATTTTATCACGGGGAAGGCGGCTAAGTGGGTAGCACTGTCGCCTCACAGCAAGAAGATCCTGGGTTCGATCCCCAGGTGGGGTCTGGGTCCTTTCTGCGTGGAGTTTGCATGTTCTCCCCATGTCTGCGTGGGTTTACTCCAGGAGCTCCGGTTTCCTCCCACAGTCCAAAGACATGCAAGTGAGGTGAATTGGAGACACTAAAATTGTCCATGACTGTGTTCAATACATGACGTTAAAATCCTAATAAACAAACATATCACGGGGAAAGACGTTTTAGGCATCCTTCCCCGTGATAAAATCGCAGTAACGCACGGTCTCGAGTGGCTCTTATTGCTTTAATAATCCCTTGGTAAAGAACTAAGTCATTTAACAAGCCACCAATCTTTATTTTCCCTAAGGATGTGCGAGTGCTAAATAATTAGAATAATATCAGTTGTAATATAATACTACTACGAGTTAATAATAACAATACGAGATTTGGACCAAAACTGCAGACAAAATTCAAACTCGATGTGTGAATGTTTGTGTTACTTTTTAATCGGTGAGCTTTAGCTGTACTGGTGTAGTAAACAGATTCTCCTGCCTACGTTTCTGCACTCGAGGACCAAATACTAAAATACAGAGTACCTACATTTACCTAAATGAGTTTTACTTAATCTAATACTACATTAGCGATCAGTTTCCCTCAGCAACACCGCTCACGTTACAAACTAACTTCATGATTCTTTTAAGTTTTGTGCAGAAAGTAATCATTCATATTTTTGTCTTTGCTTTTTAAATAGCAATTAGCGTACCACACAGCATACCGGCTCAGTCAATAAGTAACAGACTCAGCACTGCAGATTTATGAACGCGCACTAATATAGAGCTGGGACCAGGTGTTGCCAATTCTCATTGAGAGCGCAGTGGTTTATTGGAAAATTTAGCTATTTTGAACTACGACACGCCTTGGTACTTTGTATTTCCTACAAAAGCGCCATCGTCCTGTTACACCTTTCTCTCATTCTCTCACTTACTGACAGTCTCGACGATGTCCTGAAAGAGTCTGTAAGGTACAAGTGGTTCAGGCAGCTCTCTAAAGAAGAGTTTCAGGGCCCCTGTTATTACATGAATATCCTCCCACTGCGGGTCCTCCAGGTCCACATGGTCCACTGAGTCACACAGCCAAAAGAGGAGAGAGTTTGGGAACAATGTACAAGACAGGGGGGAAAGCAAAAAGATGTTGTGTTGTTTAGAATCACAAAAAAGACAAATCATTATCCAAAATTATTGGCACCCTTGGTAAGTGTTGGTAAAAATAATCATTATATATATATATATATATATATATACAGTATATATATATATATATATATATATATATATATATATATATATATATATATATATATACTGCCTGGCCAAAAAAAAGGTCACACACTCTAATATTTCGTTGGACCATGCTCATGCTCCCTGAACCACTCTTTCACAATTTGAGCCCGATGATTCCTGGCATTGTCATCTTGGAATATGCCTGTGCCATCAGGGAAGAAAAAATCCATTGATGGAATAACCTGGTCGTTCAGTATATTCAGGTAGTCAGCTGACCTCATTCTTTGGGCACATAACGTTGCTGAACCTAGACCTGACCAGCAACCCTAGATCATAGCACTGCCCCCACAGGCTTGTACGGTAGGCACTAGGCATGATGGGTGCATCACTTCAGCCGCCTCTCTTCTTACCATGATGTGCCCATCATTCTGGAACAGGGTAAATCTGGACTCATCAGAACACATGAGCTTCTTCCATTGCTCCAGAATCCAATCTTTATGCTCCCTAGCAAATTGAAGCCGTTTTTGCCGGTTAGCCTCACTGACAAGTGGTTGTCTTAAGGCTACACAGCTGTTTAGTCCCAATCCCTTGAGTTCTTTTCGCATTGTGCATGTGGAAATGCTCTTACTGTCACTATTAAACATCTCCCTGAGTTCTACTGGAGTTTTTCTACCATTTGATTACACCAAACGTTTAAGTGATCGCCGATCACGATCATTCAAGATTGTTTTCCGACCACATTCCTTCCTCGAAGATGATGTTTCCCCACTGTCCTTCCACTTTTAATAATGCGTTGGACAGTTCTTAAGCCAATTTTAGGTGTTTCAGCAATCTCCTTAGATGTTTTCTCTGCTTGATGCATGTTAATAATTTGACCCTTCTGAAACAGATTAACATCTTTTCCATGACCACAGGATGTGTCTTTCGACGTGGTTGTTTAACAAATGAGAAGCTACTCACTGCATCAGTTAGGGTTAAATAACTTGTTGCCAGCTGAAACATAATCACCCATGCAGTAATTATCCAATGGAAGCTCTTACCTATTTGCTTAGTTAAATCCAGGTGGTGACCTTTTTTTTGGCCAGGCAGTGTACATACAGTAGATTGTACAACCTGTAATTTTACTTTTACTTAAGTATGTTTTGTATTAAGAATTGTAATTTGCTACATTTTAAATAACATCCGTTACTGAGTAAAAAAAGATAATTGCGTCTAGTGAAAAGTCGCATTTAGTGAAAGCCACAACACTTATAACCTTGACTTGTTTTGAGTTATGAGATTTGGTATTTGTTGGTGATGAAAAAAAGGCTGGTCTATAGAATCCACAATTAATGCCAACTTGGTTATACAGTTTGAAAAGGTTTTATGGGATGGTCTGTACTAAAATGACACATTACACATCCCTAAATGTTTTAAATGTTGTATCAACATATTAGATTTTAATTAAAAACAACTATTGTGTGTCCACTTGTCTTGTGTGCATTACACAGGAGAGACACACCCTCCTTCTGTTAAAAAAGTAACTAAGTAATGTTTAATTTGAGTACATTTTAAATGAGTTACTTTTTACTTTTTACTTGAGTAGATTTTTAGATAAGTAGTTTTACTTAAGTAGTACTTTCGAACTTAAGTAAAAATTCATCAAAGTAATAGTACTTTTACTTTTACTTGTTTGAGTATGTAAATGAACCTTAAATTTAAGGAAAAGCGTTATATGAATAAAGTGTATTATTATTATATTGCTAAGAATGAGGAAAATCTAAGCTTGTTAGATGTGATTCTGTTTCTACTATCAATTGATTCTGGAACAATAACCTTACTGAGTGAACTATTCATTGAACCCTTTGGCTTGAGTAGAAGCAGCGAGTGGTAGCAGCATAAAGAGAAAGCACCCTATTAGACAAGCGGGTGAAAGCAAGGTAGCTTTCGAATAAGAAAGAGCAAGGATTTTGCAATTGCTGATTGGACAGACTACCTGGAACTAATTCCTCTGGGAAGAGAAAACGTCCATCTGTAGAAACTGCTCGCTCTGAAACAACGAACAGGAGTTACAACTCACCCACCACTACCTGATCACATACACCATACATCCACAACCCATTATTTCATCCAATATCAGTTTTGTTACCCAAGCATTGTACATGACAGAAAGTCTGATTAGATGAACTACTGTAACCTTTTTTTTTCTTAATGTGTCATTTTAGGCTCGTGTGAAAATAATTTTCTTCTCTGGAAAGAATGCAATTATCTCTTTATTTATTAAGGGGTTTGTAAATGGAAGTGGATGAATTATACATATTTAAAGCATGATGTAGTCGTTATTTAAAAAAAAAAAAAACTCAGTATTTTAAAATACCCCCATAATTAAAAAAGACTAAAGATATAAACAGGTTGTTATTTAAGTTTTATATACACCGATCAGCCATAACATTAAAACCACCTCCTTGTTTCTACACTCACTGTCCATTTTATCAGCTCCACTTACCATATAGAAGCACTTTGTAGTTCTACAATTACTGACTGTAGTCCATCTGTTTCTCTGGATGCTTTGTTAGCCCCCTTTTATGCTGTTCTTAAGTGGTTAGGACTCTACCAGGTCCTCTACAGAGTAGGTATTATTTGGGTGGTGGATCATTCTCAGCACTGCAGTGACAATGACATGGTGGTGGTGTGTTAGTGTGTGTTGTGCTGGTATGAGTGGATCAGACACAGCAGCACTGATGGAGTTTTTAAACACCTCACTGTCACTGCTGAACTGAGAATAGTCCACCAACCAAAAATATATCCAGCCAACAGTGCCCCGTGAGCAGCGTCCTTGGTCTTGTGGGGGTCCTGACCATTGAAGAACAAAGTGCTTCTATAAATGGACAGTGAGTGTAGAAACAAATAACACACCCCCACCCCCCAATCCTATGATAGCCAATCATGTCTGTGCATTTCAAACGATTGATTCCCGAAGTAGCGGGCTACCATAATTTACTACTGTGCCACCCGAGTGTTACCGCATATTATTTTAAAGGATTTATTGTTTTTCGTAATAAAGGGCTACAGTAAAAAAAATAGGTACAGCAATATGTAAACACATTAAACAAAAACAGCAACACTTTAGAGAAAAGAATATTGCAAATATAAATATAATATATATATATGATCTCGATAAACTATTTCACTCATCTTTGTTATCATATCCTCCAAAATAAAAGAGAAAAAGTAAAACAAAAAGTAATGTGACACATACGTCTAGCGCACCAGAGCTGGGATTTTGAATACATCGTATCGAATCTCAGCTCTGGGATGGGCGGCCACATGAACAACGATTGGCTGTTTTTCACAGGGTGGGATTAGCTGGACCAGGGTTCCTCATAACTGGTGCAATTACGACCTCTGCTGGCTGATTGATGGCGCCTGCGCAGAGTTGGGGAATAATGCTGATCAGGGTGTGGCTCTCCGTGAACAAGGCTGATCCACATATGAACTCGCCTCGTGCAGGAGAAAAAAGGCAGTCGGTATTGAGCATGTGTCGTAGGGGACGTGCGTGTGTCAGTTGCAAAGCTCCTCAGTCAGCAGGGGAAGGTTGTATCAGTAGAAGTGAAGTGTAACACAATCAGGGTAATTGGATACAGCTAGATTATGAAGACAATTGGGGGGGGAATTCGGAGAAAAAGAGGAAAAAAGTGGACAATTTGCATATTTAGACCATATAGTCAAAGTCACTGGACATCGCTTAAGGACGATTAAATCGTTATATCACACAAGCTTATTTTCTGTTCTCCTGTTTGCACAGGCACTTTTCTTACCATGATTGACAGCAAAACGTAGTTTTTGAATTATTGCCAGATTTCCACTGACTCTGTAGATGCCATCTGTCTCCAAACCTAAAAACACAGACAAGATAATTACCCACTGGACAGAGTCTGAGGTCATATAAAGAAGACACAGGGCATTTGAACACCATATTCTTCTTTTCCAGTTATTTCCAGATAAGAACGAGCTCCTATTTATTTGAATGAGGAAAATCCTACAACACCAAAACTAAGCTAAACAATCACTTAAATAACATGTATACTTTGATGCATATAGCAAACCTATGGGCGGGCACTCCCACAGCGGTGAAAGTAAAAAAAAAAAAAAGAATTGCAACAGAAATGGAAATTGGTGGCACATTAAAGCAAGCTGCTCAGAGCACCTGTAACAACCAAACTCTAAATAAAGATAAAGAAAGACAACCCAGAGAAAGCCTAAAACAACAATGCTAGCATCCCATCCCAACTGGCACAGCCCGCACCAAGTGTGGAACAAAAAGTGGGGCATGCTCTGGAAAATAGCCGCCACACCACCTATGACAGTTCGCTAGTTCAGGGGGGTTCCCTTGTGACATCTGAAAAGGGCCTCGACAGTGTATGTAGGCATCATACGCCAGCAGGAACCCACACTGGAAAGGCCTGGCATACAGTTTCAAGAAAAAAAGCAGGCTTCCCAACACAGTACCTGGCAAATCTTTGAGGAGGAAACCATGATAAATAGAAACACTTCCACCTGGAGCAAAATAATGCTTCAAAAGTAAGAAAAAACTGACAGGTCAATCACCTGCACCTTCTTGTCCCCTCTTTTTTTTTTTTTTTTTTTTTTTAATTTTGACCCCTTTTTCTCCCCTTTTAGCGCATCCAATTGTTCAATTAGCATCATGCTTCCTCTCTGTCTATGCCGAACCCTGCCCTGACGGAGGTGATTGAAGCTAACCCGTATCCCCTCCGAAACACGAGCAGCAGCCAGATGCATCTTTGCCACCCACACATTGACGAGTTTGGCGCCACCTAGCGTTGCATGCGGAGAGACACACCCTAAGGGCACCCTCTCCCATCTCTGTGTAAGCGCCTCCAATCAGCCGGCAGAGAACGCAATCGAATTCTGACAGAGAGAGACCCACATCCGGTTCTTTGTCCCACCCCCCACATGAGCAACCGGCCAATCGTTGCTCATATAGCCACTCAGCTTCGAACCGGTAAAGCAAGGCTGGATTCGATACCACGCTCTCAGAATCCAGCCCTGGTTGCAGCGCGTTTCTTTTTACCGCTGCGCCACCTGAGCGGCTTTGTCCCCTCTTTTGGCCACATTTGGCAAGGCAGAAGGACATGATTCTGTAACCAAGCTACGTCACAAATCTCCATGGGAGGTGGGCTTATTACTGATGGTAGTGAACATTTCCATTTGGACATTGCATTTTTGATTATTTATCATTGATCTATAAACAGAAATATAAATGTTTACAAGCTTCCTCTGAGTATTTGTCATACAAAACCACAGTTAAAAAATAGAACTACTCTCACTAGGTTGTAGAGATGACCACAGCAGCAGACGGTTTTGCATTAATCACATTACGTCAGGGACAAGGGTTTTTACACTGCAAGTATTTAGGGAGTACTTAGCTTATATATGGATTAGCGCTGGTGGAGTACACTTACAGACTGCACAGATTAGTTAGTTTGCAGACATTTGCATCATATCTAGTATCAGTGTTGGAAACTCTAAACTTTTAGGCTCTCTCACACAATCATGCAAGCATTACAACTCTTACACCAAGTAACAACTACAACGAAGCCACTGTCTGATGAAACAGAAATCAGCTGACTGTACAGTGGAGTTTACTACTTTTAGCATAACCTAGCAAGAGAATGCCTACCTGTCTATGGTTCAAAATAGACAATAGGAAGTCACTTTTCATCAGTTAGCAACTGAGAACACACATTTTATTTTCATTATTATGCTCAAAATACAGAATACCTATTACTTATACCAGTAAATTTCCCCTTTTTTATTTACACTTGCATCCTTTAAATAGATATATACATATACATACATATATATGAACTTTTTACTTGACCGAAATGTAGGCATTAATAAGAATACACAAAAAACACAAAAAAGACACCACAAATGATTAACATCTGTAGCTCGTTGCAACCAGTGTTATGATTTACTGGTTTGACACATCTGTGAAAAGAGATAATTAGCAGTTGTAGTATTGTGGTTTTAATCTGATTTAATTCAGGTTATTGGCTAGGCCATGCAAGCACCTTCTTTAATGGTAACTTATCTTCATTTTGTCATAATGTTTAGAGTTGTTGTCTTGATAAAACATCTAGATTATGTTTCTTGGTAAATGAGGTAAAATTCTCCTCTAATGTCCCAGTGCATTGTGTCATTTATGATCATTTGATGGTGTGTAACGTCACAGTACAGTTGACATAAAAATAAGTGCATATGAGGCTTCACTTCAATATTTCATCATGGGTATTATGTTTATATGCAAGATGACAAGCAAAATTCATATTTGCCTATGTAATAAGTATTTATGTTAATACATAAAATCTAATCAATCAAATCACGTCAGTAATACATATAATGTATTGTATTATAAAAAAATTGTGAAATTTATATTTTTTACATGGTTCCTTAATCAAACCTGCATATACTGTGCGATAATTACACTGTAGCGGATAACAAGGTTAAAAAGAATGTATGGATTTCTTGTTATTTAAATATCATACAGAAAACAAACTTACAGGAAGCAAACCACCAGCACTATTTATAGCACCACAAATGGCAGATAACACTTTTATTTTCAAATTCCTCATTGAGCTTTCTATCTGCTGTTGCTTTTTACTCAAGCGTCTCAATCAGTGTCAGCATGTCTTGTTTATACATGAGCCCTCCGGAAAGGTTTAACTGACATGATAAATTGCTGTGTGAATCAACCCAGCATGTTAACTTTGTTATGTGTTCACACTGGTAAATTCCTAATACAAGTGGATTCGTGAAAGTGTTTTTACTGTCAAGCGGGATATTGTATCATTATTAGTTTAGCTTTTATAATGTTTGGTACCTTATTGTTCACCACAGTCTGTAAAGTAATCATAGCTGTATAGCTGTAAAATATGATCTGTTTCATACTCACTAGTTACCTTTAGGAGATAAAATGAGGGAGGGGCTGTAATATCTTCTATAAATGTAACATAGGCTTACCTTTCTTTTCAACTGTTTCTGTACAGTTTTTAACAAAGCGTGGCACTGTAGTCCGCTCTCTTTCGCACAGCAACTCCAAACTACAGCCAAACACCTGATCTGAAAACATCAACCACACACACTGTTACCCATCATGCCCTGCTCTGTAGAACACAATACTTAAACATAGTATGTTAACTGCTGTAAAAGAATAAGGTAAATCTGTGTACCAGTGTTATTATAATGAAATACAAGTACAATATCTGTTGCTGTAATCAAAAAGTATTTTGGCTGATAAAAATAAAAAAGTTAATGAAATACTTAAAGCAGAATCAATTCTTACGCATGAAATATAACCCACCTTTGATTAGGCCTTTCTCCTGTAGTGCCTGCAGTGGAGGTCTCCTCAAAATAAGCTTTTTTAAACGACTCTTTACTCGTTTTCGCTCTGAAGTCTCCAGATTAGAGATAGATCGAGGAACTGGGCAAAAAGAACGGCAGAGAAAGATAAGTATAAAAGTAAATGTCCATTAACCTTTATCCCCATATAAAACAAATCCTGTCCAAAAACCTAATAAGTGCTTTATTTACTTAAATAGTAGTTCTCTAAAACCACAGGTTTCACTTATTAGGAAGGAAACAAACTCAAATGGCTCATAAATGCAGAGGTTATTATACTAACAACAATCAAACATGATAATAAGGATCTAGGGTAGATGGAATGCCTTTATTTGTCATATATACATATACACATGTACAGTAAAATGAAATTCTTTATTTGCGTATCCTAGCTTTTTTAAAAGCTAAAGTCAGAGTGCAGGGTCAGCTATTGTACGTCACCCATGAAGCCATAAGTGTTAAGTGCCTTGCTGAAGGGCCCAACAGTGGCTGCATGGCAAAGCCCAGAATTCATACCCACAGTATTCCAGTTGGTAACCCACAGATCTACCCACTAGGCTACCACTGTTTAACATTATGTCAAATTATTGCAACACTAATAGTATCTTTCATATTGTTTAGTACATAGGATGCAATTTGGAATCGAGAATCCATAATGTTTTAAAACGGACTGTTTTTTTATTCCACTTTGCCTCTATAATTTGGTGTACACACTTCAGCAAAGTTTATGATTGTGGATAGGGCCTGTTTTTATAATTGAAAGTATAAAATAACTTCATAAACTTTACAGAAGTGTGTGTGTGTATGTGTTTACAACTAACGTATGGATTTGTGTCCTGTACGATTCTCATCCTCATCTCCACTCTGATCCAGCATATCCAGGGAACCGGCTCTCCTTAATGAATACATCAACACATTATCCAGAGGATTCTCTTTATCCTACAACAAACACATCATAGATATTATGTTATTACAGTAACCACAAATATAATGTTTATCAATTTTAAAATTCTTTCACAACCAGTGGTGTTCATATGACTTTGTACCTGTGTCTATGAAAAGGGGGACATTTTAAACATTGTCTGTAACTTGCACTTGTAAAAATACATACAAGTACATTTTATTGTTCACAGTTGTCATGTATCATTAATATATTAAAAGTATTATTTCACATTTCATTCAAGGTATTGGAGATACACAGTTAAGGTGTGGTGAACAATATAATAATTATACAAATGTGATTTTGAATGCAACAGTGAAATAATTTTGAAAATTATAGGCAAAGGTACAGAGGTCTCTTTTGACTCAGTGTACAATATTAAACATGTCATTAATAAATATGAACTTACAAGTCTGTCAATGACTTTCTGTATGGTGATGTACCACTCTCTGATCAGACCATCAGTGTCTGATTGGAGTAGAAACTCGTTCCCAGTAACCGTCCTCAACTAAACACAGAAAGACACACATTACATGTACTGCTTTATTCGAAACCTTTTGTATGGAAGTAGGAAGTTAAAAGGGAACTAGCAGTAACAATACCAAGAACACTGAACATTTTCAGCCCAATGCTATAATGCAAATACAGACATTTTAAAAGCATTTAAGATTTTTATCTGCTAATAAACACATGTAGTGAAGTAAAAATCATATGTATAGACAGGGCTGAGCAGTAATTGTATACACTGGATTCATATTTGTAATATGAAAATGAAGTATTTGTGTTTGAGACACATTTTAAACAGATACATAATACAGTTACTGTATCATAAAGGCTTTTCACAAGATCTTAAAAATAGTAGAAATGATTGCCTATTTAATTGAAACAGTGGTTAGATAAAACGCCTTGGCTCAGAATCAGAGTTTCAAATCAACCGAAAAATATAATCTTGGTGAAAACTCTATTTATTATCTTATGATTAATAATATAATAATTCATTTACGGTTTTAACCTCTTTAAACCTACAAAACTAATGCATCATGAGCGCTCTACTCTATGCTCCAGGTAAGTGCAAAGTGTGTCACACATTATTTTACATAATATATTCTTAATAATGAACAATTATTGTTGCCCCCCCCCTTCCAAGCCCCAGAACCACCCCTCTTTGTAGCCTATATGGAAATACATTATTGAATACACTTAGAACAGAGTATTCAGAATTCAACAGTATATACTCTTACCTTAAAGACATTCTTCTTGCTGGACAGTTCATTGGCCCATTGCAGCTGAGCTCCTCTTAGATCTACACTACTCTCTGGGCAACTGTTACCCGGTTTCTGCACACAGATATAAACACAAACCAATACACAGATGAGATAAATTTGCTATAAATAAAATGAATGAGACCTTAAGCTGACAATTTTCTTACCCAGCTGTCAGAATTTTGAGTTTTAGGATCTTTGAAGAACATAAGACTGTTCCCCACCAACACCACCCAGGACAGGTTCCAGTTTTTCCTGCAGATCATAGTCACAGTTAGTGATTTATTAAATTCGGAAACACTTTTTTACATCAATGTTAGGTTATTGGTATGCAACTGGCAAAAATCCAGTGGGAATAGACAATTAATCCTCATCCAAAATTCTATAGTTGTGACAGATCTCAACATCACACAATGTTAAGGATTATATGATATACCAAATGACAATAGTTGTGGATCTTTATAACTTTATAAAATTTTTTAATGGTACTGTCCAGTTTTAACTTGTATTATGAAATATACAGTATAATTGTAGACATATTTTTTTATCTCTGCAAGTTCAAATGTGTTTTGGTACCAACTATAGCAGGGTCAGTGAATTGCCCCCTTTACATGAGTACGTTTTCCTAAGTATTAAACAGCATTTGACAGGATGAAAACTTTGTGTGAAGGACCCCTGAAGTTAAATAGCTGAGTAAACCAACACAGATATTTATCATCCTAGTACAATTGCTGGGTAAATACCAGACCAATATATATCTGATTTAGAAAAATAGGGTAACTGATTTAAAACATTACCACAGTTAAAAGTCAGCAAAAGTAAGCTTTAATATTGTTTGGATGTGTATATTTTTTCTAACATGTATATGGAAGAGGTCGGCAATGATTATAACACTGACAGGTAAAGCTTAATAGTACATGGACGTCATTTATTTGCAAGCACGTACCTATATAAAACACAATATCTGTTTCTCTAGTCACAGTTTTAGAGTGTATTAAAATTTAAAAAACCACTAAACTCTTATTCCATATGACATAGGGAATCTATAAATGCTACTTCATATAGGTTGTATATTACCTTAGATTGTTTGTACAGACCCTTTAAAAAGGATGAACACTTTATAATGACAATCTCTGCTGACATGGAGTTATTTCATTTGCCTTTTGTGTATATAATGATATTTACACTGGTAATAATAAGTAACCCACCTCATCATGTAAGACTAATACAGATAAAGACAAATATTAGCAAATGTTAATGATGAAATAAAAAATTGCTGTTTAAGACCCAGTAATGAATCAGTAAATAGCAGTCAAATGGGACTGAATGAACAGTAACTGACTTTAATACTATGTAGAATGATATGCATATAGCTAACACTGTATTTACTGTGTTGTTAATGTGTGAAAGGGCTGGTTAGTTAACCATACCATGTAAATTCTGCATGTGTGAAAAACACAAAACCGTGTCATTAACAGTAAAAAAAATCGTATTTACATGACTTCTGCCATTTTGTGAGTCAAAACATGGACTCAGGCTATGAATATTTGTCCTTCAACATAAACTCACCGTAGCTTTCTGCCTCCCTCGGCTATCTTGGTTTTATTAAGCAGACCTGCTTTTTCAAGCTCCTATATTGAAAGATAAATAACAGCATAAGTTTAGCAATCTGATGCAGCATGTATGAGGAAAGCTAAGGATAGAAAAGTCCCCTGCTTTCCTCAAATACAGAACAATGACCAAACTTCTCTATAAGCACTTAAATTATTAATAACTAATAGTTCACTTCACTGAAAAGACACTTACAGTGCTGTGAATTTTAGGTTTTATTGGGGGTTTATTCCACCCTATCACCCTGTATTACTAAGTTTGTAGTACACAGTGTAGCACATACAGTATTTAGCTGTAAACAGATAAAGAGTATTTACTCAGCTTGCAGATATATGGGGGTGTGCTAATGTGTAAGAGTTTGAACGTAAGTACAAATGTGTGCAGGTCTTACCGGGGTCACTCCATCACTATCCGGAGAGCTTTCAGACAAAGGTGACTCAACAACCACTTGGTACTCTGACTTTAAAAGAAGATAAACATTGCTATGTGCTATTAACAAGGCATGTTATGGTGATTGATATATGGTATGTATTTCTTTGTATTAAGCTATACCTTGCCATTTGAAGAGATCCTGTCTTTCTGTAGAGGAAGTATCATGGGGTAGGAGTAGTTGATGTGCTCTTTTTTCACTGTAATTGCAGAGTCTCGTCTCTGGGTATCAGCATTGCTGTAGGAGCTGGAATTGAGTGAGTCTGATGATGCTGCACACTGCATGGTCTAGATAGGGGAAAATAAATTCAGGATATTTCATTTTAGGATAGCTGTGCTTATCCACATCCAATTCCACTTTTTCAATTTAGTTTAGTACGTTAGTCGGTTTACTTAGTCGGTCAAATGTAATAGCCAGTGTGGAAGATTATTATCACATAGGGCTGGGTGACATGGTGATGTATACCACAGAAAAGGTCAATAATGACATGATTTAATAACTTTGTTTAAAAGACTTTGCTTTCATAATCTGCAATAACTGCAGGAAGGCAGTAGGAACAACAGTTGCACAGTGAATGATTTAAATTGATTGGACATACTTTGGAAAGGCACAACTGATACAATAAGAGTCCACAATTAACAATTCATCACCAGTGCAAAAACAAAGCCATTAAGTTAAACTAACTGTGGATCGCTGTAATTAAATTGTGGCTCTGCATAAATCATGACCACAATGGCCTCAACCATTTCTGATGTACGAGAAGATTGGGACAACCTTCAACATTTCGATAGTTGGCTGTCCAGTCAAACTGGATATCCAGGGAAGGAGGGCTTTCGTCAGAGAGGTGAGAACTTAAGAACTTAACAGTAACTCTGTAAGAACTCCAAATGTCCTGTGTTGAGATAGGAGAACATGTTGCAAAGGCAACAGCAGCACTACATAATTCAGGACTATATGGAAAATCAGCAACATGGTGGTAGTGGAAACCAAAGAATTGAGAAGGATTTCCACAGAATTATGGAGTGTGTCTTGGAGTTTGTTTCCTTTTGTAAACAGCACATATCTTATATCAGTCACTGGACAAAAAGCTTTGCTGTACAGGCCACTGAAACTGCTCAACACCAAAACTTATCAAACCATGTCTAGGTGGGTGCATAGGTGGCGCAGCGGTAAAACACGCTAGCACACCAGAGTTGACATCTCAAACTCATTGGTTTGAATCTCAGCTCTGCCATTCGGCAGGCTGGGCGCCTACTCAAACAACGATTGGCTGTTGTTTAAGGAGGGTGCCGGAGGGGATTCCTCATAAATGATGCAATTACGACCTCTGCTGGCTGATTGATGGTCCCTGCACGAGGGATAATGTGATCAGGGTGTGTCTCTCCTTACACACCTGCTATTTACTGTAAGCTGAGTCACATATGAACTCGCCTTGTGCAGGTGAAAAGGTGCAGTTGGCTACTGCACACGTGCTGGAGGGGGCGTGTGTTAGTCATGGCTCTCCTCAGTCTGGGTGGAGATCAACATCAGTAGAGAGAAAGTGCAATGCAATAGGGTGATTGGATACGACTAGATTGGGAGAAAAATGGTTGGGGGGGGATTGTCTTGGTTCAAACCATCAAACCATGGAGGTTACTTTGTAATCAGGGACAGAGTCATGCCTTAAAATACACCTGTTAACAAGTAGTGTGGTCATACACCAGAATTTAAAAATGTAAAGGGTATCCATATACTTTTTACATTAATGTATTTTAGTCTGGTAAAAAGCAGACTTAGATAACAATCAGGTCACATTGATTAATAATCCAGGCAATTCCAGTGGGTTCACTTACTTTTCCTTGCTTGTGCATATCAGCCATATGTGCTGACATGGGAATCTTTATTTACCAGGAAATTATTAGTTAAAAATGTATCTATTACTGAACAAGCATGTACTATTTAGTTCAGGGCTGTTATTATATTATATATTATTTCTACCCTTTCACAGTGGACTAAAACTCATCACCTCAAATGAAGTGTCATTTCTATTTTGTGCAGGAAAGGTTTGCATGATTAATTACACGCTAAGCAAACAGATTTTTTTTTTGTGCAGCCACATAAAGTCTCACTTTTTGTCTAGTGTCCACTCAGCTTTGTTCATCTAGCTCACAGTTTGCAGGATGATACTGTCACACAGGAGATAAAACCCTAGTGTGTCCATATGCTCCGGATTACAATCCCAGACAAAAAGCCCTTTTCCATCAGATAAGTACACACCAAAGTTCTGCTGTACCATAGCGATCAGCTACTAATGCCAACAATAAGGCTGAAATCATCAAATGGTGGCCATGTGTCGGATGACGCCTGCAAGAGAGTTTTCACTGGTGCCAAACCATGATTCAATACAGTATATTCTAATGTATATAGTATAGTATACACCAACCAGGCATAACATTATGACCGCGGACAGGTGAAGTGAATAACTCTGATTATCTCGACATCACGGCACCTGTTAGTGGGTGGAATAAATTAGGCAGCAAGTGAACATTTTATCCTTAAAGTTAATGTGTTAGAAGCAGGAAAAATGGGCAACCGTAAGGATTTGAGCGAGTTTGACAAGGGCCAAATTGTGATGGCTAGACGACTGGGTCAGAGCATCTCCATAACTGCAGCTCTTGTGGGGTGTTCTGCAGTGGTCAGTATCTATCAAAAGTGGTCCAAGGAAGGAACAGTGGTAAACCGGCAAAGGGTTATGGGCGGCCAAGGCTCATTGATGCATGTGGGGAGAGAAGGCTGGCCCGTGTGGTCCAATCCAACAGACGAGCTACTGTAGCTCAAACTGCTGAAGAAGTTAATGCTGGTTCTGACAGAAAGGTGTCAGAATACACAGTGCATAGTCGCAGGGCTGTTTTGGCAAAAGGGGGACCAACACAATCTTAGAAACGTGGTCAAATTGTTATGCCTCATCGGTGTATAGTATATGTATATACTAAGAACATAATGTGTCTTTTAGAAAATCAAATGAAATGATTTAATGTTTTGCATCGTGCTTCAGTATTACTGAAACTGCTTATCATATTAAAATAAGTACACTTATGTTGTCAGGAAAAGCTTTAATATAGTGCCTGCATCTTTATTAATTAACATTTGCTACTTTAAAATCTACATTCTAAATGCTGGTTTATGTTCATCTTACTGGTCTACATTACGGCCATGATTACTACATTACAATGTTTTTTTATTAATAAAGCACAAAGACTCGTTTACATGAAACTTCATGTGATATATATGTTAAATATAACACAACTTCACGTTACTTGTTCAAACTGCCACACCCCCTTCAATACAAAGCATATTTCTGCTCCACAAACAATCTTTACTTAAAAAGAAAAGTTGAACTCTAATATAAAGCTCTCTTATCCATTTGTAAAATAAAGATCATTTTAGAACTAGATCGCAGCTTTTGCTGTCGAATTTCTAGCAAACATGCCACAGCCAATCCAGGGCAGACAATATTAAAGTAGGTTGCCTCACCTGACTCAGCTGTCGAGCATTTGCATCCTGGGGAACGTAGGTAAAGTCAGGGCAGAACTGAGTGAGAAAGAGAGAGAGAGAGGACGAGAAAAGAGAAAGAGTAAAATAAGAACAAGGAAGGAGAGAATTTTGAGTATGAAAATCCCCAGGACACAGTGACTCACTTGCATGTACGTAAACACACACGTGTACACGCACACAATACCAACCAGCCTGATACACCCACCACAGAGACAAAACCCAAGATCTATTTAACATCAGCATGACAAAAAAATGCCCTACTAAACCTCATTCAGATTAATAAAAATGAAGAAATATTTTAAGTACAAGAACAGACTGAACACAAAGCAGCAACAAACCTGTCAGATCTCTGTATCAGATTTCAATTGGGAAGCTGTTGTGAAATGTTCACTTTAATGTTCACAGGTAAACTTGATATTATTCTAACATTGTAACTCTCTCTTTATGCCATGAGCGTTGTGAGCTGCTATGAGGCAGTTCCTGTGTGACAGCTGAGTTAACAGTCAAGAGTTTAGTTTCTTCCTGTTAGTAAAACACAAAAATCAAACTAAACTTACAGCACCAGATCTCTTCAATCTGCCCTCGGTTTATAATCCAGTAACTTCCAGCTCCGATTAATCCAGCGGAAAGTCTTGCTACTGACTACAGCTTCACAAACCATATATTCCAATCTGTTCCTCAGCTTCTTTTTTCTCACACTGTAATCCATTTGAAGCATAGCCCGAGCCGCTTTTGGTCAAATCTTTGAACTTCCTCAATTTTTAAAGGAAGGTGGCACAATCAGCATTTAACATATTTCTCTCTCTCTTGCAGCAGAACAAGCACAGAAAAATGCTATTAGTATTTACTATGTTTTAACTCCCTCTATCCAACTAACCCTGTTTTTCATGACATCTCAGGACATGGTGGACCTTTCAGGACATTTTGGACTAACCTAAAAAATGCTATTTAGTGCTGTATCTAAAATTAAGAATAAAAAAAAATGCAGCAGTCCATTCAAGCTTCTCCAAGGTAGAACTATCCATGTTTAATTTCAGTTCAGGATCTCTACATTAGCATCAATTTCATTTGTGGTGATAGATAACATAAAACACCCACAAATTAACACTACACACACAATCTAAAAATGCACACAAATTAGGACACATTACAGCTTTGTTTTGAGAAAAAAACATTGAGTGGCTTCTTGGTAGTGTGGGAACTGAATTCCTCTCCCTCTTACTTAGATTTATTAGGTCACCGAGCTTTAAAATGACTTTTGAAATGAAATGTCGTGGTTCTGAAATCATCACCACTTGTTGCTGGAGTGGATATTGTGCAAGGAAGAGTTCAAGCTGTGACAGGCAACGTAAGAACACATGAGTTTAAGAAATTCCCAGCTTACGTGTGTAACTGTTTCAGCATCACTTAAAACTAGACATACAGTACACATCTTTCTGTTAGATACTAATGTATTCTAGAGTTTTAATTTAAGAGTAAGTTCTGAAAGGTTTGATTTTGGGTGGAATTTTAGTGTGGCTCAGCCGCTGAAGGGGTTTGGCAGTGAGACACATTTTTGGCCACCAGAGAGGGCACAGAAGCACAGATGACTGACATGTCGGTATCTTTTAACTGATTGTCATTTGCGCCTCATTATCATTACTTTGCTTCAGGTGGGTGTTTATATATTTTACAGCTTCTCTTTTATAGCTTGGCCAGTTCCTCTGTCTGGTAAACCTGCTTTTCTCTGGGACCATGCTGGGCTCGGTCTGGTTCGGTTTTCTGCAGCCTTATGAAGCCAGCACACTTTGCATATTCTCATGGAACTCAGCTGGCATCATGGTAGTTTGGGGGGTGTCACATATAGAACTGCCCTGGATGAGCAAGCTGCCTCATAGGTGGTGTGATGACTGATTTTCTGAAGCGATCCCCACATAATAAAACCATGTTTTGTCAACCCCAGCTTGTGTTCAGGTTTCCCTAACTTTCTTTTTTTTCTGAGAATAGGTTTGCTGCAGACACCCAGAGCAGCCTCTGCCATATTGTGACATATTGTTCTCAGTTCTGTGCTATATCTGTTCTATCCACTTTCTCTGTTGCAGGCTGCGGATGTTTTCGTCTCTTTTATTTGTTACTTTGTTTCTGTTATTTTGGCCACCATATTTATTCATGTCAATCTTCTTTTTTTTAGTTGTTGTACCTAGATTAAATATCCTGCACTTGGATTCATTTTTAATTTTTTTAGGTGCGGGGCTTTACCTCACACTGACAGTAGCCAGATGTGACCCGCCCTGTTACAGGCATATACAGGATCTGTTTGAAAACCTAGGGAGCTGCCTTGCTGTCTACTGTCTACATAGGCAGCTGCCTAAGTAGAGAGGATTCTAATAAGTCATCGGTTTATAAGTCAGGTTATTCGGACGCGCTACTTAAACAGCAATTACAGCGATTACACCAGTTTTCGATTACTAAGCTAACTCAGTTAGCCTCATACCATTCAAACCAATGGGATGAGGCGGCACAACACACTAGCATGCCAACTAACGTCTCCCTCCGTGTCATTGACAAGCCCAAATCTGCAAATAAATGACACTTGTACATGTTTTTACAAATTAAAAATCAATGATAATTTATTTACATTTGAAAGGAACTCCGTTTATTGTTCCGCATTCGCCTGCCATTTTTGTAATTTTTTTGTGAGAAAAGTTATGCCGCACTGAATGCTGGGATTGCCTTCGCTGCTAAGGAAGCATCAAATGCCCCTGCCCCCTTGTTATTCAGTCCAAATACTGTTTAAATTTAGGGTACCTTACTAAGCAGCATTTAAGGCATCTAAGTCAAACATCCTTCTTCTCGGGAGCAAGCGTAGGATGATGTAAATGCTGTCTATGTAGAGAGCTCACTAGGTTTTCGAACTCACCCAATGTCTCATTAGAATGAGACCAAACTCATTCTGAATTTTTATAAGCAAATCTATTAATTTTGAAAGGGATCTTAGGAGAACTGCAGCAATTAAAATAAACTACATATTAAACCCTACTGCAAAACAGCAAACATTACATTTGCATTTCATACTAGCATTGCTTTGCAACAACTGTGTGGTGTTGATTAAACTCCTCTGGTGTTAAACAGTGAGTAGGATCTGTAAGTCTGTAGGTGTAGTCTACACCCAACTTTAATGCTGTTCATAGATTACTTTTCCAGAGATTATGGCTGCTCCATGAGACTACCAATTACCAATTTAGTCCTCTGTATTAGATCACCAAGGATAAAACTATGAGTAAAATAAATAAATAAATAAGTGAAGCTGGGAGGCTTAATTCCCTTTTACATTTGACTTTGCCTTCTGCTCTAATCTGTACCAGAGACAAGCACCCCAATCCTCAGGCAATCTGCTGTCAATCTAAAAGAGTGTGTGTGTGTGTGACAGTAAATGAACAAAATCAGAATATAAATTATTACAGCATCTAGAACTATTATCTAGAAAATGCTTTAACTGTTTCATTTCTAATTAGACTTTATTTAAAATAGTACTTTGTAGTTAGGACATTTATATAAAAATACAGATCCACACACTTTCAGTCTCAGTGACGTCATTATTAGGCTTGGTGTTTTATCCAAACCATAAACTTTGTTTTAATTACCCTTTAGTAGCCTTCCAAAATTCTAAAACTAAATGTTTACATTTAATATGTAGCTAAAATGTCAATGCAGTATGTAAATGCTTAATCTATTAATTTGGTACACTTAACTTTTTGTTTGCTCTTTGCATAAAAACACCTCACACTGTTAATTACTTATGAATGATTTAGCTATGTGTTTAGCCAAGCAAGGAAGATGTTAAACTATGGGTATTTACAGAGGATTCCACATATAGAACAGCTTTACCTTGTAGAATGCATTACTTCCTGAGTTCTGTAAAGGAAGTAACAGGTGGCTGGAGTCATGTGGGAAAGTCCCAACCTGCATAACACTGGCCTAAAACGAGACAATATGGGTAAAAGATACATAAACCACATTCAAGTAAACAGCATATTCTGATATCTAACATCTTAGTTACATTCCAAAGCACATATACTGAATACAATACCACTTGCAAGATTGCAAGTAGTATTCATGCCATTGCAGGAGGTTTAATTTATATTATTTAAAATGGTAGTATACAGTTTAGGACGCAGCCCTTGTGTCTGTCTTTAAATTAAAAGTTTAAAGCATTTTGTGCAAACTTCAAATGTAAAAATAAAATGTTACGCATTAATGTGACTTAAGACCAGGTGCAAGTTAAATGAGTTTTACCTTCCCCAACAGAAAGATATACAAGATTGATTAAAAAAATTAATGTAAATATACACTATGATAATGAAACACATGTTCTCCTACTACTTGGTAAAGTTTAGTTGTTTAATGTGGTTATTTAAAATCATTTTAAAATCCATTTAGTATAAATAAAACAGGTCTAGAATATCTTCATATTTTACTTTAATTAAAAATTATGCCACACTGTCCCACCATCTCACTCTTTTGGCTTTGTTTCAAACTCCATGCAACTGCACTTAATAGTCTAAGTAGTGCACTAACTGTGGTTTCGTTAGTTCTTTGACACCAGGTTGCACATATCAAACAACCTTAAAGTTTTAGCCTGTTGGCTAGAAAAGACTCACATGTTTGATTTTACCATTATTATATAATTAACCAAGGAAAGTATTTTATTTAATAGTAGCTTCACGGGGCGGCACGGTGGCTAAGTGGGTAGGACTGTCGCCTCACAGCAAGAAGGTCCTGGGTTTGATCCCCAGGTGGGGAGGTCCAGGTCCTTTTTGTGTGGAGTTTGCATGTTCTCCCTGTGTCTGGGTGGGTTTCCTCCAGGAGCTCCGGTTTTCCTTCCACAGTCAACATGCAGTCAGGTTAATTGGAGACACTGAATTGCCCTATAGGTGAATGGGTTTCTGTGTTTGAGTGTGTATGTGTGTCTGCCCTGCGATGGACTGGCGCCCCATCTAGGGTGTTACTGTGTGCCTTGCGCCCATTGAAAAGCTGGGATAGGCTCCAGCACCACCCGCAACCCTGATTGGATAAGCGGCTGCGAGTGAGTAGCTTCATGTCTTAGAATATGTTATTTGACATCAACATTTTAGCTAATATCAAAGAAACTGGCAGCTTGTGGCATGTTAGCTTAGCAGCTTTGAGCCTTGGGTAGAAATGAGCAGAAATATCAGTCTAATTCATCTGCCAGTAGATAAACATTGAAAAATATACCACAACAACTGTGGCATTATATAGGTATCCTAAGGAAACAGCAAGCAGGCTGATTAAATAGTTGTTTGCCTACTAGCCAGTGCTGGAGTTTAAAACATGTTGTTGTAAATCATAGCCTAATAGCCAACAATTGATGAGCTAATTGTTACTCACATAAACAACAGGTACAAACTAGTGAAATTTCAGAATTTTAGTTTTGATTTGCTTGTTTATATCATTAGAGTTTTATTTCATAGAAGAAAAACGTCTTTATGCACTTGGCTAATGTTCATAGCTAGCATAGCTTGACCAATTTGAAATTGAGTAAATCCAATCTTGCTACTGGAAAATAAACTTACATCTTGGCTACATAAAGCCAACCGAAATCTGATTATTGACTTATTAATAATATTGACTATTTATTAACAACCGTAGATCACTGCACTAGAATACATGTTAGCTGAACAAGTATTGCCTTTTTGTTTAGCATGTATCCACTTACTTAGAACAATCAAAACATGCTTATTCATAATTAGTAATTTCCTCAGATCATTAGTGTTATGTTTAGTACATTACATATATTTGATGTGATGTTTGATGTGTTTGGAACTAAATGAAGTGAGTGGTTACCATATTTTTGGTATGATCACTTTGGCGAGCTTTACGTGGTGGCTTCCATGAGCGCTCCTTCGTAACAGTGTTGACATAGTAAAACCGGCCTGTAGCAGGGTCTTTATATTGTTCCCACAACTGCAGCACCTGCAAAGGCTTCTGGAATGGCTGTGGATTAGGGGGTTCAGACCACTGCTTACGTCTCTGCTCCAGTGAATTTGGGGAGCAGTTGTTCTGAGAAGAAAGTTGAGTAAATTGTTAGAAAACAGAACAAGCACTGTAGATTACAAGCAGTGCTAGGTTATTGTTCATATACTATAAATAGCTGTTGACAAATTGAAGTGAAAATCCTATTAATACATAAATAATGAAACATAATGAATGCTGTTGCTTAAGGGGCATTTTACTAGCATGGTTTAGGTCCACTTGTCTCTGTGGAGACAATCAGCAGCCTGTGACACGTAAAAGTGAGACCCACCATTCCCTTTTTTAGGCTTAAAATAACTTTACTATTAATACACTGGTATAAACAGCAAGGTCAGCTTTAGATCACTTTTGTTCTTTATTGTGGACCAGTGACAAAAAGACTGGAAACCACTGTCGTAAAAGGAGGGGTTACTTATGGTTTGATAACTATGAAAATACTGGTGTTTAAACTTGAAAAGTATGGGACATTTGGGACAAACAATCAGACACCTGCATCATAAAACCTCAGTTAAGGCAATATCTTTTGTAAAAAAAAAAATAGTGTTCCATTCTTTTCATCATGGTTATTATGTCTCAGGTTTTATGGGGTCAGTACTTTAAAGTTCCCCTTTTTATCTCTAGAAAGTATTTGGGGTTTATATAAACCTTTCCTGTCATATAAACAAAAATCAAAGTACCTGGAGTTTGCTAAACACTACTGGGACTTTGACTGGAACCATGTAAAATTAAGCATTTTGGAAATAAACACTGGTGGGTTAGATGTAAAATGAAGGATGATTATACTGAAGGACCTCATGCCCACTGTTAAGTATGATAGAAGGTTCTGGGACTGTTTTTCTTCCAAAGGCCTGGGAACCTTGTTAGAGTATATGGAATCATGGACTCCATGAAATACCAGGACATTATCTAGTAACTCAAAGTCTACCTTCCTCTGCCAAGAAACTAAAAAAAACATTTAAATCATCATTGGAGGACAATGATCTAAAACACATGACCAGATCAATGCTAAAATGATTTACTAAACACAAAATCAAGCTTCTGCCATCGGCATCTCATGCTTAGAATCTTAAGTTAGCTTTTGTAATTAACTGTTCGCTACCAACTTTGCTTATTATGTATATTCTGAATACTGAATAAACTAGTTATGATGTTTATGTTAATCTTACTGTTTTATATAACTGATATGTTCACTATGTAATGCTGTTTTTTTTTTTTTTTGTTAATATTTTTTCCCCTTTTTTCCCCAAATTTTTATCCCCCAGTCTAGTCGTGTCCAATTACCCTGAATGCGTCCTCTTTACTGATTCGACCCTTCACTGCTGACTGAGGACGCCTCTAAACTGACATATGCCCCCTCCGGTACGCACAGTCAGTACAGATAGTGCATTTTTCACCCGCACGAGTTGACTTCATATACTTGACAGGCACTGTGCATGGAGGGCCACACCCCCATCAGCATTATTTCTCAGCCCTGTGCAGGCACCATCAGTCAGCCAGTAGGGGCCGCAGTTGCACCAGCTATGAGGACCTATGATCCGACTTTTTACCCCTAACCCTGAACAACAGCCAATCGTTGTTCATACTGCTGCCCAGCCTAGTCAGAGAGGCAGAGCTGAGGTTTGATACGATGCATTCGAAACCCCAACTCTGGTGAGCTAGCGTACTTTACCGCTGCGCCACCTGAGCGGCTTGTAATGCTGTTTTTAATCAATAATTAATATGTTGTCAACTAATAATAGTTGGTTAAAAGAAATTGGCAAAATTAAAATTACTAATACAATAATAATAATAATTATAACAATAATAAAAGTAACAATTATAATTATAATTATAATATATAATTTTGAGACAAAACCAAAGGAAACCAAATTGTAGGTAGACAAGAAATAAAAGCAAAGCAGTGTGTGTAAGGAGACCGTCAGTCAATAAATCCTTCGAAAACCTGCACACAGAAAAACCCAAATAATGCAACAGGGGTAAAAATCTGTGAAGCTTATGTCACCCCAGGCATGTTAGCACTCAATGACTGAAATGTATTCAGGTTCTTTTCCTCCAGAGTGACAGCCTACATACATCTGTGCATAGTTGAATCATTTGGCTAGGGAAGCGCAAGTACACAGAATTGAGTTAAATAACTTTACATAGTGTGGGTGCTGCAAAGCACCAAGGATTATAAACCTTGCCTATAATCCATGTGAAGATGTTCTTCCAACATCTTTGTTGGTTTTCTCTGGGTACCCAGATTTCCTCCCACATTCCAATCAGAACAATCAGAAATTGGACCTGTATATGAGAGTGGGTATGTCCAGCAAAGGTTCTGTTCAGTGTTTATTACTGCACTGCTGGTCTTTTGGATAGGACTGGACCCAGCAAAGCCCTGATTAGGTTGAATTGATTCTAAAGACCAAGACTTTGGGAAGGACCAATTCTGTCTGCAAATGTAATACTACCAGTCCCCAGCAGATGGCTGCTTTCTGACACCAACAGCAGCAAATGTTCATAATAAATAAAATAACTGACAAGACGAGCTGTTTACAGTTAAAATGATTTTTATTAGAAACTTTATGTAAGTACTGCTGTCACATTCTCAGCCACCTTAAACTGCGAAGCTTTGTGACAGCTCAGTCAGGGCTAGTAAGGTTGTAATGCACTTCCTCCGTCTCAAAAAACGTCAAGCTGAGGTATTCATTTAAGTTTCAGTACACATATTCCGTGTCTGATGCATCACTCGTATGTCACTTCAAAATCCGTTCAGAATGAAAAACTGTTGTGGTTTCAACGTTTTTCCATTGCTGCCATCTTTGTTCATTATAAAAGTGTGTGAGTGTCTACACTGAACATGTGTGATAAAATAACATGCAGTGTGGGCCAAAATTTTAAAATTTTGCAAGCTTTTTTTCTAAATTTAATAAAATGTTTTATTACAATTCATACAATCAGCATCACAAACTGAGTGAAAGAAATCTTGAAGAAATGTGTGCATACACGTTATAAACTTCTCACAATGACTGTAGACAAAGTTCAAACCCAGGTCCCCAGAACCCTGTGCAGTTGCTAAACCTCAGCTTCAGTATCTGAGTGCTGATTTGCAAAGTCTTACTTAAATCTTTTTAGGGTTTAACTACTATACTTGATTTGGTATCAGTCAAACTAAAACTCAAAATAAATCCTAACACTGTAACACAGATGAAGAAGTGACTCAGAAATCAGCGTAGTACAAATTGATCACTGGTACATTTCATATTGGTACAAATCAGTACATTGAGTTTCCAGGGACCTCATCTTACTCTAAAATACAGTATGTAGTATTATAGTGTTGTAGTATGTAGTTTTTTTACTCTTAATCTGATATGTTAAATCTCATTTTCTTTTTTGTTTCTGACCTATTGTTCGTTCATTCACCAACACGCTCACACACAATACAACCTATGGGTAATTTTGCATGTCTTGGGGAAAAGTGAGAACATTACCCAGATTAAATCCACATAGATACAGAAAAAAACATGCCAAAGACAACATACAGAGGTACAATTCATACCCAAGTACAGACGACCCATATTGCTGAGTAGAACCCACTTTATCAGCCATGCAACCATGCTACTTAGTTCTCAATAAAACCATGATTAAATTAAAAATTGCAACTTCTCCTCTGTCATGACTAATATGTTATGTTAAAAATACTCTATATTACCAGAAACTGTCACACTGAGAAGCTGATATTTAAAATATTATCCTGAATAGAAATTGGAGAAGCTATACAAATATAAACCACATTAAGATTGTTCACTGAGACCTTGTGGTAACCAATGTGTCTAAGCGCGTGTGCACACTATTTTGGGAAAAGAGAAGTTTGTGGCCTAAATGTAGATGTGATACATGATTACGCAGCTTAGACTTGCTAACAGCAAAAATGTGTGATAATTTAGACTTGCAACCTGTAATCTGGTGGCTAATTGCTATTGTTACATGTTAGCAATATTAGCCAAGTAACTGCAGCATGCCAGTAAACATTTCTTGGCTGAATGACTATAATAACTGTGTAAATAAATGATAGTCGAAATTTAATGATACATTGTTTGATGTGGAATTATTCATATATAAAAAAATAAAAATAAAATGGAAAAGAAATTTAAAAATGCTGTTGCTATGAATCACATCACCACATCTCTACATGCACCCACCTGTCATTATGTCTAGGTACTTTTTCATATAAACTGTGTGTAAATCTTCCTTTAGTCTTTTATCAGTGGTCTCTTTCTGATCACAGGATGCTGTTGCCCTTATATTTTTGCAACATCTGATACACGTTTAGATACACCTGATACTCTCATACCAGTACCCCATGTTATTTCCATGTTTGTGTCATCGCAATGCTGAGAATTATCCACCACCCAAATAACATCTGGCACTGGGGGTCCTATGGGGGTCCCTTTTGACTGATAAATGGGGTACATAGAGGGTACATTATATATACATTCATATATAAATCTAATTCCAGGTTGTAACACCACAAAATAAATTACATGAATTAAACTGTATACTGGAAAGAAATAAGCTAAATAATAGGCTGTCATACAGAGATTTTTTTTTTAGTTTATTTATGCATTTTCTCCTCTTTTTCTCCTGATTTAGCGTAGTCAATTTGTCTTATGCTGCTGGGGATCCCTGATTGCATTTGAGAAGGGTATATAGCTGCTCACGCTTCCTCAGACACGTGGGCAGTCCTAGCGGACCCTTTCTTTTCGCCCATGCACTCTGCACAGACGCCGTTATCTGCTAATCAGGGTCCTTGAAAAGAGTTTGAAGACCCCACACACATAGTCCAGTCATCCCACCCTAGCCGAAACTGCTGAAGGCAGTGCCGATTATGCCCGCTAGATGGCACCCAGCCGACCGAGGGCAATGCCGAGTTTCGAACAGAGGAGTTCAGAATCTCTGAGCTGGTGTTCTAGCGGAATATTTTTTATGTAAAATCAGACATCAGATTATTCTCTACATCTAATGCCAGTCTACCCAGTGGTGTAAAAGATGTGGCAGTTATTATTATATACTTATAATACCTAATTATTAATCACAAACTTACATATGTGAGTGTGGTAGTGTGCATGTTACCTTGATGGTTCCATCTGTGTGCTTGATTGTGGTGCTTGCCACATCCCACTGGCTGAAGGACTTTGTGACGATGGATGGGTTTGGCCTGGTGATGTGAATTTCCGTGTATGGGTTCTGTGGCAAGTTACTGGAGCTCCTGCTACGATGCATGAGGCAACCTGGGGCAATGAAGTCACTGGACGGAAGGGTGGAGAAGGATGAGAGAGGCATTGTGGAGAGATGTCCGCTTGGCGAGCCTCGTTCTTTTTGTTTGTCCTTAAATGCAAAATTTTTGTTTAGGTCCTCCATGGAACGGCATAATGTTTTGGTAGGTGCTGACCAGTGGGGAAAAAAAAGAGAAATGTAATTTCAAACACAAACAAACTAGAAAAGAAAATCTTTAATCATTCACTTTACTCCCAAACACACAGACAAGACCATCATGACCAGCTTTTGTAGTAAAGAGCAGTCTACTCAACAACATAAGAGCAGTAAACAGAGGAGCCAGCTTCCAGCAGCTGTAAAACACTAAGTCAACATGTCTGGGTGTCTTCTGTGGTATTCAAATCAGCAGGCTTCCAGTTCCTGTCCAATATCCCATCCCACTGATTCACTGCCACTCAACAACCTGAACTGAGTGAAGTTTGATTTGTTGTGATCATCAAAATAACTTCAAGTTAAACCTTACTATTAGCAAAAATTCTAACTGATTTACTGAATTATTCATTTATTATTTACAATGCACATTCTGAACATTGCCCTGAACATAAAAGGAAAGCTAATAGTCGTCAATATGGAAAATCGACCAAACTGGAAGTCAATTATTTTTATTTTACACATGTGATCTGGAGATTGTGTGTCTTGCATATCTTTATGTTACTGGGACTCTAAAATCTAATTAATTTATTTTACCAGATTTAAATTTCACAATGTAGTTTCTGCTAGGGAATACTAGGGAAATTGAAGATCAAATGCCAGAAGACAAAAGCAAGAATGTGTTGGGACAAAATTAGTGTGATATCTAGCTCACAATAAATATGAATGATTCTAAGACACTTAAAAGCTCTTACTTAAAACCTAGATAAACCCTCAAAAGAATATGGAGGTCAAACATGGTAACCTTATAAAAAAAATATCAGTACTTGAGTGGGGCAGCAGTCTGCCCACCACCACTGAGATACGGGTTCGAATCTCAGTGGTGCTATCAGCCAGCTTGGTGTCCACATAGACATGATTGGTCTGTCCACAGTATTCCTGCCTTGCACCCAGAGTTTCCCAATGGAACCAAGATAAATAGTTGATAAAAATAAAATAAAATATAAATAAGAGGCACCCAGGTGGTGCAGCGGGATATTGGCCACCGTGTCGGCTAAGTGGGGAAATGACCGGACTAAGTGGGTGGGGTCTTCCAATGCTGTGCAAGAACTCTGGTTAGCAGATAAAGGAGTCTGTGCAGAAGCACAGGTGTAAAGAAGGGGTCCGCTGGGACTGCGCATGTGTCAGAGAAGCAGGATACCCTCCTCGAACGCAATCAGGGATCCACAGTAGCAATAAAACAAATTGACTACGCTAAATCAGGAGAAAAAGGGAGAAAATGCATAAATCTATATTTTTAAAAAAGAAAATGTAAATAAGGTCAACTTTTTTAAAAACAATTTTCAATATTACTAAAGTGGGGGTCAGGCAACCAAAAAAAAATATACAGAACTTTCTACACTACCAAATTAATAACTAAGTTGTTTTATGTATATTTCATGAAAAAGTTTTTTTTAGAAAATGTTTTTATTAAGTACAGATTTGCACCTTTCAAACCAATTGTGTCTTTTCTTTGCATGTAACTGTTGAAATATAAGTGCACATACCTGAGTATTGTATTTGAGAACAGGGATTGAGTGACGCACAAGCCACCAGCATCTTGCCGCTAGGTGCCCCTGCTGTTTGGATGTTGCTATGTGGTGACTGCAACGTATTGACTGGCACCTCGATGACATAGGTGGCCGGCACAAAAAATGGCTTAGCCTTCACGCCCACGCCGAGTCTTCGAACCTGCCACCAGTCAGCGTTCGTCTTACTTAGCAAGAGGAAGCGCTCCCCCTCCTGTATGGAGATAACTCGCCCATTCGCGCCACGGTACGAGTAGTCATACTGGGCCTCCAGGACTACAAGACCTCCTGTAACTGATTGTTTGGCAGTTGGAAGGCTGTGGGTGGAGCTTGTCATGTTCTGATGCCAGCTGTTTGAAAACATGACTCTTAGTTGCACCAGGTGAAAAGGCCAATGCCACTGCAGCAGCTAGGACTGTTGGGTCGTGGGTGGAGACAGTGTGATGCCCACTGTGCCATGCTGTAAAACAAAGGGAAGGAAAGGATGTTAGTACATGCCAGGACACAAGGACAAAGAAATAACTTTTAGTATTTTTGCTGACAAACTAGATCATTTTGTAAATATAAACAAAGTTTAAATTTGATGCCTACAACACTCGACTTGGGAAATTGAGCAAAATAAAAGTATATAGTTTAATCATTTATACCATTTACCAACACTTTGAACTCATGCATGTGTTTTAGCCATAACAATTGCTACCAAGTGTAATAAATGGAAATTATATGCTTCCATCTTTGCAGCAACTGTTTAAGGAAGGCCATTTTCAGTTCCAGCATGACTTTGCCGCTGTGCACAAAGGTCTTGAAGAAATGAGACATGAAGAAAAGCTTGGTTTAAAAAACTCCAGTGATCTGAGAGTTCTGACCTTAGCCCCACTGAACAGCTTAGGAATGAACTGGAACATCAATTGAGGCTTTCTTGACCAACATCAGTGCACAGCCATACAAATGCTCTTTTGACTGAATGGCACAAATTCCCACAGACTTATTTCAAAGGACAATGGTAGCCTAGTGAGTAGAGCTTTGAGCTGTCGATTGGAAGATTGTCGGTTCAAATCCAGCCTCTGCTATGCAGCCACTGTTGGGCCGTTGAGCAAGGTTCTTAACCTTGCGCTCTGACAGCAGCTTCCAAACAAGCTGTATGTATGACAAATAAATTTGTTGATGAAATAGGATGTCCAACAAGCTCATGGTCAGGTGTCCATATACAGTGTATCACAAAAGTGAGTACACCCCTCACATTTCTGCAAATATTTTATTATATCTTTTCATGGGACAACACTATAGAAATAAAACTTGGATGTAACTTAGAGTAGTCAGTGTACAACTTGTATAGCAGTGTAGATTTACTGTCTTCTAAAAATAACTCAACACACAGCCATTAATGTCTAAATAGCTGGCAACATAAGTGAGTACACCCCACAGTGAACATGTCCAAATTGTGCCCAAAGTGTCAATATTTTGTGTGACCACCATTATTATCCAGCACTGCCTTAACCCTCCTGGGCATGGAATTCACCAGAGCTGCACAGGTTGCTACTGGAATCCTCTTCCACTCCTCCATGATGACATCACGGAGCTGGTGGATGTTAGACACCTTGAACTCCTGCACCTTCCACTTGAGGATGCGCCACAGGTGCTCAATTGGGTTTAGTCCATCACCTTTACCTTCAGCTTCCTCAGCAAGGCAGTTGTCATCTTGGAGGTTGTGTTTGGGGTCGTTATCCTGTTGGAAAACTGCCATGAGGCCCAGTTTTCGAAGGGAGGGGATCATGCTCTGTTTCAGAATGTCACAGTACATGTTGGAATTCATGTTTCCCTCAATGAACTGCAGCTCCCCAGTGCCAGCAACACTCATGCAGCCCAAGACCATGATGCTACCACCACCATGCTTGACTGTAGGCAAGATACAGTTGTCTTGGTACTTCTCACCAGGGCGCCGCCACACATGCTGGACACCATCTGAGCCAAACAAGTTTATCTTGGTCTCGTCAGACCACAGGGCATTCCAGTAATCCATGTTCTTGGACTGCTTGTCTTCAGCAAACTGTTTGCAGGCTTTCTTGTGCGTCAGCTTCCTTCTGGGATGACGACCATGCAGACCGAGTTGATGCAGTGTGCGGCGTACGGTCTGAGCACTGACAGGCTGACCTCCCACGTCTTCAACCTCTGCAGCAATGCTGGCAGCACTCATGTGTCTATGTTTTAAAGCCAACCTCTGGATATGACGCCGAACACGTGGACTCAACTTCTTTGGTCGACCCTGGCGAAGCCTGTTCCGAGTGGAACCTGTCCTGGAAAACCGCTGTATGACCTTGGCCACCATGCTGTAGCTCAGTTTCAGGGTGTTAGCAATCTTCTTATAGCCTAGGCCATCTTTGTGGAGAGCAACAATTCTATTTCTCACATCCTCAGAGAGTTCTTTGCCATGAGGTGCCATGTTGAATATCCAGTGGCCAGTATGAGAGAATTGTCCCAAAACACCAAATTTAACAGCCCTGCTCCCCATTTACACCTGGGACCTTGACACATGACACCAGGGAGGGACAACGACACATTTGGGCACAATTTGGACATGTTCACTGTGGGGTGTACTCACTTATGTTGCCAGCTATTTAGACATTAATGGCTGTGTGTTGAGTTATTTTCAGAAGACAGTAAATTTACACTGCTATACAAGCTGTACACTGACTACTCTAAGTTATATCCAAGTTTCATGTCTATAGTGTTGTCCCATGAAAAGATATAATGAAATATTTGCAGAAATGTGAGGGGTGTACTCACTTTTGTGATACACTGTAGTGTAGTAGTTTTGGCCATATAGTGTATGAATGACAATAAATTCTTTTGAATTTGTACTTTAATTACAGGTCTTTTACACTTAAGCCTGAATTGAAGATTAACATCAAGACCAGTGGTTCTCAACCTTTTTATTAAAACCAGCATCACAGGCCACACACAGACAAACATATAGGAATAAGAGGCAGGCAACCTCCATGTGTCAAGGGCCACAAAGCTGAATTAATTGATGTGTAACTTATGGAAGAACAGCTTGCTTACCCACGGTAAATAAAACCACAGCCCTGCCTGGTGGCTGCATCACGTGTCTGTGTGTGTAAACGTGTTTGTGTATATGGGTCGGGTAAAGGAGGCTTTGATAATCCTTACTGCAGAATGCTGTGGTTTAGTGATGCTTATATGGTTTAATTTAAAGGTCTTTCTTTTAGCATATGGAGCACATGTGCAGTCTTACACCCAGAAATGACATACACAGTATTATAACAGCTCCTATTGTGAAGTAGAACATGAATGCTAAAGTGAGTCCAGCGGTGTGAAAATCTAAATGCCCCCTTTTTGATGGACTCTCTTAATGCATACTGAATTGTATGTTCAGAAAAACAACAACAACAACTTGTAAAACAATTCCTTCATTTATTTGTCCTATTCAGGGTCGTGGTGGGCATGATTCACTGGGCAAAAGGCAGAAAACACCATAGACATACACACATTCACACCCAGGGTAATTTTGGTAGCACCAATGTACCTGACTGCATGTCTTTGGACTGTGAGAGGAAACCAGAGCTCCTAGAGGAAACACATGGATACAGGGAGAACAGGGAAACTCCACACAGAAAGTTCATTTGTTTGTTTATTAGGATTTTAACGTCATATTTTATACTTTGGTTACATTCATGACAGGAACGGTAGTTACTCATTACACAAGGTTCATCAGTTCACAAGTTTATATCAAACACAGTCATGGACAATTTTGTGTCTCCAATTCACCTCACTTGCATGTCTTTGGACTGTGGGAGGAAACCGGAGCACCCGGAGTAAACCCACGTAGACACGGGGAGAACATGCAAACTCCACACAAAAAGGACCCGAACCTCCCCACCTGGGGATCGAACCCAGGACCTTCTTGCTGTGAGGCGACAGTGCTACCCACTTAGCCACAGTGCCACCCCCACACAGAAAGAACCTGAACCACTCCACCTGGGAATCAAACCTAGGAGCTTCTTGCTGTAAGACAACAGTGCTACCCACAGAGCCATCATGTCACCCTAAAACAGTTTATTTAAGTAACAAAGTTATCAAACAACCAAATCACCCGTGAAAAAGGAAAACAGGCTCTGAACTTCACAACTGGTTACTTCACCTTTAGCTGCCTTCTGTTATTTCCACATCACAATAGAGAAATTTCAACCCACTTCTCTTTGCTAGTCTGCTTTAAATCACGAATCTGCTCAAGTGAGTGATGAAAACTGCTCAATTTAGGTCTTGCATTTATATTTTCAGCATTTAGCAGACGCTTTTATCCAAAGTGACTTACAGTATTGTGACAGTACACTGTCTATGCAATTGAGAGTAGAGGACCTTGCTCAAGGGCCCAACAGTAGGAACCTGGCAGTGGTGGGGCTTGAATCTGCGACCTTTGGTCCAGTATCTCAACTCACTAGGCTACAACTGCCCTTGCCACAGCAGCCAAGCCAAGCTGTTGTTTGGGCCTCTATAATTTTAACCATTCAGGTGTAAATGTGATTTTGTGTGTTAAATAATTGCTCTGCTGCTTGACCCATATATACCTCAGTTTTATTTTATGAACAGATGACCTTACATTAATTCTAAGAATTTTCAGAGAGAACATGGAATTCATCATTGCCTCTATAATGAACAGGTATTAAGGCATCAGAAACCTCATACCAGCATCGGACTATTATTTTTGTAATGAATTGATGCTTTTGTTTTTGTAGAAGGTAATTGCTTGACTGTTGTAGTTTGAGATTAGTAAGACTTAGAAATACTTATAAATACTTTACAGAGCTTGTTAAGATCAAGTCTTGCTTTGTTTAATTAAATAACATTGCCTATTAAATAAATGAATTATTTCCCAGGCCACCCAAGGAGGAGTCTGGTTCCTCTCAGTTTCTTTCTGTAATTTTAAGAGAGTTTTTTTTTTACACTGTCACCCTCAACTTGTTCAACAGAGGTTTTTGCTCTGTCGGTCCTGGATTCTGTAAAGTTGCTTTGAGACAATGTCTATTTTTAAAAAAAACTGACTTGACTAAATATGATTAACTGGTTGTTTAAGTAACCTAGTTGCAGTAAGTTTTCACTATTTTATTCATTAGGATTTTAACGTCATGCTTTACACTCAATGTCAAACACCACCACGGTAAATTTTGTTTCTCCAATTCACCTAACTAACATGTCTTTGGACTCTGGGAGGAAACTGGAGCTTCTGGAGAGAACCCACAGAGACACAGGGAGAACATTCAGATTTCACACTGAAAGGACCCAGACCTTCTTGCTTCAGCTTGGTGAGGAAATGCTACCCACCGAGCCACTCTGTCACCCCAAGTTTTCACAAAGGTAACATACACACTGAGTGAATTTGTTCCTTAAATGAATAAAATGAAGTTTTACATAAAGGTGTTTTAGCTATGTAAACTTTAAGGCAACAACTTGAATCAAACATTGATGCACAAAATGCTTTGAGAATTTTCAACCTATATCAGTTCATTATTGAGTGAGAAGGTCTATTGAATCAAAATGCTACTGTTTCTACAGGAAATGAATAGAACTGTGTAAAGAGAGCACATGTGCAGAAAACAGGAAACCACATGTTTAAGATCACCAAAGTCCAATAGGCAGAGAGCGAGCTGCAAAGTGACATCGTTATCTAAGCCCTGGCTTAACATATATGCAAACTAACTCTCGCCAACACCAGCATGTATTAGTAGCCTGCAGGCACACATATACACACACACACACGCACATGCCTAAACAGACACACATGCATAAAAACACACACACACACACGCGCGCGCGCACACACACACACACACACACATACAAGCTTATATGCTGGCTGGGGCCATACATTGTGGGAAGAAGTCTTTAACCACCTTTGTTATTTAATGTACTTTCAGTGCACAAACCCACAACAAATTTACCCACAACAGACTTCAAAAAAGTAGAAACAAAAAGAACTTTCAAGCACTGATATATGTTTAAAAAAGCAAACAAATAACAAATGTAGCAATAGCAAGTTCTACATCATATCAAGCATTTCTTACAGCCAAGGCAGGTAGGGATGTCAATGATTGGCCAGTTAACCGACAAAGAAGTCGAAGTTTGAATTGATGCTTTCAGTTAAAAATGGGGACCTACATTTAAACTCATTTTTAACAGCTGATGCTTGATTCCCATTGAGAGTGGAGACAAGAGTCTGTGCTGAGTAAAAACATCCATTTGAGACACACTCTTACCCACCCTCAGTGTGCATGTGCCAGCTCTATGTAGAGTCACATTCAGAGATTGTGCAACTGGATTTACATCATCTAATAAAAATGTTGCAACGGCAAGTTCTACATCAACTCTCTATAAGCAGTATAGCCCACATCAAGCATTTTATACAGCCAAGGCAGGTAGGGATGTCAATGATTGGCCAGTTAACCGATAACTGACAAAGAAGTCGCAGTTCGCATTAATGCTTTCCGTTAGAAATGGGGACCGACATTTAAATTCATTTTCAACAGCTGATGCTTGATTTCCATTGAGAGTGGAGATACAGTCTGTGCAGAGTAAAAACATCAATTTGAAACACACTCTTACCCACCCTCAGTGCACATGTGTCAGCTCTGTGTACAGTCACATTTAGAGATTGTGCAACTGGATTTACATCATCTAATAAAAATGTAGCAACAGCAAGTTCTACATCAACTGCCAGCTCTGTGTACAGTCACATTTAGAGATTGTGTAACTGCATTTACATAATCTAAACAATATACAAAGTCACAATTTGGTATTAAAATCACAAACATTGAAGCCAGTTTGCATCAATATGGTGTCTTGTAACCACCTTAGAAATAAAAGGGCATTCATTATTTAGATAAATAAAAGATAAGCACAAATACAGTATTTTATTTTTTAAAGAGAAATAACAAAAGGAAACTTTGTCATAATTTGTCTTCAATTTCATTTTGTTTAAAAAAAATGGGGAAAAATGGTATCGTAAACCCAGTATCATGAATCGTATCGCATCGTGGATAGAGTGTATCGTTACATCCCTATAACTTGGTAAACAATACTGTGAAATTCCACCTGCCTTGTGTTTCCAATTTACACAAGGACATAAACATTTTGCAGTAATTACACAAATAAATGTACACTTTGCAAGATGTTAATTATGACAATTAACTACACAGAAACAAGCACTCCACAGATTCACACAGAATACAGAAAGCAGTGTGCACACAAACAGACCAATCAATTCCCTCGCCATTTCATTACTGTGCATTAACCTAAAGTCACCCTAGTGCTAAATTACCAAACTGTGTAATTAACTCTCCTCTATTGACTGCACTCTATCTCACCGGATGTGAGGGGGTGGGGTGGGAGGATTAAGGACAGACCGCTAATAAAATGATCTGAATCTCTGAACCCACAGCAGAGTGGAAAGTTATATCTCTTAAGTTTATTAAAAAAAAGTGAACTAGGAGCTAGAAATGAGGACGAGGTTTTGATCCTAGTGTGAGAATCTAGTTATACAAATTTATACAAATACATTCCATCCTTTCTCAGCCCTCTGCAGCAAAAAGGTCTGTAACAGTAAATCATGGAAGCAGAGAGACACGAGTTCAATACACAGACACAACAGGCTATTACAACCAGCCATGAGCATTGCAAGAGATGAAAGTGGGCAGGTCGACAGTGCAAATGTAATTACACAAAAAGTGATGAGCAACTCAAGTTTAAAGCATAATGTGCCATTTCTCTCCAGTCACTTCTACACCTGGCCTCACGGTTTGAGAGGCTGTACATATCATCTCTGTTTGAGATCTACATGATTGTTTATGTCTGCATCAAACTGCACAAACCATTTGTATGCACTTTATTTAAAGATAATATGAATTATGGGTTTTCAACCTGTGTGACATGTCCCCAAGAGCACATGTACACATGAAATCTAAAATCTCTGTAACATTTTTTTTTTCTATTATTTATGTTATTTATTATATATTTATATTATATTTATGCATTTTCTCCTATTTTTTCCCAAGTTAGTGTAGTTAATTTGTGTTCCACTGCTGGGGGATCCCCGATTGCTTCTTCAAAAAGTTTCCGCACTTTTATATTTTCATTGTTTTATTGGAACAGTAGAAGGGCGGGAGGAGTAGTAATTGGTTGTGTCTGAGAGACTGAGAGGGAGCTTATAGTCCAGATTTAGTGCCATCTGATGTTTTTGGACGCTCAAAGAAGTTTTAAGGGGAAGAAGATTTTCATGTACTGATGATGTGAAAGCAGCGGTGCATCGGTGGCTAGTACACACTCAACCAGGAACTTTTTTTGCTAATGCCATTAAAAAGTTGGTACGAAGCTGAGAAAAATGCATCGGAAGGTGACTATGTAGAAAAATGATGTCATTTGTTTTTTAAATTCTTAATAAATAGAGTTTAAAAAAGTGCAGTGTTTAAAAATGTGCCAGTGCTATGCTGCAATGTTTACACCAATGTACTGTACATAGGCTAAGTGTCAAACCACACTCTGTTTACTTCATTCCCAGCTAGTGTACACTCAGCAGCTGCTCCGTTTCGACTCATTACACACACATTAAGGAAGTGATCAAGAAAGTGTAAAGTAAATTTAGGATGCCACAGGACAGATAGAAGCGAGACAGTATTTAATGTGAAATTGCTTTGTTGAAGAAATTCAGACTAGGTGTTTCTACTAACTAAAACATTAATATTAGTGTACATAAAACACTGCACAGACCAGCAGGTCTAGGTGGTGGCCGGCATTTATGTTTTGAACACATTTATGTTGGTTTTGGAGAGGCTGGTCCCTGAACAGCACTTTCTGTTTTTTTAAACACAATCAGAATTTAACAGCTTGAAAGCAAAACAGCAAAGTGCTAAAGCTGTTCTGTGCTGTTTTATAGCAGTAGGCTTGCTAGAAACAAGCTTCAGCATCTTAATAATACTTTCCCCTAAATTTCTCATTTCTATGCACGTGTATTTATTTCCCATCATTTCAAAATTCATTTTAGAAATGTGTTTACCTTTCAAATCTTGGTTTCAGTAGTAGATGTAATAGGACAATCAATCTGTAAAGAGGGTGTACAATGGTCTACAGCTCATTCACAGTAAGTGAGTAAACAAGTTTGATGGAAACTACCCTCCGGTTGTCATTAGCAGTCGATTATTTATCCAGAACTGTGATGCTCTGTTGGCGTCAAACTGCTTAATACTTAAAAAAATTAGTATTTAATTAATTATTATTTAATATACTTTTAGTGAATATCCACATCAGTATGCACTGAAATATCCCACAGATATTGTGCACCATGTACACCGATCAGCCATAACATTAAAACCACCTCCTTGTTTCTACACTCACTGTCTATTTTATTAGCTCCACTTACCATATAGAATCACTTTGTAGTTCTACAATTACTGACTGTAGTCCATCTGTTTCTCTGCATGCTTTGTTAGCTTCTTCAATGGTCAGCACTCTCCCAGGACCACTACAGAGCAGGTATTATTTGGATGGTGGGTCATTCTCAGCACTGCAGTGACACTGACATGGTGGTGGTGTGTTAGTGTGTGTTGTGCTGGTATGAGTGGATAAGACACAGCAATACTGATGGAGTTTTTAAGCACCTCACTGTCACTGCTGGACTGAGAATAGTCCACCAACCAAAAATATATCCAGCCAACAGCGCCCCGTGGGCAGCGTCCTTTGACTACTAGTGAAAGTCTAGAAAATGACCAACTCAAACAGCAGCAATAAATGAGCGATCGTCTCTGACTTTACATCTACAAGGTGGACCAACCAGGTAGGAGTGTCTAATAGAGTGGACAGTGAGTGGTATTTAAAAACTCCATCAGCGCTGCTGTGTCTGATCCACTCATACCAGCACAACACACACTAACACACCACCACCATGTCATTGTCACTGCAGTGCTGACAATCCTCCACCACCTAAATGGTGGTCCTGTGGGGGTCCTGACCATTAAAGAACAAAGTGAAAGCAGGCTAAAAAGGTATGTAGAGAAACAGATAGACTACAGTCAGTAATTGTAGAACTTCAAAGTACTTTTTTATGGTAAGTGGAGCTGAAACAATGAGGTGGTTTTAATGTTACGGCTGATCAGTGTATGTTAACAGAACATAGAATTATTTTAGGGTAAAAAATCTTTATAAAGATTCTTGTTGTATTAAATGATGTGTGCAGCTGCTTATGCTCAGTGTGTGATGGAAGATGAGGGATTTGGCAGTGCGACTTTTCGATTACAGTCCTTTGAACACAGAGATGAGACTGGATGCCAACGGTCCCATATCATTATCTAAATCTTCCACTGCTCTCTTCTTACTCATTTAGAACGAGACAGAGAGACGGAGATCATTTCAGGCAGTGGGTAGATGTGCACTGTCAATAAACAATTTATGTTGGAGTCAGGCCTGGAGGTGATTTAAAGTATGTTAAAAATGATCGATGATGATTAATTGGACAAGGGAAAACAGAGACATCTATACAAAACCACATACTGGTGCAATGAGTCAAATGCAGTGAATGTGTGATTAGCCCTAAAGTCTTTTTTTTATTTTTTATCATAAACATGTTAAATTTTGACTCAACACATTTGTGCTGTCATTTTAATGGAGCGTGACAACATTTATCTGTGTGGATATGCAGTATGAGAGTGAGTGATAGCACACATATAATCAGCGTTTTTGTCAAAGATTAGCTGAAGCTAGCTGTTTTAATAAAAATAAAAAAACCCAAGAAAAATCCCTTCCCATGAATTTTACCTCTGAACACTAGAACAGAAATCCTGACACTAGCTTTATACTGTGGCATGTGTGGTTTAAAACGTCTTGATTTTCATTTTTCATTCTTGTGATCAGGTTGAAGCTGTTACAATACAGTGAAACAAACAAAAAAATGTAAGAACTGATAGTGGGACGGTCTAACAGTAAACAAAAGTGATGAGCAAATCATTTAGTATAAAGCACTATATTGTATAATGTGCATTTTCTCTCAAGTTACCTCTACACTTGACTTCATGGCTTCATAATTTAATCAGATTCTGTTTGCTTAAAACATTCATGGTTATTTATGACTCTTTCATAATAAAAAAATTATATATGTATATAGTGGATAATATATAGGTATATGTAGGTAATATAGATCAGAGTGTTTCGACTTAAGAAACATTCCTTCTCCCACTGACCTATCAAACTAGTTATGTTCAAGTTTACAGTATATAAAAAAAAAGTATTCAGACCACTTGACTTTCCACACTTTATTGTTCTCTGAATCTGATTTTAATGGATATAATTGCCATTTTTACCCATGAGCGAAAAATGAAATTAAAATCTGCAATATTCTATTTAGAAAAGTATTCAGACACTTTATGTTTTTACTTTGTAGAAGCCCCTTTGGCAGAAATACAGCTGTAAGTCCTTTGGGTACATCTCTACACGCTTTGCAGACCTATATTTGGGCGGTTTATCCTATTCTTTATGGCAGACTTGGTCAGAAGCCACTACAGTGTCATGTTGAAAGGTTTGTGTGCATCATGTATTTGGCTGCATTCATCCACTCCTTAGTTATTTTTTGGAGCTAAAAAGCTCCAAGACTGTAAATAGTTCTTAATCAAAACTTAGATCATAATAAAGCTGTACAAAATTGTATGTATGCTTGAGCTGGAGTGTCAGTGGAAAGTAGATGGGAAGGACTGTTTATATATAGCCTTTATATAGCTCTTTATATAGCCTAAAACTCAAAAATCAAAAATAAGTTCTGGGGTAAGACAACCCCTTGAAAATATAAAAACTACAGCACAGCAGTTCCAACTGTACCGCCAAAGGTCACCAATTATGCATAAGCTTGCATATGCCTCAAAAGGCTGAATAACTAATGTAACTGAAGGGTGAAATATATGTACTGTTCATTTTAAACAGTAAACTTAATAAAAAATTAATAATTAAATAAATAAATTATTTTATTCATAAATAATTGTTGATCTAGTTGATCTGATTGTAATAAAACTCGGATTACAGTGAAAATGTTAACTATATAAATAAATGTTTAATGACAGCTTCTTGTCTTTTATAATTGTAAAATGGATTAATGATGGGAGGTCGAAAAGATGTAATGTAAGTATCTCCTCATGTTCATGTTCTTCTAGTCTGGGAGAGTCTGGAACCCCACTGTGCACCGGGCTCTGCAATCATATCAACCCTACACGTGTCATTTGGCGGATGAGCAATAGGAAATCTTTATTATTCATCGTTAAACGTCTGTATTCAAATAAAAAAATAGAATTTGAATTTTTCCATCAGCCCTGAGAGAGCAGTGGGATCAGCCGGAGGCAAATGACCAGTCTAAAAATACTGCTACCTGTGGAATAAGCACAGGCGCACAAAACCACTACAGAAATACCATTTACATTGTTAATGCTTTTTATTGATTTTTCTGTGATTTGGGGGAAAAAATTACAGTGAAAAAGATTTGGAAAGAAATTAAGCTTATTTTTATTTTTGCTTAATAAAAAGGGAAGATTTACAGCCCTTAAACATATTATATTCACCATACATAGTTTATAGTACAAAATTACTTATTCACAAGTGTTTAAAAGTGTTTACGTTAGTTCAATACAGCAACCAAGTTAGGTTTGACTCACCTGGTGCATATACAACCTCGATTTATAATCCAAGAGTTATCAAATCAGCCGAGCATCATCACTTCAACCCAAACTGCACTGCGGGCTCAGGAGCTGACTCTCTTGCCCCGGAGAGAACCTGCTGCCCCGCTCACGTGACCTTACCACGGTTAAAAAATCAAACACGCTCCCGTCTTATTGGCGTTCAAATCGACTACTGATTGCTAAATAGGAGCCCTATACAGTGAGCAAAATAAAATCTTAAGTGTGGTAGTGCCCTCTGTCTAAAGTAGCTATATATTTGAGAATCGGCCATCGTTTTACAGAGGAAAGCACGTCTTCGCGGACATGTTATTTATATTCAAAATCCTACTTTTTAATAAAACTAACATTAAAACTGTACATTTAGAGTCATTTGTAATTTTACATTATATATAATTAAATTATTCTTTTTCAAATTATCCTGCGTGTTTGTTGCGTCGAAACACAGCGACCAATCATATATAGCTCAGCCCTCCGAACTTTTTTTTTAGCAACTGAGCATTGTGGGTATTGTAGTCCTTCTAATACCGTGTTTTAGTACTCGTGTACAGCATGTCGGTTCCACAAAAACTACAATTTGCTTTAGCGTGTTAGTGGTCAGTTGCATCAGCACAACGTTGTTGAAAAGCCGGTTGGGGTTGAATCTGGTATAAAAAAAAATTCAGGGCTGTCAGATTAACTGTAATTCTTATTTCTGAGGAGATTTATAAAACAAAACGAGTCCAAATGAAAGTGTTTTTGAGTGAAGGTAATCCGCACTGTGTGAAAGTGTTAGCTGTGCTTGGGCATACAGGAGTCAAATGCGAAGTGCAGCATGTCAGCCATGAGGGTGAGTAACAGTTATTTCACTACAATAACTACTTTGTTTCTTAAACCTGTCTCTCTTTAGCTTCAGCTTTCTATTTTAAAAGTTTAGGTCTATCCACTCATTCAACTGTGTGACTACCACGGACAAAAACTTTAACAGGGTCCCCATACTGAAACGAGACAGACAACCTAGTTTCCTCCAGCTGGCATAAATGGAAATCTATGGGCAGCTGTTGGGAGTGACAAGTGCCCCAGTAAATTATTTCTGTTCCACCTAGATTTACATTAAGGTAATAATAAGGTAGCAGAACATTAAATATAGTATATTAAAGCATTTACACTATGGCTGTGGTGGCAAGTGCCATAGATTATAACAGGCACTTTGTCATTCATAATAATCACAATCATAAAAATGTAGTTCCACCACAAGTTGCTTGTTGTTAACAAATAAGACTAATTTTGCATTCTTATAATCAAATGAAAACAAATGTTATATATCACTTTACTATATTGCAGTAACTTGTAGGCATTATATGTACGTAGATCAGTGTTGAATGGGGTCGACAGGACTGCTTATTTTGTTGTTTCTCTTGTTGTTTCTCTCCTTTCTTTTTTAAATACTTTTAATGTAATGCTATCCTATTAACCTTGAAAGCAAAATGAATTAACTTCAATTGCTAAACCAGCAATTGTACAGCTTTGTGTTGTGCTTGGTAACTTACAAAATGAATGGAAGTCTCTTTCCCGTTTCATAATGACTGTGCCTCTGTACACAAAGCGAAGTCCAGCAAATAAAGACTTTTGTCAATGTCTGAGTGGAGATACTCAACCCCAGTGCCCTGTCCTCAGTCAAACTGAACATCTTTGGGATGAGTGAACGCATCAATGCCGAGCCAGGCCTTCTTAACTCACATTCATGTCTGACCTTTCAAATGCTTTTTACTGAATGGACAAACACTTGCACACACTCCAAAATCTTGTTGACACTACCATTAAAAGTAGAGGCTGTTATAGTTGCCTAGGGTGTTGGATGCACCTTAATATTAATGGAGATTGTTTTGAATATTTACATTTTACATTTACAGCATTTAGCAGACGCTTTTATCCAAAGCGACTTACACAGTGAGCGGAACACAATGAGCAATTGAGGGTTAAGGGCCTTGCTCAGGGACCCAACAGTGGCAACTTGGTGGTGGCGGGGCTTGAACCGGCAACCTTCTGTTTACTAGTCCAGTACCTTAACCACTGAGCAATCACTGGCACTGAATAAGAATGTCCAACAAGCACATTTAGCCATATTGTGTATTTACTTTTACAAGGTGGTTCGTATGCATATTTTTGGTTTTAAACTGAGTCGTATTTGTAAACCCAGTTGCAGTGATAGCGTCAGTGCTAACCACCAAATTCCAAAACAGAACTATCCTCACTTTAGTTGGCAGTAAGGAACCCTGGATCTCAGCAGGAACACATCTGGTCTAGAAAAACCTCAACTTCCACACTTGTTTTATTATTACAGCTTTATCTAAAAATAATAAGCAAAAACAAATGTCAAACTTTTTTTTCCTTTTTCAGAAAGAGTGGTTCCCTTCCTGACTCGTCCAGTCCTCCCTGTTCTGCTTTTACCCAATGGGCAACATATCTTCAGTGCTAATGCCATCTGCCAGTAAGTGAAAAGCAGTTTAAGTTAACAGATTATTATAGGTGACCCCATGTCCAGTTAGCTGTCATGCAAAAAACATTGATAATGCTTTTTATTTGTTAACATTAAGCTTTAATTTGTTTGTTATTTTTTTGTCATTCAGTCATGACATGAAAAGTTCATAAATCATTATTACCCCAAGTTCTTACAAGTTTATGTAAACATATGACTGTATAAAATATACTATATTTAATATGGAAATACACTCCTCTTCCTGACAGTAAATAACTAGAGATTTTCTCTACCACAGATTGTCTTGAATGTGTGAAGGTATTGAAAACAAATATTTATATTAGAAAGCAACAAAGAAGTCCAAACACTTACTTACTATTAATTTATATTGAACGATTATAACAATATCTTTTTATTGTTTAATTACTTTTTTTTCTGAAAAACAGAATGTTTATTTTTCTTTATATTCCACTCCTATGAAGACAATAATTTTAATTTTAATTGATTTCACCAGATGCATTTGAAACTTTTAAGCTAGCAGCTTTTCTTCTTCTGAGAAACAAACACTTGAAAGGCTGTCCTAAATTTCTGTCTTTACAGATATCTGTTTGAGGTTGGTGGCAAAGAGACCAGTGATGCCAACAACCAGCTACTGGAATGGGAAGCAACAGAATTGCAGGTCAGGAGCTGCTGTTGAATAATCATGCTAAATGCCTTAATATACCCCATGTCTAATTAAAAATCTGGCTCTCACAAACATGCTTACACCCAATTAGCTCCTTGTGTTAAATTTTTAATTGGATATAGTGATATTAGTCGTTATTACTGCACACTCTTTAATTGGTCTAAATCCTTATTGAAGCAGTTTGATGGTGGAGAAGTGCTTTCAGAAGAGATGCACTTATCCTATTTCCTTGTTCAAGATACAATACAGCCATAATAAAACCACTTATCTATAACAATACATCATGAAAGCCAGTGTGTCATTTTAGACTTGGTAATTTGATTTACCCATACTTGCTAGGATGGCTTCTGAGTGTAAATGAACCATTTTGATTTGACTTTACATGCAGACGCAGTGGTAAATTTATTAGTCGACTATAGCTGGGATCCAGGGTTCGAATCCCCAGCAGTGCTATCAGCCGCTTGGGTGTCTTTATATAGACATGATTGACTATGGACAGGGCCCCACCATGTTTTGGTGTCCTGTCTGGGGTGATATGGCATTGTGTCCAATGATTTCAGGGTAACATCAGGATAAAAAGGTGGTGAAACATGAAAATGAAAAATAATTACAGATCAAATAAATGATCTGATAAGCACTGTCAGACTTGCAATCATTTTGATGCCAGAAAATGTACTATGGCACAGTTTTTATGCCTCCTATTCATCTGGGCTTGGGACCAGCACTAAGGGTAGGTTCACATTACACCATGCACCTACTGTATCTGTGAGACCAGCCCAGGATTTAAAGCTTCTGTGTTTTTTCCCAGCCTGCACTGTTTCAGGCTCTCCACATGATGGTGCTACAGGGAAAAACCAGTGAGGCTGGCACACTTCTGAAAGCACTGCTGAGGTGGCTGGAGCAGTACTTGAGTGGCAAAAATACACCACACCTGACTGCAGTAAGTATTATAGATAAACACGCAGTACTTCTGAAGATTTTATCTAATGTCTTGTATTATCAAATTCTGGTCTGTTTTAAAAAGGTTTTAATTCCAGGGACATATCAGATGTACATTTATAGGCAGCCTTTAATAGCTTATCATCATTGTTGTAACATTGTTGTTTGGATGCTTCTCAATACTTTACTTAATGACTGCAGTTAAAGTCCACTATCTTTGAGGAAATAACTATTTTCATATAATATACTCAGAGAAATAAATTAAGACCAAGTATTTTTAATTGTAGCACATGACATGAACGTTTGGTAACCCATACCCAATAATTCCTACAGAAAAAAAGCTAATTAGTATTATTTAATTACTAATACAGGCTCTTTACAAAGGGTGCTTTAGAATACATTCATCCTATTGTCCAGAGATTAGGGTTCTTAGTTGCTGGCTTTATATAAAACTGTGTAGGGGCTCGGGAGACACAAAGTATAGTATAGTATAGTATACCACTGCAGAGTAGAGTGTTCAGACTTGCAAGTTCAAAACTCAGCAGAACCAGAAGAGACCTTGCTGGCTGGGTGTCCGAATAAACACAGTTGGCCATGTTTGGGCACCTGCGCAAGATGGAGGAATCCTCTGTGGGAACCCAACGCTGGCAGGTGATTATAAGCGGGTGCAGAATGGACATGTGGTGATCTGGCTCTCCTTGATTGGAACAGGGTTGTGCTAACAGCAGCAGATTCACAGTAGGGAACTGGAAATGACTAAATGGGGTCACAAATGGGGTGGGAAGGGGTCAGGAAAAAGGGTACTAAAGCTTTAGTATTACCTCACTTTGAAAGTTTCTCATGATGGAATTAAAGTTGCTTTGTTTTGTGTTGCCTGGTTTAGGAGGCTGTGTCAGTGGCAGACATTGTGCTGTGGGCGACGCTTCACTATGTTCTGGCTAATTCTGCTTTTGAAGCAGGTGAGAGAAGGGCCAGGTCACCTGGGCCCAATTTATTTGTTTATTTTACAATAGCTAAAAAGTTATTGACAGTTTGATTACAGTTGCATAGCTCATGTTCAACTCTGCAAGCAAACATTCATTTCATTAGAAGCAGTTCTTTGTTTCCTTTGCTTGTTTTTCTTTTTGGCTTTTCAGTTCCTCTCTGTGAGGATGCATGCATATGTATATGTATACTCTTAAACCATTGGTCAGTATAAATACTCTAAAACCATAAAATACTCTAACCATTGGCCAGTTGGGAGTCTACACAGGCATAACCAGCTAAACCTAAGGGAGTGAACCATGCACCTGTTAGTGCACTCTCAGTACCTGGATAAAATTATGTATATTACACTTACCATTTACTAAACTGTCTTTTTCATTGAACGGCTTAAACCAAAGCAGTTTGTTTGTTTGTTTACATTTATTTCCCTCTTTCAATTGTCAGATTTTGCAGTGATTTGTCTAGAGACCTAATAGACATAATGGTTTGAAGCTTAGACGCTTAGCTTATTGGTTTGGTTCCAACATAAAATTGTGAGTAAAACCAATATTACTCAGATAAAATAGAAACTTTTTAACATCATAAAATATTTACTAATATTATTTAATATTTGTCTTTATTGGCCATTGATTGTACAGTGTTTAAACTTGTGTAATCATAAATCTCAGAGTGTGTTTATTTATCCACATATAGCAAAGTATTAATATCTTCAAAAACAAATGTTTGTACTAAAATATTTTAATGTAAATAAAATAAGCTATAAATATTAAAAAAGATTAAATTCAAAGTTTTAAAATGGTATCTGAACTGTTTAAATGCAAACTATTTTTCACACACACTTTTATATAAAAATATTGATGGTTCTTGGATAATAAAGTGATGTTGAGCATCTTTCTTAATATTCTTATATTCTAACATCATTTTGGTAGTTTGGTAGTTATTTTTGTTATTCAATTATACCATCCAGTTATAGCCTGTTCACGTTATGGTTTATTTTATTAACACAGATGTCTCTCTCTTTCTCTGTAGGCGAGTTGGGTTGTGTTCGAGGCTGGTTTGAGCGTGTAGCTCAGTTACCAGCATGCATCAAAGCTGTTGAGAAGATTCAGCAAGGCAAAGGGCTTGACAGTCTAAAGAGTTTTCTCCAAAAACAGCCAGCTCCACACACACTACACAGGGACAAGCAGCCCTGTGCTAATGGCAATGAGGTACTTTAAGTGCTATTGGATAAATAAATATAAATGAAATAAAAAATAGGATATTGACTATTGGGAGGATGTTTTTTAGACCGAAGACGCAGAGCTTATGATGACAGAAGAGGAAATTGAGGCAGCAACAGAATCTTGGAAAAAGGGACTGGCAGAATGTCCTGCAGCCACACAGAAGCAACACCCTGTGTAAGATTACAATCCAACTGTGGTGCAGAAACACATCTTAAGTAATATTGCTAACTAAGTTCAAAGGGTTGGTTTATTCAATTTAGCCACACTGCCTTGATTAGAGCTTTGCACCCTCTTGGCTTTCTCTCAACCAACATCATAGCAACCATCAGGGACTTTTACCAACAGTCTTAATAGAGTTCTCATGTACGCCAGTCATCTGTCAGCTGCATTTTCCTAACTCTCCGGTCCTTTTAATTCCAAACCCTATATTTTGTGTTTAGATCAGGTGACCGTAGAGGTCTGTTCATCTGACACATCACTCCACCTCTCTCTGTTTTGTCAGATTGATCATACACAGCTTGGAGGTGTATCTTGAAACATTTATGAGTTAAAAAAGAAAAACAATAGAAATATTGTCAGATGATATAAGATGAGAAGAAACGGGATGAGATGGATGAATGGATACATGGATGGATTGATCGAAGTGCAACTGTTAAAATAGATATGAAAAATGGATTGGTGCGTGTGATAATGTTACTCAGTCTTAAGTGGACTAGTAATGCTGCCTTCATTTTTGGGTTATAATGCTTTATGATTTGTATTAAACTACAATACAATACTCAAATACCAATATAATAGAGACATTGTCAAGTTCTATATAAATTCTATTTTAAAGCCATCACAGATATTAATTAAAAGTCTGTTTTCTTAAGTGACATATAAGGTAATAAGCTGGTTAATAACGTGCTGCTTGTGTCTGCTCAGTCTACCCCAGGAAGGAAAGCGGAACGTCCTGATCACAAGTGCACTGCCATATGTGAACAACGTACCTCACCTCGGCAACATCATTGGCTGTGTGCTTAGTGCTGATGTATTCGCCAGGTAACCTAATTCTATTTTCTGCTTTTCTCTTTTCTTCTTTAGTCGGCTGCTCTTGTTTTATTTTGCTCCTAGCATTGTGGAATGTCTTATGTGATTTAATGACAATAAATAACACAAATTAGATATACATCCTAGTTCAAACTTGAAGTTTTGTACTCGTTTTTAAAATGTTCTCTTTTGTACACCATAGTCTGGTTGACATGACAAATAATAATATATAATATTATAATCAGACAATGGTGCTTTGGGCGCAGTGGTAAAATACTCTGACCATTGGCCAGTCAGGAGTCTACACAGACATAATCGGCTATATCTGAGTGGGTGAACCGTGCACTTGTCAGTGTACTCTCAGTGCCTGGATTAAAAAGGATTGCATCAGGAAGGGTGCCAAAAACTAACTCTTGAGTCAGTGTAGCATGTGTAGCAAATTTTACATTTAATAATTTTATAGTTGAAATAGCATTTAATTTGTTTTAATTAAAGAGAGTGCATTTCTAAAAAATTGTTTTTTTAAAGGTCAAGGTTTTTATATTGCTTTAGTTAATTTGTAAAAGTATAAAGAATAGATTTGTATTGTGCTGTAGCTTGTAGGCATCTGACATAGACCAAAAATATGATATTTTGTTTGTGAAAACAGTTTAATTACAGTTTTCTTACTAATTTTACATTGGAATAATTTTCTTTTAGTGAGTTAATAGCTCAACACTATATCCTAATTGAACTAGCTAAATAATTAAATGTAGTGTAGTTGTACTTACTTGGTAGCAGGAACCAGTTAATTGAAAAGTTATGCTTGTAAGAGTTAAAGGTAAAAGAGAAAGAGGACAGCCAGCAAAAAGTTGGATGGATAAAACTAGAGGAACAATGAACAAGCTGTTAAAAAGCCTGACGGTCTGATCAGAATACATGATATTCTGGAGAAACACTGTTTGAAACACAGAGAAACCATGTGGTCGCCTGGAGTCTGAATCGACTTGGCAGCTTTTAATAATAATAGTTATAATTGCAAATCGTAGTTTCATTTTCTGTACACAAATACAAATTACTTATGTCTTGTATGATTAGAAGAATCAGCTTTTAAATCAGTTTGCTTTAAATATATAGTTTTCATTGTTTTTTAATGATGGCAAATATGTACAATATTTGCATGGTTTTTATTTGTATCTTTATTTATATCCAAAGACTGAGGCTGCATTCCAAGTGTCAATCTACCTGCTAAGTAGTATACCAGCATAGTAGTCACATGGGTAATGTTACTCTAATGCTTGGTCTTTCAAACATACTTTCACTTTATGGTTATATAAATATTGTATTTGTCCCTACAGATATGGGCGTTTGAGAGGCTGGAACTTATTATATGTGTGCGGGACGGATGAGTACGGCACTGCCACAGAAAACAAAGCTCGTGAGGAGGGCCTGACTCCTCAACAGATCTGTGATAAATATCATGCTGTACATTCTGCCATCTACAAGTGGTTCCAGATCGATTTTGACTATTTTGGCCGCACCACCACCGATCAACAGACTAAGTAAGACGAGCATATGATGCAGTTAGGTTTATAAATATAGACACTAATTGTTTAGATTATTCTGAAACATGAAATGACTCTAATAGGTCTATTAATTGAAACACCTGTTTAAAGTGCCTCTCTCTTTGTCTCCCTCTCTCTGTGTTACTTTTAGAATAGCACAGGATATATTCTGGCGTTTACATGAGAGGGGCTATCTGTTGGAAGACACGGTGGAGCAGCTGCGCTGTGAGAACTGTCAGCGCTTCCTGGCTGATCGCTTTGTGGAAGGAGTGTGTCCTCACTGCAAATACCCTGAGGCTAGAGGGGACCAGTGCGATAAGTGTGGTCGACTTATTAATGCTGTGGAGCTTAAGGTGTGACTCGATTTAGCTTCACTAATACACACTAACTCATGCGTTTTAAAAAGCTGTTTCATATGTAAGTGTGAAAATTTACATTTACATTTTCAGCCTTTAGCAGACTCTTTTTATCTAAAGTGACTTACAGCAGAGTGACAGCATACTGTCTAAGCAATTGAGGGTTAACGGTGGCAACATGGCAATGGTGGGCCTTGAACCAGCGACCTATTGATTACTAGTCCAGTATCTTAACCGCTAGGCTACAACTGCCCCAACTGAAAATGAAAGAAAGCGGCATGATGGCCATGTATTCAAATTTGAAACGTGACTGCAGTTTGTCATTTCTACAACCTTATGCTGGTTTCTTGTATTACCTATTGTAACATAACATAATGACTTCCACACTCTGTAGTCAATATTGAGTCATTTTGAATACGCCCTACTAGCTAGCTTCCCTCTGAGTTTCTGTTTTTTATTACGGTTCATAAATATTTATTCTGTGCTTGAGTGGCACAGCAGTCTGTCTTCTTCGATGTCCACAACAGTCAGGCAACCATAATAAATAATAATAGATAATATGATAATCATGCTGGGGTGGCGCAGCAGTAAAATACGCCAACCAGGCATTTATACAGACACGATTGGCTATGTATGGAGGGGGAATGGGCGAAGCTCTGTCATGAATTAGCGCCCTGTCCAGGGTTTTTCAGCACTGTGCCCTGACCAGAAAAAAGTAGTTGATGAAAATGTAAAATGAAATGACTATCAATTCTATTCTGTGAAGAGTAATAATAAATCAAATAATAATAAATCAAACTGATCATTATGTATATAATAGCTTATATGCTTACCATGAATAAATTGTATGTACTGTAATAGATTTGTGAGCTAAAGATTTAGGGTTCAAATCCTGAACAGTGCTATCGGCCATTCGGGCGTCTACATACAAATATAATTGGCTATGTGTCAGGCAAGGACTGGCCGAGGCCCCGGGAATGAATTTGTGTCCTGTCCGGGGTATGTTACAGCATTGCACCCAGTGATTCCAGGGAAACCGAGCCCTCCACGACCCTGATCGGGATAAAGCTGTGGTAAAACATGAAATAAAAAATGAAAGAATTTATAAAAATGAATGGGGTGGCTTAGTGGGTAGCACTGTCACCTCACAGCAAGAAGGTCCTGGGTTTGATCCCCAGGTGGAGCAGTCCGGGTCCTTTCTGTGTGGAGTTTGCATGTTCTCCCCGTGTCTGTGTGGGTTTCCTCCGGGAGCTCCGGTTTCCTCCCACAGTCCAAAGACATGCAAGTGAGGTGAATTGGAGATACAAAATTGTCCATGACTGTGTTTGACATTAAAGTTGTGAACTGATTAATCTTGTGTAACAAGTAACTACCGTCTCTGTCATGAATCTTACCAAAGTGTGTGATGTTAAAATCATAAAAAAAGTAAATAAATAAATATGAATGCTAAACTGGTAAAAAATGAAAACTAATTGGTTGTTGGTGTTTTACACCCTTAACATAAATTGTAGCTTCAGTATAGAATTTGTCTGAGGAGAGAAAGCTTTCCATTTCCCTCATAGTACAGAGAAATGTGTCAGACCCGCTGTCTGAGGTAATCGCTCATACTCTAAAGAACAGGAAGAAAAAGACTGGGTTGAAAGTGCCTGAAGTATTCATTTAATGACTAGGAATATTACCAGGAAAGATCTTCAGACTGATTTTATTTAAGTGTGCGATATAAATGATGACCTAAGTTATTGCATATTTCAGTATAGCAGGCTATGCGTCTGTTTTCATTTTAGTTGTTCATTCATTTAACACCAGCTTTCCGTGATGAAGAAGCTGCCTGTTGTCATTTTAAAATTTGATTACAGCTGCTGAGGTGTGGTTAATGTGTATTTTTGCTGGCGTTGTTTCCATAGGAGCCTCAGTGTAAGGTTTGCCGGCAGACTCCTGTGATTCGCAGCTCTAAACACTTGTTTCTCGACCTGCCCAAGGTAATGTCTGTGTTTTTGTATTTAAACAACTAAAAATACACTACAATACCTAAACTGGACAGCTTAACATAAGCACTATATGTGCTTGTTATATATTTTATCCTAGCACCTTGAGCATTAAACAGTGTGTGTCCTTTCTTTGCTGCTCTTACAGCTTTCAGGTTTTGAAACATATCAGTGTGGATTAGTCAGTTTAGCCATGACCTTTAGTTAGGTTTGACACTGATGTAGAGTTATGAAGAATGGCTCTCGGTAAGCATTTAAAATAATTCCAAATTGAATTGTTTCGGATAAGTACAGGTCTGTACTTGGGTGGCGCAACGGTCAGCCGACTGGGCATCTATGCAGACATGATTGGCCATGCGATGTATTGGTGCCCTGTCTAGTGTATTCTGATAGGAAACAGACCTACTGTGACCCTGACCTGATAAAAGTGATTGACTAAACTGAAATGTGTTCAAGTTTTTCTTAATCAGACTGGTCTATTAGATTAGCAGATACTGACACTTGAAGCATTGTTCCAGAAATTTTTTTTTCACTGCTCCATAGTCTAATAACTATTAGGGATGAAATGAAGCACCACAAGACAGTTAATAACCGATTCAAAAATTCCACGCTTCAAATTGATTTGACATGTAAAATGAATCGATATTCACTTTAAACAGCAAAGGGCACTGGCGCTATACACCTCGCCTGGTTGACGGCACTGGCGCTATACGCCAGGTTGCCAGATTCGGGGGTTTTTAGCCAAATTGGGCTTAATTCAAAATTGTTTTACATAGTTTGTACCTACCTCAGAAATAAAAGGGCAATACTAAATTAAAAAGATAATCACAAATGCAGTATTTTGTTTTCTTTTTTAAGAGAAATAATGAAAGGAAACTTTGTCATAATTTGTCTTCAATTTCAGTTAAAAAAATCGGGAAAAAATCGTATCGTTAACCCAGTATTGTGAATTGCATCGTATTGTGGGTAGAGTGTATCATTACATCCCTAATAACTATGCTTTGCACCACTTCAACCATGTTACCATGTCATGCTACCTGGCTTTAAAAATTTATTCTTTCAGATACATGTGTGCTAGAACCAACAACATCTGATTAAGACATACTTACATATCCCCACCTGTATGCTTTTTGAATAGTTTCTGAGCTGTTGTTGCCCCTACCTAATTTAACCAGGGTAGAAATCTAACTTAATTACCACAATGGCCAAACCCTCAAACTAAAAAGGTGTTCATATACTTTTGGACATGCTTTGTATACATCACATTCTGTCCTCTAATTTTGACTGTGTGTGCTCATTAGCTGGAAGGCGAGTTGGAGCAATGGCTGGAGCAGACTTTCAGTTCTGGAGACTGGACAACAAACGCTAAGAACATCACCCGATCTTGGATCAGAGACGGCCTGAAGCCACGCTGCATCACACGGGATCTGCAGTGGGGGACAGCTGTACCACACCCAGACTACAGCGAAAAGGTAAACTCCACAGAGAGCACCTTACACAAGTAAACCATTTAAGTATTTTCTGCTCACATGTGTGCTGTGTGCTCGTTTCTTCACAGGTGTTTTATGTTTGGTTTGATGCCCCTATTGGCTACCTCTCCATAACGGCCAACTACACCCCTGAATGGGAGAAATGGTGGAAGAACCCAAAGCAGGTGCCCCATCTCACTTTCATAATTTGATTACTGCTCAACTCTCTTGGCTTCGTGTAATGTTGTTCTTCCATGTGTCCTGCAGGTGGAGCTGTACAACTTTATGGCCAAGGACAACGTCCCGTTCCACAGTGTGGTCTTCCCCTGCTCTCTACTTGGTGCACAGGACAACTACACGCTTGTCAACAACCTGGTCGCTACAGGTGATTCGGCCACTCCTAAGCCTTAATGAAAAACTGAATTTTGAATGTACTCTTTACCTAATCTGTACCTATTTAGGATCTTTACAGTATACCAATACAGAAAATGTCCTTTCAGTTACTAATGCTTTTCCAAGGTTTTGTGGGATCTCTGACAAAAAGCAGGCTTGGAGAATAATAACAAATAATTCCATAATTGAAAGTGTTCTATAAAAATGTTCTTAACTAAATGTACAAGGGATCTTTAAAATGTTTCCGCACTTTCATGTTTTTGTGGAAACGGTGAGTAGTAATTGGTCGTGTCTGAGAGACAGAGAGAGCTTATAGTCCTGATTTAGTGCCATCTGATTTCCACCTTTTTGGACAGCTCAAAGAAGCTTTGGGGGAAAGAAGATTTTCATGTGATGATGTGAAAGCAGCAGTGCATCAGTGGCTATGCCCTAAACCAGAAACATTTTTTGCTGATGGCATTAAAAAGTTGGTACGACACTGGAAAAAATGCATTGGAAGGTGACTATGTAGAAAAGTGATGTGATTTGTTTTTCACTTTCTTAACCGCTTAACCAATTAGGGTCGTGGGGGGTGCTGGAGCCTATCCCAGCTGGACGGGTTGCCAGTCCATCGCAGGGCAGACACACATACATACACATACACATACACACACCCATTCACCTATAGGGCAATTCAGTGTCTCCAATTAACCTGACTGCATGTTTTTGGACTGTGGGAGGAAACCGGAGCTCCTGGAGGAAACCCGTGCAGACACGGGGAGAACATACAAACTCCACACAGAAAGGACCCGGACCGCCCCGCCTGGGGATCGAACCCAGGACCTTCTTGCTGTGACGCGACAGTGCTACCCACCGTGGCACCCGTAATTTGTTTTTAATAAATAGTCTTAATAAATAGAATTAAAAGTGTGGAAACTTTTTGAAGAACCCTCGTATATTAACTGCCCAAACAAAGGCCCCTGTACGTCTTTTAAAAGTTGCATATTCAAGTAAACAGGTAGTCAGGGGCCTTTAAATTCAGTTTGTAATCATTCAGATGCAACAAAGTTATTATTCATTCACACATTCATTCATTTTTACTAACTACCGGCCAAGATCACTGTGATTCTCCCCGGAAACATTGGGCACAAGGCAGAAATCCTGCAAATTGGACATGGTGCCAATTTGTCTCCTCACAGCAAGACAGTTCTGGGTTTAATTCCCAGGTGGAGCAGTGCAGAGGAAACCCACGTAGGCAGAACATGCAAACTTAAAACAAAACAGCCCCTGGTCACCCGGCCAGGGAGTCAAACCCTTCTTCACTGTGCCATATTGATTTAGACATGTCCAATTCCCATCATTGCATTGTCAACCCAAGCTGCGCGTTAAACAACAAAAATATTTTAGTGATGTAAAATAATACACTAATATTAAACAAGCCTTGCCTACATAAACACAATTTCATTTACTAGACTGGTGTTGTTTTCCTTTGATTAACCATACATCCCAGCAACTACCATTTGACCCAGCAGTTCTACTGGGTTCGAACACAGGAAATTTATGTATCAGTTTGCTCAGAATTTCAGCTCTGTGGGGCCACTACACCTACCTTTTATATCCTTCAATAAATTGCAGATTAATACCAGAGTAAGCATGCATGTTTAAACAAATTTACATAAAAAAGCATCTGATCTTGTTCTTTTTTTACTCAGTGACCTTCCAAAAACTAACTGGACTAGAACTAATGAAATGCATCTTGCTCTGTCTTACACCAGTGTGTCTGTTTTGTAATGTTTTGAGAGGTTGGTTGTTTTGGGTTTTAGGGCTCAAATTTTAATTTATTGAATACTGAGTTCCTTGGCAGAGCATAAACTACAAGTGCTTTGCAATAACCATTGTGTCGCCCTAGGAAAACCTTGTCTTTACCAGGACAAAATTATTTGCCGCTCATAGTTTGCTGGCAGCTTCAGTCGGCTGAATTTTAATGGATGTTTTTTTTTGCACTCAGAATACTTGAACTATGAGGATACTAAGTTCTCAAAGAGCCGCGGTGTGGGAGTGTTCGGTGACATGGCTAAAGACACTGGCATTCCTTCTGATGTCTGGCGTTTTTACCTTCTCTACGTGAGACCCGAGGGCCAGGATTCAGCCTTCTCCTGGGCTGACATGGCTATTAAGAACAACTCAGAACTGCTTAACAACCTGGGCAATTTTATCAACAGGTAAACACAGCAACTCATGTACACACCCAACTCACCACAATATACAGAACTGAAGAAGAAAGGGATTCAATAAACCTGTTTTTTCATTTCTTTGTTTGTTTCCTGTGTTTTAGAGCAGGTATGTTTGTCAGTAAGTTCTTTGACGGCGTTGTGCCTGAGATGGTCCTGCAGGATGAAGACAAGAGGCTTATTGCTCAGGTGTGCTGGGAACTCAAGCAGTACATCCAGCTGCTGGACAAAGTCAAGTAAGAAAACAAAACACTCTTACAGCTCAAAGTGCATCTGCTGAGCACCAGAGATCTAGGGACTTTGGTTTAAACCTTGGCATGTCCTCCTTAAATCAACATGAGTTTTTTTCCTGGTACTGTAGTATTCGTCTCCACCTAAAAACATACAAAAGGGAAATTGGAATTTGCTTGCAATTGTAAATAAGCAAGTGATGCCCTGTCCAGGGTGTAATTCAGCCTTCCAGTGCTTCTGGGTGGTGCTGCACCCACTGTGATTCTAATCAGGATAAAGCCAGAAATTAGTGCTATAACAAAATAATAAACATTAGCATCAAATTATAATTAATTCCCATATTACACTGATCAGCCATAACATTAAAACCACCTCCTTGTTTCTACACTCACTGCCCATTTTATCAGCTCCACTTACCATATAGAAGCAATGTGTAGTTCTACAATTACTGACTGTAGTCCATCTGTTTTTCTACATACTTTTTTAGCCTGCTTTTACCCTGTTCTTCATTGGTCAAGATCCCTACAGGACCACCACAGAGTAGGTATTATTTTTGTGGTGGATCATTCTCAGCACTGCAGTGACACTGACATGGTGGTGGTGTGTTAGTGTGTGTTGTCCTGGTATGAATGGATGAGACACAGCAGCGCTGCTGGAGTTTTTAAATACTGTGTCCACTCACTGTCCACTCTATTAGACACTCCTACCTAGTTGGTCCACCTTGTAGATGTAAAGTCAGAGACGATTGCTCATCTATTGCTGCTGTTTGAGTTGGTCATCTTCTAGACCTTCATCAAAAGTCACAGGATGCTGCTGGCTGGATGTTTTTGGTTGGTGGACTATTCTTAGTCCAGCAGTGACAGTGAGGTGTTTAAAAACTCCATCAGCACTGCTGTGTCTTATCATACCAACTCAAACCAGCACAACACACACTAACACACTACCACCATGTCATTGTCACTGCAGTGCTGAGAATGATCCACCACCTAAATAATACCTACTCTGTGGTGGTCCTGTTGGGGTCCTGACCAATGCTAAAAAAGTATGTAGAGAAACAGATGGACTACAGTCAGTAATTGTAGAACTACAAAGTGCTCCTGTATGGTAAGTGGAGCTGAAAAAATGGACAGTGAGTGTAGAAACAAGGAGGTGGTTTTAATGTTATGGCTGATCAGTGTATATAGCTGCACACATTTTGAGTCAGTGCTGCACAGAGTGGCACTGCTGGTAGAATAAGTGCCATACAGCAACATGGGTACTTAGGACCTGTGTCATTATTATTTGTGTTGGGCTGTCTGTGAAAAATTTGCCTATTGTCCCCCTGTCCTTTTGAGTACTTTGGTTTTCTCCCACTTCCCAAAAGCATGCAAATGACTCATCTAAATTGATTCTAGATGAATGAGTGAATGTGCTCAGTAGGTCTGAATGGCGTCAGATCCACCACAACCCTGACCAGGAGGAAATGGTGTGTTGAAATAAATGAATGATCATTGAGCTTTTGTTTAAAACTGGGATTTGTTTGGTTAAGGTTTATTATGGAAAATCTTCGAAGAAAAATCCATTGCTGTTTTTTATCCAGCATCTGTAAAAACCCAGTATATTATAGCTAAAGTTTTAATCTATTTAAGAAGAAAACAAATAAAAAACAATTGTATCTCGACTTCACTAGTGACCCAACTTTATTAGATATTTAATACAGCTCATCCTTTGCGTCTCCCTGGGTGCTGTTCAGTTCTTAATGCAATAATGTGCTGTCAGCTAAGTTATCCCAACTGTGTTATCTCTTTAAGGTACAGGAATTTATGCCCATAAGTTAAATAGTTTCTGTTTTACAGTTCATCCTTTTGTCCTGTAGATCTATAATGGTTGCTATTTTAGACCCTTTTATTAAAACAGTTTTTAATTTGCCAGCACAGAGCTGTGTGCAGTTTTAAATCTTAATCTGTCCTCATCATGTTATATTGTTTAATATATTGTAACTGAGAATTATAACCAATACGATGAAGAATATTGGGTCTAAATATGACTTTTTATTTCTTTACATAAGAATATGCAACATTTATACACTGATCAGCCATAACATTAAAACCACCTCCTTGTTTCTACACTCACTGTCCAGTTTATCAGCTCCACTTACCATACAGGAGCACTTTGTAGTTCTACAATTACTGACTTTAGTCCATCTGTTACCACAGGACCACTACAGAGTAGGTATTATTTGGGTGGTGGATCATTCTCAGCACTGCAGTGACACTGACATGGTGGTGGTGTGTTAGTGTGTGTTGTGCTGGTATGAGTAGATCAGACACCACAGCGCTGATGGAGTTTTTAAACACCTCACTGTCACTGCTGGACTGAGAATAGTCCACCAACCAAAAATATCCAGCCAACAGCGCCCCATGGGCAGTGTCCTGTGACCACTGATGAAGGTCTAGAAGATGACCAACTCAAACAGCAGCAATAGATGAGCAATCGTCTCTGACTTTACATCTACAAGGTGGACCAACTAATGGAGTGGGTACAACTGGTGGAGTGTCTAATAGAGTGGACAGTGAGTGGACACGGTATTTAAAACCATGTCAGTGTCACTGCAGTGCTGAGTATGATCCAACACCCAAGTAGTACCTGCTCTGTGGGGGTCCTGACCATTGAAGAACAGGGTGAAAGCAGGCTAAAAAAGAGAAATAGATGGACTACAGTCAGTAATTGTAGAACTACAAAGTGCTTCTATATGGTGGAGCTGATACAAGGAAGTGGTTTTAATGTTATGGCTGATCAGTGTATTTTATTTTGTCATGTGTCCTCTTTTATGACTAATTAGGTTTAAAAAAAAACTTTTTATTATGTGTTTGATTATGGAAATACATTAAATGGATGCTATTGTTAATAATTTATTATGAAATTATTAAACACAAATTTTAATGTAAAAAAGCAACAGGAGCCTTAAAAACACCTCAAACACCTTAGTTTACAGACCCACAAATCACCAAACAGGTTCACAAAATAAGATTCCACAACACGCCATCAGACTAATGATGACTTATGATTAATGAATTAATTATTTTATTAACTACACCTACCATGGAGATGAACTTTGTGGAAATACGATTACTGAGTGTAGCCCATGTGTTGCACTGTACACCTTGGCATTCCCTATATAACATTTTTTGGGTGCAACAACACTGCTGCATCTAATGCACTTATACCACAGCAACACACACACACTACCATGTTGGTGTATTTGCAGTTTAGAGAATGGTCCACCACCCAAATGTCATTTGGTCAGTTATAAATACAAGGGCTCAGTGAGTTTATATATTGACAAAAGTGTACATAAACAACATAAATAAAAATATTGTTGTGCAGTTGAACTGTATATTAGAAATATGCTTTGCTTTTTTTTTGGATACCAGGATCCGCGATGCCCTGAAGTGCATCCTTAACATCTCTCGCCATGGCAACCAGTACATTCAGGTTAATGAACCCTGGAAAAAGATCAAAGGAGGAGACGAGGACAGGCAAGTAAAACTGTCATCTTGAAAGTCTGCAATGCTTTGGTCAGTGAATGGGTCTGTCCACACACACACACAGCACAATTTTTATGTTTGAAAGTGTCATTGACCTTATTTTAAAATAACTAAATAATTAATTATGAAGTATTTTGTTGTATTTGTGTGTGCTTTAGGCAACGTGCAGGCACAGTGACTGGCGTGTCTGTAAACGTGGCGTGTCTTTTGTCAGCCATGTTGGAGCCATATATGCCCACTGTCTGTCAGACCATCCGTGCCCAGCTGCAGGCTCCAGCCAACTCCACCAGCGCCATGCTGAATGGGGAGGGGCGCTTCCTTTGCAGCCTCCCATCCGGCCACCGCATTGGCACGGTAACCATGCCCTAACAAATGTGTAACTAAGTAGCATCAGCTTCAAAGATTCTGAATGAGTGATTTAAACTAATCTTGCTTTGATTGCCTCCAGGTCAGTCCTTTGTTCCAGAAGCTGGAGTCTGAAGAAATTGAGAGTCTGAAGAAGAAATTTGGAGGACAGCAGGTCTGTAAATAATTTGTGTTTAATTTAAAGCAAAAAAAAAGAAAGTTAAATAGTTTAACAAAGGGTCTGTTCAGCTGTATGTTTTGATAAAAAAATCCATGACACAGAAACAGGTCTTGGCTTGGATGAAGTGTCTTGGTATTACATCATTTCAGCAAGAAACAACAACTTCTACTCCCACTTGTTGCAACATTTTACAAATGGGTGACATGGTGACATTTTCATCCCTATTCAGGATTTGCTGCACTGCGAGTAAAATAAAAAACAGCGTTGCCAAAACAAATTAAACTGCTCTTTTGTTGTTGGTTTAGTCAGAACTAGTCTTTGGGCAGTTGTGGTACTGTTCCAGCAGTTCCAGTGTGAAGCTTTGATGTAGTTTCTGTTCTGTCTCATTTCTTTTACTCAAACCTTCTTTTCGGTTGGAGGAGGAGACCCCTGCAGCAAAGGTAGATCTGAGTGAAACTGTTGCATGCTTTTGTGCTTTTGCACCAGCACCTTTACTTAATCCTAGAGTACGGAATTAATCTAGCACCTGTGCACCCCAGCAACACTGAGATCAAAACCTGTAACTGTTAATCACTGCATTACTGTATTTTTGAAACACAATTTAGCTGACCTGAGGGCACGATGGAGAAAGGGGTTCACGTTTAAAAAAAAAAACTGCCGTCTGTGTAGATTAAAATCCTTATTAGTGTATGAGACAGAATGATAATGACGCGGCCCCAGTGAGCACCTAAATGTCTGCATGCTTGTTAAACACTAATTGTTTGTGTTTGTGAAATAATATGGTAATGCTTTACATTAAGGTTGCCTAATCTAAACTGCTTTGCATTGTTTTCCATTAAACGATGTAGATGTGAGCATTATTAAACCATAATTAGGACTGTCGCAATGAACATTTAAGCTGTGTTTTGTTTTGTAAATGTGCCTTCTGTTAAGTTTATTCCTTTCTTATGAATCAAGCCATGTAGTATTTATATAGAGCCTTTAGTTAACATTAGATCTATTTCTGGTGCTCTGGTGGTGCTATTACACTAGCCTACCTGCAGGCCAGCCGGGAATCTACACAGACATGATTGGCTATGTCTGACGGTGGGGAAGTGGATGATAATCGAAGCCCTGAGAGTAATTTTAAGCTTTGTCCAAGGTGTTTCCCAACAGAACCAGGCTTGCTGCAACCCTGACCAGTATAAATGGGTTGATGTAAATGAAATGAAATCTATTTATGTCTGCTTTTCACAGACAAGATTGATAAAGCAAGATACTTAAAGGAAAATAACATTATATAACCTACATATAATGTCCAAAGGCACATTCTTCACTACAGTTTTAGCCGTAACTGAGCCATTTAATAAAAAAAGAAATAATAAAAATAATTAAAATGACACAGCGATGTTGATATTAATTGTTAATAATAAATACCTTATCCAAATTATATAAAAACATGACAGTCGTTTTAAATCCTTTCAATTCATATTTGAATAATTATGACAGACCTAAACATAGGTACCATTTAGAAGTAACTAAAACTGCACCTACATCATTTATTACTTCTAATAATAAGCAAATTAATCTCCCATTAAATAATTGTATTATCACTTCTAATCCCACTGACTGAAGTTCAACTGATTATATTAAATCTCTATATATTACACCAACCCATCACCTCTGAGATCCGGATTCGAATCTCGGCTGTGCTATCAGCTGGCTAGGGCATCTACACAGAATAGATTGACCATTCGGTGAAGGGTGCTGAAGCCCTGTGATGGAGTGACATCCGGTCCAGGGTATTTCTGCCTTGCATCCAGGGCTTTCCGCTAGATCTGCTGTGATCCTGACCGGGATAAAGCAGTTGAAATGATGTAACTGAAATGACAAAATTTTGCTTAGGTAATTTTTGCTGTTGGGTCTGATCTCATTTTAGTCTTGTAATTAATGTCATAATGACTTTTAACCATTACATATTGTGTATTAATGCTAAAGCTTTCAGTTTGTTTATTAATAAGTGAACCTAAATGTAAAGTGTTCTGAACTCTATATTGACCAATCTGTTTATTGTCTCCGAATCAGAATTATTCTCAAATCTCTGCATGTTTTTGACTTCACATATTTACATACAGGTATTCCAAAGTTTTGCTTGAGGTATTTTTTGCTCTCTGTAATAAGCACGCTTGCTTGTCTCTTGTCAGGTTCCCCGTGGCATGGCAAGCTCGACAGAATCCAAGCCTCCCTCTGCTACACAACCCATCACTGACACGAGCAAAAGCACAGCCGATCCCGAGAGAGCCAAACAGCTGGCTGCAGCGGTGACAGAACAGGTCAGAACAAGCACATGCACAGAATATCTGACTACAGGAACTAGAATCATAGCCTGTTTCTGTGGGTGTTCTTAAAAATGAGATGCAAATAAGAAAAATAATAATTCACACCCTGTTTATAATGAACTCAGTCATTGGATAAGAAATAACATGGTTACGTTTGGTTTTCTTCCACAAAGTTTCCACATAGTCTAAATCAGTGATTTTAACCATTTTACTAGCTGGGATGCACCGGTCTCATGGGGTGTAGTAACATATTGGAACAATAGGTCTACAGTACAACATCAAGTGTTGCAATTTTTAAGTATTCATTTTATATTAACAGTCCAAGGCATAAATAATGCTAGCCCATTGCCACTGGGATCCAGCAGTGCAATTGGCCAGTCAGATGTCTACATACAGACATGGTTGTCCGTCAGGGAGGGATGGCCAAAGGCCTGCAATGCATTTGCGTTCTGTCCGGGGTGCGTTACTGCATTGCACCCGGTGATTCCGGGGAAATTGGACCCTGCGCAACCCTGACCGGGGTAAATGCGGTGGTAAAACATTAAAATAAATTATCCACATCTGTTGTAAATTACTATTTATTTAGAAAAAGTCTGCTTTCGATTGGCACCATGTGCAGGATATAATTCTGCCTTGTTCCCCGAGTGTTACTATGTAGATCTTTGTAGATCTTGACAAATGCAACCAGGTCAGGATAAAGTCGCAACTGAAGATAAATACATAAATAAATTAAATGTATTTCTCTTGATGTTGGTCTTACATGTGCAATTTAAATAAGCTGTATCGCAAAATCATGTGGTGGAAAAATACATTGCATACCCGACTGCTAGCTCTTCAATTATTAAGAATATTAAAGATTAATGTCGAACTATATGGTAAGAAATCCTGAACACGGAATCCTTTTTTACCATTCCAACCATTTTACACTTTTGTTAATTCAAAGACAAGATGTGCATAATTAAGCAGGATATATTTGTATTTTTTAATGACAGAGTGATAAGGTGCGCGCTTTGAAGGCACAAAAGGCAGAGAAATCAGTCATCAATGCAGAAGTTGCTAAGCTTCTGGAACTGAAGAAAGAGCTTGCTTTGGCTGAAGGAAAGAACCCTGAACCTGCCCCTCAGAAAGGAAAAAAGAAGTGATGAGAGAGAGACAGGAATCCATTCTCAACTTGTACATGAAAACGTACATGAAGGTATTCTCGCTCAGATGGGACAGTGCGCTCCAGGAGGAAAATATAGCCGTAGCCAGATTTTAAAAGACGGCTGCCAAGGGAACCATTTTGACTGTTGTAATACAAACCCTGCTATGCTGCACAGCTGTAACTGAATCCCATGCGTTTTCTTATTGTCAATGTCATACACTCAGTTTCATCCCTCTAATGTCTGGTGTTTTAATAAACTATACAATTGTTTCACAAAAAAATATTCTTTGAGTATTATGGTTGCATACAATATTAAACAGATTAAAAAAACCACACAATTTTGATTGTATTCAAGGTTTTATTAATAAATGTAGATAAAGACAAATTCAAAGTCTATGCAAATACAATTCAGCATGCAAGTATATTTTTACTACACAGTACAATAGTGATACGGTGTGATATGATTATATATAATGAGCAGATTTATATAATGGATAGATATCATAGAAAAATAAGCACAAAGTGGTATGAACTGCACATTGTTAACTAATTATTCTATTTGAAAAATACATAAGAAAAAGAATCGAGCCCAAAAAGACTACATCACAACCACATTTCTCCCCTTTATCCATCCACGCTTATAGGCCATGGCTTCAGCTGAGGTTTAGGAAAAAAACGGTAACAAAACGTTCTAAAAAACAGTCCTGAGCTAATTCTGTGTGAACTCGGCATAGCTAAAACAGTTTCAAAAGCCCTTTCATTACAATTACAAAGACAGTATAATGTTAAACTTCCTCTACTCTACACTGGGTTACAATGAAATGCACAGAATCCTTAAAACCTTTAAACCATTTTGTACTTCTGCAAATCTCTTTAAAAGCAGACAAAATGTGCTCTGTTTCTAAAGGTTGGTCAAAACCTCATGTGAACTGTACTTGTATTTGCCCATAACACCCCCCAGAAGAGTATTATTACCAGGTTTAATTTTCATCCTGATACATCTGAGTACAAGCAGCATGTGAATACAAAGTCTTACAAAATTACTTGGGTAGGTAACTATTAAATTAGATACCTTTTATTGAGGCTGTTTTACACAGTAATAACTGTAAATTAGGGGTCCGTTTCTCTTTTTAAGGCTAAATCTGACATTCTCACTACACATCCTCTCCATCATTCTTGGGGGAAGACTCTAAATGAATCCCTCTCTCCCCCAGTTTCCACATGACTTTTTCTCTCTTCTCTCTAAATGTGCATTTCATGGTCACCACAGGAACCTTCCTCGAATTCCTTTCTTTGCAACCTTTCTTTGTTCTTGCATCCTTTACTTCCTAGTGTTGACGAGCCTCTCGATAAGTGCACGCCGTGTCCGCTGGACCTCCTCACCGAGCCTCTCGATCTCGGCCTTGAGCCTTTCATTCTGGTCAGTCAGCTCCTGCACCTTCCTCTCGTTCTCCTGCTCCCGCTCCTTCCTACTCTTCTTCCCTGAGAAAGGCGAGTTGGGAGCACTCCCTCTCTTCCTCTTGCCCAGACGTGCGGAGACAGGGGCCGATGGAGGGGAGAGAGGTGGGGAGGAAGGAGGCGAGCAGTTGAGGGAAGGCGACTGCGAGGATGAGAAGGATGAGGAGCTCGAGGAGCAAGGCGACGACGTGTCTGGGACGGTTGGCAGCTCTTCCTCGCTGACTGACGGGGAGGCAGGTGGAGGGTTTGGGGGGTGATGGTGGTGGTAGCCACTGGTGACCATAACTGCCCCTGTCTCCACCAGGCCGACTCCACCCTCACTCAGCAGCTCGAAAAACTCTGGGGGCAGCAGGTCTCCAGGGCTGGAGCTTGCTGCCTCTCCTCCACCACGTCGCTCCTCCTGGGCCGTGGGCTGGCTGAGGAGCAGCGGAGGTGGTGGAGGTTCATCCATCACGCGCTGCACCCCCTCCCCCCACACCTGCCCCTCCGTCAGCCAGGTGAGGGAGCAGCTTTCCAGGACATCCAGAAACTCTGTCTCTTTCTGCATTTGTAAAAGAGAAAGAAGTAAAGAATAATTATTAAAACGTATTCATTTAAAATATCGAAATTATATAAAGCAGTTTGTTAAAAAATATCAAACGCAATTACAGAAGACAGAAAGGAGAAGGGAGTGCGTAACATTGAAGGTTCGATAGCGGAGACAGTAGTAGAGCGGACGTTGTTTTCAGCGTGACTGACCTCAGTGCAGGGCAGGGGGCGTGTGTGCTTGGCCCCACCTGCGTCGGATCCCAGTATATCTTGCAAGTCTTCATACCACGCCTCCAACTCTGCACCACACAGCGGCGCCACGCCGGGGGGGTACATCCACTCCGCAGTCATCTCAACCAATCAGCTGCTACGCACAGACACGACCTGACACGCTTCCACACCCAGCACACCAGACCTGTCCAAAAATTTTTACTTTTACTAATGTGGCAAAAGTTTCCGAAACAATGTATTGGAACCTAGACTAAATAAGTTGGTATTATGTGGAGTTAATTGTGGAGATTGTGGAAAAAAATGTAACATTTAGGTGATCAAAAATTGCCGGACTGTAGAGAGATTTACTACACAAATCACAGCAGGTCAATAGACACTGTTCTGAACTTTACCCAGGTGCATGCACGTGCTAGAAATATAGCAAATTGTAAGTGTAATACTAAACCTTCAACTACACTTATACCTTACAAACTATAAATAAATTAAAAAAACACAATTAAAAACAAACAAATATAAAATGTGCTTACCTTTAAAGCGTTTCTTCTTAATCAAGTGTGGTTGTGTGTTGTCGGTGATATGGTGTCCCAATAATTCTAAAAAAAAAAAATACAAGTTACAGTTATTGCAGCAAAAAAGAATTACATTCAATTGTGTTAATTTGCACTTGAATATATTATGATGGTTAATAACTGTTAATGTAATGTATTATCAAAGCCAATATAACCTTTCTTCACAGCGTGGGGGGGGGGGGGGGGGTGTAGCCGTTTTTTAGAGGGACAAAAGAATTACTGAAATTAGATTCCCATCAAGAAACATAAGATAAAACAGCCTATTTTTATGCATCATATTATTTTAGATGTTAAATATTTATGTTAAATATGTTACATTTATCATTTAGTATAATTACTAAAATATCCAGCCAGATTCATTGTTTATAAAATATATTATTTATAATAATATTATTAAAAATATTATATTTAATATTATTAATATTGGATAGATACATATATACTTTATTAATCCCAAAGGAAATAAAATTTTAAAAATATTATTATTATTACTTTTATTATTGTTGTTGTTGCTGTAGTTGTCATTATTACTGTCATTATTATTATTATTATTACTACATTGCCATTAACATCCAATAATAAACACGCAGAAATAAGAATTTTATCCTATAATTGTACATATAAATAAGTGATGTTTGATTAGCAGTGATGCGGTTTAATGAGGTCACTGTTTTGTGTAAACAAAGGCGCATTGTTGTGGCCGCTGGCGCCCCCTGTCAAAGTCCGAGCTCGCGGACAATAACCTCGCGCTACATTAGGTGCATACTTCCCTACTAAGAAGTATGACAGAATAGTATGCTGTTATACCTGCCGTAACTGAAGTAACCATGCTGTATTGTTTCTACATACTAGTAAGTACTCTAGTGCGCTCCGGCGTCCACAGACGAAAGGCTATATATAACCAAAAGTAATTAAGTGTAATTGTAGCAGCTCATTTATCGCTTTGTGTGTTAAAAAGAAATAATTGTTTAGAAATGTGTCTTAAATTTGTGTATTCAGTATTATATGCGTAAGAAATGTAATAACTGTTTGCGTATTATCTCGACTAAGAGTCGATTATTGCCAAGTAGAAATCTACACAAACACAACGGTTGTAATGGTGTTTTATATTAGTGTTAAACCCCAGATTAGTGTTCGTGTAGAATGAACAGCTAAACTAAAAGAGAAATAATCCACCAAAAGTCACGTGTGAATAATAGTGAATAATAATACAACAATAACACGTGATCACTTAAAAACATAAAATGTTTGTCATTTATTGTTTGGTAAAGCAGAAATTAACATTAACTAGGTGTAAGCGAAACAATAAATGGTTAAACTTTGTGGGGTCTATTTTTATTGAATTTTACATTTAATTATTAACAATGAACAAAAAGATATATACAGATGTATATACAGTATTAATCAGGGTGCAGTAATAGCACAACAAGATACAAAACACCATATACTATTACTAAGCACAACCCTTCTTAAAATAACGATCAAAGTTATCTATAAACCTAATGCTTTTTAATTTTGGATAAGTTTTAAAGAATTAAATTCCACAAGGGTAATGTTGGTCTGGAGCCTAAAAAGTTTACTTTATGAATAAAAGAATTGGCATAGAATAAAAAAAATTACAATATATTCAATTTGTCTATTGGACTGGTTATTATAGTAGTATATTATATCTTTTAACTTCCAAAAATGTGTAGCTTTAATTGGTTTAAATAAATGATCTTTTAAATAATAAAGGAATAATGGTCTCTTCGGCATCTCAACAAAAGGGACAAGAGCTCTTAACATTAACACATATAACAATAATTGAATTAACTGGATAGATCTTATGAATAGCCTTAGCTTTATTAGGAATACAGAACTTTTGCAGCAACAACCAGGTTCTGACTTTGTGCTGTAGTTGAATAATCTGAAAGCCAGCCAATTACGTCATGAAGACAAAGTACAGGAGATGTGAAACAAAAGGAGAAAGTCCTGATCACTGATCACTAATGCCGGTCTGAATAGCTCACATGGTTATTTAATAATACCCTACACTACACAGTTTCCACTGACAAAAGTGAAATAAACAACTACAGGTGATTAAAGTGAAACTTTTCTTTAAATGTGAAGTTTACATCAGAAATAAAAAACAAGGATTTTATATGATTATTATCATCAAACTGATGTTTAGTTTATAAATCCAGATAAATATCAGTTATGTGAATAAATGCCAACACTGACAAGTACAACAAAACAAGCCTGGTGTTAAACCTAAACACAAGTCAGTCAGAAAGTGAAGAAAAGTCATTCTGTTCTGTCATGACAGTAGAAAATATGATATGGACTATAGATTAATGAGCTCTAGGGAGGGCAACTGTGGTCCAAAAACAGCTGCAGGCTTTCTGCCAGATCCTCAAAAAAAACTCCAGCTCAGAGACGGAGTGACAGCGCCCTAAAACTTCTCCAAACTAAACAAAACACCCGTAACAAACCTCAAAAATGACATGAGAAGAACACTCACCCTTTTTCTTTTATTATGCCGTTTTCTCGACTGTCTCAGACTCGGGCTGTGTATATGTTTTTGTTGAGATTGCTGATAGTTCATGTTAACCATTGTTCAGCTGAAGTCACCGAGTGTGAAGTTCGGAAACTCCCGGTCCGCTTATAAAGCTCCGCACGTATCAACCGAACTCAGGGGAGGGGCTTCGTTCACAATCTAATGTTGATAGCGAGGATAGAATTGCGCACTGTCCAATCGAGAAGCAAGGACAAATCTCTTTTGCTTAGAGACATCCAATCGGCGCTGGTTGTGAGTCCAAAGGGCGGGGTTCGAGCTGTCGATGGTTGAGTCTGTGTGAAGGGTTTGTGTGAGAGGAAAAGCTGTGATGCAGTCAGAAGGCAGGCAGGAAGAATGTGGGGCGTAAGGGAGTCACATGAAAGGAATGATGCAATCCTTGGCAACCAGTTTCTAGTCGGAGATAAGACCGGGCAGAGCCCGAGCATGTTTTATTAAACAAGCTAGTAATAAAAGGAAAAGCAGACAAATACCTTATAAGGACGTGAGAAATTTGATCGATTTTGCTTGCCTTCGCAATACACAAACTGATTGATTATATCTATAGAAACTGTAATGTGATCTGTTTTCCGCCCTGTTTGTAGGCCCCAAATCAGTCATCACGCCCGTCTGTTTTTTATCTGTAACACTGTCCAATACTGTTTGGATTCACAAACACTACGATTAGTAACAAACACATCTTCTTTGGTGTTTGACCTGCTTTAGCTGTTCACACCAAGTGCTTTACCCTGATCTGGGTTGCAGTAAGTCTGCCGCCCAATGAACACTGGTGCCAGCGAGAACAAACCCTGGATCGGGCGCAAATCCGTCTCTCGATCAGTTAATTAGAGTAACCAGTTCACCATCTACGTGTTTCTGAAAAGTGGCAGGAAACTGAAATACCTGCACAAAACCTATGCTTACATTAGGAGTACAAACAAAACTCCCCAAGGACAGGGACTAGGGTTGCCAACCGTCCCGTAAAATACGGAATCGTTCCTTATTTGGAAACTAAACGTCGTGTTCTGTATTGAACTAATACCGAACGCGCTTTGTTCCGTATTTTTATCAATGGGAAAGAAATGCTGCACATTAGACTGAGACAGGCCGATATGTATGAAACAGAAGGAAACTGCTGCTACCGTGGGAATTAGAAAGCGTTTGATTATTATTTTAAGTAGTGTTCACTGTTAGTCTTAGTAACGCCGTGTGTGCACAGGCATATCAGCATAACAACCTAATAATTACTCCGCTGTTTGAGTAGCGCAGTGGGCAGAACGCATCGCGCATATTCTTCCGCCATAGATTCGAATCCGGCTTAGGGTGAAACTAAAGTAACACAAGCAGGGCCGACGCTATGGGGGCGCCCCCCAAGATTTTCTCACTGTCTCCCTATAAGCAATGCAGTAAAGAACCGGGGCTACATGTCAGTGTGAAGATGGATTATGTAAAAATGGTAAACACCAGGTAAACAGCCGCCATCCCACCCTATGCCTTCCGCCAACCCACCAGCCCAGGGTGTTCCTTATTTCCAGTTCTGATAGTTGTCAACCCTACTGGTGCCAGTGAGAACAAACTCTGTTTGTGAAACCCTGTTTGTACATGTTTCCGAAAAGTGGCAGGAAACTGGAGTACCTGCACAAAACCTATGCAAACAAAACTCCCCAAGGACAGGGACTGAACCTGAGAGGAACAAACTAAGAACACCAGAAACAATGTTGCCATAACTTTAGAATTCCAATTTATTACTCTAATTTAATAAAATATTAGAAATTTAATATAAAGCAGCTAAAAATGAAGGATTATTGTTAAAACAAAGAGTGCTTTGGAAAAGTGTTTAGCTGCTAAATAGGTGAAGCATAGCAATATAGGTCCCAAGGACTTGAATTCCATTCTTACTCTCATCCTCTGTCTGTAAAAATTTGTCAGCATGTGTATTGACTGTTTAATTTATGTTTGGCGCCTGGTGTCTCCAGGTGACAGCAGACTCATTTTGACCCTGACCAAATTAAAGTGGTGAGAAACAATGCATTTACTTTTACCGGTCAGGATGGAATGGTTCCAGTGTCACTGTTATATTCTTTACAAACAGTTACCACAGGTAAGCATAAATCCCAAGTATATGATGTTCAGCATGTTTTTGAGAGATGAAATTAAAATTTAAAAGGACTGAAAAAACACAGGCAAGGGTAAACATGCCAATCTTATTACAGATAGTGACTGGAGATGAGACTCTAACCTAGGGTTTTGAAACTATTTTTCTTTGCAACACCTACTTTTCCAGCTACAGCACCATGTCACCCCAAAAGGTAATCACCCAGCTAAAGCTTTACAGGGAATTTTTTAGATCGCACATTTAACATACGTAAGTATGTGTTTTTTTCAATTAACTGATTACATCATCCTGGTTAAGGTGTAACTTCACAGCAGGGCTCCACACACTCACACATTCAGTTGTGCACACCTAGGGGCAGTTAAAAGTGGCCGGTCCAACCTTTGCAAGTTTTATGAGGTGGGAATAAATATGAGCACAAGAAGAAAACCCAAAAGGATATCAAAGAATATGTCAAACTTCTAACAGTCAGTCACTGGGAGCAAGGCAACCAAGAGCTCATCTTGTAGCTGTATGGCACCCACTATACCAAATGCACAGCTACACTGCCAATGTTGTAACAATTAAAACACAAACATAAAAATAAGACTTCTTATTACTTAAAAAAGCATAAATACATCTATGTGAGGTCAATTATTATGGTAGAGACTAATTACAACACATCAAAATGAAAATAAGTAAAATAAGCATTTATAACTAAAGTATCGAATCCCGGCTCTGCCTGCCAGCTGAGGCTGAGTGGCTACATGAACAACGATTGGCCTGTTGTTCAGATAGGGGCGGGATTAAGCTGGATGGAGACTCTCTCTTAGACTAGTGCGATTACGACCTCTGCTGGCTGGTTGGTGGTGTCTGCATGGAGATGGGAAAGGAGTGCGGTAAGGGGTGTGGCTCTCCGTACACAGCGCTGTACTGCACTGCACTCGTCAGGTGTAGGTGATAAGATGTTCAATTGCTGTGCACGTGTCGGAGGGGGCGTGGAGCAGCCTCGTCCTCCCCAGTCAGGAGCAGGGACCAGCATTAGTGAGAGGATGATTGACGGGCAGAAATTAGATGCGCTAAAGTGGGAGAAAAAGGGAATAAAAAATAAATAAATAAAAAAAAGTATAAACTGACACTACAGCCACACATTCTAGCTCCGATTGTACCTTTAAAATTACTCAATGGATTATAAGACTGCTGTGTCACTTTCACCTTCATTAGCAAAAATCATTGGTTGTGACTGACGGCACTGTTCATAAATTAACCATATTCAATGTGATACACTGAAAACCCTATGAAAGAATTGCAATGGAATTGCTGTAATTAAAAGAATTTGACAATCTCACTTGAGTGGCAAGTTCTCTGGTGGAACAGCGGTCTATATTACTCTAGCCCACCGCCACTGAGATCCATGTTCAGTTCTTAGTGGTGCTATCAGCCGGCCAGCCAGGTGTCTACACAGACATGAATGGCTAATTCTGGAGTGGGGTGACTTTGTATGTATGCATGGCAAGGGGGTAATCTATGGGGGTTATGGCCTTGTCCAGAGTATTTGTGCCTTGAGCCCAGTGTTTCCAGGTAACGTGGACCCACCACGACCCTGACCAGGATAAAATGAAACTGAGTGGCAAAGGTACATGGGCTAAGGAAACTACAGTGGGATATTTCAGCTTGAATCTAAAAGGTATTTGTGGTGTACATCTAACAAAGGAGTGTAAAGAATAGTGGTAGTATTATCTTAAAGTAAATCAAGTAAAGTGTTTTTAGCAGCAAGTACTGGCAATTTAGTTCAGATTAGCAGGGAAATGAATGATGTACATTAAAGAGATAATAGACAAAACTGTTCCATTAATTTGTGTGAAATTAGTTCAAAACAAATCCAAAAACATTTCTGTATGTTACATCTGAATGCTGCTACACAATAGAAATAATCATCGCAGCATGGTGTTACAGCAGGTACTGCACAGCCTGGCTTCCGTTCTTGCCTTCAGTCCCTGTGTGTGAGTTTCACATGTTCTCCCTGTGTTCAAGTGGAATTCCTTGGTTTTGTGTCACCTGCTAAAACATGAAGGTGGATTGGCTCTTTTAAATTGCCCGTAGATTTGAGTAAATAAATGTGTACTGCCTTGTGATGGAAAAGTGCCCTGTCTGAGGTTTGATCTCTGTCTAGCAACCAAAGTTTCCAGATGCTTTTGGACCCACCACAACCCTGTTAGGAAAGAAGTAATTACTGAACATGAATAAATAATAACTCATTTTAAAAAGGATATCAATTAAAAATTAAGCCCCTAGCCAAATTGAATTCAGGTGTTTTATTTACAGTCATTTCTAACTGGAGTAGTCATATTGCATAAATTATATAATTTCAACTTTGTGACAACAGTTTGGGGAAGGCCATGTCTTTGTCCAGTATGACACAAAAACAAGGTCCAGCAATATATGGTTTGACAAGTCTGGTGTGGAGCAACTCCAGTGCTAAACACCACTGAGATGAACTGAAACAGTAATTGCGAGCCTAGAATTCTTGTCTTATGTAAGTGTCTGACCTCATAAATGCTGTTTTGACTAAATGGTGCAAATTCTCGCCGACACACTTCTTAATCTTGTGGAGAAAACCTTACCAGATTGTTAAAGATGCAAGGTATTAATGCTCATGGCTTTGGAATAAAAGGTCCAACAAGCTCATGGCCAAGTGTCTGGCCACTGTGTATTTTTAGCAAAAGTAAATTAGGTCAGTAAACTTTTATAGTCTGTGTATGATTTATGTCTGATGTCAAAACCCGTCCATAAGCAATGTTTAAACTGTATGTAGTCTCAGATATGGTGTAACTGTAAACATTAACTTTGAATACTGGTGGACAGGTGGATGCGCGTTTGTCCTGGCGCGCCGATCTGAACAGACACCATATGGGTGCGGACACGAAACTGACCCGTAACTTCATGCCCACTGATGTCACTTGAGGCTCATCTCGTTAGTATTCCTAAACTCTTCCATACACATGAACAGAGCACGCATGCTGTAAAGGCGTGCAGCGTATTGCCTAGCAACAGTGCGGGTAAGCCGCGCGACGGCTGAGCGAATAGAAAGCTCAACTTCTGTCTCCAGGAGGCGCGCGCCGCTCTTCCCGTGAGCACGTGACCAGCACAAGGCTGTTGCTGTGTAGTCTCGCGCTCGCTCCCTGCCGCTAATGGCTATCACCTGCACGCGCGTCTTTCTATTGGCGGCTCACGCCTTTATTCCCTAAAGTTGTGTGTTTACTTTCGCAAGTGTCCGCGCTCTGGCACCCTTTATTTTCAAACTTTATCCACCCCCTTGTGTCCTTCATTTTTTTCTTCAGTCTGTGTTTTGTTTCGTCTGCTGTTACTACTGTGTCTGGTGCAAAAGAAAAGCGAGGAGAAATGTTTATCCCGTGAGTTTACTGTGTGTTTGTCATAGTTTTACTACTACTACTACTACTGCTGCTAATATAGTCATGATAATCCACATTAGTGGGGTGTGAGTATTGCTAAAGTGGGACACTTTTTAAATAGTACATTGTCTGTCACATTTACCATAATCTCAATGCCATAATATCTAGCATGATACCTTTATTGAAAAGTTGAACATCTCAATTAGCCCCATTCTAAAGCAAAACAAACAAAACCAATTTAATTACCCTCCAAAATTCATATAACACACATGATCAATTTATACAATTTCATATGACACTACAGTTGGATAGCCATAAACATGCAAAAAGACTGTACTTTAATAAAACAATAAAAAAGTGTTTAGCTACTGTATGTTCCAAATAACATTTTTATTTATTTCAGTCATTTGAAAATTGTTTAAAAAAATCCTAAAAATATTTATACATTATTTTTAAAAAGTATGGGATTTAATCATTTTAAAGTAGCTGAAATATAAAAAATAATAAATGGTATAATGGTATAACGCACATTAATAAGACCACAGTTTTGGAATGAATAATGCCCAATAAATGCCAATATCTTTTTTTATTTAAAGTATAACTTCTCCCTTACACTGATCAAAAGCAAGAAAAAAAATACTAACACCATGCACAGGAACTTACATATACAACAGCATACATACACACCAGCCAAAGCTTATAACCCCCTAAAGATTGCATGTAATACTGAAAGTGGCTCACCACTTTGTAAATGAAGAAACAACTATTACTACTATAATCAGCACAGTAAAAAAAAAATAACATTGCTGAAGTGTAACAATAACTGTTTTTGTGACATTTTATCATGACCCACAATGTCAAAGTGTACAGCATGATACTTTTAACATTTTCTGTACTTTATAAGTCAACATTTAATTTAAAAAATCAAGACATACCAAACACAGCAAACATGAGTGTCCTTTAAAAACTTGCCTATACAGAATCAAAATTTGATCATCAAACCCACAGCTATTTAGTTACCAGGTTGGTCACTTAATATTTCACTGGAATTAAATAAATATAACAAAACATCCAAAGTTATGTGTGTACTACAATACAAATATGTAAGCTACTTATTTACTGAAATTTAAATAAGTATTCATGTATTTCTGTGAATATATGTGTGATGTATAAATAAAAATAATGTATGTGATATGAATATATGATGTATAAATGTATGAATTTATAATCAACATTTAATTAACATTTGTACATTACAAATATTTTAAAGTGTATCAGACAAACATTTATTCCTAAAGTAGTGAAAATATTTGAAGATGCAGTACTTTTTCTTTCCCTCCTTTCTTTATCGTCAGCATAGTGCACTACAGTAGCACCATTGTAGGGTAAAGTAGGACACCCTTGGAAACATTTTTTACTCTTTAAACATTCCAAAGTCAATATTCAATAAAAAAAAAAATCAAATATCAAACCCAGAAAGAACTTCCCTTCATCAAACTGCATTAAACTTTTTTGTCCAGTTACACTTGGTGGAACACCTAATTTCTTTAATTTAATTCTTTAATAACTAGAAATAATATAAAACCATTTTTAATAAAAACAAATTCTACATTTTGAACATTTTTCTTTATTTATTCTACATTACAGAGATTAAATTCAATTATTTTACAAACTAGATTTCAATTGGATTTGACATGATAAAAATGTTTTATTTTATACATTGTTGATTAATTGTATTGTATTTACTAGCCATTTCAACCATTAGATTAATCCATGTAGTGTAGAGAAGTACAGCAAACTAATAAACATGATAAACCATGAGTGACAGACAATAAAGTGGTCTCCAAATTACTCCTAAAGTAAAACTGCTTCTAATACACAAGCAAAAAACATTTAAACACATTTGTTTTTAAAATTAAACTGTGCACTAAGTGTCTACACCTTCTTCAAAAGAGTCCCTACAATTCAGTGTTTCAGTGACATCTGTTAAATAATGTTTGTAAAACCAGACCTTTATTCTGTTATCTTTCATCCATTCATTCATTGTCTGTTTTACCACCAATTTATCCTGGTCAGGGTCCTGGTGGGTCTGATTCATTGGGAAACACCCCAGACAGTCGTCAGTCCATCACAGGACAGACACACACACACATACATACACACACTTACACTTGGGACAATTTTAAATAGCTCTGACTGCATGTCTTTGGACTTGTGTGAGGAAACCGGAGCACCCGGAGGAAACCCATGCACACATAGGACGAACATGCAAACTCCACACAGAAAGGACCCTGGCCGTCCAGTGTGGGAATCAAACCCAGGCCCATCTTGCAGTAAATCAACAGCGCTACCCAATGCGCCACTGTGCTACCCCTTATCTTAAAGTCTTATCTGAAATATTTGCACATTTTTATTTGCTTGTACTTGTCTTGCTTCTCTTCCTCCTTAAATGCCTTACTTTACAAGTAAAATTTAATCTGAAAATTGACTCTTGAATCTTGAATAGTAAAACATACACAATTCAAAATATTAATACTAAAATATGACATTTGGATCATGGTTAAAGAGTAACAAATGGCGTAATGTTTCCAAGGGTGCTCCACTTTGTTTATCCTACAATGGTGCTACTGTTTGTTTGTTTATTAGGATTTTAATGTCATGTTTCACACTTTGGCCACATTCATGACAGAAACGGCAGCTACTCACTGGTGCTACTGTAGTACACTATCTTGATCTGCCCTGTGATGCACTGGCAGCCTGAGCTTGATCTTACTGTGGTACCCGATCTTAAATCTTGAAATTACTTTCAAAAACAACTTCTCCAGATTTTTAACTGCGTCTTTTATACTTTAATTTGCAGAACTTTCGATTTTTAGGTTACTCATCAAGTTACTGTTTAAAAATAATTTTAATATTATTATTAAAACACATTTTAGGTTTTATTCAGTGGGTTAATTCAGTAAACTGAAACTAATTAAATTATTGCTCCTTTATATTGTGGACTTACTTCTCTGGCTACCTTGGTGGTGAACCATTGAGTCACCCACTTATCTAAATGAGTTTTTTTAAATAACGTTTTTTATACATTTCTTTATTAATTCCACAGACTTTTTCATAGCTACATGAGTGTGCTGATGCAATATCTGAACTAACGGTCTCATTTAAGAATGAAGAGCCTTGGTTGCATTTCAAGCCCTTATATCAGCTTAGTTTTTTTTTTAATATGGTTTGGAACTCCCATCACACTAGCACTTCTAAACAACAAAATGTCTTTCCTTTTTTCATAAAGCCTTTTCTACCCTTTCACTAATTCGTATAAAATCACATTGTGTGCATGAATTATTAACTTAATTAAAACATTTTTTTTATTTTAGATTGATAAGTTGCTTTTGTTTTTATATTGGAACTGTGGTTAGTGTTATATACTATGGATCAACTAGTTTAAACACTGGATTGAACATTATTATGCAATCAAGATGACTGCTCAATTCCTCAGTGTGGAGTGTGTGGTGGAATGCACTTCCCCCTTCAGCCGAACTGGTACACAGCTTTGTGTTAATATTGAAGAAGATTTACTAAATTAAATAGGAATTATTGTGGTAAAAGTACCACAAAATGATTGGTTCATAACTAGACCCACAGATGTGGTAAAATAACGAGCTTATTGGTATTTTAAAAGACTTCTGCTTTATGAGGGTATATTAAGAATACACTTTAAAAAGGCACAAATTAAAAACACCTAAGTTACAGTTCTCCTCAGTGTTAGTGGAAACTTGGACCCCCTGTGGGCCTCCTAAATATAAAGTTACTGAATTCATTTATCATGTCATATGGAGCAGGCTGAATTTTACTGGAGCATTAAGTGAATTTACCCAATGAATAGATCAGATGGCATCATAACACCTCAGGCTATATCATATCATTAAAATTTACTATCATTTGAAATAACTTCAAACACAATAATATAAAACATAGACTCAATATATAAAGTAATAATATGCATATAGCAATTAAGCAAGAGGTGATTTATGAGAGTTTCCCCTTGGAGCACAAACCAGATGTGTGACAATTGTTAAGATGTGAAGATTAATTGGTCAATAATACTGAAACAGTCAGCTCAATGACCATTTTAAGGTATAATGTTCAACCTATAATGGAAACAAGCACAACTGACAAGCAGAATTAAATCTTGACATTCCAAATATTTCTTAGACCAGGGTCCTAAAATCTATTCATTTTTACAAACCACTTCGTCCTAATCGAGCTCGCCTGCCAGTGGGTCCAGCGCCACCTAAAACACACACCCTGGTCAGATTGCCAGTCCATCAATCGGCAACAGAAATCCAATTTTAAAGCATATTTCTATATAAATCTCTGTCAGTAAGTATTATTAGTCTTATTAATTTATGTTAATGTTTTAAATAAGTGAGTAGCTGTGTGTATCTATGGATAAATATTTAAAATTTTATCTTTTAAGGTAAGGTAAACAAAAGCTTTGTTTTTGGTATGTTTTTTAATGCATTTCCCCCAATTTATCTCCCAATCTAGTCATTTATAAGTACCCAATCACATTTCACCTTCCTTACTGCTGCAGACTTCCACTCCTGAACGCGGAGGGCCGTGACTATCACATGCTTCCTCCGGCACGTGTAGTAGCTGCCCCTCTTTGTCACCTGCATGAGGTGGGTTCATATGGAGATCCGTTTCGCGCACGGCAAGTCACACTATATATACACACACATTATAGTCTCATTGTGCAGACACCATCGATCAGCCAGCAGAGGATGTAATTACAGAAGCTATGCAGATTCCCCTTTCAGCAGTCCCACCCTCATATAAATCAATCATTGTCCTGTATGAGATTTGAACTCATGTTTCACTGCTGCACCACCTGAGCACCCCAGCTATTTAATATATTAACCTCAGTTCCAAAAAGATGCATTTAGCCTTCCATATTATGGGTTTTTAAAGACATTCATGTTTATTTTAACATGACAATGCCAAGCCACTCACTGCAGGTGTTATAACAGCATGACTATGTAAACAAAAAATGCAAAATCTGGACTGACCTGCCTGCAGTCCAGACATTCTAATAAAATACTCTTGGTGCATTGATTATAATTCAAAAAATTCATCTTGGTCTTGCTCAGTGTGGCCCTTTTTAGGTCAATAATTAAGTTTAAAACCATCAGAGCTGTAACTAACGTGCCTTGATAAGAGTGCAAGTCTAGTGTGAAACCTGTGGTTACAGGGTAGTAAATTCTCCATGGATTGTGGGTTAAAATTTGCAGAATATGGCAGCATTTTGGATTTTTGAGTATCTACAGTTACCCAACAGTTACACTTCAGTTGCAATGTCACTGCAATACAGAAAGGCTGAGGGATTGAATAATAGTGTGCATTAACACTGTACGAGAACTTGATGTTTTTCATTTAAACTCAAAATTAGTTCAATGTATCAAAATTGCTTGTATGCATTGATTACATTTTTGGCATTTAGCAGATGCCTTTATCCAAAGCGACTTACATTACAGTTACAGTATACAGTCTGAGCAATTGAGGATTAAGGGCCTTGCTCAAGGGCTCAACAGCCGCAACCCGACAGTGGTGGGGTTTGAACCAGCAACCTTCTGATTACTAGTCCAGTACCTTAATCACTAGGCTACAGCTTGATAACAACTTTTACTCTTTTCTCGTTGCATTTTTTTTATTGAATTCTATACATATCACCATAATACCTTTTACGGAGTTGAATGTTTCTGTATTTTTATCTAACCAGATTATGATCAGGTTTGTGCTGGATCCGGAGCTTACTCAGAAACACTGGATGCAAGGCAGAAGTAGACCCTAGTGTCTGTGTGAGTTTCCTTAGGGTAGACACTGACACTGGACTCACACTTGACACTGTCCTGCCACCAGTCCACAACAGTGCATCACACGCTCAACCATGCACTTAATCACTCACGCTTAGAGACTTAGATTAACCAACATGCTGTCATGTTTAAGAAGGAAACCAGAACCTCTTGAGGAAACTCGCACATTATAAGTATACATAAGATCCTCAGGACTTTATTAGCATGACTGTTGTAATAGTTACAGTATATCAGTCGGGTGTATCAGTCGGTGTCTCTCAGTCTGTTGCAGACAGATATAAACTGTTTCCTTATTCTCTCCCAACATGATGGTCAGTTTTTTGGTGTTGGTGAGCGAGCAGAATTCAGAATGAGGTTTCTGAATTTTTTTGTAGTAGACCTCCAATATGTGAGTGTATTTTGGACATTATGTTAAGAAGTGCAGCTCAGTCTCAGGTGTTAGTATTGCACTGTGTACATACTTTTTGTTCTGTGGGGAGCCAGGATTTCTTGTAGCGTCCGGTCTCGATGGCCAGCTTGTGTGCACTGAAGCTGTATTTTGTCAGTGTGGTTCTGTGTTTGATGTCAGTCACTGTACTTAGGTAATCTGCTACAGTGTACTGTCGATTTAGGGCCGAAAAACACTGCATTTTACTCTTACATTGTGCTTGGGTTTGGCTTCTCCAGTAGCTAAAGTACTTCTTTTTGATTTGTTTGTTTGTTTGTTTGTTTATTAGGATTTTAACGTCATGTTTTACACTTTGGTTACATTCATGACAGAAATGGTAGTTACTCATTACGCAAGATTCATCAGTTTACAAGGTTATATCGAACACAGTCTTGGACAATTTAATATTTCCAATTCACCTCACTTGCATGTCTTTGGACTGTGGGAGGAAACTGGAGCCCCGGAGGCAACCCATGCGGACACAGGGAGAACATGCAAACTCCACACAGAAAGGACCCGGACCGCCCCATCTGGGGGTCGAACCCAGGACCTTCTTGCTGTGAGGCGACAGTGCTACCCACTTAGCCACCGTGCCGCCCTACTTTTTGTTCTGTGGGGAGCCAGGATTTCTTGTAGCGTCTGGTCTCGATGGCCAGCTTGTGTGCACTGGGACTGTATTTTGTGAGTGTGGTTCTGTGTTTGATGTCAGTCACTGTACTTAGGTAATCTGCTACAGTGTACTGTCGATTTGGGGCCGAAAAACACTGCTTCTCCAATTGCTAAAGTAAATTTTTTTTTTGAAGTGCTATAATTTTGTTGATGTTGATTGATTTACGGGGAGGCTGGTCCTGATACAGTGTGGTGGCTGTGTGTGTTTGTGCAGTGTTCATGTATGTTTGTGTAGTGTGTGTGTGTATTTGTGTAGTGTCTGTGTGTGTCTGTGTAGTATCTGTGTGTATTCGTGTAGTATCTGTGTGTATTCGTGTAGTATCTGTGTGTCTGTGTAGTATCTGTGTGTTCGTGTAGTATCTGTGTGTTTGTGTAGTATCTGTGTGTGTTTGTGTAGTATCTGTGTGTCTGTGTAGTATCTGTGTGTGTTTGTGTAGTATCTGTGTGTGTTTGTGTAGTATCTGTGTGTGTTTGTGTAGTATCTGTGTTTGTGTAGTATCTGTGTGTGTTTGTGTAGTATCTGTGTGTGTCTGTGTAGTATCTGTGTGTCTGTGTAGTATCTGTGTGTTCGTGTAGTATCTGTGTGTGTTTGTGTAGTATCTGTGTGTTTGTGTAGTATCTGTGTGTTCGTGTAGTATCTGTGTGTATTCGTGTAGTATCTGTGTGTGTCTGTGTAGTATCTGTGTGTCTGTGTAGTATCTGTGTGTGTCTGTGTAGTATCTGTGTGTGTCTGTGTGTGTCTGTGAAGTATCTGTGTGTGTCTGTGTGTCTGTGTAGTATCTGTGTGTGTCTGTGTAGTATCTGTGTGTGTCTGTGTAGTATCTGTGTGTGTCTGTGAAGTATCTGTGTGTGTTTGTGTAGTATCTGTGTGTTCGTGTAGTATCTGTGTGTGTTTGTGTAGTATCTGTGTGTGTTTGTGTAGTATCTGTGTGTATTCGTGTAGTATCTGTGTGGGTCCGTGTAGTATCTGTGTGGGTCCGTGTAGTATCTGTGTGGGTCCGTGTAGTATCTGTGTGGGTCCGTGTAGTATCTGTGTGGGTCCGTGTAGTATCTATGTGTTTGTGTAGTATCTGTGTGTGTTTGTGTAGTATCTGTGTGTGTTTGTGTTTGTGTAGTATCTGTGTGTGTTTGTGTAGTATCTGTGTGTGTTTGTGTTTGTGTAGTATCTGTGTGTATTCGTGTAGTGTCTGTGTAGTATCTGTGTGTGTTTGTGTAGTATCTGTGTGTGTTTGTGTAATATCTGTGTGTGTCTGTGTAGTATCTGTGTGTGCGTAATATCTGTGTGTGTCTGTGTAGTATCTGTGTGTGTTTCTGTGTAGTATCTGTGTGTTTGTGTAGTATCTGTGTGTGTCTGTGTAGTATCTGTGTGTGTCTGTGTAGTATCTGTGTGTGTCTGAAGTATCTGTGTGTGTCTGTGTAGTATCTGTGTGTTCGTGTAGTATCTGTGTGTGTTTGTGTAGTATCTGTGTGTGTCTGTGTAGTATCTGTGTGTGTCTGTGTAGTATCTGTGTGTGTTTGTGTAATATCTGTGTGTGTCTGTGTAGTATCTGTGTGTGCGTAATATCTGTGTGTGTCTGTAGTATCTGTGTGTGTATCTGTGTGTTCGTGTAGTGTCTGTGTAGTATCTGTGTGTGTCTGTGTAGTATCTGTGTGTGTCTGTGTAGTATCTGTGTGTGTCTGTGAAGTATCTGTGTGTGTCTGTGTAGTATCTGTGTGTTCGTGTAGTATCTGTGTGTCTGTGTAGTATCTGTGTGTGTCTGTGTAGTATCTGTGTGTGTCTGTGTAGTGTCTGTGTAGTATCTGTGTGTGTCTGTGAAGTATCTGTGTGTGTTTGTGTAGTATCTGTGTGTTCGTGTAGTATCTGTGTGTGTTTGTGTAGTATCTGTGTGTTTGTGTAGTATCTGTGTGGGTTTGTGTAGTATCTGTGTGTGTAGTATCTGTGTGCTCGTGTAGTATCTGTGTGGGTTTGTGTAGTATCTGTGTGTGTAGTATCTGTGTGCTCGTGTAGTATCTGTGTGGGTTTGTGTAGTATCTGTGTGTGTAGTATCTGTGTGTGTAGTATCTGTGTGTTCGTGTAGTATCTGTGTGGGTTTGTGTAGTATGTGTGTGTAGTATCTGTGTGGGTTTGTGTAGTATGTGTGTAGTATCTGTGTGTGTTTGTGTGTTTGTGTGTTTGTGTGGTGTCTGTGTGTGTTTTTGTAGTATCTGTGTGGGTTTGTGTAGTATGTGTGTGTAGTATCTGTGTGGGTTTGTGTAGTATGTGTGTGTCTGTAGCATAATCCTGTATTCTCCCTTTTCATCAAGACTCCACTAGGCCTAAAGGCAGATGTGCCAATAGTTGGGACAACTTGTTTAGTTAAAAACGAAGTATTTGTAAGTGTATTTAATGTTTCTGAATATATGAATGCTTTATGAAATGTTAGATTTCTATCGTAGCTTAGAGCTGATTATGAACAGACGTGTTTTCGTGACCGGACTAAGAAGGCCAATAATACTGGAGCTTTGTTTTGTAGGGAACCTACATAAGCTTATTCACCGTGGTTACATCTGTAATGATATAACATTACATAAAATTGAGTGTAAAAGTATTTATTTACACGCTTTAAGGTTACATGGAGAGAAGTTTTGACTTGTTTTGGTTCTGCTCAGTCTAGTCCTGTCGGGTTCAGACGTTTCCTTTCGGCCGAGGTGCATTGTGGGTATGGAATTCCCTAGGCCGGAGGAGGCCAGTGCGCAGGTCTAAAGGAAACTCCGTGATTTTTGGTACGGGATCCTGTGTGGGAAAATAGGAACCTGAATTGTGGATTAATGGAAACGGTGGATCAGTTGGAGTTTAATCCGAGCAGAAGAGCTATTAACGCGTTGATGAAGATTATGGCGACATTCCTGGTTTGAATGAAACAATCGGCTGTGCGAAGCTGACTGAGATCCACTCAGCTCAGTTTGGCGACAATGCAGCAGCAGCAGCGGGCGCAATAAAAGCCAGCTAGCGTTATTGCTCTTTGTTTTTAGACAGGACTGACGGATGGCGCAAAGGGAGAAGAGAGGGGAAAGTGTGTAAATACGAGTTTAGCGCATCTCTGGCGCTCGCAAGTGCAGCACTGGGAGCTAAAGTCGATCCTAAAGCCTCCGCTATCTCACTCCTACTCTGCTATTAACTTGGTAAACACAAGAGGAGGTATGTGGCTAAACCTGCACTGCCTGCTAACACTGTCTGCTAAACATTTCCACACCATTACAGTACATCCACCACTATAGTCTCTTATAATAACTTACTATTACATACACGCTTCCACACTTTATACATTTTTGTTCATGATTTGAACACTAAGTCAAAGTGTTTCCCCATAGCTTGTAAACTTAGCGAGCTAGCTAGCCAGTTAGCCGAGTAATGTTATGGGGCGCTAGCTAGCCTGTTAGCCGGCTATTTTAAACTAACTGGTCCGTCCGCTCCTTTTTCTTTTAATAAGTGGAAAAAGCTTTAAAGAAGCCATTGTTACTAAATATTAAGTTAAACAAAATTACTTAAACTATACCAACATGCAGTCTATTTTTATTTATTTATTTTTTCTTCACGTGCATAACTTGTTTACTTCTCATGTCATGTCATGATAGATCGCAAGATACACACAACTACATGTCAATGTCGTGATTTTTTACAGTGATCGATTTTTTGTGTATTTTAATATGCTATTTTTTAGTGAGTATGCTTATAAAGGTAAAAATGCAGGTAACAATTGCCTTCCTGTCAGTTCAAACCAGTCTGGGCAATTCTCTCATTTGTGTTTGTGTAATTTTATGCATTGCTTTACATCCACGTAATTGGCTGATTTGATAGTCACACAAATGAAGCCCTTGCTACAACATGATAATTTTACTCGAATTTAACATCAACAAACTTTCCCTGACTTATTTATGTCATTTTAAATTAGTCAGTTATGTGGCAGCAGTACAGTGCATTAAGGTATGTACTCAATTTCAAATACCAGAATAAGGAAAATAAGATCATGACATTGCTGTTAAGCAAAAAGGTCCTGAGTTTGATACCCAGGTGGGGCGGTCCAGGTCCTTACTGTGTGAGTTTGCATGTTCTCCCCGTCTCCGTGTGGGTTTCCTCCGGGTGCTCTGGTTTCCTCCCACAGTCCAAAGACATGCAAGTGAGGTGAATTGGAGATACTAAATTGTCCATGACTGTGTTTGATATTAAACTTGTGAACTAATGAACCTTCCTTCACTCCCTCTGAGCTTGAAAGAGGTTAGACTATTTTGTCAACTGAGTACACACTTTAACCCCCCATTTAATTTTTAATTTTCTTTACCTACATTATACTTTTATTAGGCATGCCCTGAGCCCGTTTTTTCCTATTTCCCATCCGATCCCATTATCAACACTCTTTGGTATCAGTCAATATTGATACTAATCCAATACTGACATTCTCACACAAACTCGAGTATGTGATGGTGACCAACTTTATAACAGTTTTCATGCATTGTCAGACAACATGACATAGTGCCGGTCAGTGCATTGCTTCAGAAAAACCTTGGAGACACTAAATTGTCCATGACTGTGTTTGACTAAACTTGTGAACTGATGAACCTGGTGTAATGAGTTCCTGATGTTCCTGTCATGAATGTAACCAAAGTGTAAAACATGATGTTAAAATCCCAATAAACAAACAAACGAACAAACATTGCTGTTAGACCAGCTGCTTTAAGTGTGATGTGTCTTTAGTGTTCACACACTATGGTGCAGGAAAAAAAAAAAAACATCTAGTAAGTGACAGTTCTTCAGGCAGAAACACAGATCAGAGGAGAAGGGCCAAACTAGTTTAGTCTATGATAACTCGAATAACCACGTCAACTTAATGCATATCAGAACATGCATTGAACAGCAGAAGACCACATTGGGTCACACAAGTAGATGCTGCTTACAAATTTGCGACCAAACTATTTACACATGTCTGGAGAATTTAGCTTTTTTTGTATTTTAACTGATCAGTTTTTGAAAGTATGTGGTAACGGTAGCCTCAGTTTTTTTGGTGGACTGTGGATTTATGCTGTTATAGGCCATGTTTGCTCAGTATTCTTGAAAAGAGGTACCAATACTTTTCAGGTATCAATGCTTTCCTGTCATCAGTCCATTTTAGGATCCTCTCTTGCTGCTTTCTCTTTTTATTGTTCCTACTGTGTTTACTCCTAGCACATAAACTAATATGGAAATGTTCTGGTTTTAGTGGTATGGATCCTGTATTATTTTGGTTTTTTTGACCTAGATACACATATTGTAATACACAAAGATTTAAATGAGAAAATTTGGAGTTCAGTAATGCATTTTATTTATTTTGTTTGTTTTGGTGACGTTACATTGTTTGCATGTAGGAAAAACTTGTATTTGCCAAAATGGACTAGTAGAAACGTCTGTGTAAGTTGTGTCAGGGCTTTTTAATGCAACAGTCAAACATACCCTAAAATAATAAAACCATAAATATAATCAATCTTTGGTTGGCATGTACCACTGACCAGTATTTCATGTTTTTACTATTTCAAGTGTCAAATGATTTGCTCAATGTATGTTTACAGTAAACATGACAAATCAACTTAAGTTTAGGCAAACTTGAAACTTGTTTAAAAACCTCATTTCATTTAAATGACAAACACCCCCTCCCAATGACTCCTGTGTCCACCCCATCTTAACTGATTACAAATACAATCATGACAGACGTTAAATTGCTTTCTCCTATAGATACTACCAGAGCGGTAGAGAGAACAGAGTGGCGACACTCCCATAGGGAACCGTTGGAAAGGGGGGCGGGACATATTTTCTGTGCAGCTTCTGGGTTGTGGAGCTCTGTATAGTTCCAAATGTCCCATAGAGCCCCATTCATTTTTACTACTTATCAAGCATTTTTAGCTGTTTGTTGCTTTGTTTTAAAAAAATAATGAATTTAATGTCATTAATATACTTAATACTGTTTTTGTTTAGCATTTGCTCAGCACTAAATGTTACATTTTTATCTTAATTAATAGGTATAACTGAATTTAGCTTAGTCAGCTAAGCTAAATTATTGACACGAGTCTTTTCACCTAAAATTGATTAATTAAAAGTTGATTAATCAAGAGTCTTGTTACAGAAATGATAATAAAACATCAGAGCCATAATAAATCATGCTACTTTTACTTTCATACTTAAGTACATTTGAAGGTAAATTTAGTTTAGTACTTTAGTGGAGGTATTTTTACTTTTACTACTACTTTTACTGGAGTAATATTTTACCTTGGATATCTCTACTTCAACTCAGCTACATGGTTTGTGTACCTTGTCCACCACATACATTAGACAAAATGAACTAGTGCATATTAATTATGAATTAATTCATGTATTACATGTAGAAATAAATTATTACTTACTCATGAAATAGATGAATGAATGCTATGTCATGTACCTGCACTATAATGTTAAAGGTGCAGTAGTGTGTTTATGAACCTGTTCATTTAGTGCAGGTAAACCTTATGAATCCAGCCATATGGCTTAGTGTTTAACCAAAATGATTATTATTATGAATCCTCAGGAAAGTGAAGGGAGATTAGTTTATGTAAAAAACAAAACATAAAAAACTGTTTAAACTACTTAATGATATCGCATTATGTAATGTATGCTAATATAATGTACTGTGTGTTAACAAGAACGACCTATTAAGTCATTATAAACATCAATCTTCCACTTCATATACCAAATTGACATTAAAGCAGATGCAGTAAATGTAAAGGCAGGTGAAAATACCCAGAAATTGTACAAATGTTTATTATTTACTGTTTAATATTTCCATTTACTGCTGCCTGTCCCATATGAGAACATGACAGTGCTGGGTTTGTTTGGAACTATCGGAGGGTTACATGAACCACGTGACCGCTTGGCGGCGAGATCAAGGAGTGTCGCAACTCTCTCTATCTACGGCTCTGGATACTACTATTGGCCTTATCTTGTCAACTTTTGACGTTATTTATGACGTTAGTTGTGGATAGTGTCTGTACAACTGACAACCACTGATCGAATTATGTTGCCATTGAAATGTGACCACACAACCATGTAATGTTGACCGATTCTGTAAAGGTTTATTTTTACATAAAGGCGGATGTATGCATTGAGTCAACATCTATTACATAAACAGTCCTCTTTGTGCTCAGTGTTCTTTATTATTATACATGTGGTGTGTGTTTTGGCCTTACTAGTTAGACCACTAGTGATGATTAATTTCTTTTGGATTTTTTTCATTATAAATCATAGAAATGATTTGACTTAAAAGTTCTTTATGTAAGTACATATAGTTTAAAAATTGCTTTACCATAATAACAGACTGCACTTGGACTCCACAGTTTTATACAGAATCTAATATTTCATGTTCGTCCACCACGATTTAATAATATACCAAAAATCATCTTGTGATGTTACTGATTGCTTAGCTTGCTGTGGCCCATAAATGCTCAATGGAGTTTAGGTCAAGTGGCAGTAGAGGAAACACTGCTACCGTCAGCACTAATTGTTGTTGCATTGCTAAGGAGTTTAAGATTTGTAATGAAAGGTTAAAATGTTTTAAATAAAAAGGAAACTGAGAGAAAACATAACCAGCAATTTAAACTGTTTATATGTACAATTAATTTGGAGAAAGAAATTAGATTAAGGCCATAATTTCATTTCTGTGTTTACACTTCTATTTAGTAATCTAATATAAAAACTAAAAGTCCAACACAAGTCGGGCAGTAATCAAATTTCTTTATTTAGCATCTGTACAAGTATTGAAGCTATTAGTTTTACTCTGACCGAGCTTGTAAGAGGTTCGACTATTTTCTCAACTGAGTACACACTTTAACCCCCCTGTTTAATTTTGTTTACCTACATTATACTTTTATTAGGCATGCCCTGAGCTTGTTTTTTCTATGTCCCATTATCCCATTATCAACACTCTTTGGTATCAGTCAATATTGATACTAATCCAATACTGACATTCTCACAAAAACTCAAGTATGTGATGGTGACCAACTTTATAACAGTTTTCATGCCTTGTCAGACAACACGACATAGCGTGGTCAGTGCATTGCTTCAGAAAAACCTTATCCAATAATAATAATAAAACCTTATCCAGTGATACAAGTACTATTTACTATTTTGTGCAACGTGTCAAAAAGGACTTAATGCTGCCCATTTTGTCTCTATCTTGATCTAAAGAGAAACCATGTACCACCACAACAATTCCTTTTTTTTATTAAGAATGTAATTACATCGTTGGTGATATCAGTAGTTTGCCAAAAGCCTTATTTGTATTAGATTGTTTTATCAGGGTAACATCCAACATCGCTGTTAATAAAACTTATGTTTGAACAGTAACAATTTTGAAACTTAAGTTTTTGCTAATTGATTTTTAGGTGAACTTGGATCTTTGTCACCTGCAGTAATATTACCATAATTCATGTGCAACATGGATTTGTATGCTAACTGTAGCATTTATAATATTATAATAAGCTCTTTTCATACTGTGAGATTGCACTCTTTTAATCTACTTATTATGTATGTATCATATGACCTGAACAACACAGCCACGGCTGATTTGGGTGGTCATGAATTTAAAGAGGAGAGGGTGAAAAGGCTGAAATTACCTTGGATTTCCCAATGTACTCATCAGATTAGAATTGGGTTGTAGTATTTAGTGCTCTATGTGTGGTTTGGGTCGCAGCCTAAAATATTTTCCCTTTTCTCTGCTACATTTTTGCACAATTGTTAGAATGTTCATGGGATTCTATTGAGGCTTTGCATACAATCATGGTAAAATCCACATAGTTTAACAGGATTTGTAAAAGTCTTATAATGGCATTATTTTTTAATTTATTGGAGCATTTTATGTGTAGTTGGAAGAACCAGACACCTGCTGAAATCTGATTGTTTTTGCATGTAAACATGATTAATGATGCAAAGCTTGTGCAGAAAAGAGGAACGTTTTATGTAAATGAGTAATATTTTGTTACTTCCAAAGCACTGAAATTGCCCAGATGTTTTCTCCTAATCTCTTTCTTCCACTGATACACAGACAGATTCAAATATGCATGTGATTCATATTTGAGTATACCACAATTAATGTGTGATATTAAGAGCTTGTTTTACACTAAACAATAGTTTATGAATTGTTTTTTATGTGTCTTGTTAACATCTCTATCTTTCTGTTTCTGCTTCAGAAAGATCCTTCCAAAGCTAAAGTCTGTTGTGACTTAAGGAAAGAGAGACTTGCCAGTTTTGCTGTATTTGAAATGGTGTCGAGCACTGGTAACACTGTTTGAGATGTCTTCAGTGGGGTGGATTTCATGGATAGTGCTGGCCAAGGCTATATAAAGATGAAAAGGTATTTAATTGTATAAAAACTGCAGATCATATTTCAACAATAATTTAATTACAATTTAAAAAACTAGCACAGTTAAGTTAAGTATCATATATTTTTGTGCTACAGTGGATATTTACACCTATTATTATTATTTTAAAACAAGTGATGTTTTGGTGCACACATAGCAGTAGCTTTTTAATGAAAGGCTAAAGCAATTACCTAAAATCACTTCAAATCCCAAAACAGGCAGATTTTTTTAAACAATACGGTAGCTGTTTGCTGATTTTATTAGAATGAACATGTTCTAATTCCAATAGTTGCAAGTGATTGTTTTTAACCCCTCAATCTCATCATAAATTATATCAGTGGAGTTGATCCATAAACATGTTAAATTTGATCTGATCCAGCCAATCCAGCATTGTAGGCTAGTCCAGTATCAGTCTTGGTTTCAATATAAGCTATAGAATAGGGATATACATTAATCAGCCATAACATTAAAACCACCTTCTTGTTTCTACACTCACTGTCCATTTTATCAGCTCCACTTACCATATAGAAGCACTTTGTAGTTTTACAATTACTGACTGTAGTCCATCTGTTTCTCTACATACCTTTTTAGCCTGCCTTCACCCTGTTCTTCAGTGGTCAGGATCCCTACAGGACCACCACAGAGCAGGTATTATTTGAGTGGTGGATCATTCTCAGCACTGCAGGGACACTGACATGATGGTGGTGTGTTAGTGTGTGTTGTGCTGGTATGAGTGGATCAGACACAGCAGCGCTGCTGGAGTTTTTAAATACCGTGTCCACTCACTGTCCACTCTATTAGACACTCCTACCTAGTTGGTCCACCTTGTAAATGTAAAGTCAGAGATGATCGCTCATCTATTGCTGCTGTTTAAGTTGGTCATCTTCTAGACCTTTATCAGTGCTCACAGGATGCTGCCCACAGGGCACTGTTGGCTGGATATTTTTGGTTAGTGGACTATCCTCAGTCCAGCAGTGATAGTGAGGTGTTTAAAAACTCAATCAGCGCTGCTGTGTCTTATCCACTCATACCAGCACAACACACACTAACACACCACCACCATGTCAGTGTCACTTCAGTGCTGAGAATGACCCACCACCCAAATAATACCTACTCTGTAGTGGTCCTGGGAGAGTCTTGACCATTGAAGAACAGCATGAAAGGGGGCTAACAAAGCATGCAGAGAAACAGATGGACTACTGTCAGTAATTGTAGAACTACAAAGTGCTTCTATATGGTAGGTGGAGCTGATAAAATGGACAGTGAGTGTAGAAACAGGGAGGTGGTTTTAATGTTATGGCTGATCAGTGTATATATAAATATATATATATGTTCGTAAAGTTATTATAATAGTTCAAATCCATGACAGTCCTATTTTTTAAAAACTTGTCTTTTGTGAATCATCTAATGTTTGCAGGGGGTGATTTACGGTTTTCAATTATAATGCTCATTTCAGTCTTCTTGTATCTCAAGTGAATTTACCTTGTGTTTGGTTTGGATACCTAGGAGCTGGATTTGTGTGAGCCAAAAATGACTGGGGGCAGTGAGAAGGCAGCAGGAAATAAAGATGATGGTCCCACACTCACCGCTCAGGTCCCTGTTGGCTGGCAGAGAAAAGTGGAGGATGGAGCTGTGGTTTATATTAGGTACCTTTTTTTTTTTTTTAAACAACAAAATCAGGTTCTATATTGTTTGATTGCATTATCTAAAGGCTGGGGTTATTCAAATTCATTTGTGTGCCTATTACACCGAATTATTCATTATATAAATATACTATTAAATGTTTCCTTGATTTGAACTTACCGTATGTTGAAGGAGTTTTCCTACCACCTGAAGTGAAATTAGTATTTTCTGCTGGCTATATAGTACTATCTGCCAGTCAGGTGTCTACAATGACATGTTTGGCTGTGTCTGAAAAGGGGCTCAAATAGCCATTGTAATCCCAAGCTCGGATAAAAATAAGGGCATCCAGGTAAAAACGGAGCCAAATCAGGTATGCAACTGTGGCAACCCCTAAATACAGATAAAGAAGTAAGATATGATAGACTGTGGAACTGTGTTAAACTCTACCTGATGTAGAGCACACTTTGGTTTTCAACATAACTGTTGGTTAAAACTGTAGTCCTGCACATAGATAAGTTAAATATGGCAAGCCAATTTGGGTTAATGATGAATGTATAACATCAGTGACTCGGTGGGTAGCACTGTCGCCTCACCGCAAGAAGGTCCTGGGTTTGATTCCCAGATGGAGCGGTCCAGGTCCTTTTTTTGTGGAGTTTGCATGTTCTCCCTCTGTCTGCATGGGTTTCCTCTGGGAGCTCCGGTTTCCTCACACAGTCCAAAGACATGCAAGTGAGGTGAATTAGACATACTAAATTGTCCTTGACTGTGTTTGATATTAAACTTAAACTGATGAATCTTGTGTAATCAGTTAATACATGTCCTGTCATGAATGTAACCAAAGTGTGTAAAACATGACGTTAAAATCCTAATAACTATATAAATATATTTGATGCTTTACACATATTTTTGTTATCAAGTCTCAAGGTCAGATGTCTCTAGTGGGATTATCTCAGCAATTGGATAAGTGTTTACTTTGAGTCATACCAGTCATTGTTATGTTTTAATTATCTTCTTTTAAATCATTTTTAAAATATTTGTTTACTTTTCTTTTTAATTGGAGTGAAAAAAAAAAATGAAAATCATAATAAAAAATGACGTTAACATAACATGCTGTCGCCAGGCAGCTGTAATTAATACCGACAAGTTACTGCTCTAAAAACAAAAACTAAGTCTAACACATTCACTTGGCTGTCAGACTCACCCCATGTGATCACAGCTTCACCAGCAAAACATCTGTGCATTTTTTTTCTTCTGTCTCTCAGCCCAAGTGCTACAGTCCTATGTTCTGTGGAGGAGGTAAGGGCTTATCTGTTGGCAGATGGCACATGTAAGTGTGGACTGGAATGCCCACTTGTTCTCCATAAGGTAAGATATTGGTTTGGTTGTTAAAGGAAAATATTGCATTAAACATTTTCTTCTCGCAAATAAAAAAGCAAGAAATACTGCACTTTCTTAATCTGATTATGATGTAAATGATGTAAATGTTTAGCGCAAAAGGAAACTTTTTGTTGGAATAAATGATGTTGCAACTACGTTTTTCTGTATTTTCAATTGTCTGGGATTTTTTTTATTACTATTCTTTATATAAAATCCATCTAACGGCAGCAAGTGGAATCACACATTCTTTTACATTTTATTTTGCTGAACCTTTGGAAATTTGCAAAAATGGTTAAAAGTACGATTGATATATATCTGTTGTTGAACTAATGATGACTGTAATTGGCCTTACTGGTGAAACCACGGCATTGTCTATTGCCTGGTGTTAAAAAAGTGCTTACTTACTATTTATCTTAGAAGCAGAATTGGTGATGTAAGCGCAGGAAATATACTAAAAGTACTGTGTAGTTATGAGAAAACACAAGTAGCAACATTTTATAACTGAAGCTCTAAAGTCTTTTACCAGTTCAGATGTCAGCTGCTTTGTAATCACAATGGTTAAGAGTGGAGAAAAAAGATTATATTGTTTTTTTCATAAAGTTATATATTCTCCAGAGATTGTTTATTGGAGTAAACCTTTTTCTGTCTGTGTAGGTGTTCAACTTTGACCCCACTGCAGGGGTTCAAGCTCCAAGTCATCAGTCAGGGAAGGTAGAAGAGGACATGACCAAACTCTGCAACCATCGCAGGAAAGTGGTTGCCATGGCTGCTCTTTGCCGTAGTATGCGGGCTTCCCAAATACCCCCACTGGCCCATGCTACAGGTACACTTATTATATTGCAGTCGTATAATATGCAATATTCAATCCTTATATTTTATTGTGATATGTTATAACTATTGCTTCATTAAGTTGTGGACTTTAATGAACAGGTCATACACATTTTAATACAATTAATTAAATGCCACAAAATATCGGTAGGTAATATATGTCCTCATATTACCCAGACCTAAAAACAGAAGCTGTAAATAACATTCTGAGCAAGGCAGACAAACAGCTGTTTCACACCATTATGGAAAAACTGAGTGTTTCAATCCTGCTAATGATGAACACATGAGCTGTGCGTTCCTCCTGCAGTATTTATTAAACAATTAAAATGATTCAGTAGTACACGTTTAGACCAGTGATTCTCAGTGGTTCATGCCTTAAAATTAGGGCTGTTGTTAATTAACGTGATTAACGCATTAAAATTTGAATCGCGATTTAAAAAATTAATCGAGAATAACATTTTTAATCAAACGATGTTTTATTGGGCTATGTTTGTGCCACTTTAAACATACGTCACTGTAGTAATTCGCACTGGTTTAACGTAGCAACATTGTGTCTATAATGTATAGCGATAACACGGGTCTTTTTCCTGTTTGCAGTTATGAGTTACAAATGACTCTAGCTGCTGCTGCTACATATTGCGAAATGTAGCGTGTTTTGAATAATAATTTTTGTTTTCAAAAGCGTGAGAAATCATCACTAGACAAAATGACAGTTATTAGTTGACGTTTCAATATCATCTTCGGTCAAAGCACGCCTTTGTCTTGTCAGGTATTTGCGCGCACGGATACGCGTTACAGACATTAACACGTTACAGGTTTCTTGCAATAAAAATGTGCATAACTTCAAATTTTGCTTAGTTATTTTTGCAGTCGATTAATCTCGATTAAAATTTTTAACCATGTGACAGCCCTACTTAAAATACATTCCCTTGTAACATTTTAAGTCATGACCAAAAGCAGTGTAACTTGTTAAACCATGTACAGTGCAGTAGGTTCCGGCATGAGCTTTTAATTCTCTTGCAAGATCAAGATCAACTCCTCAAAAACAAAACAGTGCTTAACAAATCTTTACTAAAGACTTCAGTAAGATATACATACATACACACATATACATATAGGATAGGCCATGTCTAAGGGTGGGAAGGTCGAAGGGATTAATTGCTGCTTCAACTATGTTTGGTAGTGGATCTGTCTCTGCAGATGAAAGCAGTTGGCTACTACACGCGTCAGAGGGTGTGTGTGTGCTTGGTCAGGGTCTGCAGCAGTAGAGGAAAGATAAATCTGGGTAACTGGATACAACTGGATTGGAAGATTAAGGAAAATGCAGAAATACAATAGAATAATATGTATAATAGGTGTAACACTGCTCTAAACTAACATAACACTCACAGCCTCACAGTCTTCACACCAGTGTTTGTGATTGATTCTCTAAACAAAAGTTACATGCAGATTTTGTCATCTTAGCCATGTAGCTAAGATGCAAATTGTACATTATACAGAGAAACAAACATTATAGGTATGTGTTATCTGACGTGTAAACATTACACATCCCAACAGAAAAATATGACAGAACATATACAATACAGGGTGATAAACATGGTTGTGTTGAGGTAGTCGTATGGGGGTAGTTACAAAAACTACGTTTCAAAAAACAAGCCTGCTGCTGTTAGGAAAAAATACTACCAAGCTGTTATGAAAACTTTTAATAGTTATTTAATTTTTGATAAAGACTATTTCTAAGGATTGTACCTGTAAATTATATGTTTAAATTTTGCTTGGTTTGAAAACATAACAGCCAAAAACCCCTCATGCTTGTTCCTGAAGTACCAGTGGATTAGGTTGCAACAGGCCAGGGGTGGCTAGACCAGATGCAAATAACATTTGCTTACAAAAACAGTCAGGAGAGGGATGCTAAAAGGATTTTTTTTGCTAAAAGGATTTGTTTGCTGAAATCTGCACTGGTTATACACACTGCATCCTAGTGGCATGATTGCATAAATGTTTTGTTAGGTTGTAAATAAAATATACTTGGACAGGCGGCCAGGTGGCCAGTTCTGAGATTCTGAACTCTCGGTTCGAAACTCGGCATTGTCACTGGTCGGCTGGGCGCCATCTAGCAGGCATAATTGGCAGTACCTGCTACCGTGTCTGCTAGTATGGGATGACCGGACTATGTGGGTGGGGTCATCAAACGCTGTGCAAGGACCCTGATTAACAGATAGAGGTGCCTGTGCAGAGTGCATGGGTGGAAAAGAAAGGGTCTGCTAAGGACTGCGCATGGGTCGGAGGCATATGCAGGAAATATATGCAATCGGGGATTCCCAGCAGCGGAAGACAAATTTACTACGCTAAATCGGGAGAAAAATGGGAGAAAATGCATAAATGCATAGAAAAATATACTTGAACAATTCAGTGGATGAACCTTTTGTTGAATAGTTGTTTAATGTTAGTCTTTAAAAATCTAACAGTACCACCGCTCCATCCTGGTCGGGGTCATAGTGTTTTCAGTTTCCCCTGAATCACTGGGTGCAACGCAGTAACACCCCAGACAGGACGCCAGTTTTGCATTTTATTAATTTTGATATGTAAAATCATTGCTAGTATGTATATATTAAGATCTAAACTCTGATTTCATTTATTAGATGGGATATCTAGTGTGCCTTTTTAAAAATCTATTTTTTCTGACTATTGACTGGTTGTCATGAGCTGTAATTTATTACTTTTTTAATTTATTTAATCAGAATATGTGTGTGTGTATTGGCAGGGAGTGCTGTCTGCTTAGCGGATGTCAGGGATCAGAGAGTGTCTGTGGCGACTCGAGGAGTCCTAGGCCAGTGCACTTACTCCACCCAGCTAAATTCGAATCAGGCCAGACTCGGCAGCAGTAGCAGCTTTTCTCTTCCCTCATCTCTGTCTCTTATGCAGAATGGATCTGTGTCCCACCCTGAACAGAGCTCACCCATAAAAAAGCCCCCCACTCGTTCACCAGGCCCCAGCATTGCTGCTTATGGGAAACAGCAATGGAGTGCTTGTCCAGCCATTACCCAAACTGTCCTCCAAAGAGCACCTCACAAGCCGCCATCTCCCAGCACTACAAAACTAGAGACACACACATACCAAATGAACTCCCCCCACCCTGCTTCGTTTTCTTCACCCACGTCTTCATCTTCACCTGTGATGGGCAGGACAGGACAGCTTCATCCTCACCCACAGGGAACGATTGTGAAATCTCCCTCCCCAATGTCGATGTGTTCTTCACCCTCACGTGCTCAGGACTTTTCTCCTCACCAGCGTTCTCGTCACTCTTCCACGTCCTCTCTGTCTGAGGGAGCCATGCTCACTCATGGGGTTAAACCTTCCCCATCCCCTCTATCCCCTAACCAGTCGTGCTCCTCACCCAAACTCTCGTTACCCCCCACTAGTCCGTGCAGTCGTTTAGAGGGCATTTTGCAGCACTACAAGGAGTGCAACTCTGCCAACCCTGACTCCACCCAACATCACACGCTTAGCAGCCAAAGCAAACTTCCAACTCTGCAGAACCAGCAGGCAGCCAATAACACACCTTGTGACAGGAGGAACGGTCCAGCTTCTGCACCAGGCCTTATGGGTCTTCAGCTGGGTCAGATCCTTTGTCAGCAGAAAAGCCAACAGCACATCAGCACCACTTTTCCAGCCAGCAGCCTTCTATCGGCAGCTGCCAAAGCCAACCAGAAGAGCCAGGGCTTGTCAGGCGCTTCTGACATGCTGGCTATTCCCCCACTCACAGGTCTGGACAAGGAGCAACAGTCCAAGGTATTGATTAGCACTTTAAACAGTAGCCTCCACACCCCTGCAGCCCGAACCCAGTCTTTAACTGCCTTCCTCCTTCCCCACTCACCCTCCCTCCCTGTGTCCACCCCTGCTCTGTCAGAAAAAACGCTACGGCGCAAGCGCCCGCGTTGCTCACCCACCGTGCTTAGTATGCTGAAAGAGTCGCAGATGAACCGAACTCCAGGAGACTTGCCAATTTCCTCGCTTACTGTCCCTCCACTCTCTCCATCACCCTCTAGTCCTCCTGCTTCCACCCCTCACTCAGAAAACCACCTTCAAAGTTTGAGGCTGTATGTTGCTCCCCCTCCCATCCACTCCATGACCAACAGCATCCTAAGGCAGCCAGAATGGGAGGAGGGCAAAAGGACAGCCCTTGCAAACTCCCTACCTCTTTCCACACCCCCTGCTTCCTCCCAGCCCCTTTCTGCTCTCCTCCAGCTCATCAGCATGCAAAGTGCCCAGAATGTTGTCCACTCCAACAGCACCTCTGCACCCACATCAGCAAACAAGAATACAGCTGCACCACCACCAACTCTTACCCAGGCACCCCAATATGATGGCCAACTTGGGTCTCAAATGCATCTCATCATGAAACAGCCTCAGCCCCAAAGTTTGGTGCCTACTCCAGCATCTCATAGCCAGTTACCAACTCCTCTGCCCTTTTCTTTGACGTGCGAAGACACTGAAGGGGTTGCAGTAAACCTCAAAATGACACCAAACAACGCAGTTCTTAACTTGAGTCGGCCCCAAACAGGCACTAGAACGGAGCTTTCTGTTAGCAGCCAGACCCATGGTGTAATTGGTCAGCTGTCCTCAGCAACCTGCCTGCCCACTTCCACTTATCAAGAGAAAAGCTGTGCATCCAGACCAGGGGAAATGGGGCTTGAGCAGAATGTTTACCAAACAGATCAGCCAAGCCACGGCCTGGGCACAGAGAATGAGGGTAAGTTGCTTATTTGTATTGTAAATTTGGAATGTCTTGTATTTATTAAGTACATCATTAAGGTTGCTGCACATGTAATGATGGAATTTGAAGGCGTTTACTTCCACACTTGCTCTACCACTTAAACAATAATAGATGTTTTGATGTTAGAGTAATAGAAATTGAATTTTTTTGCTTCAATAATTGAGAGCATCAAGGGCCACTAATATCAAATCAGTGCGCAAAAAGATTTATAAATATATGACCCTAGCGTTAAAGCATACTAGCCTGCTGAGTGCCTACACAGGCAATGGTTGGCTGGTCTGAGGGAGGGAGGTTGTAGGAATTCCTCATAACCTGCCTTTTCATGCAGGTGAAAAAAAACGGTCGGCTACCGCACACGTGTTAGTTACAGCCCTACTCGTTCAGAAGTGGAGGTCAGCAGCAGTAGAGGTGGTATATGACCGGTTAACTAAATCTGACTTGATTGGGAGGAAAATAGTGGGAAAAACTTCAAAGACACTTTAAAACTAACAACAATGCTATCCTAGAGCGATGCGTTAAAATCAGTAAAATGTATTATTATCCATGAATTTTGGACAACAACCATAAATCAACTATTCACTCGTAGCCTAGTGGCAATTGAGTTGACTTAAACATTTTTAGAGGAAATTTGTGCTTCTCGGAACGTAAATTACTGGAATGATCAGACACTGCTCACCAAGCATGCAGTTTCTTGTAATAACAGTGGGTAGCACTTGCCTCACAGCAAGAATGTCCTGGGTTCAATACCCAGGTAGAGTGGTCTGTGTCCTTTCTGTGTGGGGTTTGCTTGTTTCTCTCTGTGTCTGTGTGGGTTTTCTCCGGGAGCTCCAGTTTCCTCCCGCAGTCCAAAGACATGCAAGTGAGGTGAACTGGAGATACAAAATTGTCCATGACTGTGTTTGACAGAAGACTTGAACTGAATTTTGTGTAACCAGTAACTACCTGTCCTGTCCTGACCAAAGTGTAACCAAAGTGTGTAAAACATGATGTTAAAGCCCTAATATAACACAGTAATAGCACTTGTTTTGCTGCCACAACTTAATAAAACAAATGACTTCAGATTGGCATTTGATGGAGCCAAATAAAAATACTGCTTCTAATAAAAAAGCACCAGCACTACTTTGATGCCTGCAACACATTCTAAAAAGTTTGAAACGATTTGTGAAATTATTACAAAACATCTGTTTTGGAACCTTCTATATGGGTTTTTTTTTTTTTTTTTTTTTTTTTTTTTAATTATCTATTTTTTCCCCACTTTCCCCCCCCATTTTTCTCCCCTAATCTAGTCGTGTCCAATTACCCTGAATGCATCCTCTATACTGATTCGACCCCGCTGACTGAGGACGCCTCTCAACTGACTTTCACCTGCACGAGCGGAGTTAATACACTGACGGGCACTGCGCATGGAGGGTCACACCCCCCTCAATGTTATTCCTCAGCCCTGTGCAGGCGACATCAGTCAGCCAGCAGGGGCCACAGTTGCACCAGTTATGAGGACCTATGCTCCGACTTCTACCCCTAACCCTGAACAACAGCCAAACGTTGTTTATGCTGCTGCCCAACCCAGTCGGAAAGGTAGAGCTGAGGTTCGATACGATGTATCCGGAACCCCAACTCTGGTGAGCTAGCGTACTTTACCGCTGCGCCACCTAGGCGGCCCTATATGGTTTGCTTTTTAATTGGATATCAAAAATTGATTGGCAAAAAAAAAACTGCATAGAAAAAAAAGAAAAAAACCACTTGATTGCAAGAAGTTTGGAGTGTTTACCATATTACTTCATAATATTATTAAATGATTCAGAAAATTCTGTGCATAATTATTGGCTGTCCTTGACCTTTGATTCATCTGTGTGTCACTGTGTTAAAAGGCAGTAAATACAGTCAGTAAATACAGTGCATCGTCACATGTACAAATGCACGGGTCCACTAGGTGAAGGGAAAGCCATGTATCAACATCCTGAAACGCGGCAGTCTTCTTTATCCTCAAGCTTATCTGAGATGCACTGAAGCAGAGCAGAAACGTGAGCTGTAACGTGCATTTTATAGCACCATATGCTCCCATCTAGGCTTTGTTAGTGGCTTTGTTGTACGAGAGTGCAGATCTTTATTTGAAAGCGTGTGGTGCATTATGAAGCGGAATATATGACCATTGAGACCCCAGATTGTTGAGCAGCTGAAGTGTGAGAATGGAGGAAAAAATTCTACTTATACATCCACAACAATTGCTGTCCTTAATTCCCAAACAACAGCAACAGTGGTAAACACAGTGGAAAACATGCCTCTGTCTCAGCTTTTGTAAAATGTCTTGCAGTTATCAGTTTTTGAATGGGCTTATACAAAAGACAAAACGGTGAATATCTTGTACATCAAAATACATTTGCAAATCAGTAATTACAACACAGCTGGATTTTTGTTTAAACCTGTTTATTACCTGACAGAAGTTTCTTGTTTAAATCCACTGTCCTTATGCTTGTTTACTCACATAAAGCTGCCAGTTTATTAGATACACCTAATGTGTATGTACATAGATTTACTATTTTATAAGTTACACCTGCCATAGGGCGCTCAGGTGCCGCCACCAAAGAGACAGGATATAATGAACAGTCAGTGTGTGACTCTTGGAGCTTTCATGGTTTTATTTAGGATTTGAACAGGCAGGTTAAGGTACTGGACTAGTATTATAAGGATACTGGTTCAATCCCCACCACTGCCAAGCTGCCACTGTTGAGACCTTAATCAAGGCCCTCAACCCTCAATCGCTTTGATTATATTTAGTCACCTTTATATGTTTCTTTGAATAAAATTGCCTACCAAATGACCTTTACCATGTTGTTGCATGTATTCTTCTATGTAACTGAACAGCTTCATCTTCTCCCCCTACAGGTCCTGTCATATCTGAAGAACAACAGAATTTGGAGACTAGGCTGCTTGATGATTGTGATGCAGACCCTAACCTCTCCCTTCCCCCTGCACCCTGCTCCCCATCGTCTGACCTCCCGAACTCTTCTGCTGACGCTGTTAATACTTTGCAGCTGGCCGAGTCTTTCCCCTTCATGACGCAGGAACAGCTGCTCCAGCTCCTCTCCTCCAATGCAGGGCTACCCTCTCTGTTACCCCCCTTCCTAGGCTCTGTTCCTCTGGGTCTCTGGACAGGTGGTCAGGCTCCCATGGCGGGAAGCACCCAACCTCCACAATCAGCAAACAGCCTTCTCAATCAAACTTCTCCACTGACTGTTCTCCCTTCCACACTTGGAGCTCAGGGAGACCCCTCTTTTAATCTTGTTAGTCTTTTAAACCCCCCTGCTCCAGGGTCGCCCTTGGCTTCAAGTCCTGAGGCTGGGGAGAAGAACCCTGGGCTACAGGCTCTGCTCGTGGCGTCTTTTCTCTTTGGGCAGAACCCAGCCGCCATGCTTCCATTGCCTGGACTTAATGTAGACCTCCCTCTCCCGCAGCAGGTATTTGGAGAGGGAGTGTCGCTGGAGAAGAACCCAGCTCTGCTAGACTCTCTGTTGATGGGACCAGGGCTCCTAGAAGCTCTGCAGGCTCTAGCACCCCCTGCAGATGGCCAGTCGCTTCTACTTTCTGCCCAGCTTACCTCTCCTCCCCCTCTTCCGCCTGCCTTTCTCTCCATGAACCCTGCACTGCTGGCTACAGCTCTTGCACAGGCTGAAACCCTCCCCAACCACACGCCATACCCCCAACCTCACACTCAGGTACAATTGTTTAAATCCACTCACCTTATGCTTGTTCTTGCACATGAAGTTGCCTGTTTATTAGATAAACCTAACATGTATGTACATAGATTTATTATTTAATAAGTTACACTTGCCATAGGGTGCTCAGGTGGCGCAGCGGTAAAACACGCTAGTGCACCAGAGCTGACACCTTGAACTTGTGAGTTAGAATCTCAGCTCTGCTACGCCTATACAGACAATGATTGGCTCGTCCGTCAGGTTGGATGCCAGAGGGGATTCCGCATAACTGCTGAAATTACAACCTCTGCTGGCCGATCAATGCCGCCTGCAAAGAGACAAGGAATAATGAGGATCAGTGTGCGACTGCCCATGCATGAGACCGAGCCTCATATGAACTCGCCTTATACAGGTGAAAGGATGCAGTCGGCTGCTGCACATGTGTCGGAGGGGGCGTGTGTTAGTCACAACTCTTTTTAGTCAGGAGTGGAGGTCTACATCAGTAGAGGAGAAGCGTAATGCAATCAGGTAATTGGATATGACTAGATTGGGAGAGAAAAATGGGGGGAAAAAGCAAAACATTTACACCTGCCATAATGTAAGTATATATCCATCATCCTTTATTGTACAGGGACCACCATATGCCCCTTTACCCAATGCACCGTACCCTGTGGTGCAAAGTGACCCTAACTGTACCTAAGTACCCAAGCAGACTGTTGATTGGTCAAATGCAATCGTCAAGGGATTGCCACTGGAGGGAGACAATACAACCGCCATATTTAAAACCCAACTCTATGGTCTAAAATGCTTGGAACAGCTTTTAGTCCACTGAAGTGCAAGCTCATCAGTGGCTTGTTTAAGACCTTGTGTCTAGCATGTGAAGAGTGCCATTTTTTTGTGCCATTGAAAACAGACAGTAGCACATTAGCTGTGGCACAGATGCAAACAGTGTCACAGTAGTTGCTGGTAAATGAGTTGATTCATGTTGTATATATTTTCTCTGTGCATTTTTGTGTACTGCAGGGGACTCTTTCCAGTCCTGGACTGGTCTCTACCTCTCTGTCATGTGCCCCACTGGTGCGAGACACAGGGCAGGAGGTGTGTGACTCTCTGGATGAGCATGAGAAGACCAACGCACAGACACCTCAGTTTCTGCCCGCGCTCCTGCCTCAAGGTGTCCTGGGTAAGTAAAGGAAAACTGCTCTGGGTCATTCCCTTTGCGTTCCCTGGCTAGCTTCCTGTCATTTCTACAGGTGGCTGTGAAATTGACATGTGTTTGTGGGCTGCTGCCATGGCATCTATTGTTAGATCTAAGCTGCTTGTTTGAAGAGAGGCTGTGGTCAGGCAGTACCATATTAAGAAGATGGATTTACTGATTCATCATAATGTCTGAACAGGCAGCAAGTACCTGCTTAAATCCATAGCTGTTTCGGTAAAAACACACGCTAGCACACCAGAGCTGGGATCTCGAATACATCTTATTGAGTCTCAGCTCTGCCTGTTTGTTGGGCTGAGCAGCCACATATACAACGATTGGCCTGTTGTTCATTTAGGGGTGGGGCATTAAGCAGGATAGGGACTCTTATAACTGATGCAACTACGACCTCTGCTGGCTGGTTGATGGCACCTGTACAGGGGCGGGGAAGGAGTGCGTTGATCAGGGTGTGTCTCTCCGTACACAAGGCTGATTCACAGCTGATCTCGTCTAGTGTGGGTAAAAAGACGCATACGGCTGCTGCCCACGTGTCGGAGGGGGCGTGGGTTAGCTTCGTTCTCCTCAAATCAGAGCCCAGGAAATTCATGTTTATTGCTGCATATCTGTACAAATAAAAACTGCACTGCAATGATGCCATGCACAAGCCATGGACCCAAGACCATTTTTTTAATTTCTGGTAGTTTGGTAGTTTCTGGTAGTTTACACAATTTCTGTTGTGTAATTGTGTAGCACTGTATTGTATTTTAATGTAAACATGCAGTTGAAAACAGGCCTACATCTCAGAGTTTAATATCAGTGTGGCAATGACTTCTGTCAGTTTTATCTTCAGGCCTACCACCTTACATCTTTTTGTTAACTTGATTGCAGAGTCAGCTTGATAAGCGTGAGGCTGTCAGTAACGACTTTCACCTAGAGCATTGATATTGACATATCGGATACAAGGACATTAGCACTGAACATATTTGTCTGATAAGCTGATACTTGTTTTGATGCTTACTGAAGTGTCAATTGATCAGCCCAGATTTTGTGTTTCTGTGGTCGATCACATTGATACAGTCTGTTCATGGGCATTACATTTCAGTAATCAGGTTTAGTTAAGGTGAGGAAGAGATCTTTGAACCCTCTACTATCAGGCCACAGACAAGCAAATTAGCTTGGCATCTGTTTGGCATGAAGTCCAGATTTACAAGCACTAAAAGTATTAATAAGGGAACTGGCCAGAGTAAAGTTTAGATTCTGCGATGGATTCTGTTTAGAAACCCTGCAATGGATTGGCACCTGTCCATGCTCCCAGTGTTTGAAGGTGACCAGGATAAAGCATTGATGAAGATGGATTAAAAAAAATACAACCATATTTACTCAACAGATACAATGCACCTTTTAATTACAAACTCTGCTTGACTTTGTGTAAAGTCCTGTTTGAACAAAATCTCTTTCCATCATGCTGGTCATCATCACTTCTCATGGAAATGATTCTGTTAGAATAAGCCTCACTCAAAACTGATCTATCTGTATGTACAAATCTGTTGCAAATCTGAGCATACAGCCAAATCTGTTTATATACAGTATAACAATACTCTCGGTGGACACTTTTTAAAGTTAAATAGTATACACTGATCAGCCATAACATTAAAACCACCTCCTTGTTTTTACACTCACTGTCCATTTTATCAGCTCCACTTACCATATAGGAGCACTTTGTAGTTCTACAATTACTGACTGTAGTCCATCTATTTTTCTACATACCTTTTTAGTCTGCTTTCACCCTGTCCTTCAATGGTCAGGACCACCACAGAGCAGGTATTATTTAGGTGTTGGATCATTCTCAGCACTGCAGTGACACTGATATGGTGGTGGTGTGTTAGTGCGTGTTATGCTGGTATGAGTGGATCAGACACAGCAGTGCTGCTGGAGTTTTTAAATACTGTGTCCACTCACTGTTCACTCTATTAGACACTCCTACCTAATCGGTGTATATCATGATATTATCCAGCCCTGAGCAATAATCTTTACAAGGCTAAAACAATAAAAGCGTGTTGAAGTCGTACCATTTTCAACATTATGTTTTGGACGTTTGGGTTTGAAATGGTGATGGTTTTGTCATATGAAGGAACAGTCATGATACTACGCTTGAGCACCTCACAGCAAGAAGGTCTTGGGTTTGATTCCTAGGTGGTGTGGTCCGGGTCCTTTCTGTGTGGAGTTTGCTTATTCTCCCCGTGTCTGCGTGGGTTTCCCCTGGGAGCTCCGGTTTCCACCCACAGTCCAAAGACATGCAAGTGAGGTGAATTGGAGATACAAAATTGTCCATGACTGTGTTTGACATTAAATACTTGAACTGATGAATCTTGTGTAACCACTGATTACCCGTCCTGTCATGAATGTAACCAACGTGTGTAAAAGATGTTTTAATCCTAATAAATAAATAAATACTTTGCTTAAGCACAGTAAAACCTCAGTTTGTAAATCAGTGTCCGCTGTTGTTTTAAAAGTGTTTATTACATGAGTGTTTTTCTTGTGTTTTTTCTTAATGCAGGTGACCTGGCAGCTCTGGGTAACATTAATAGTCTACAAAGTTTACTATCAGCTGGACCTTTGTTGCTCTCTCAGGCTCCCTCACTGGGAATGCCACTGCCACAGAACCAGGCTGCCCTCAACCCACTAACGTGCCTGCAGGTAAAATATCTGCCTCGCTGGCTAAAAATGTACACCATACACTACATTTAATGACACAATCCTTTAGTTTCACTGAAATCTGCACTATTAATCAGCACATTTAAATGCAAAAATGTTTTGGCTTTACATTTGGCCTTTTCTTAATAAGCAGGGCTACATAAAGCAAGGCTTGTGGTGCGAATGTGCTGAATGCACAGAATGAACAAACCAATTATTTCCATACAAAACTGTATTGATGTGTGTATTTGTGCAAGCAAATTATTGCAGTGCTCTCATATATCATATAGAGGAACTTCTCTAACATTTGCTTCTTTAATAAATTGTAGTGATTACATTAAAATAAATCAAATATATGCAAATTTGTACTTCCTATAAATGTAGTTGCTCTTCCTAGACATGGTTAGTGTCTGATGCTTCGTAAATAGCTTTATCCTAAATATTATGGACACTAAGAACTTAAATCTACTGGCTGGTTACATTTGGAGAAAGGTAAAATGTGTAGTGTTAATTTGGATTGTGCTGGTGCAACAATAAAAGATGTAATTCCAGACCAATGCCAAAGCCATCCATGCCCAGGGGTCCAAGATTGCATAATTGCCCTCGAGTTAGGAGGAGTTTTAATCATGTCTCCCCTATGAATCCAGGGTGTCTGTGATTTTCATTTTTTTGTTCTCAAGAGATGTGATTATGTTCTTTCCTTTTAGCTGTCAATGGCTTCAACACTAATGGGAGAGAAATCACTGGCAGTACATGAAAACAATCCAGCACAAGAGGAGTTTCCCTCCTCTCAGTTATCCCAGGAATCTCTTCTTAACCCTGGCCACCTTCAGCCCTCAGCACAGCCAAGAGAAGAGGCAGCAGGAGCAGATCCTGGTCTGCTCGACCCATACGGCTCCTTTATGGACACCATTTACACTTCCTTCCTGCAAGTGAGTGGCCGTGGTCCAGAAGGAGAGAGTGACTCCACTGCTCTCTCGTACCCAGAGCTCCCGCCTTCCCTCAGCCCCCGGCGAGCGTGCTCGGTACACAACCCTGATCTGTCACGCCTCAGCATGGAAGCGGCACAGTCTCCAGCCCGTGGCACGCCCAAACTCAGCGAAGACCCACCCACTACTCCACCTTGTAAACAAGCAGAGCCCCGTCCCCCAGACGCCCCAATGCATCTTACCTTCATGGAGGAGGCCAAGACGGACAACTCGGCCAAGTTGGGTGTCTATAGTAATGGGATAAGTTCAGCGGTGGGAATCGAGGATGATGATAAAGAGGAACGGAGCAGACAGCAGCAGGGATACTTAAGCCCCAAAGAGAGAGTCAACATGAACACAATGGCTGATACTCTAAGCAACACTGACACAGAACATGCCACGGTGAGTAGTTTTTTTTTGTGTGTAAGGCTGGTTTGAAAGCACTTTGGTCATTTGATTAAAGTTCTTGTCTTGTTTATTTGTTCTGACATCACTGCTTGAATTTTGGCCAGTCTTTCAGCTATTTGTTGTCATATGTATATTTTTAAATTCACATAATCTCAAAGTCCTACCTAGGTGATACCGACCTGCTGGAAAGTCAGGGGCTACAAGAGCGACTCTTGTTTGGTATAGTTGCCAGCACAAGAAATAGTTACACATGAGGCATAAAGTGACTTTCCATATGAGGTACACTTTGTAAGAATCCACCACTGGTTGATGTGAAGAAGGCGATTTACACATGCCTGAGGGTGTGTTGACGTGTAATAAATAAACAAACAACAAACACATGCTGGAGGGGAGCGGTTGCTGGTCTGCAGCCCTACCTGGTCAACGTGGGGTTGTGCTAGTTGTAGAGGAATTATACTAGAGAATTGGAAATGAATAAACTACAAGAAACTGAGGAAATTGTGGAGAGAATCAACATTTAAAAATAACATTAATGAAAGCGACACCTGATAACCTATTTTTTTCTTTACCAACTTCCAAAACCAAAATGATCTTTGGAAGAAAATATCAGCTTTAATCACTAACCAAAGACACCTAAAAGAAATCGTACTGAATGCAAAACATTTCTACAGTGTAGCATGTTAATGCTAAATATATTTTTTATTTAGGAATGCTATTTACAGCATTATTACTTACTTATTCATTACCTACATTGTGTTTATTTATCTTATCATCTATACTGAAGACCTGTGTGTGCTGCGACTCCTGTAGCCATTTATTTTATACAGATCTTTTTTTTTTTTTTTTTTTTTTAATAATAGACATTATTGGTTGTTCGGAGCAAATTATACAGATCAGATTTTTAATATCCAGGTTGATTTTCCCCTGTTTTAGGCTATAGGAATGCATATAGGAACCAGAAGAGGGAGAAAAAGAAAGCAAACGTGAGTATCACAACTAATGAATTAACCCAAGTCATTAAACAAACCAATTAAGCCTTAATTAACTCTGTGCCATTTTGTCATTAAGGCTACAGAGAGGGTCAGAAATTCCAGAAGATCTGGAGAGAATCATTGAGGAACCAGTGGCGACAGTGAGCACAACACACACACACACACATCCCACAAACAGCTTGTACACAATCTAGCACTCTCATTATCTTTATTGATTTTATATCAGGAGACGTCCTGCCCTGTCAGTAGCAGGTGATTTTCTTAATTGAATTGTACGTTGTGTGATGCAGATAGCACTGGAGAGGCCGGCGAAAGGGAAGAGGCGGCGTGTGCTCAGATAGACGACGGAACTGAAGCCCTTATCCTACTGTAGTTTGCCCGGCAACACCAGCACTGTCACTATGGCAAAAGTACTGTGCAGGACTGAGCTGCACTGTGAGGACCTGCAGAACACACGCCAGCTCTTTAAACGCCCATTTACCTCACTCGCCTCCCCTGTTCTGCATTCTCCCCTAAACCTGTTCTGATTCTACTTTTCATCATTTGTCATAAACTTTGTCATAAACTTTGTCATAGTGCAGGTACAAATGCTTCATTGGTGAAGGAGCTTCGTTACTGACACACCCTTATCTGAAATTGAACAGAATATAAGGGTCACCCTAGCAGCTTTTATATTAACCCTACACAGGTTAAACTATCACATTAGAATAGTTCATTGCAGAAGTGCTTACACAGGTTAAGCTTGCTCTGAGGTGTGGAAGCCACGGTTTATTAGATTTCATTTTTGCCTTAGTAATTAGTAATTGGATTTTGCTTAAATGTGCATCAGATACTAACCAACATTTTCTCGTCACTCTGTTCATTAAAACAATAGTTTTAATGTAAAGTCTCTTATCAAAAGAAAAAGTTTTTAAATATTGGAAAGGACCAAGGGTGAAAGACCTCTTAAACTGATTTTAAGAACAAAAATATGTTTATTGTATAGTGTACTGGTTTTACACTGGTTTTCTAAAGAATGCCAGTATTTTAAAAAGAAGCTTAAGCTAACCTGCCTGACAAACAAACGTCTATTCAAACATGATTAAATAAACTGTTCGCACAAATCCCAAATTTGAATTGTATATAACATACCACTATTGAACTATTAAAAATGTCACCGTAGCTGAGATCTGGGTCTGAATTTCGGCAGCACTGTTGTCCAACTGGGTTGTTTCTGAGGGCGGGGAACTGTCTAAAGCTTTGCGATGAATTGGTGCCTTGTCAACAGTTGGTGAAATGAAATGAGTATTTTCTTTACTCAGATCTTTTTGCGTAGTGTGATACCATGAAAGGCCTGGTTTTATTAATTTATTTTTTGGGCCTGGTGCAAATCTGAGCAAAAAGTAAGTAACTGAAAGAAGTAACTGCCCTCTTTAAGCTTAAATGTGTGGTTGACTGCTTGCATCCTCAAGCTGATTTAAGACATTTGAAGATTTGTTTTGAATCTTATGCAAATGCAAGAAAAATGTTTTCTTTAATTCTACAGAATTTTGCTAAGAAATCAACAATACAAACTTTTGAAGAAACAAAATCATAACTAAAAGTGTGGTAAATAATACAGTTGAACAGAAACTGAGTGACTGATATCAGAAGCTGTAAATTGTCTCTTACTGTATTAGTATGAAGCACAAAATCCAGTAATAGAATTTGGATTACTGTACTTGTTGAAGTTTGTTACAAGCTCTACAGCTGATTATACATACGCTGTTCTCCACAGTTGTTAACAGCTATAGTTTTAACCACTAAGGACACCCCATTCGAATACCATACTGTGTTAAGGTAAATTATCATTCTATACAGGGAATAAACTAACATATTAGTACTGTATACTTCTGTTTGGTTGAATGATCACATTTAACATGCTAAAAATGTGCTGTGAAATGAGCAGTAAGCCAATTACTTAAATGCAGCAAAACATGGAATGTGATCAGAAAGGTTTAATTTAATACATTTGGTTTTAAATGCGTATGGTGCATCTCAGATAGATGAGTTGTACAGACAAGCAAACACAAAATATTATGTTGGGCACAAAATAGAAAGGATTTAGTTTTAGATCAGATTTAAGTGATTCGACCACTGTTACTGTCCGACGAGTGAGATGTATTTTCTGGTAAAAAAAAAAATCACTAAAGCTTTCACTCAGATTAAACAGTGCTGATTTTTTTCATATAACCTGTTCTAAACTAATGGACATACATTCAGTGTAATAAATATGACCACGTATAGTTTAATTTATGTAAGACTTAATGACGGGCTAATCCCTTCAGGTTTGGAGACTTTGTTCCTGCACTATGATAAGAAAGACGGTTGATGTCGTTTGCTGTTTCTGGGCTTCTGACTCCCTCTATCGGCTGATCATTGTTATTACGTGTTCTCTCTCTCTCTCTCTCTCTCTCTCTCTCTCTCTCTCTCTCTCTCTCTCTCTCTACATGCTGGAGTTGAAATGTTTGACTGAATCAGTTTTCAACTGGTTTAACTGTGTCTTAGCTCATTCAATAATGTTCAAAACCTCATGAGTAGAACTCTGTTCCTCACACACAGGGTTGTGTGTCAGCATATGTACTGTATGTGTGGGGTTAATCAGATACTGTGAGCAGTGGCAGGTTTGTGTGTATGATCACAGCTGTTAACTTCCCCAGGTCTGAAACCAACTGCCACTTCATCAACATAGGCACAAGAATATTTAAATAATGGTTTTAAAGTAATAATGAGGATAATTATGCAATTTTACTAATGAATTTTAATGTAAATATGTACAGCTTTAGTATTTTATTTTGTACACTTTTGTAGGAAAAATGATCAATTTGTAAAGTATTTCTTCCTCAGAAAAAACCCTTTTCCTTTTCCATATTTACGTTGGATTTGTAAAGAGAATACTTTGAAATTGTCAGCAGTAGCATTTCTTTTGTATGGAAGTTGACTTTTATTTAACAAATTAAAATGTTTACCAGGTTAATATCGCGTTCGTTTGAGTGTGTGTATGTAAGAGTGAAAAATACAACGCAACAACGCTTTTCAAAGCTCGTTAAATTTATTCTCTCAACTTGAGAAGGACTATTGTAAATCGTTTCATATGCATATGACAAAAGCAAAAGAAATGGAGTCACTTCGGTCATAACACAATAACAGCACTGGTAAGGTAAGGTGTATAAATACAGTATTGACGCGGTTAGCAGGCGGCAGTGGCTTTTCTGTGTGCGTTTTATTTATTCATGTCTGACTACTGTTCACAGAAAGTGAACCAACACAGAAGCGTTTTACCCGAAAAATTGTATTACTGCATAAAACGAACATGTTCATATCGTTCGTATTTGGTTCAAAATGGCTGGAGAACTCAGTTTTAAACGTGAAATTGATTCTTTTAAAACTTCGTCAGCAGTTGGCGTGGAATATTCAGGTAAGTGGTTAAGTTCATGTAGCATAAATGCTAACTCTACACAGACGAACAAAAATAGCTACTTGTAGTGTTCGGGGACTTTTGGTCTCGAATCTTCAACTACACCTTTAGTTTCCAACTTTATTTCCACTATTTAGTGTAGTTGAAGAAAAGGATTAAAAGAAAGTTGAAGCGCAATATTTAAAATGTATGAAATGAAACTTTTCCATGTCGTCTTTATAAGGAAAAAATCTTTTATTTGGAGAGTTTCTTCATCCTCTGATCCAGTGCAGCAAAGTTCTCCTCCACTGAAACCAGATTCTCCTTCATGGTCTGCTGCACCTAAACATGTCAAATAAAGAAAAGAGTGACAGTCGGTTCCAATGTGCCCTTCTGTCAGTGTACACTGTCTGACCAAAAGTATGTGGACACCCTGTACCACATGTATCAAACTTTAGGCCTGCGGGCTGGAAGTGCTTAAAAGACGTACGATTGTTTTAAAATGCACTGTAAAATCGTACATAAACTGCATCTCCCACAATCCACAAAGTTAAATCAGTTCATCTGTACACAAGATGATCTGTGTCCAGATGAAAAGATTCAACTTTGGATTTGTGTACCTGGATTATTGAACATGCATAAAGAGATCACCCACAATGCATGTCAATTTTGTGACCCGCAAAGTGACCGCATCCCGCCACTAGATGGCAGTGTTTCCACATCAGCGTTTAACTGAGGCGGTTCTCCAACAAGTGATGTTGAGAAATATTTACAAATAATCCCAAAATGTACAAGAGAAAATTGAAGCAGAAGGAAGGTAGTTCAATAAAAGATGGGAAAGTGAATACAAGTTTGTGCTTTAAGAAGAAAAACCGGTACGTCTCTTGTGTTATGAGGCCGTGTCTGTGGTAAAGAAGTACAATATAAATATAGATATACATTATAAATATACAGTATAAATTTGGCCTTCAAGAAAAATAACAAATTGTCCAAGACTTAAAAGGCAGACACAATCACAGCAGGATATGCTTACAATCGGCCCTTTGAGGGCTACCATAATGCAGACGTGGCCCTTGGTGAAAATGAGCTTGATACCCCTGCCCTATACCAAAACCTTAATATGCTAACATTACTAAGACAAATGCAGACTTTTTAAAGTCCAAAACCAGAGGTAGCTAACAATGCAACCTTAATATGACAATGACATTTTCATTTATGGTATTTTAGTAAAAACTCTTGACCAAAATGACTTGCAATTTTGACTGAATACAACACAAGCAACTGAGGGTTAAGGGCCTTGCTCAGGGGACCAGCGGTCACTACTTGGTGGTAGTTGGTAACCTTTTGATCAACAGTCTACTACCATATACAGTGAGATACAGCTGTTCTAATAGCACAAACATTTAAACATCTGAAGCTTGTAAGAGTATTAGTAATTGTGGATGGAGTTCACACTTACTGAACATTTGGAAAGACCAACACTGAGCAGAACCAGCACTCATAATGTAAATACAGATGTGCACCTGGGTGGTGCAGTGGTGGATTATGCTAGTCCACCACCGCTATGACCCGGTTTATATCTCAGCTGTCCCACTGCCCAGTCAGGCATCTACACAGACATGACTGGCTATGTCTGGTGTTTTTTGGGGTGGGGTGAGGGGCTGACCAGTGTGTGTAAATGCATTCCACCCAGTGAGTTAAGGTGAAACTGGTTCCACCACAAACCTGACAAAATGAAACTATGCCAAACCAGGTAGATATGCAGACCAGATTGACCCACTGTGACAACCAGTAAAATTGGGAGCAGCTAAAATAGAGGCTTTTAAAATTCAAACTAAATTTGTACTCACCCTATTAAAAACGTCAGTTCTATTTATCATTAAACCAAATGCGTTGTTTTAAAGATGGTGTGTAAAAAATGCCTTTCAATATTGTTACATTTGAAAACAGTTGTACTGTTGACATAAATGGCCAATAAAATAAATTATGCTTAGTGGAGGATCTGATATACTAATTTAAACATTTGTTTAAGGAACAGAATATCATGCCAGATTGGGTCAGGTGCCATGTCTGATGCTTCATTCATGTATTGTGTAATTTGTAGAGTGAGAAACTGGGCAATAATTGTAAAGGAACTAAACTAAAACAAACCTGTGTAAGCAGTGTGCTGTTGTCCTTTAGTGCATTGTTTATCATCTGCTGAGTGGTGTCCAGATGAGCCAGAAGCTGCCCAAACTGCATGGCTAAGAAAAACACACACAAGCTGCTATAACCATAAAGATGTTTTTTGTCACAAACCCAACGCTGAGTAAAAAAAGAAACAGGACTGCATGAAACTTTACAAAGGTTTACTGTAATGATATAGCAGGAAAAATAGACAGGAATAAAAAGTTACCTTGCTCGTGCAGCTCTTTAACAGCTATCAGTCTCTGGACCACTTGAGGAAGGGAGGTGGCCATGGCATCCCATTTTTGCACCATATCATACAGTTGTACCACCTAAGTAAGGAACAGCAAAACTGATTGCATTAACAGCAAAACAATAACATGCCATTCAAAAACATAATTTATAAAACGGATAGTTCCGGTCCTAAAATCTGATTGGCTGAGCCACGTTCGAAGCCGTTGTAAAATCCCCGATAAACGCACACCTATGACCACCTCACATCATTCCATATTAATACGCCACTGAATAGAGAAAGTTAATGTTATTTTCGCCCTCACGTTGCCTAGCAACACTGTTAATCGAACTATTTTGCGTCACGGAAGAATGCTTTATTGTAAGTTTATACACAATAAATACATTTATGATTAAACATTGTTGTATTTATTATATTTTATGTTGACCGCCGTTTTATAAAAGCAATAAGCCACTCGAGACCGTGCATTACTGTTATGATTTTAGCACGGGGAAAGAAGTTTTAGGCACTCCGCTTCGCGTCGTGCCAAAAACGTCATCCCCGTGCTAAAATCACAGTAACGCACGGCCTCTCGTGGCTTATTGCTTTATTTTACTTAACATTAATTCAAATGGAATGTTCATTAAACTGCATGCTACACAACACATACAAACTATTAAGACAAAGTATCAGTTACTTTAGCAGCAGTAAATCCAATGGAATTAAATTTATTCAGATGCTTCTCGGGCAACTGGGTGGTGCAGTGGTAAAACCACTGCTGAGTTTTGAGCCCTCAAGTTTGAATCTCAGCTCTGCTATCGGCTGGCCAGGCGCCTACACAGACATGATTGCCTATATCTGAGGGTGGGAGAGCCGAAGGCATTCCTGATAGTTCTCTGCTGACTGGTTGATGGCGCCTGCACAGAGGCAGGTGAAAAGAAGTGGTTAGCACTTGTGGCGTTGGAGGGGACGTGTGTTGCGTACAGCCCTTCTTAGTCAGGGTTTGCAGTAGCAGGGAAAAGATACAACAGGGTAACTGGGTAAGACTAAATTAAGGGGAAAAAGGGGGATTTCCCCTAAAAAAATGGAATGTGTCTTGCTATTTTCTCCGTGTGTGTATTGTTTGAGGATTAAGTGTACAGTATGCTTGCTGACAGCAATTTATTTACAGCATGTAGCTATGTTTTAATGTGTATATTTATGGTCAAGACTGCACTCATCCCTTGTATCAACATATTTATAAAATACTCTGGGATTAGAACGCTTGGAATCTAAAGTGTGCTCTAGATACAACACTAAAGGTGTACTTATAGGTTACAGCTTTTACATATGCTTTACATATTTATAAAAAAAAAATGAAATGCACAGTATGACTGAACGGAAACCAACCTTGGTTTGTGTTTCAGCATCTTCAATTGCTGCCTTGTGCTTTGCTATTTCATTCATCTTTCCCAAAACGCTCTGAAACAGATTGGAAAAAAAAAACGATATAAATGTAGCATAAATTTAATTTTCTACTAGACATTTAAAACAAGTAATGATGATGTAGTCTTCATTATTATTATTCCCTATTGGCAGTGCTACATGGTTGAAGTAAGGCTCTTTAAAGAATGACACAGTAAAGTGACCTGTTACCTGCAGTCTGGCTTCAACCTGGTCCAGAGTGGCAGCATCCAGTGCACTGACTCGAGCCTGCAGAAGCTCCATAGTATCCTACATTAAGACAAAAATATCAATGTAAGAAACAGAGAGACGAGGTAAATAAGGTTTTAGGTAACTGGCTTTCTAAAACGGTTTCTGTAGAAGACAGAGAACTCACCATTAAACTGGCTCCCTGAAGTCCTGCACTGAGAGGACCCTGCAGTACACACACAGCCAAAAACAAGATTGCTACTTAAAGTGTGGCAATTATGATCCTAGTTTAGCACTCCCCTGAGCAGCATAAAGGTCACTTTGGGTAATGGTCGTGAGCAAAACTGGGCAAACACTAGATGTTAACTGAACATGTACGTCACTTTTGATAAATGCAACTAATCCATTTAATTACCTTTCTTATATACATACTGAATTAGGAACGTGCAGGAATATTTGAGCCGCCCTTCAAGAGCAAACTAGTTTGTTAATGAGAACTTTTTTTGGTCAAAAGGCACCGTTGCGCTAGCACAACATTGTCGAATGTTCAAACTTTTGAATTGGAATCAGTAAAGCCAGTGACCTGGCTGGGCATCCACACAAACACAATATGCCATGTCTGAGGGAGGGAAGGTTAAACAAGGTCTATATAAGTTTATCTGCAATATTAGATCTCCAAATACTGTTTCAGGTGCCTGTGTGCATGTGGAAGGGGTAATCATATGGAGCTTAGCCTGGCTTTGTGTACACTGGCAGGTGATATTAGAGGGGGCAAGTGGTCATCTGGCTCTCCATAATCAGATGGGGGGGTTGTGCAACTGGTAAACACTGGGTGCAGAGCAGGAATACCATAGACAGAGCACCAATCCATCACAGGGCTTTGGCTACACCCCCTCCTAGTCAGACACAGCCAATCACATTTGCCGTTAGCACCGCTCATATTCGAACCCGGATCTCAGCATATGCAGAACAGATTCCTCTCAATATTTCTGTTGACTGACTATTGTGAACAGAAACTTCTGTGCTACATAGGGAAACCTGGGTCTGTAATAATAAGATACAAATGTAGCTTTACTGTACCTCCCAAACACAATGTTTTAACGAAAATGTATGCAGTATGATTATTGTTAACAAGACAGCAGTTTAAAACATTTGCTGATGTTAAGTATTTTTTCGTCTATAGTTGGGTTTATGTTGTAAGGCCTTATGTTAGCAATCTTCAATACAATGGGCATTAACAGTCAAACTGAAAAATGAATGGAAATACTATGCTGTTGATGCTGCTGCAAGGCAAGTGGATGTCAAACAAATACCAATATTTCAATAGCTTATGTTTCTCCATCTTTTTTCTCCAGCTCACTGGTGAATAATAACATTAAAGCTCTGGCATTGGAATACATTTTCTACTATTTTTTTTCCTCACAGACTTCGGTTGGCTCCCTTCCTTTTAAAAAGTAGATGAAGTGTCCCTTCAGTGTGAGGCTGTGAGTTAGTGCAGGGGTTTTCAACCTTTTTGGACATGCGCCCCCCTTCGTGTGCCAACCGTGAACTTGCGTGCATTATATTACAATGTGGAAACGGAGTACTAGTCTGAAAGGCAGGTGACTTCAAGACGCTCCTAACGTGATTATATCAGCTATCTATAGCTACAATGTGCATCTCTCTTGTTCCTAATGTGAGCTTGAGCTGACTGTAGATAACTGATAATTTTGAGACAAGGTAAGATAATGTACCTGCTTATCAGATCCTGAGCCGACAGCAGTCTCCAGCTCCGCCAACCTTTTTTCCAGCTCTGCTATCTATTTACAAAAGATGGGTGGTAAAGATTAATGATTATTGGGGTTTTGTCTTCAACAGAAGGTCTTAAATGAGGTAATAGGATATCGTACCTTGGCAGATTCAGTAAATTTCTGTTGCTCAGGGCGGCTGTGAAGTTCATAAAGCACAACTCCGTCTGGGCCTTTGGGTCCTGTTGCCTTTCCATCTGCTCCTGAAGTAATACGCATGCCTCGTGCCACCTCAAGTTGAGTCATTAATCGCCTAACACACAAAACAATTTTTCATTTTCATTTCATTTTTATTGCGAATAATGTCTGTGTAGATGCCTGACCGGCTGACAGCACCACTGAGATTTGAACCCAGGTCTCATTAGTGGTAGACCAGCGTTTTAATCGTTGCATTACCCAAGCGGCCACACAAAACAATATGGTAAAAAAACAAACTACTTTTCATTAATCAAACCTTACTGAGATCTAGCTTTTATTTAACTGCATGTTATTCTCCATTCTGTCTAAACACTCTGAACTGTTAACATTGTGAAAAGCCCAGTGTTGCCAGATCACTGTAAAAGCAAACAGTGGCTAAAATAAGAGTCTATCTTGTATGATAGTACTGTTTCTTCAGATTTATTCTCATTATTTACCCAACTCCCAATTCCTTACTTGGCAAGAGCTCCATCTGGGTCAGCCAGGTTAATGTGGGCATTTGGGCCCAACAATGAGTCCAGGTGGGCTGAGACCAGCTGCTGTTTGAGCTGCGCTGCCTGTTGAGCAAGAACCACTGGCGTCAAGCGCTCCTCTGCACTGCTCTCTTTTGCACTTGTCTGAAAGGAAATCAGTAAACTTAACTATAATCTTGAAGACGTCACCACTTCTTAGAGCACCCACAGAGGTGGTGGGAGCAACAAATTACTGCTTTTAACTTTGCAAAAGTTAGACGAAACATATATCAAAGAGTGTCACTCTAATTTAAAATTACAAATATAGCAGCACATGTACGTTCAAGTAAGTCTTTACAATTAACACTTTATGTGAGATTTTAAAGCAAAATAAGACGGACAACCGAGCTTCTAACATGTGCTTAATGTTGTAGGGGAAGTAGCCATGGCAGTGTTCACTATATGACACCTGAACATGTCTGACATCTAATTCCAACATTATGGCTATTAATATAAGGTTATGTTTTCAGTACAGTATATAAAGGTATAGGCAGACATCTTACAAAAATCAGCATCATGGACTGCTTTGTATTGTAACCAACAAATACAAGACACACAGATGCACTCTGTGATGCAAGCAGTCTTACCTGGTGATACGGGCTGTTAATGCCCCCAAACACAATTCTCACACAAACAGACGATCAACATTGTTAATGAGAATGTGAATCTTAAATCTACTCGAATGTTCTACTGTTTCAAGGTTACAGCTTTTACTAGCTTTTAGCTGGTATCTTACCGATGGTGAATTTATCTTATAATGGCTCTACCCACTCCACTGACCTCAAAAATTGTATCTGTAGCAAATAAGCCTGCAAAAGTCTCCTGAGGAACAGTATTAAAGCTTTTGCATGCAGTGCAGTTGTTCATCTAGCCTACTTGGCAGATACATGAACATTATCTTGGCAAATGAATTAAAACAAAACATGCACAGGCATTTTATATAATTGCAAGAATCCTTGGTCTGGTAACTGACAAGCGTAAACAAGACCTTAGTTTCATCAACACTACTGGCATGGAAACATCGACAGCCACTTGTCATCTGTGCTGACGCGAATAGGTGATTTTTATGCCGGACCATTGCCTCCCTCAAGTAGCGCCCCATGCACCCCCAATAGTTACAAAAGATGCTTAAATAACTGATAAATCTATTTCACACTGGTTGTTACAAAGTCAAAACAATAACTTAAACTATTCTATATTAATACAGGGATGAATAACAAACATGCACACCTGAACACGTTCCACCTCCTCCGTCAGCTCCTGAATCTCATTAACAAGCCGTTGGTACTTCTGCTGTGGAGTCTCCTTTACCCCACACCCCTCTCCCAGCTACAGAGTGAGAAAAACATAGATGATAAAACAAAAAAGTCTAACAACTTCTGAGGCCTACTGATGATCAAATAAGTGCTTATAATGATACTGAAGAGGAACTCACAATCTCAAATTCTCCTGACTCATAACCCACTCTGCGAGTCTTGCTGATGCGATCTGAGAAGTCTGTGGATAGTACAAACAGAATAATAACATGCACATCAGAAACACTTCTATTAACACATCACAAACCACATGTAAACATAAAGTAGCCACTGTACTCACCAAGGCCCTTAGTGCTGACTCGCTTGTCTTTGAACTTATCATAGGCCGCATTGGGGTTGACCACAATGCGCTCCACGCTGTCACTGCACAGTTCTTCCTGTTGGAGGAGTGAGTAAAACATCAGTTATGGAAATGTATAGAATCCTTTTTACACTTGGGATGTGTAAAATAGGGTGTGAATGTTAAAAAGCACTAAAGCTTGCATGCTAAGTGTTCTACAACCGGTAATACTTTTTGAATTTTAAATAACTTGATTGCATTTTAATTTCAGATGTTAAAATTCAAAAGATACATCACAAGTTAAAAAAAAATGTTGAGCATGCAGTGATTTTTAGGATGGAACTGAGAGAGACACAATTTAGTAATTAATTTTAGTAATTGTGTTCCAGTAAAACAAACAAACAATAGAATACAGTGATAGTGAAGGGTGAACATTGTATGGCTAGTCTTAGAGCTGTTTTTCATAATCTAAGACTATAATCTAAGCTCACATGATCACCGAGCAGTATTTTTAAACTTCAAACTTAATCATTTAATCACATACAAACTATGTAAAATAGATGCAGGCAAGGTAGAAAACTGGGTTCTGGTTTTATGATTATATAGTATAAACATATAAGAATATAATCCTACTGTTAAATTGAATTTAGCAAAGTGCTACCTAAAATTCAATTTGTTGCATTTCAGTCCAGTTTTCTACACCCATTAAGAACAATTAGAACAAACCACACACACAAACAAAAGACGGCTAAGACACGCAGGTGCGCTACTAGATGTCAGTGACTGAACAGATGTTATATTGGTTTTATCTCAATTATTGCAAGGAATTAATTGCAAGGTATAGGCACTGAAATCACAAGATGAGGATTTGAAATGTGGGTATGAACACTCATAGCAAGCAGATATGCAATTAACACTTGCACATGGTTTATTCAAAGCAGACAGCGTGATTTGGATTAGATAAGGACGAGTGTATGTTGGGGGAGTCACAAGCTCGTAAGCTCTTACCAGCTCCTTGGGTTCCCAAAGAAAGTTAGAGAGGGGGGGGGGAAGAGGAAGAGCAAGATACAAAGAACAGAGGAAAAGAGAGACATTAATGTGTGTATCACATGACATGCACAACAAGAAATGATGGCAGAGACAAAAAGGGTCGTTGTTGCAAGCAGGGATGTGCATTTTTGTCATTTTAATAGCTTGAGCACTTCACACAAAAAAAATTATTAATTATTTAACTTACATTTTAACTTTTTGAAATTTTATTTTCATGTTTTAACACTAATCCATCACCCGACCGGCTCATAGCAAACCCTGGACGCCAGTGGTAGTGGGCAAGCACAATTTAACGCTGCATCACACAGGATGTTCAATCTAACATTTAAATGTCTTGCAAGTTGTAAAAAAAAGTTTTTTATATATGCTGTGATCAATCAGTGATTAAAAAATTATACATGTCCATCCCTTGCAATTGCAAGTATCACCCATAATTGATTGTTGTCCAATAATTGACTTTTTGCCTCTCCCTACCCCACAGAGCCAATAGGTAACAACTCCACTCACTTTACAGAGCTCAGCAAAGCTGTGTTTAAAATAACATCATGTAAGTAATTGATAAGGAATGAGTAAATAAATGCCATGTTTGCAAAGCTCCAACAACAACCCATACAAAAGTATCAGAAAACAACAACCTAATGGGTGGACTGAGTTACAGCAGGAAAACAGGAGTCATATGTTTGATAAATAAAGGTTTTATCAAAGCAGATGTCAGACTACAGTTGTAAACCCTGCTTTGACACTGGCAGCAATGGAAAGCAACAAAGACAAGCTATTTAAAAAACGAGCTGGCGATGTACAGTATTAACAACCGTTAGCTATGTAAAGTGGGCAGTCAGAGATGCAGCAAAGCTGATCAAACAGAGAAAAAGCCGTTACTGTTTTAAATATATTTATTAGGGCTGTCGAAGTTAACGCGATAATAACGCATTAACGCGATTTCAATTTAACGCGATTAAAAATAATAGTGCCGTTAACGCAAATTCTAGTTAATGTTGAGACTTGACTGGTAGAACTACAACGCTCGGTTACATTATGTTAACATTATGTTAAAACAAACGTTTTAATGTCGGACTTGCCACCGTTTTTCATTTGCGGTTTGTTAACATAATGTAACCGAGCGTTGTAGTGATGCACTTATAAAGAAATAAATACACGCTATATTCACAAGTTGTCGGGAGCAGAACACTTTTATTAACTTATTCTGTTAAGGTACCAAATACCGGAAAGCTGAGTCAAGCACGTTAGTCCATGCACTATGGAAGCCCCAAAGGGTCAAAACACACTCACTTCGTGTAGAAACGGCCATCAAACCATTGTCACAATACAACCACAGAAAAGTCTGTTACAATAACTACGCCTTATCCCACCTAAAGCACCGCTGATCTACAATGTTTGCTGATGGAGAAATTCTAACCTACAATCTGACATTTACTGCCTAGTATGTGAGTGAATAAAACTCCCTTACAGTTTTCTCTTGTCCCAGCAGTTTTTAACATCAGTACATTTAGCATAAAATGTGTTCACCATTTTAATTGTAACATTTCACATAAAAATCCTTGTTTTCTATAACATTTACACAGATTTTTTTTAATGCAATTAATCGCGATTAACTATATGAAATTCTGAGATTAATCGCGATTAAAATTTTTAATCGTTTGACAGCCCTAATATTTATATATACAATAAAAATGTGTTTCAAACTGTAATGATCACAAGTGTGATAACATGATAAAGGTATGGACTGTAATCTTCATGCTGTTTTTGAATTTGCAGATTGAATTTGAAGATTTGAAGGTTTAGTCTGGACAGTCTTCTGACGGGTATACATTTTGAAATGACCAAGTAAGGATGAACAAATACAATTCAGTATAAAAAAGGTAAGTGAAAGGCACTTCTTCTGTGTTTTGTTAAATCAACTTTCAAAAAGTACATTTGAGTCAGAAGTGATCACATGTGATCAGCAAACAGTATTTTAAGGGACATGATGCAAAGAAATCTTACTGCCGGTGTAACCAAAGGGTAACTGTCTGTGGGCCTGAAAGAGAATGATGAAAGGGCTAAAGCATATTCCCTTTTAGATCAGAGAAGAAACAGATGTTACACACATATGGCGCTTACATTAGAGATATAGCAGTTGGTAAGAGACACACACAAACATACACTGTTAAATGTCCTTTAGTTGACTTTAACTAACAAATAGAAAGTATTTCTAATAAATTAATTAATATTTTAAATTAGAGAAAAGCATAAGACTGCCCTGAAGGTCTTGGCTATAACTACCTTTGATTAGAACCAAAAGACAGGGAATAAAACTTCAACCCATGCAGTGAGTGTGTGAGGAAAGTCTCTTACTTGCACAAACTAGCATCCATGATGGATCATAACAGGAAGGTTAGTTATGGCGGAGAAGGGAAGGCACTATTATGTTAAGTGTGTCTGTTGTTAGTACATCCTAAATTAAACAAGACTGAACTGCAAAATACTGATCAACTGTTAGGTCTAGCCTATACCAGTACATATTGTAAGTGCTATATAAGGGATATAATATATTAACACACAGCAAGACTGATTTTAAGAGAGAAGGCAGGACGTTAACATCACACAAAAGGCCATTTCAGACCTTTTAGTCTGAAGTCTGTCTGACTGGTCCAAATTAAAGTAAGGGTCTGTTTACACCTGCGCAATATCATCAGTCTGAATAAAACACAGTGTGTTTACCTCATTGTTTTGTTTCATTTATGCAGGTGAGAAAGTAGCAATTGCACTCAGGCTTGTACACGTATATAAAATAAACAGGCTAAAATCATTTGAAAGAGCAGGTTATTGTCCAATCTAAGTTCCAATAACTGCAATTTGTTTTTAATATTAGACTCTGTGTTTGAAGCAAATGCTGGACATAAATTTAAAAAAATTGTGTATTAGTGGTTGCATTTTATTTTACCAGGTATTTATTTAACCTCACACTAACAGTATTAATTTATTAGTTTAACCTTGAAAACCAAATTGAGCAAATAACATGCTTTTATACTGTAAATGTTCCAGAGCTATGTTTGTACAATTGAACTTCTTGCTAAGATCATAATACATACAAAAAATTTGTAAGTGCTTTACAGATGGTATCATTTGATTTCAAATGGGCGGCACGGTGGCTAAGTGGGTAGCACTGTCGCCTCACAGCAAGAAGGTCCTGGGTTTGATCCCCAGGTGGGGCGGTCCGGGTCCTTTCTGTGTGGAGTTTGCATGTTCTCCCCATGTCTGCGTGGGTTTACTCCGGGTGCTCTGGTTTCCTCCCACAGTCCAAAGACATGCAAGTGAGGTGAATTGGGGACACTAAATTGTCCATGACTGTGTTCGATATGACCTTGTGAACTGATGAATCTTGTGTAATGAGTAACTACCGTTCCTGTCATGAATGTAACCAAAAGTGTAAAACATTACGTTAAAATCCTAATAAACACACAAACAAAAATTTTATTTCAAACTGCACAGATTAGTCCCGAAAAACAAAGATACTATCTGAGGGCCATGTGCAAAAAAAGACTTGACTAGAAATGTACCTATATATTTTTTTATGGTCCAAAATATCTAATAAATGAAATACTGCACTGAAGTAGTCCGACACTGGCAACTGTTTGAGTGTAAATTAGTTTAGTAATTGTATAATTTCCTTTATAGCCTCTTTGTCATTAGTTAAGCTCTTAGTTCACTTTCAAGCAGTGATCAGGTGGTGTCACATCTTTAACAATCATGTTTTGTTATTACTTACATCTGTTAAAGTTATGAAGTCAACCTATATGTATTTTTATTTATATTATATGTATTTGGGAGCTTGTAATCTATTCATACTGCCATTCGCCATGTGTGCCATTTAATGTGCTGTGTTCTAAACTGTGTACTACAACACTAAGTTGCATGTCCAATAGCACATCATCAATAGCATAGATACACACAGCAGCCAAACATTTCCTTTACAATTACACAATTGTAAAATGAAAATCCATAACTGGTACACATGCACTAAATAACCTGAATACTAAGCAAAAATTCTATTTCATTAAATCATCTTACTGGGTAATGAATTGTGATCTTTCAGCAATCAGACCAGACTGGGATTGGCTTGAAAATTGACACCCAAGACAAGCTTTTACACGTGCTCTCTGGAAGGTTGTTTTGGTTTATACCCGAGCCCAGTTATCACACCTGCCTAAAAGCACCAGACATGAGGCAAACACAACAGACTAGATATGTGAAATAAGGATGTAGGAATAAGTACCACAAAAGATACAGTACTCACTTGCACCCTACAGTCCACCCTACTAATCTTAATAATACAAATGGCAGTATAACCATAACGTATAACAAGCACCATAATATGTGCAGCCCCACAAATGTCTGTGTCTGCAGTTCTTTTGCCGACAAACTCACCGACTCGAACTGCGCCTGGTCGTCCTCGGGCAAGTCGCTGGTCTCATACACGTCCGGCTCATTGGAGGCCTGTGGACAGATAATAATAATAATAATACATTTTATTTATATAGCGCTTGATGACGATCATTCTATTATTCCGTTTATACATCATGTTATGTAAAGCCTTTAAGATTAACCTATCGGTGGAAAAGTGCTGCCTGATATAAATGCGATCACCCGAAATTTTCATTATGAAGCCCACATTTGAAGCCGAGTGTGTTGACGGCGGAGGCGACGCCCTGAACATAGGCGATGCTACTTAAGATGAGACCAGGATGACACTGCTGGAACCACATTAACACTGTACTAAATCTGTGATAAATCGGGTATAAAGGGCTTCGTTTAACTTTTATTTATCCTTTTTTTTTTTTTTTTTTTTGCAAACTGGCGGATCTAAACAAATGCACTATTTAACCTGCTGCAACAAAACCTTTAAAAGTAATAGCACGGCACGTACTACACATCTAAGAAACAAAATGAAACACAATATAAGCAAACAATAATGCAAGTAGGCACTTATGTCTGTATTTATCAGCTACTAACAATAACAACAGTCTTTGGACGGTGTGCACCAGGCTAGTGCTAACCACCATTCATTTACTTGCTATTAAATGTATTTGCTATTATCACTTATTAGTCAGTCAGCGTCTGTAAACTATCCATAACCTCTAACAACAATAACTCGTAACATCACATTTTATCTGTAGGCTTACAGAATTACACATCTAAGTGTATAGCTAACACTATAAAACAGAGCAAATTGTAAAAAAGCACAGGCTGCGTCTCAATTCGCAAACAACAATACTAAACAGCACCTAAATACAACAAAGACAGAATTGAAAGTGCACTACATTTGCACACTACTTAGTAAAGCAATATGCGGTTTGAGACGCACCCTTTCTCTTAGCTAGCTAGCATGAATTTAGACACTTACGATGCCCGGCAGTGTGGCGTACTTTGGGTCGGCCATCGGCACAATTTTGAAAAAACAAAATCTCTAATGAACAGCTGATATTTTCATAAATTTCCAGAAAGAAAAGGAGAATAAAAGAAACCCAACGCGAACAGCCTCGATGACTTGCGAGCTGCTGACAACAGCTCCAACGTCAGGCCTGAACTCAGCTTCAAATCTCGCGAGACTTACAATTGCACCGCAGTACACGGGTTGAATTTTAAATACAGAGCTTTACTCCACCACGGGTTGAATCCTAATACAGCCTCACTCCACTACATGAGGGAATTAAATCTGGTTCCTCTGAGCAGCATGCTGTGCACGTCATGGTTAATGTCGAAGTTTTTAGCAAATTCAGCCATTAACTACTTTATTAATCATCCGTAAGAGGATAATGGAGTCTCCTAGACTTTACATTGAGAGAGCTGTCTCTATACAGCTACCCTCAATTGTTTTCATACACCAGTGAGAGATATGAACAGTGGGACCAAAGACGACTTCTAAAATGCTTCTGTTTAGCATTTATTTTGAATTTAATGACTTGTGTGTTTAAGAACATCACATTTTATCTGTAGGCTTACAGAATTACACATGTAAGTACGTAGCTAACGCTATAAAACAAAGCAAAATGTAAAAAAAAAAAGCATAGGCTGCGTCTCATTTCGCAAACAACAATACTAAACAGCACTCAAATACAACAAAGACAGAATTGAAAGTGCACTACTTTTGCACACTACTTAGTAAGGCAATATGCGGTTTGGCATTTATCTTAAATTTAAAACAATGTTTGCATTACAAATCATAGAATTAGCATAGCAATTTGGGTAAAAATTGGATCTTTGAAAAATGTACATGAATTGTAAAATTTCTTGTGATTTGGTATGGCCATAGTTAAATCAATAGTTGCTGCAAATGTATGAACTTAATCAAGCATCTGTTTTTTTTTAAAATTTTTTTTTTAATGCATTTTCTCCCCTTTTTCTCCATTTTTAGCGTGTCCAATTGCCCGATTGCGTCATGCTTCCTCTCCAGCAATGCCGATCCCCGCTCTGATTGAGGAGAACAAGCTAACCCACACCCCCTCCGACACGTGAATAGCAGCCGTATGCATTTTGTCATCTACTCTTTGACAAGATCAGTGCGGATCAGCACTGTGTACGGAGAGACACACCCTGACAGCACTCTTTTCTCGTCTCTGCGCAGGTGCCATCAATCAGCCAGCAGAGGTCGTAATTGCATCAGTTATGAGAGAGTCCCTATCTGGCTTTTTAATATACCACCCCTTTCTGCCCAGCCGGCAGGCAGAGCTGAGACTCGACACGATGTATGCGAGATCCCAGCTCTGGTGTCAGCGTGTGTTTTTACCGCTGCGCCACCTGAGCGGCCAAATAGAAGCATGTTTACTAGTGGCCTCAGGCTTTTAGCCTGCACTGTATGTCATTCCAGTCTTGGGCTTTTAATAGTTTCTGTAACTGTTCCTTTTCTGTGAATGAATAACTGGACGACATACTCCTATTCCCAAACCACACTTTTACAAATTTAAGTCTTTTAAAACTCTATTGTTGTTGGTTTTTTTTGCTGTCATAGGTCAACATGCATTTAAAAAACTTTAATTGCTAACTAATTTAACTAATCTAACTAAGTTAGGCAAAAATGTGCCAGGCTGGTCAAACATATTTCAAAAACCATTAAAACATGTCTAATGTGAATAACAAACTGCTGGAACACATGAGAAAGCCTTCTATTTTGCATGGGCTTGGGTGTCATTCATGTTTAAGAGGGTTTACACAGAAATGGTTTGAATAGCACAGAATCATTTTTTTTGCCTGTGAACTTAAAAGGATAGTTCACAAAAGATGACCTAGTAGAATGGTGGATCTTTTTTTTTTTTTTTAAATGCTTTCAAATTCCTTGTTTTTTATCCTTGTCTCATCGAGCATAGAAGAAGACTCATTACTCAACAGTGTCACTAATTAGGGCATGTGGTTTTACTGAATCTACATGTTTTAAAAACGTTTTATTTACTCGAAACAAATTACTTTACTTTTTTACTATGTATAACGAGGCTGCATTATTTTCTTTGGTCAGTGTCTGCAAGGAATTTGATATTTTTCCTAGTGTCACAGAAGGTTTTCTCTGGGCAGTCTGGTTTCTGCCCACTCTTAATACATGCAGAATCTGGATTGGTCAGTCAAAATTTCTCCAAGGTGCCGGTAAATGTAAGTTGCCATGCAGTGGATAGAAACCTGTTTACCTGCCCGAGGTTAAGGAATGAAGTGGAGACTGCCGTGCCAACAATGCTGCTCCTGCTGGGTGTGACGAAACCTGGCGTGTTTGCACCAAGAATGTCAAGAACTCACTACAGACTTTATCACAGACTGGACTAAATAATAACTGTATTATTATTTATTTATTTATTTATTTATTTATTTTTGTTATAACGTTCATTGTAATTCTGTGTTTGTATGATTTGTGTAAATCTTATTCATTTAAAGTATCCTCCAGACCACCCAAGAAGGATGGGCCCTGCTGAGTCTGGTTCCTCTCAAGGTTTCTTCCTGTAATTTTAAGGGAGTTTTTCCTTGCCACTGTCGCCCTCGGCTTGCTCAACAGGGGTTTTTGTATCCGTTGGTCCAGGATTTTGTAAAGCTGCTTTGAATGTCTATTGTAACATTCAATGTTGTATTTCTCCCTGCAACCGGTGTCTCAGGGTGGCCACTGGTCGACCTTGACCCTTACCAAGGCGGTGCATTAGTGAGTAATGATTAAATAAATTAAATGATTAGTAATTTGTGTCACATGCCATGTTGTTTGCTACGCCAGATCAGAATATTTAAAATCAGTGGTCCTGATGCGACGAGGCATCACTCTATCGTCATGGAATCAGAACCCAAAACTCCACCCTCCACCAATTAAAGCGCCAGCCATTCTAAAGCTGGACCCAGCGCGCAGCATCACGCTGCACTACACCTGCTTCCCATGAACGAAGCAAATGAGCAAAACTACTCGAACTACATCTTTATTATCTATTAACCATTAAAACCAGTCTAGCACTGGCTCACTGCTGTTCTGATCTGCAAAAGCTTCTGTGCTCAGACGAATTCGTTGGTTTTGGATACCTCGCTGCTCAAGACAAGGTGCAAAACTGCGCATCAGTCATTCAGTCAACTCACTCGGCGCGCGAGTGTTTCTACTATCACGATTCAAAAGTCAACAATCCAGCTTTTAAGTAAAAAATCCGTGTAGTTTTATAAACGACTACCGAAGACCAACAGCTAATTCTTCGCGCTGAAACAGTTCCAAGACTTTTCCACATCGCACAATGGCTGAGACCGGCGCAGAATGCAACATCAAGGTGCTGTGCCGCTTTCGTCCCCTGAATCAGTCCGAAATTCTTCGAGGAGACACATTTGTCCCCGTATTTAACAGAGATGACACTGTCATCATCGGGGTGAGTTTCATTCATTTTAAATTTATGATAAATGGATAAACTGACGCAGAGTACATTTGTCTGTATCATATGACATACAAAAGTAGTGTGAATTCATTCATTAATCCAGGTCAGGGTCGCATTGAATTGCCATCCAGAAACACTTAGGGCAAGGTAGGAATACACACTGGTAAGGGTTTAGTCCATTTCACACACTCAAACATTCACTAGCCCATTCACACCTAGGGGCAAATTCAAACCCAGGTTCCCAGGACCCATGTTTCTGTGCATCACCCACTCCACCAGCTGCACCACCTTGCTGCTGTCCAATCAATAGAAGAAAATGGATTGATGGAAATTTGTTACAAGGTTCAAACATTTTGATGGCATGACTACTGTTGTGTTAAATCACAAAATACAATTGATTTATATATACACTGATCAGCCATAACATTGAAACCACCTCCTTGTTTCTACACACATTGTCCATTTTATCAGCTCCACTTACCATGTAGAAGCACTTTGTAGTTCTACAATTACTGACCGTAGTCCTTCTGTTTCTCTGCATGCTTTGTTAGCCCCCTTTCATGCTGTTCTTCAATGGTCAGGACTCTCTTAGGACCACTACAGAGACATGGTGGTGGTGTGTTATATATATATATATATATATATATATATATATATATATATACGTATATATATATACAGTGTATCACAAAAGTGAGTACACCCCTCACATTTCTGCAAATATTTCATTATATCTTTTCATGGGACAACACTATAGACATGAAACTTGGATATAACTTAGAGTAGTCAGTGTACAGCTTGTATAGCAGTGTAGATTTACTGTCTTCTGAAAATAACTCAACACACAGCCATTAATGTCTAAATAGCTGGCAACATAAGTGAGTACACCCCACAGTGAACATGTCCAAATTGTGCCCAAATGTGTCGTTGTCCCTCCCTGGTGTCATGTGTCAAGGTCCCAGGTGTAAATGGGGAGCAGGGCTGTTAAATTTGGTGCTTTGGTTACAATTCTCTCATACTGGCCACTGGATATTCAACATGGCACCTCATGGCAAAGAACTCTCTGAGGATGTGAGAAATAGAATTGTTGCTCTCCACAAAGATGGCCTGGGCTATAAGAAGATTGCTAACACCCTGAAACTGAGCTACAGCATGGTGGCCAAGATCATACAGCGGTTTTCCAGGACAGGTTCCACTCGGAACAGGCTTCGCCAGGGTCGACCAAAGAAGTTGAGTCCACGTGTTCGGCGTCATATCCAGAGGTTGGCTTTAAAAAATAGACACATGAGTGCTGCCAGCATTGCTGCAGAGGTTGAAGATGTGGGAGGTCAGCCTGTCAGTGCTCAGACCATACGCCATCCCAGAAGGAAGCTGACGCACAAGAAAGCCCGCAAACAGTTTGCTGAAGACAAGCAGTCCAAGAACATGGATTACTGGAATGCCCTGTGGTCTGACGAGACCAAGATAAACTTGTTTGGCTCAGATGGTCTCCAGCATGTGTGGCGGCGCCCTGGTGAGAAGTACCAAGACAACTGTATCTTGCCTACAGTCAAGCATGGTGGTGGTAGCATCATGGTCTTGGGCTGCATGAGTGTTGCTGGCACTGGGGAGCTGCAGTTCGTTGAGGGAAACATGAATTCCAACATGTACTGTGACATTCTGAAACAGAGCATGATCCCCTCCCTTCGAAAACTGGGCCTCATGGCAGTTTTCCAACAGCATAACGACCCCAATCACAACCTCCAAGATGACAACTGCCTTGCTGAGGAAGCTGAAGGTAAAGGTGATGGACTAAACCCAATTTAGCACCTGTGGCGCATCCTCAAGTGGAAGGTGGAGGAGTTCAAGGTGTCTAACATCCACCAGCTCCGTGATGTCATCATGGAGGAGTGGAAGAGGATTCCAGTAGCAACCTGTGCAGCTCTGGTGAATTCCATGCCCAGGAGGGTTAAGGCAGTGCTGGATAATAATGGTGGTCACACAAAAGATTGACACTTTGGGCACAATTTGGACATGTTCACTGTGGGGTGTACTCACTTATGTTGCCAGCTATTTAGACATTAATGGCTGTGTGTTGAGTTATTTTCAGAAGACAGTAAATCTACACTGCTATACAAGTTGTACACTGACTACTCTAAGTTATATCCAAGTTTCATGTCTATAGTGTTGTCCCATATAAAGATATAATGAAATATCTGCAGAAATGTGAGGGGTGTACTCACTTTTGTGATACACTGTATATATATAATGCTGGTCTAGGCTGCAGCAGAAAACACAGAGTGCAAGGCAGGAATACACCATGGCCAGGGTGCCGATCCATTGCAGGGCAGCAAGCACACTCTCACACATTCACTCATCCACTTACTCTATGGGCATTTTAGACCAGGTTCCAGAAATTCATCTTGCTGTGCAACCACCACCCTGATAGATGCACTGTGGTGCACCTCATCATCCTCACATTACACACCAGCTACTAACAAACCTGATTTGAGGGTTGCACTAGGATAGAAATTGTCAACCAGGCAACCGTTTTCTCATTAAACATGAATTAAGCAAACCTTTCTTCAAGGATCATTTATAGACATTCATTTATTTATCTTCTGCAACTGCATGATCCTAACTAGTGATGCAGTAAGTACTGAGCCTATCCGCAAGACAATGACTGCAAGGCTAAAACACATTTTGGACAGGATTTATTGCTGGACTTCTTACACTCACACACTTTTACTGACCCACATTAAAACAGTTTTGCATAGCAAGTCCACAAGTTTGGGCATGTTTTTAGAAGATGGGAAGGAGATAAAAACATAGATTTTTGTCACTGTTCCTGCCGCCCAACTGTGTATCTCAATTGCTTTGGATAAAAGTAGTCTGACATTAATAGTGAATAAATATTGGTTTTATTCTGTTGGCAGTGGAGGCAGTACTGTGGTATTAATATTAATGAAAATTTAAGTCTCAGGACAGCGAAGCTGCCACTGTTGAGGCTTTGAATAAGCAAGGCTCTTAATCCTTAATTTAGAGGGTTTTTATTCTGCTTCTGTTGTAAATTGTTTTGGATTAAAACACCTGCAAAATGATACATATGTTCATCTTTTGTAACTGCTTATTTTGATGAGGCTGAGAATGGTGCTTGAGCACATCTCCGCTGCTAGACAGGGATAAACCATGGGCACAGTGCTTGTCAATTACAGGACAACACTCTCTTACTCTCTTAATCATTTACACTCTCACAACAAGTTAAGAGTAGCCAGTCCACCAACTTGCACATATTTCAGGGGTCAGAGCAAACCAAAGTGTAATCAGGGTCATACATCTAATAACAGTGGTTGTGATGGCAGAAATATCTGAACATATTAATTAGAAGTTGTGTCCACATACTTCCCATATGTAGACTGGCCATATAGTATTTACACACTTAAAGTCAAAAGTTAAACTTATCGGCTAGGCTGGGCGCCTACATCGACAACGATTGGCTGTTGTTCATACAGGGTGGGAACCGTATAGGGACTCCTCATAACTGTGGCAATTACGACCTCTGCTGGCTGATTAATGGCACCTGCACAGAGTCAAGGGATAATGCGTTGATCAGGGTGTGGTTCTCCGTACACAAAGCTGATCCGCATATGAACTCGCCTCCTGCAGGTGAAAAGATGCAGTTAGCTACTGCACACGTGACGGAGGGGGCGTGTCAGGGTGGGGATCGGCATCAGTAGAGAGAAAGCATAATGCAATTAGGTGATTGGATATGCTAAAAGTCGGGAGAAAAAAGGGAAGAAAATGCGTAAACAAAAGTAAAAAAGCTATACTTGTAAGGGTGTGTGTCATAACAAAAAGTTAAATGACTTTTGCAACTGTACGTTTTAACTTTATGGCATAGCCTCCTTATTCCTTTATGTCTGATTGTTAGTAGCTTCTCTGTGCCCGTATGGAAAGTGCTAGTTTGCCTCCAGCCATTAAAAAGTACATGAAACAGTAGTCTTATGCCAAGATAAAAAGTATCACTGTGCTAACAGAAATGTCAGCTATGATCCAAGAACTACTGAAAATGCAGCCATGTAAAGACTGTCATGGACAATAGGAGTCTGTTTTGAAATCAGCACCGTAATGCTTGCCTGATGTTGCTAATCACATGGACTATGAAAGAGTAGGGGCTCCTTTCTGTCATAGGAGTCTCTAAACCCAAAGCAATGTAAAGCTTACATAATTGTGTAATTATAATATTTATAACACATAATTATAATTATAATAATTATAATTATTTACATGGAATTATAAGGAAATGCCAAAAAGTTGAGGGACATTATAGAACTTTCTACACCACCAAATTTAGATCTATAAATAATAACCGACAAATAAAAATGCATGCAATACAAGAACTTGATAACCAGAAAAAGCGAACAGAAAAGCAAAAGCACATTTAGTCATACTGGCCCATAAGGAGTACGAACAAACAAACACGCACTACTGCACACACACACACACACACACACACACACACACACACACACCTTCAGCTTATCTTGGGAATAATATAAGCACAGCACACTACACAATGATTTTAAAAAGATCTGAACATGTGTCAGTTATGAGAGGTGATGAACAGTGCAATCTAATCAATTCATTCTGGTTTGTAATAGTAGGTTGTAAACAGGGTATAAAAATTAATGTGTTGTATCGTTCGAATGGTGGTACTTCAACGACATTGATTTTTAGAATGTTTTATATGTTTGGGTTTATACAGGCCATCAGGTCAAACGAATTGTTTAAGGTTGGAGTGTTTTAGCTTTTTATAAACTATTTTTATACTGCTGCCACAACATATTTGCTATATAGGGTGTTACATAAACAGTGCCATTGCTGAAGTAAACAAATACTGCCCTTTTACCCTTCTTTCTTCAGCGTCATTATAATAAGTAGAAATAATATCGTTAGAAAGTGCAATAGTTCTCTCAGTAGTGTGATGACTCTTGGTGTAATATTTCTGTTACAGGTGAAATTAGTGTTTACCATATGTGCAATACCACTGTTATTTTTACCATATCACTGTTATAAGTGTGGAACAGTTCAACTGAACCTGCCTCATAACGTGATTATAACACAAATTTCTTGTAGCACCTATTTACTTATACTTATAGATCATTTTATTTATGTGTGAGGACAAACTGTTGTATGTATGTTTTAACAATGAATTACACTGATCAGCCATAGCATTAAAACCACCTCCTTGTTTCTACACTCACTGTCCATTTTATCAGCTCCACTTACCATACAGAAGCACTACAGTTCTACAATTACTGACTGTAGTCCATCTGTTTTTCTGCATGCTTTGTTAGGCCCATTTCATGCTGTTCTTTAATGATCAGGACCACCACAGAGCAGGTATTTTTTAGGTGATGGATGATTCTCAGCGCTGCAGTGACACTGACATGGTGGTGGTGTGTTAGTGTGTGTTGTGCTGGTATGAGTGGTAAGACACAGAGTTTTTAGTCCACCAACCAAAAATATCCAGCCAACAGCGCCCTGTGGGCAGCGTCCTGTGACCACTGATGAAGGTCTAGAAGATGACCAACTCAAACAGCAGCAATAGATGAGCGATCGTCTCTGACTTTACATCTACAAGGTGGACCAACTAGGTAGGAGTGTCTAATAGAGTGGACAGTGAGTGGACATGGTATTTAAAAACTCCAGCAGCGCTGCTGTGTCTGATCCACTCATACCAGCACAACACACACTAACACACCACCACCATATCAGTGTCACTGCAGTGCTGAGAATGATCCACCACCTAAATAATACCTGCTCTGCGGTGGTCCTGTGGGGGACTGGAGAACAGAGAACTACACCAATCCCTCACAATGCTTTGCCAAGCAAGTCCATGTAGACACTCAGCCGACTGATAGCCCCACTGATATTCAAACCTAGATCTTGGCACTGGTGGGCTAGCATAATAGACTGCTGTATTTCCACAGTGCCACATAAAGCATCTTAAATAATGTAGAATATTGTTATTCACTTACTTATTAGCATTGATGACAGAAGTATTGTCACTGTTATTCCCTCTGTCATGGCATTGTTCCTGACTGCGTTACCTTTGTGCAAATGCATGATACCCTGTTGGTTGGAAACATCTGGTCTAACAAGACTGAGACACATGTCATCCCTTTGTACTCATCCTAAACTTTTAAATGATAAATTCATTTCTTTAAATTTATTAATACTCTGGTTTGCTTAACCCCTACCTTTTGAGGGATGCTCACAAACTCCTCCCCACCACATCTCCAACTTCTCATTGTGGTCCATTGTACCAGTTTATCTGAATTTATCCTATAGCTATATTTACTAATACACTTATTTGTGACAAATGATATTTTTAACATACAATCTACTATCCAGATCATCTAAATCCAGGTAACACAGCTCAGACTCATAAGAGATTGAAGCACTAGTGTTGGCAGTGATGGGCACTTGAGTGGCATGACTTAACACGCTAGCAAAGTTGTTTAAAGCCTGCCCTAAGGGCCCATTGCCTGGCAAGGTATCAAATTTTAAGCTTACAAGCTAAATATTAAGCTCCCTAAGGTCCCTGCCATAAATTAGAAGTCGCTGGAACATAGGCAACAGCGTACACATGCAAGCAAACTATACAAGACACAGGCTTAGAGGTTGCTGTGAAAGAAAGAAGCCCCTGGTGCAAATAAAATGAACTCTGATTTTTAAGCTTTCTAATTTTCTTGATCCCTTATTTCTCTGTTGACTTGAACAATAAAGGGACAACCGTTTTTCATTAGTCACACTATGATATATGCAGCATGTCATCCTGAGCCATTATGCAAATGCAACCACAGATTCATGGTTTGTGTTACACCCACCCATGCTAAATCAGTTCCCTGTAGCTAACAAGGAGAGCAAGAATATGGCTGTCTGTTCACATTTGATCCAATGACTTTAGATTATCTACAACATAGACTGGACAAACTCATCTAAAGCTCTGCTATGCTTTTTGAATACAACCAGAATATATGGTCCAGTACTTAAAAGAGTACGTATATAAGACAATATATATAACAATACAAGAACAAGTCAAGCAAGACGTCTCTGTTTCTCTCTGACAATTGAAAGTGACACAGATGGGCATGCTTTTTCAGCCTATTCCTTCCTGTCAGCCTCGTTCTCGTTTGTGAGTGAACGTTTGTGAGTCATTGTTAGAGTGAATCAGATGAGCTTGACTGTGAGCCTGACTGTTTTATGCAAACATCTATTCTAATTATCCTTCTGTCCATTTGTCTGTTCATTCATTTTTATTTTTTACTCTCTCTGACTTTCTCCAGAATCGTGCTTCTATCCACTGCAATGTTTAGTACATTAAACAAATCCTTGAGGTACATGCCTTTGTTTTCTGTATATATTACATGCTCATTGATCTCCAGCCTGATCAGATTTGCCGTGCATCTACAATCAGCTCCAGAAACTGCTCAAATCAATTATACATTAAATCCTACCATGCTCTGTGGCATGGATAAAATATTAAAATATTTCCTCCAGAAAAAGGAAATAATGTGTCTAAAGGATGGCAGGATTTTTCATACAGACTGCTCAGCTTGCTAGTGTTTCTATAGGAACAGCAACATCTGCATTTAGATCTAGGGTCAAGATGTCTGTAGCTTGCTTTGGAACTTGTGCTTGGGAGTGCACTTTTAGTCGCCATAATGCTTGTGCATTAGTGTCACGTCTTTGGGTGACTGAGAATAAGCAAAAACAATACAAAACTTTATTAGGCACACCCATCTGGTACATCAAGTCATTTTTTTTTAATGCATTTTCTCCCCCTTTAGCGAGTCCAATTGCTCAATTGCGTCATGCTTCCTCTCCGCCCTCCGTCACGTGAGCAGCAAGCCGCATGCATCTTATCACCCACACATTGACGAGTGTTGCGCCACCCAGCGTTGTGTACGGAGGGACACACCCTAAGAGCACTCTTTCCTCATCTCTGTGTAGGCGCCTCTAATCAGCCAGCAGAGGTCGTAACCGCACCATTCTGACAGAGAGAGACCCATATCCGGCTTTAGTCCCGCCCATCTGAACAACCGGCCAATCGTTGTTCATAGCCGCTCAGCCCAAGCCGGCTAGGCAGAGCTGAGATTCGATACGATGTATTCGAGATCCAGCCCTGGTTGCAGCGTGTGTTTTTACCGCTGCGCCACCTGAGCGGCCCCATAAACTCATTTTTTGTATTATAAGCTATAGCCCATCTGTCGCTCTGTACACTTTGCACCACCACCCACAGTGCACAAGGGGTCACTGAATAATTTGATAAGTATGACAGTAATAATCTGATATGGGACTGCAGTAACCATATTGAAAACATATAGGACATTTTGGAGCAATGTGTTAGACAGCATACCTGTCAACAAAACACCAACTGACGGAGGGAGGAATGATTTTAATCTTTTTAATAACGTTCCAGCAAGTTCTGCAGCCTCATGGTGGTCAAACAACTGACTGTGACTCTTATTTTTTATTTTACTGTAACATCGTAAATGCAGCGCAGCACAGCACGTCTTCCCATGTTTCAGTGGAAGCGCGTTAGTCCTTAAGAGCTAGATTGATAACTGTCATGAAATTAAAGCGACTCAGGAGACGACTTTGAGTTACTAGACTTTATAAATACCTTACTTACCTTACCCTACCTCTCTCACCGCCCCCTCTGTCTGCCTCTCTCTGTCTCTCTCTTCAGCTCTAATTATCGTTTCGAAGAGACCACTGGAGCAGTAAATTCTTATTTAATGAAACCGTGTTTTGGCAGTGGCCGTAATATATATACACAGCGTGTACAAAAATCCTCACAAAGAAAAAGTATGACATTAAGTAAAATCCCATAGTACTACTTGGAGCATTAGTGGCTCTTGTTTCTCCTTATTAACACACTGGGTCTGTAATAGATCTAAGGTAGGCAGAATGAATAAGTATAGAGATACAGTTGTAAAAGGAAATTTGTGGTGATGATTTATTTTTAATAGAAAACAAAGAGACAAAGGGCTCAAGGTCCAGTGGATTAACTCATCAGTGCTTTATCAGGCAGACTAATTGCTAGCAAGAAAAACAAAATTAATCATGCAGACATAGATCCCGAAAACAATGGCAGGACAATAGTCTGTACTCAAGAGCTCAGTAAACATTTAATGTAGCACGATCAGTGCATGCCACCCATTTTATATCAAGTTATCAAATTTCTGCCCTTTAAAACAACCTGGAAATGTTAAAAATAAGAAAAACTAAATTTTAACCGTATAGCAGTGACCCAGACAAGCCTATAGATTAGAACTGCTGAGTGCTGAAATGTCTTATACATAAAATGGTTTTACTACCACGTTCCACATACCACGTTTTTAGAACCCCTCTGGGAGCAACATCAGTCAAATGATTGCTTGTCTGTAGCTAATGGTTTGGGTTTCCATGCCAGAGAGCACCATGCACCAGCAGCTTCATTCCATGCACTATGAGGGGACAGGTATATATACAGTATATATACTGATCAGCCATAACATTAAAACTACCTCCTTGTTTCTACACTCACTGTCCTGTTTATAGAAGCACTTTGTAGTTCTACAATTACTGACTGTAGTCCATCTATTTCTCTACATACCTATTTAACCTGCTTTCACCCTGTTCTTCAATGGTCAGGACCCCCACAGGACCACCACAGAGCAGGTGGATGATTCTCAGCACTGCAGTGACACTGACATGGTGGTGGTGTGTTAGTGTGTGTTGTGCTGGTATGAGTGGATCAGACACAGCAGCGCTGATGAAGTTTTAAAATACCGTGTCCACTCACTGTCCACTCTATTTGACACTCATACCTGGTTGGTCCACCTTGTAGATGTAAAGTCAGAGACGATCGCTCATCTATTGCTGCTGTTTGAGTTGGTCATCTTCTATAACTTCATCAGTGGTCACAGGATGCTGCCCACAGGGCGCTGTTGGCTGGATATTTTTGGTTGGTGGACTATTCTCAGTCCAGCAGTGACAGTGAGGTGTTTAAAAACTCCATCAGCATTGCTGTGTCTTATCCACTCATACCAGCACAACACACACTAACACACCACCACCATGTCAGTGTCACTGCAGTGCTGAGAATGATCCACCACCTAAATAATACCTGCTCTGTGGTGGTCCTGGGAGAGTCCTGACCATTGAAGAACGGCATGAAAGGGGCTAACAAAGCATGCAGAGAAACAGATGGACTGCAGTCAGTAATGAGTGCTTCTATATGGTAAGTGGAGCTGATAAAATAGACAGTGAGTGTAGAAACAAAGAGGTGGTTTTAATGTTATGGCTGATCAGTGTATTTGGTGGAGAAGGGAAATGGTCTAGGCTGTTTGAATGCTTAAAAAGCTTAAATAAAGTAAGACATCTTTATAAGCCTTTTTGAAAGGGTAAGCTATTTTACTGCAACAAAGGAAAAGCAACTTTACATTAACCCTGTTGGTTTTGGTATAATCTGTTTAAAAATCACATAATGCTTGTGTGTCTACACACTTTTGACCGTGTATTAATAGCCATTAGTAATGCAAAAGTATAACTTTCAAAACAGAAGAGGTCTTACCTTGTACCTTGTGAATATTAATGCTGATGTATTATGCAAAAATATGCAGATTTACTTATCTACCTCTTTGATCTTGCGTAATGTTTGATTAATCATGTTTGTGTCTTAATACCTCACCAATGAAAGATGAATATAAAGTAAAGAGACAGGCATTACATCAGCTAATAATGATAATAAGAGTCTAAAGTAAAACAGAACTGTGATGGTATCTGCAGTCCTATGGGATTTATGTCTGGGATGTATTTTTCTCCAGAACTCTCACTGATCTCCTTAGACAAACAGTAGCATCAGAATCCACCAACCTGCAAAGCTTATTGACTTTTAATATGTCACTGTCACAGTGCACCACCTTTCTTCATTTAATTTATTAGATTAATTTCCATCCTCGTAGATCAACTCCCCATCAAGTGCTGTTATTTGAAAAGCAAAAACATAAAAAAACCAACAACAGCTCCCACAGCTGCTTGCTTCTCTGTCATATAAATTGGGCTAGTTTGACTACACCCATTATAAAGTACATGGAACTGTGGCATATTTGCTAAATTTGCTACCTCATGCTAAGAGGAACTATATCCGGATGGTCAAATTTCATTCAAGAAAAAACAAAAAAGGTTGGTGTAACGAATACGCTTACTTGACAAAAGGGGCGGCCACATACGCAGAGATGTTTTACAATGTGTTTAATAATAACAAAAGACAAGACATACTAACACATGACCTAAGCTAAATGCTACACTAACTGCTAACTGCTAAACACATGAAACCTGACTAAACTATTCTACACCCTAAGCTAAGCTAACACCAAACATGAACAAGACTAACACTAAACAAGACTTTTACCAAAGATAACTAGAACAGTAACAGAGTAGTTAAGAAAACAGCTGCTTTTTTCTATTTTATTTATTCATTTTCTCCCCAATTTAGTGTAGTCAATTTGTTTTCCGCTGCTGGGGGATCCCTGATTGCAGTCGAGGAGGGTATATTGTTGCTCACGCCTCCTCCGACCCGCGCACAGCCCTTAGCGGAACTCATTTTCACCTATGCACTCTGCACAGACGCCTCTCTATCTGCTAATCAGGGTCCTCACACAGCGTTTGAAGACCCCAACCACATAGTCCGGTCATCCCGCCACCAGATGGCACCCAGCCAACCGGTGGTAAGTTTTGAACCGAGGAGTTCAGAATCTCGGTGCTGATGTGCTAGTGGAATATCCCGCTGCTCCACCTTTTAAAGACACTATTCCTTTAGTTTAAATTCTATTCACGTAGAAGTGAGCTGTCTGTTTGATGAGGTTAAGACTATTTCATGTCCTTAACCAATTACCCTCTAACAGAGATTAAAAAATGGGCATTTATAGTAAAAATGGTTGTTTGTAGTAATCACAGAACCATGCTTTTAAGAAATGATGTGACCCTGCCAGTTTGGGGTCAGCATTTGTTACTGTGGGTGTCAAGTCCCAGAAACAGACTGCTTCATCTCGTCTGAGGTCGAACTATGCTTGATTGTGGGTCTCCCTGTGTGTGTGTGTGTGTGTGTGTGTGTGTGTGAATCTGAATTACTTGCCTACAGGTCCTAACCCTGTCTCTTCCATTTATTAATTAATTTATTCATTCGTTACTGTTTCTATCATCCTTTCCTCGCTCCACTCACTGACCTTTGGTACACTCCGTGCTATAAAGAAAAAGTGCTTGTATTCCAAACTTAAATGTTTCACTTTGTACCCATTTTCTCTCCTCTCCTTGCAGCATGTGTGCTTCAGCCTCATATTTAATAATTCAGTTTGGTCTACTTTTACACAGAAATAACTCTATATATAGTTCTGATAAGAGACGGCGGAAAATGGTCTGGTCATATTCCCGAGGGAGCTAGCTGTGATTAAGATGGTCTTAAAACTACATTTAAATGAAACTTAAAATTGCAAAAAATGAGTCTGTGAAGCTGGGGCACGGGGGAAATCAGTAAGAGAATTCGGGTATTTGTACGTGGATGAGAAGTGGATGCATTTGGCTCTCTTCCACCCAGAGTGTTTTGTTGTTCTGAAGTCATTAGAGCACAAGCTGTAGTGCTCCATCCTCCATCCTCTTTTCTTCTTCCAGTAGAGTTCTCTTTTTTTTCACCATAACTGCAAATTAATTTATTTGTAACCTCTTCATCCTGTTCATGAACTGAAAACACGTCTTGGACAAAGCGCCAATCTTTTGTAGGGCCATTCGGACATAAGGACAAAGCTTAATTACACTCACTCACTCACTGTCTTGACCGCTTATCCAATTAGGGTCGCTGGGGGGTGGGGGGTGGGCTAGCTGGAGCCTATCCCAGCTTTTCAATGGGCGCAAGGCATATAGTAACACCCTGGACGGGGCGCCAGTCCATCGTAGGGCAGAGACACCTACACATAAACACACACACACATAGGGCAATTCAGTGTCTCCAGTTAACCTGACTGCATGTTTTTGGACTGTGGGAGGAAACCGAAGCTCCCGGAGGAAACCCACACAGACACAGGGAGAACATGCAAACTCCGCACGGAAAGGACCCGGACCGCCCCACCTGGGGATCGAACCCAGGACCTTCTTGCTGTGAGGCGACAGTGCTACCCACCGAGCCACCGTGCCTCCCAGCTTAATTACAGCTTTAGGAAAAAGAAAAAAAAAATAGTAAAAATATTTATAGATATGTAAAAAACCAGTGCAAATAGTAACAACAATAAAAATGGTAACAGTAGGCCGCTCAGGTAGGGCAGCGGCAAAATACGCTAGCCCACCAGAGCTGGGATTTCGAATACATCGTATCAAATCTTAGCTCTGCCATCCGGCTGGGCTGGGTGGCCACATGAACAACGATTGGCTGTTGTTCACAGGGTGGGATTAGCCGGACCAGGTTTCCTCATAACTGGTGCAATTATGACCTCTGCTGGCTGATTGATGGCGTCTGCACAGAGTTGAGGAATAATGCTGATCAGGGTGTGGCTCTCCATGCACAAGGCTGATCTGCATATGAACTCGCCTTGTGCAGGTGAAAAGATGCAGTTGGTTCTGTACATGCGTTGAAGGGGTGTGTGTCAGTTGCGAAGCGCCACAGTCAGCGGTGGAGGGTAGTATCGATAGAGGTGAAGCGTAACGCAATCAGGGTAACTGGATACGACTAGATTAGGTGAGAAAAAGAGATAAAAAAGTTAACAGTGACAGTAATATTTTATGTAGGTGGTATTGAGAATAAACTTTGTAGTGTGTGATGTTCCTCATCCGGTGGCAGGTATCTGTGTACAGTTCTGCTAGTGTGCAGCTCTCTCTGTGCCCCCCCGTAGGTGGGACAGTTTGTCATGGTCTGGGAGAGAGTTAAAGTAGGGGATGATGGTGTTAAATTTGGTGGAAAATTGGGACAGAATGTGGTGGTATTTGGTGCACTGGGTAAGGAAGTGCAGCTCTGTCTCTACTGTCTTGAGAGTGCAGTGCTGACACAGCCTGTCTTTTCAGGGCAGCCAGGACCGTGTTTGTCACCCCATCTCAACGGCCGGGTCCTGTTCACCGAGTCTGTACCTCGTCAAAGTGTTCTCAATTTAGGGTAAGATACAGTGATCAGGTAATCTGCTGCACTGTAGTGTTTGTTTAGAGCCAAACAGCACTGCGTTTTACTTTAGGCTTTAGGTTTCAGTTTTCCAATAACTCAGATACTTCGCTCTGAGTGTTTGTGTAATTTGGTTCACTCTAACTGGGTTTGCAGATTTCTCCTGTTCCTGAGTCTTTATTGTGTTAGTGTGTGTTAGTGGTGTGCTTGTGTGTGTATGTAGTGTGTAGGTGTGTGTTACACTCACTCACTCACTCACTCACTCAAGCATTTAAGTCCAGCCAATTGAGCTTCTGAATGGTTTTATATATATATATATATATATACAGTGTATCACAAAAGTGAGTACACCCCTCACATTTCTGCAAATATTTCATTATATCTTTTCATGGGACAACACTATAGACATGAAACTTGGATATAACTTAGAGTAGTCAGTGTACAGCTTGTATAGCAGTGTAGATTTACTGTCTTCTGAAAATAACTCAACACACAGCCATTAATGTCTAAATAGCTGGCAACATAAGTGAGTACACCCCACAGTGAACATGTCCAAATTGTGCCCAAATGTGTCGTTGTCCCTCCCTGGTGTCATGTGTCAAGGTCCCAGGTGTAAATGGGGAGCAGGGCTGTTAAATTTGGTGTTTTGGGTACAATTCTCTCATACTGGCCACTGGATTTTCAACATGGCACCTCATGGCAAAGAACTCTCTGAGGATGTAAGAAATAGAATTGTTGCTCTCCACAAAGATGGCCTGGGCTATAAGAAGATTGCTAACACCCTGAAACTGAGCTACAGCATGGTGGCCAAGGTCATACAGCGGTTTTCCAGGACAGGTTCCACTCGGAACAGGCTTCGCCAGGGTCGACCAAAGAAGTTGAGTCCACGTGTTCAGCATCATATCCAGAGGTTGGCTTTAAAAAATAGACACATGAGTGCTGCAAGCATTGCTGCAGAGGTTGAAGACGTGGGAGGTCAGCCTGTCAGTGCTCAGACCATACGCCGCACACTGCATCAACTCGGTCTGCATGGTCGTCATCCCAGAAGGAAGCTGACGCACAAGAAAGCCCGCAAACAGTTTGCTGAAGACAAGCAGTCCAAGAACATGGATTACTGGAATGCCCTGTGGTCTGACGAGACCAAGATAAACTTGTTTGGCTCAGATGGTGTCCAGCATGTGTGGCGGCGCCCTGGTGAGAAGTACCAAGACAACTGTATCTTGCCTACAGTCAAGCATGGTGGTGGTAGCATCATGGTCTTGGGCTGCATGAGTGTTGCTGGCACTGGGGAGCTGCAGTTCATTGAGGGAAACATGAATTCCAACATGTACTGTGACATTCTGAAACAGAGCATGATCCCCTCCCTTCGAAAACTGGGCCTCATGGCAGTTTTCCAACAGGATAACGACCCCAAACACAACCTCCAAGATGACAACTGCCTTGCTGAGGAAGCTGAAGGTAAAGGTGATGGACTAAACCCAATTGAGCACCTGTGGCGCATCCTCAAGTGGAAGGTGGAGGAGTTCAAGGTGTCTTACATCCACCAGCTGTCCAGATCCTCCAGATGTCATCATGGAGGAGTGGAAGAGGATTCCAGTAGCAACCTGTGCAGCTCTGGTGAATTCCATGCCCAGGAGGGTTAAGGCAGTGCTGGATAATAATGGTGGTCACACAAAATATTGACACTTTGGGCACAATTTGGACATGTTCACTGTGGGGTGTACTCACTTATGTTGCCAGCTATTTAGACATTAATGGCTGTGTGTTGAGTTATTTTCAGAAGACAGTAAATCTACACTGCTATACAAGCTGCACACTGACTACTCTAAGTTATATCCAAGTTTCATGTCTATAGTGTTGTCCCATGAAAAGATATAATGAAATATTTGCAGAAATGTGAGGGGTGTACTCACTTTTGTGATACACTGTATATATATATATATATATATATATATATATATATATATATTGTTTATTTTCTTTACTTTTTCTCCCGACTTTTTAGCGTGTCCAATTGCCTGATTGCGTCACGCTTCCTCTCCACTAATGCCGACCCCCGCTCTGATTTCAGGAGAACGAAGCTAACCCACGCCCCCTCCGACACGTGGGCAGCAGCCGTATGCATTTTGTCACCCACACTAGGCTAGTGCATATATGTGAATCAGCCTTGTGTACGGAGAGACACACCCTGATCCGCACTCTTTCCCTGCCTCTGTGCCGGCGCAATTAATCAGCCAGCAGAGGTCGTAGTGCATCAGTTACGAGGAGTCCTTATCTGGCGTATATAAACAACAGGCCAATCGTTGTTCATGTGGCTGCTCAGCCCAGCCGGGAGGCAGAGCTGAGATTCGAAACGATGTATTCGAAATACCAGCTCTGGTGCGCTAGTGTGTGTTTTTACCGCTGCGCCACAAGCGGCTAGCTTCTGCATGTTTTTGAGGGGTGGGAGGAAAGTGGGTACCCAAAGGAAACCCACACAGAGAACATCTATGTAAAGAATGCACAAAAGTAATATGCAAATGACGCTATTTTTATGTTGAGATGTTTACAAATTTAAAACAGTGGTGGAGAAAACCTTACCAATATTAACAACAATTCTAAATAAATGAATATACAAAAGTTTTCCTATTTTTTGTTATGCTGTTGGATGGTTGTTTAGTTATTGCTAGAAGAACCAATCATGGTATGTATCTGACATGTAAACTAGCCTGTGCTTCAGATTTTGTCAGGAATTTTGTATGTCATTTTAAAGATGTAGACACATTTAATGCACATGAAATTTCAACCTTGTGGACCAAGAAATATGGACAAAAAGGACCTGCATTTATAGACCAGATCATGGTAGCCCAAGAAAACAGTCAAGCAAGAATGTTGCAATAATTGGCATGGACATCTGTGGTCAGTATGTGGTCATCGTTCATTTTCCTAACTGCTCATCCAATTAGGGTCGCTGGGGTGCTGGAGCCTATCCTAGCTTTTCAATGGGCGCAAGGCACACAGTAACACCCTGGACGGGGCGCCGTCCATCGCAGTCCATCGCAGGGCAGACACACATACACACACATACACACCCATTCACCTATAGGGCAATTCAGTGTCTCCAATTAACCTGACTGCATGTTTTTGGACTGTTGGAGGAAACCGGAGCTCCCGAAGGAAACCCACGCAGACACTGGGAGAACATGCAAACTCTGCACAGAAAGGACCCGGACCACCCCGCCTGAAGATTGAACCCAGGACCTTCTTGCTGTGAGGCGACAGTGCTACCCATTATTATGATATTATGCTCCTGCCCCACATATTTAAACTCCTTTCCTGGGTTTTCCCTCACCCTGTATCTTGGCTGGAGTTTGACTCTGCACTCACTGCCAGTCACAACCTGATCGCAACACTTTTTATATTACAGGACTTCAGTCCATATATGTAGCATGCTATATTTGTGAGTCTGTGAGCGATCTGTGAGCCGCATGGATCGATTCGTTGAACATTTCACACTTTTTTCCTCAGAGCTGTCACATCTGGCGGCGACCTGTCGGCAAGCGAAAATCAGGGCAGAAATCGTGTAGTGTGAACTAGGCATTAGCAGATGCATGTGGATTTAAAGCAGTGGGTTTATTATTTTGCCATTTGTCATATAAGAAAACTGGGTAGCACTGTCGACTCACAGCAAGAAGGTCCTGGGTTTGATCACCAGGTGTGCATGTTCTCCCCGTGTTTGTGTGAGTTTACTCCGAGTGCTCTGGTTTCCTCCCATAGTCCAAAGACATGCAAATGAGGTGAATTGGAGATACTAAATTGTCCATGACTGTGTTTGATACAACATTATGTGAACTGATGAGCCTTGTGTAATAACCTTGCGTTTCTGTCATGAATGTAACCAAAGTGTAGAACATGACGTTAAAATCCTAATAAACAAACAATTTGTCTTGTTCTCATTAAAATGATGACATGGTTCGAACTTTATATTAATATCTGGTATTAATTTAAATTAGACTAGAAACTTCTTGAAATGCATATTAATTAGAGCAAACATGTAAAACGAACAGAATGTGAAGGTGCTCATACAGTCAATCACTCTGCTATTAATAAATGCATTTGCACCTTTGTTGATAAATTATCAAGTTTATACTTTTCTATACTCAAGACTCTAAAAAAATTAGAGCCTTGGTGTGATTGCTCCTCATCGACACAGTGTCTGTCAGTGTGGTATATATTTGGATTCTCATGGCTCTCAGCATGCACTGATGCTACATATATGAATATATTAATACATTAGGAGGTGGAAACTGGGGGGTGATAAAGAAGACAGATATTGGGACGTCCCTGTAGCTTTTCCATCAGGAACAGCTTTTTTGGTGGAAAAGAAGTAAGGGTTTAATGAGTGTGAACCACAGACGACAGGTTTTTGTGTTTGTGTGTGTGTGGGTGGATTTTAAATGCTGTGAGTTATAAGAACTAACATGAAGACTAACAGAAAGGTTTTTTTAGTTTTTGTTAGTTAACTTAAACCATAGATATTTGTTAAATGTAACCATAATGCCAGACAGAAGCATATTAGTCCAAGATCAGTCTAGTCTACATAATTATATTGCCTGATTGTGGACACCTGTCCCCCATGCAGAACTACACTGGTCATCCATAACATTAAAACCACCTCCTTGTTTCTACACTCACTGTCTATTTTATCAGCTCCACTTACCGTATAGGAGCACTTTGTAGTTCTACAATTACTGACTGTAGTCCATCTGTTTCTCTGCATACTTTTTAGCCTGCTTTTACCCTGTTCTTCAATGGTCAGGACCCCCACATGACCACCACAGAGCAGGTATTATTTAGGTGGTGGATCATTCTCAGCACTGCAGTGACAATGACATGGTGGTGGTGTGTTAGTGTGTGTTGTGCTGGTATGAGTGGGTCAGACACAGCAGCGCTGCTGGAGTTTTTAAATACCGTGTCCACTCACTGTTCACTCTATTAGACACTCCTACCTAGTTGGTCCACCTTGTAGGTGTAAAGTCAGAGACGATCGCTCATCTATTGCAGCTGTTTGAGTTGATCATCTTCTAGACCTTCATCAGTGGTCACAGGACGCTGCCTACGGGGCGCTGTTGGCTGGATATTTTTGGTTGGTGGACTATTCTCAGTCCAGCAGTGACAGTGAGGTGTTTAAAAACTCCATCAGCACTGCTGTGTCTTATCCACTCATACCAGCACAACACACACTAACACACCACCACCATGTCAGTGTCACTGCAGTGCTGAGAATGATCCACCACCCAAATAATACCTACTCTGTGGTGGTCCTGTGAGAGTCCTGACCATTGAAGAACAACATGAAAGGGGGCTAACAAAGCATGCAGAGAAACAGATGGACTACAGTCAGTAATTATAGAACTTCAAAGTGCTTCTATATGGTAAGTGGAGCTGATAAAATGGACAGTGATTGTAGAAAAGGAGGTGGTTTTAATGTTATGGTTGATCGGTGTATGAAAATGTAGATAAAATCGGTCTCCTTTTATCTGCAATACCAGCCTCAACTCTTCTCCACTATTTAACAGAGCTATCAGTTTGCTCCAGTGAAATAGATAAGTAAGAGATGTCACCAAGGACTTTTCTAAGACTTGATTTGATTGCACCTGCTAAAATTCAACATATGTTGCTCATATTTACATCCCCATAACAGCTTGTGAAAGTGAACTAGTTTATTTATTATTTATTCAGCACGCAATATGATTTCGTGGTTAAAAGCATATAGCAGCAAGTACTCAGCATCTGCTCTCCTTGCTTAGTAAGGAAGATAAACGTTTTTTAGCTTATATGCCTTATAATAAACAATTACAATTAAAAAATAATTATTGTAACTGTAATTGGAGTAAAATGAGTATCTCTTCATCTATACACAGTAACTCACAGATTGGCATGAGTGTCACATAAGGAGTCAGGGATGCCATCCCTCCCACTCAGGGAGCCAATCACTTCCTAGCTCATGCCCACAGACAACAGATTGTATGCTTTTTTGAAACACCACTTAGAAGCTACAATCAAACATTTCTACAGATTTATTGCTGTAAAATCAAGATCAATAAAACAAAAATAAAAAAACAACACGCAGATCATTGTGGGGCAGACCGAGCATTTAATCTTTTTCACCTTATGGCTTAATGCTGTTGTAAAGCCAATGATGAAATACTGGCTCAGGCTCTCTGGAATGCTGGCCTAAAGCCAGATAAGACTATAACCAAGAGAGCAAATTACACAAAGAGATTTAACTCAACAAAAAGAATAAACATAAATATTAAATCTAGTTAGTAACATAATTTCTGACAATTTAGAGCAGCCGATCCACCTTTCTCATTATTGGGTAGTTGGGCTGAACCCAGAGTATGTCTCCTTGATGTTCTATAGTTTTCATTTTAAATTGCAGATTAAATTTACATTTTATCTATCTGTCTGTCTGTCTGTCTGTCTGTCCGTCCGTCCGTCCGTCCGTCCGTCCGTCCGTCCGTCCGTCCATCTGTTTAGCTTCTGCTTTTGCTTCTTGCTCTACAGCAAAAAGGTCCTGTGTTTGATTTTGCAGGTGGAGCGGTCCATGTCCTTTCTATGTGGAGTTTGCTTATTCACCCTGTGTCTGCGGGGGTTTCCTCCCGGGTGCTCTGGTTTCCTCCCATAGTCCAAAGACAAGCAGTCAAGCTAATTGGAGATACTAAAAGCCCCCTAGGTGGCGCCCAGGTGGCGCAGCGGGATATTCCGCTTGCACACCAGCACTGAGTTTCTGAACTCCCTGGTTCGAAACTCGGTGTTGCCTCAGGTCGGCTGGGCGTCATCTAGCGGGCATAATTGGCAGTGCCTGCAGCAGATACTAATTGGCCACCGTATCTGCAGGGTGGGGGCCGGACTATGTGTGAGTGGGTGGGGTCTTCGTACGCTGTGTAAGGACCCTGATTGGTGGAAGAGACACCTGTGCAGAAAGCAGGGGCGAGAAGAGGAAGGCTGTGCACGTGTTGGTGCACGTGCATGGAATCTTGTATCTCTGGTAGCAGCGGAAGACAAAATTGAGTGTGCTAAATCGGGAGGAAAATAGGGAGAAAATGCATTAAAAAAGGCCCCTAGGTATGTGTGTGGGATTGTGTTTGCCCTGTGATGGATTGGCGACCTGTCCAGGGTGTTTCCTACCTCTTACCCAGTGAATTGGACCCATCATTACTCTGAATAGGATGAAGCGGTGATAAAACAGACAATGAATTAATGAGTTCTTATTTGTTCATTTTTCTGGATTCATATGTGTTCTTTTTAAGACATGCTTTTTTCTCTTACTCATGTAATTGACAAAATAACTGTGCAATAATAACCTGCTCATCTTGATTATTAAGTGAAGGTGGTTCTGCCTTACTGAGCTGTGATTATTAGATAGTAATGCGTTACCTGTATCTTTCCTGCAGGGTAAATCCTTTGTATTTGATCGAGTTTTTCCCATCAATACCACACAAGAGCAGGTCTACAACAGCTGTGCCAAGGAGATAGTCAAAGGTAAGTGTGTACACATGAGCTATGGTTTAAGTGTGTGCTGTTTTCTGCTAAATGTTAAAGTGGATCTTTAGAAACTATGCTAAGCCCTGGAGGAATTTATTATATTGCTCTTTGAATTCATTTACATACTTGCTTCACTATTTCACAGCTGCAAAGTCTTCATGGGCTGTTGAATATTGAACTCTTCACAAAACAGTGTGCCAAAGTCAGTTGTTCAGTACTATGGATATGGTTTTGTTATTAAATGGTTTAATAAATAAGTTATATGGTATTCAGTTTAATTGCAAATTTTGCATATTATTTTGCATATTATATCTGATATACAGTATATGAGCTATAAAAAAGGAACAACATTGCTACTAAAAGCTTTTCATCTCAACAAACTAATCTGATTACTTTTAAATTATTTAGGCATTTCTGATTCAAGTGGTTCTCTAGTGTAGAGTCTAAATAGATGAAAAAATCCCATTAGCAATTTGTTGTGAGGCCATTTTTGGAAATTACAACTTTAAGTACTACATAGCCTCTTTACTGTGATTGCTATATACACTATATTGCCAAAAGCATTCGCTCATCTGCCTTCACACACATATGAACTTGAGTGACATCCCATTCTTAATCCATAGGGTTTAATATGATGTCGGCCCACCCTTTGCAGCTATAACAGCTTCAACTCTTCTGGGAAGGCTTTCCACAAGGTTTAGGAGTGTGTTTATGGGATTTTTTTTTCTTTTTTGTATTTTTCCCCTTTTTCTCCCACTTTAGCGCATCCAGTTTCTACCCGTCAATCATCCTCTCACTAATGCTGGTCCCCACACTGACTGGGGAGGACGAGGCTGCTCCACGCCCCCACCGACACGTGCACAGCAATCGAACATCTTATCACTTACACTTGACGAGTGCAGTGCGGTACAGCGCTGTGCACGGAGGGCCACACCCTCTACAGCACTCCTTTCCCATCTCCGTGCAGGCGCCACCAACCAGCCAGCAAAGGTCGTAATCTCACTAGTCTGAGAGAGAGTCCCCATCTGGCTTAGTCCCGCCCCTTATCTGAACAACAGGCCAATCGTTGTTCATGTAGCCACTCAGCCGGCAAGGCAGAGCTGAGATTCAATACAATGTATTCGAGATCTAGCTCTGGTGAACAGCATGTGTTTTACCACTGTGCCACCTGAGCGACATTTATGGGAATTTTTGACCATTCTTCCAGAAGCGCATTTCTGAGGTCAGACATTGATGTTGGACGAGAAGGCCTGGCTCGCAGTCTCCGCTCTAATTCATCCCAAAGGTGTTCTATCGGGTTGAGTCAAGTTCTTCCACACCAAACTCGCTCATCCATGTCTTTGTGGACCTTGCTTTGTGCACTGGTGCGCAGTCATGTTGGAACAGGAAAGGGCCATCCCCAAACTGTTCCCACAAAGTTGGGAGCATGAAATTGTCCAAAATCTCTTGGTATGTTAAACCATAAAGAATTTCTTTCACTGGAACTAAGGGGCCGAGCCCAACTCCTGAAAAACAACGCCACACCATAATCCCCCCTCCACCAAACTTTACACTTGGCACAATGCAGTAAGACAAGTACCGTTCTCCTGGCAACCGCCAAACCCAGACTCGTCCATAGGATTGCCAGATGGAGAAGTGTTATTCGTCACTCCAGAGAACACGTCTCCACTGCTCTGAAGTCCAGTGGTGGCGTGCTTTACACCACTGCATCCAACGCTTTGCATTGCGCTTGGTGATGTAAGGCTTGGATGCAGCTGGATTCCCATTCCATGAAGCTCTCTACACACTGTTCTTGAGCTAATCTAAAGGCCACATGAAGTTTGGAGGTCTGTAGCGATTGACTCTGCAGAAAGTTGGCGACCTCTACGCACTATATGCCTCAGCATCCACTGACCCCGCTCTGTCATTTTACGTGGCTACCACTTCGTGGCTGAGTTGCTGTCGTTTCCAATCACTTCCACTTTGTTATAATACCACTGACAGTTGACTGTGGAATATTTAGTAGCGAGGAAATTTCATGACTGGACTTTGCACAGGTGGCATCACGGTACCACGCTGGAATTCACTGAGCTCCTGAGAGCGACCCATCCTTTCACTAATGTTTGTAGAAACAGTCTGCATGCCTAGGTGCTTGGTTTTATACACCTGTGGCCATGGAAGTGATTGGAACACCTGAATTCAATGATTTGGATGGGTGAGTGAATACTTTTGGCAATATAGTGTATTTAATTTTACAATCAATGGCAATATTATTTATAATAAAACCATGTTTATTTGCATTAGAATATTTCTGTTTTATTAGTAGCATTAATATCCAGTATTTTTCTGAGCCTTTACATATACACCGATCAAGCATAACATTATGACCACCTTCCTAATATTGTGTTGGTCCGCCTTTTGCTGCCCCATATGCAACAAACTGTGATGCACTGTGTATTCTGACACCTTCCTATCAGAACCAGCATTAACTTCTTCAGCAATCTGAGCTACAGTAGCTCGTCTGTTGGATCTGACAACACGTGCCAGCCTACGCTCCCCACGTGCATCAATGAGCCTTGGCCGCCCATGACCCTGTCGTCGGTTTACCACTGTTCCTTCCTTGGACCACTTTTGATAGATACTGACCACTGCAGACCGGGAACACCTCACAAGAGCTGCAGTTTTGGAGATGCTCTGACCCAGTCGTCTAGCTGTCACAATTTGGCCCCTGTCAAACTCACTCAAATCCTTACGCTTGTTCATTTCTCATGTTTCTAACACATCAATGTTGAGGATAAAATGTTCACTTGCTGCCTAATATATACCACCCACTAACAGGTGCCGTGATGAAGAGATAATCAGTGTTTTTGCTACCTGTCAGTGGTCATAATGCTGGTTGGTGTATGCATATATACTTTACTGCATTAAGAGAACAATTTCTGATAGGCAGCTATGGGGGTTGGAAGTACAACACAACTACATTACATAGTTCTATACTGTATGTGTCCTGTACAGATTCGTAAAATCCTCCTCCCCAAAACTACCCTGAAAAAATATTGAGCATGCGTTTGATGTTTTAAATGTATTTTAAATATGTTACTTTTATGCATTGTAACAGAATATGCTATTGTAAAGATTTGGAACATTGTAGTCCATATTCAGGAAGCATTCTGTCTAGCCTCGTGTGGTGTGTCCTGTACTGCCTAGCATTAGTCAGAGGCAAGAACAGCATTGAAGCAAGTGAGGGGGAACAGACGAAAAAGAGAAAGGACCCTGGAAATAAGAAATGAGATGATGTGTGTGTGTGTGTGTGTGTGTGTGTTTGTGTGTGTGTGTGCACAGACCATCTGGCTAAGAGAGATACACCTCAGTATAGATCTGCTGTTCTGATTCACAGTCATTCTGTTTTATTGCTACCTTTCTTTGCTCTTCACTTTGTTTCAAGATCTCTGTCTTTTGACTGATATTGCTTAAAGCACAGCTCTGTTCTTTTTCTCTCTCACACACACACACACACACACACACACACACACAATGATCTGCTTCACACAGTTAGAAATGCAATCAGGAAAAATCCTTTATCGGATTTCTGCAATAAAAAAGGCTTTTGTATTACCAGGGGCTAGTTTATGTACAGATCCACTGCAATGTAGAAGAGTACTTGCCTACCTTTGATTACCTCTTATTGCATACATAACTGAGGTCGAAGATTCACATACACTTGTAGGGGACATGTATCTCATCACATTTATGGGATTTGTATAAATCCTGCAACTGCTGTTTTTGTCACACATGCTTCTTTGACTGGAAAACTTACAGAAGTTTAAGTTTTTATAAGCTTATTGTTGGTTATTAAAAGATATAACAGAATCTGCTGGGTCAAAAGATACATACAGCACAATTAATATTTGGTTGGGTGGCACAATGGCTCGGTGGGAAGCACTGTCACCTCCCAACAAGAAGGCCCTGGGTTTAAATCCCAGATGGAGCATTTTGGATCCTTTCTGTGTACATATTCATATATTTTCTCCTGGAGCTTCGGTTTCCTCCCACAGTCCAAAGATGTGCAAATGAGGTGAATTGGAGATACTAAATTGTCCATGACTGTGTTTGACATTAAACTTGTGAATTGATGAAATTTGTGTAATGAGTAACTATCGTCATTATCGTCAGTAACTATCGTCATTAATGTAACCAAAGTGTGTAAAACATGACGGTAAAATCCTAATAAATAAATAATATTTGGTTATATATCCTTTACCTTTGTCAGATGCTTGTAGGATTCAGTAACAGTAAGTTTCTTGTATACTTAATATTTGTCACATCTGACCACAAACTCTCCCCCAGAATTTGTTTCCATCCATGTAATAAAGTCATGCTTTAAAGTGCTCATTTTGAAGCAGAGGCTTTTACCTTGTGCATCAGCCTGTAAGCTTATAGTGATTTAAAATGTGCTTGACTGTGGATAGTCATGTGTCCAGCAGCTTGTAATTTATAGCTGACCTGTATTTGGTGGTTCTTGGATTACATCTGACCATCCTAACAACTTTTCTGTCAGCATAAAGTGTAAAGTTGAAGTTACCAGCCTCAAAATCACAAGGTAAATGACATCATATAAGTTAAACGCAATAACATTACATTTTCAGCATTTAGCAGATGCTTTTATCCAAAGTGACTTACAGTACTGTGACAGAATACAGTAATTAAGGGTTAAGGGCCTTGCTCAAGGGACCAACCTGACAGTGGTGAGGCTTGTGACCTACTATGTCCAATATCTTGACGACTAGGCTACAACCGCCTTAAATTAAATACATAAGCTACGTTGCTACATGTATAATTTTGACCCAACATATTTTCATATTTTTTGAAACCCCTGAAAAAATAATTGTTACCGAAATTACAAGGAAAATCACACAAACATTGGGAGAACATGGTAAACTCCTTACAGACAGTGACAGGAGGTGATGATCAAGTTAAATAAAGTTTTAAGAGAAGTAACAAAAAACAGATTCTTTTTTTTGATTGTGTTTTACAAAACGTTCCAACTTTTCTGGAAATGGGGTTTGTAAAATTAGGTAATAGTAGGTTCCTGAATCACAAGTGCAATTCAAGATGGACAGAACAGAAAAGGAGCTGCTGAACCACATTAAGTTCCATAAGTTACGTTATGTCGGGCATGTAATGAGGCCCCCACATGACAACATTGAAGGCAGTTTTATGACAGGACATGTGAAAGGATTTAGTAGATGAGGAAGACCTAGAATAAGCTGGATTGACATCACAACATGGATTACATTATCAGGGGCTAGTCTGCTACAAATGTCTCGAGACAGAGGGCAGTGGAGAAAGCTGACCCATCTGTGCAGAAAAGCACTGCAATACAATGATAGTGTAGTGAATTAAATGTGCATCAGTCATACAAATGGGAAATTTGTCAAAGATTATGTTTTTTTCTTTACTTTAGATGTGCTAGATGGATACAATGGCACCATATTTGCATATGGACAAACATCCTCTGGCAAAACCCACACCATGGAGGTAAAAAGTCAGCACATTTTGTAAACATATATTTTATGTTTTGAGCTTTCAGCATGGCTGGTAACCCTTTTATTCTGTTATTTTCCATATTTCTTTATTAAGGGAATGCTGCATGATCCAGACGGAATGGGCATTATTCCTAGGATTGCTGATGACATTTTCAACTATATCTTTGCCATGGATGAAAACCTGGAATTTCACATTAAGGTAATTGTAACACTTATTTTGTTAATTAAAGGTTATTCAAGTTTTATTTAATTTTATTTGTATTTATTTTTATTTCATCATTTAATAATACTGAGTACACTAGATGCCAAAGCAAGTGGCCAAAGTGGTGTAAAGCACATTAACATTGGACTAACTAATCTTTATATTGCTCAAGTATGTGTAAAGATGGTCGTCGAGGTGTTTGATTTCTTTCAGATATCTTAACATCCTGTGCATAAGCACATGAAAAGTTGCCTTTACAACTTTTGGTGGAAACGGCCTAGCCAAAAAAATCCAAAGCACAGTGAGAGGCACCCTCTCTAAATGTAGGAACACTTGAGAGCCCTTTCTTAGATATGTGGAGCACCTGTATTACCATATTTCTTTTAGTTTTTCATGCTCTTCTAAATTGTAGTGTATATTTTACTATATTTTCTTTTAGTTTTCATGTTCTTAATTTTTTATCTCTCTTGTTTTAATTTCATATTTCCTAAATTGTAGGTTATACTTTACAATATTTTCTTTTAATTTTTCATGTCCTTAATTTTTTTATCTCTCTTGTTTGAATTTCATGTTCTTAATTGTAACTAAATGTTTGCAAGAAGTCTTTCTGAGGTTTTAGATCTCAGGAATGTTTTAATGCTTTTAATTAATTTTTTCTTCCTTATGTAAAGCACTTTGAATTGCCACTGTGTATGAAAGGTGCTATACAAATAAACTTGCCTTGCCTGTAGTCCATTAGTTACACAAAGTGACTTCTTAATCCTTTTGTCTAGCCTCTACCTGCATTAGATATGTTGTAGATGCAGCTATTTACTTTTTATCCTTTGTTAATTATCAGGGTGTTATTGTTTGAGGTAATATACAGGGGTGGCATTAATATGAAACAGGCCAGTGTTCTGTGTGTACCTAGTTATCTTGCATTTAATTGTTTAATTCTCAGGAAAATGTAGCCACATTGCATACTTATATTTACGCTTAAATGTTCTCGTCTTATTGTACAAGACATTTTTAATTGCTGTAATATGTAAACTGAATCATTATTTTTGTATTGTCTGAAAAAGCTAATAAATAAAACTGAAAAATAATAAATGAGATTTTTATTGTAACATTAGCATCACTATTACCATGGCAACACATCAGTGTGCTTTTGTTTTTTCCTGTGTTTTTTCATGCCCTGTTACTTCCCCTTATATATAACTGGCTGTCCACAGTTTACAATGTCTTATTGTTTTTATGCGCCATATAACTAAAATTATCCCCAATTTTCTTCTCTACAGGTTTCCTATTTTGAAATCTACATGGATAAAATTCGAGACCTGCTTGATGGTGAGAAAAAAATTTTGAAGACACATTCGAGTGGGAGTAAGAGGGGGGTGTTTAAAATTATGGTCAGAACGTTGACATAATGTGTTGTGACAGAATAAAACACAGAGGCAGCCAGGCAGTCTTGAAATTATTTTAGACAAGTAAAAAGAGAGAAAGAGAGAATTCTACAGAGGCTTACACTATTTGGCCAAAGGTTTGTTGTAATCTGACTTGTAGGTATCCCAAAGAAAAACTACTGGCATGTCATAGCTATTACAGTCTCTGTTCTTCTTGAAACGTTTTTCACAAGCTTTTGGAGTGTGTCTGCATTAGATTATGCCTATTCAGTGGCAAAGACCAGGCAATTACCATTTCGATTAATCCCACAGTGGTTCAATGTGGTTATGGCCAGGGCACCATGCAGTCCAGTGAAGTACCTCTACACCAAACTTGTCTTGTTGGACCTTGCTTTGTGAGAACAGGCACAGTCATGTTGGAACAGAAAAATGCCTTTCTTAAATCGTTGCCCCAACAATAAAAAGCATATTATTTATTTTATGTCACTAATTTTAAACATTTGTTATCGACTGTTGAGCTAAAACACCAAAACTCAGTGATACTCTGTAGTATATGGGAAAACCCTGAGACAGAGACAGACACTAGAAATCAAAATGTTAATTTTATCCCCGTCTGTCCTGAATCCTGCAGAACACTGGAGTTTGATAAATATTTGTGTTGACAGCGTGACAGTTAGGTAGATTGTGTAGATTTATCATCGGTCTCCAATATTAAAAATTTATCCAAGGAATGTATTCCGTTACACTGAAGCCTGATTATGCCTTGTTGTCTCCTGCTTTTCTGTCACCTTGTTGTTTGTTTAAAAGATGTCCTTCCTTTTCTCTGAAAAGTTATTCTCATTTTCTGCACCTGCTTTATTATTTCTTATTAATTAGCAGTTGTATTGTCCTGAAAGTCTCAGGGAGACATTCTGAGAATGGTAACAATTTAATTGTCTTTATTTCAGTGAGCAAAACCAACTTGTCAGTGCATGAGGATAAGAACAGAGTCCCATATGTCAAGGTAAGATATAAAGAATAAGAGCTGATGTTGCTTGACTGTGTTGCATTAAAGTTGTATGTTATGTAATAATGAAAACAACATAGAGAGAGAGAGCTGAGTTAGATGCAGTGCCCTTTCACTGAATTCCTTTCTCAGGGTGCCAAATAGAGTTAAATTATTGTGTCTAATTACCGAACGGGACAAAGGCAGAGGAAGAAGAAGATATATATATATATATATATATATGTATGTATATATGTGTGATGTGCCATGCATTTTACTTTCTTGTTTGTTTGTTTGGTGGATGTAAAGATGAATTATTTGTAAGGCCCTACCTAATTGAGTAATGAGCTGTTTCCTGTAATATGCTGTTTTGTAATATGCAATTTGCTGCGAAATTTTACATTTGAGGTTTGTGTTCAGTGATTTAACATTTTCATGAGTTTAGCATTCAAGTGCCTCACATTTACTGGTTAATTTGCCTTATGAGGCGGTCCTAGTGTTACCCAGCGTCAATAGAGTTTGCTGAGTTTATAAAGAAAGAAATTAACTATACATACTATCGGGAGCATAATACTTTACTGGCTTGTTCTTTTGAGGTGCAGCACAGACTACAGAGAGATGATCACATGTGTAGAGAAGCACACTTTTCCATTGACTATGGAAACTCCAAAGGGACAGAATGCACGCAATGCGTAAACACATACATCAAACATTGTCAGCACACTACACCACAGAAAGGTCTGTTACACTAGCAATCCTACGGCAATTTAGTTATTCAAATTGGTTATGTCCAAGATGTTGAAGTGTAAAGCAGCTAAAAACACTACTAGGGTAACTGAAAACTCCCAACCAATTCTGTGGAAGCAGAGAAGAGTGTTTCGTATTTGACACGGAGCCTTGAACTGTCGCTTGTTGATATAGGTTTACATTCAACTTTTAAATTAGGCTGTGCTGTGTATTGTAGCTTCCATTTATTCTATCATTCAATTTATGAGTGTAATTAAATTACTGCTATTAATTGTGGCACTTTTCTTAAAAAATCTGTGAAATCTGTGATTTTTGAAATACGAGGTCTGTGAAATAAAGCACATTTAGTAGAGCCCTGGTTATTTGAGTTATCTTGCTCTTTCTCTCAGTCTGTGTGTACGCTCTAGAGACTGATTTGTGGAGAAACCACAGGACTTATCAGCAGTTTCTGACATTTCTGCTCAAAGCAGCCCATCTGGCACCAATAATCTATCCTCTTACAGTGAAAGTTAATTAATTCCAGTTCTTGACCAGTGTTTTTATGGTTTTGGGCATTGCTCTTTCACATGAATGGCAGATGATGAACAAAATAAACAGATGTACAGGTATTCCTATTAAAGTGTCTGGGAGTGTTATTTCTACTGCTCAGTTTGTAGTCAGTAAAAGACATTTCACTTGGAGAAATGGCTGCAAATTTGACTGATTTAGAAATAGAGAGGCAGCCATTTGTGCAATGTTATCTTCTAAAGTGCCCAGGTGGCGCAGTGGGATATTCCGATAGCACACCAGCACCAAGATTCTTAACTCCTCGGTTTGAATCTCGGTGTTACCACCGGCCTGCTAGGCACCATCTGGTGGGCATAATTGGCAGTGCCTGTGGCAGATACTAATTGGCCACTGTATCTGCAGGGTGGGGGCGGGACTATGTGTGGGTGGGTGGGTCTTCATATGCTGTATAAGGACCCTGATTAACTGAAAAGATGCCAGTGCAGAATGCAGGGACGAGAAGAGGAGGGCTGTACACGTGTCGGAAGAGGCGTGTACAGCGACGTGCTCTCCTCAGATGCAATCGGGAATCTCTCAGCAGCGGAAGACAAACTGAGTGCGGGAGGAAAATGGGAGAAAGTGCATATCAAAGAAGAAAATGCTTCTAGGAATGGTAGTCACTTAATGTATATATAATCACCTATAAATCACTCAGAGACTCATAAAAAGTAGAAAATAAACCACCAGCTGATACACAAAGACCCTTGAGTTACGAAGTGTTTACTATAAGAACATTTTGGGTTACGAGTGATCTTTTTCAACTTAATGTACGAACAAATTTCGGATTACGAACCGAAATTCGTGAAACACGTGACGTCACGAACAAGTTGACTCTGAGCATCTCTCTCTCTCTCTCTCTCTCTCTCATATATATACAGTGTATCACAAAAGTGAGTACACCCCTCACATTTCTGCAGATATTTAAGTATATCTTTTCATGGGACAACACTGACAAAATGACACTTTGACACAATGAAAAGTAGTCTGTGTGCAGCTTATATAACAGTGTAAATTTATTCTTCCCTCAAAATAACTCAATATACAGCCATTAATGTCTAAACCACCGGCAACAAAAGTGAGTACACCCCTTAGTGAAAGTTCCTGAAGTGTCAATATTTTGTGTGGCCACCATTATTTCCCAGAACTGCCTTAACTCTCCTGGGCATGGAGTTTACCAGAGCTTCACAGGTTGCCACTGGAATGCTTTTCCACTCCTCCATGACGACATCACGGAGCTGGCGGATATTCGAGACTTTGCGCTCCTCCACCTTCCGCTTGAGGATGCCCCAAAGATGTTCTATTGGGTTTAGGTCTGGAGACATGCTTGGCCAGTCCATCACCTTTACCCTCAGCCTCTTCAATAAAGCAGTGGTCGTATTAGAGGTGTGTTTGGGGTCATTATCATGCTGGAACACTGCCCTGCGACCCAGTTTCCGGAGGGAGGGGATCATGCTCTGCTTCAGTATTTCACAGTACATATTGGAGTTCATGTGTCCCTCAATGAAATGTAACTCCCCAACACCTGCTGCACTCATGCAGCCCCAGACCATGGCATTCCCACCACCATGCTTGACTGTAGGCATGACACACTTATCTTTGTACTCCTCACCTGATTGCTGCCACACATGCTTGAGACCATCTGAACCAAACAAATTATTCTTGGTCTCATCAGACCATAGGACATGGTTCCAGTAATCCGTGTCCTTTGTTGACATGTCTTCAGCAAACTGTTTGCGGGCTTTCTTGTGTAGAGACTTCAGAAGAGGCTTCCTTCTGGGGTGACAGCCATGCAGACCAATTTGATGTAGTGTGCGGCGTATGGTCTGAGCACTGACAGGCTGACCCCCCACCTTTTCAATCTCTGCAGCAATGCTGACAGCACTCCTGCGCCTATCTTTCAAAGACAGCAGTTGGATGTGACGCTGAGCACGTGCACTCAGCTTCTTTGGACGACCAACGCGAGGTCTGTTCTGAGTGGACCCTGCTCTTTTAAAACGCTGGATGATCTTGGCCACTGTGCTGCAGCTCAGTTTCAGGGTGTTGGCAATCTTCTTGTAGCCTTGGCCATCTTCATGTAGCGCAACAATTCGTCTTTTAAGATCCTCAGACAGTTCTTTGCCATGAGGTGCCATGTTGGAACTTTCAGTGACCAGTATGAGAGAGTGTGAGAGCTGTACTACTAAATTGAACACACCTGCTCCCTATGCACACCTGAGACCTAGTAACACTAACAAATCACATGACATTTTGGAGGGAAAATTACAAGCAGTGCTCAATTTGGTGTAGTCTCTTAGGGGTGTACTCACTTTTGTTGCCGGTGGTTTAGACATTAATGGCTGTATATTGAGTTATTTTGAGGGAAGAATAAATGTACACTGTTATATAAGCTGCACACAGACTACTTTTCATTGTGTCAAAGTGTCATTTTGTCAGTGTTGTCCCATGAAAAGATATACTTAAATATCTGCAGAAATGTGAGGGGTGTACTCACTTTTGTGATACACTGTATATATATATATATATATATATATATATACAGTGAGTAAACATTCGGACAGCGGACGGTGTTTTCTTTATATTTTGTAAAATTCAATACTAAAATGTCCCCAAATAAGGTGCTGAGAAAGCGTAGCGGTGAGAAAATGAATCTATTACTATTTGTTGTTGTATAATTACTCCTGCCAGTAGGTGTCACTGTGTATCAGACAGAGGGGACAGTGAGTAAGAGAGAAGAAGGAAGTAAAGTATTCTTTCTTTCGTGCAATTACACCTACAAAATACAACACTATTGAAATAAAGAGGGAAATAATAGAGAAATATGAGAGTTATTGTGTTTCTGGTAGATAAATTTTATAAAAAAAGAAGGAAATGTATTATGGTGTATGGTACAGCACACATACTGTACTGAAAAGTTATGTGTGTTTTTTATGTACAGTACAGTACTACTGTGTATTGTTGTTTATTATTGTTTATTACAGTAATGTCTATTCTATAATTTAAGATTAAGGGAAAATATACTTGTATTTATAACAAAAAAGACCATTTAAGACATTAGAAAGGTTAGGTAAGGGGGGGTTTGGGAGGTCTGGCATGGATTAATTCTATTTTTATTTCTCATGGGAAAAATAGGTTTAACTAACGAACATTTTGACTTAAGAACAGCCCTTCAGAACCAATTACATTCGTAAGTCAAGGGTCTACTGTATATTGAACCTGGGTTTTGTATAAACTGGGCTATAAAAATGAGTAATTTTAAGCAGAAGCTAATGTTTCTTATGTTGTCCCATTTGTTGAGATAAGACTGAATGAGAGATGCTCTGCCATTTTAAATTGAAGTTACTTTTGTATAATAATAAAAACAACAAGCTTTGCTGTGTTAAGTCAGATATATTGCCTATAAACAGACATATATTGTAAGACTGCAAATGTCTCTTCTGCAGATGAAACGCTCGAGCAGTGTGAACAAAGATAAATGTACAAAGTCTACAGCTGTCAGATACAGTCTACTCACTACTGTTCGGTTGTAAAGAAATTCATTGTCAAGTAGAACTTATCACTCAGACCTCTGTTAATGTTTGTACGATTGTGCATTTGTATGTGTGTGTGCATGTGTGTCTGTGTGTGTATTGGTGTGAGACAGGGCTGTACAGAGCGCTTTGTTTCCAGTCCCGATGAAATGATGGATGTGATAGATGAAGGGAAATCTAACCGCCATGTCGCAGTAACCAGTAAGTGTTCCATCATGAACATCCTGTCAGCTAACATAGATCTTCATATACACTACATGACCAAAATTATATGGACAACATTTGTAAAAAGTGGGTAGTCTATTTTAGCCACACCTATCAGTTTCATAAAATCAAGCAATTAGTCGTGCAGACAAACGCTGGATGTGTAATAGGTTGTAATAAAAAGCTCGTTAAATTTTAGATGGCACTATAGTAGAATGTCAGTTCACCAAATGTCTGCCCTGCTAGCTACACAAACCAGATTTGAATGCTTTTGTAAAGAGGAAACATTAAGTAGCAACAACAGTTTAGCTCCAAGGCTGTAAGTTACTTACTTACAAAATGTGAGCAAAAGATCGAAGGCAGTAAGCATGTAAAGTACTTTCTTTTCAGCGCTACTGAATATCAAACTGCCTTCAAAAAACATAAGCCTTAAAACTGTTTGTCAAAAGTGTTATGAATTGGGTTTTTATTCCTAAGCAAGTCTCATACACATATAATGTGTATGCACAATGCCAAGTGCTGTCTGGAAAAGTGTAAAGCAAACATTTATTGGACTTTGAAACAATGAAAATAAATATTATGGAGAAATATGTCACCCATCTCTGCCAGGCAACCTGATATAATAAGAGGCCTGATGTATAGAGCCAACTATACATTTTGCTGAAAGAAAAAATAATGATCTATGGATCTTAAGTTCTGTTAAAGGGAATTAAACATATCAAACATACAATGTATTTCTATAGTGAACTTGTCCTCAAAGCTTCATGGTAACCGTCTTTCTGCATGATGGCCTATGTGAATGAAAAAAGTAACCACAAGTAACAGTCATGTTTGTATTAAAATGCCTTACAACACTGATGGAAGCAACAATAGACATGTGGGATAGACATTCTGGGAATTCCCATGGTTTTGGAATGAAATGCAAGCATATAGCATTATATTCAGGTGGCCATGTAGTAAACTTTGACATCAGTCAGTTTTTACTTCATGATTAGTAATTTCATGTAATCTGCTATTTCAGATATGAATGAGTACAGTTCTAGGAGCCACAGCATATTCCTCATAAATATCAAAAAAGAACATGTGGAGACAGAACAAAAACTTTGTGGCAAACTCTACCTAGTAGACTTAGCTGGGAGTGAAAAGGTAAGATTATCTTTAGCATTGTGGTGTCACATTTATAAACAAGGAATGAGTCAAAACATCAGGACAATCCACCTAATGTGTTCAACCTTTCAGCCAACCTTTCTCCATTTCTATAAGGACTATTTTCCATGCTTGCTTACCCATTGAAGGTTCTTTCAGCAGAGGACAGGAGTTAGCATAGGCACTTTGGCTGTAACACAGACACAGAATAGTCTGACCTTTCAGAAGTGGGGCTTTGCAACCTTTAGGTTACTAGTCCAGTACCTTAACCACTAGGCCACAACTGTCCCATTGCTGCACCCATTGTTGATTCGGATTTAATTCAACCAAGTAGTCTAATTCAACCCAGTAGTCTTTTCATAACGATTAGTCACACAGGTCTTTATGCCATCATATCTGCTACATTTCATTTCATCACCCCAACAATTAATATATCCCTGATCATGACATATACAATTGTTTTAAAAAACACAATGCCATGTGGATTTGTGGGGGTGGTTCTAATGTTTTGACTCATTATTATGTGTGTTTTTGTAGTAGTGCTACTGTAAAAATGCTTCTACTGTGCACTGAATTTCATACAATGTTTTCATTACAAAACATATAAATAGCCTAACAATTTAAGTGAAAAGTTAAAAATTACATTTTAAAATGTGTTAGTATTTGGTCTGTTTGCTCTTTTACTGTATTGACAGCATGCACCCAAGCTGACATGGACGCCATGAAAATCTAAAATTACATCGTATCCCACCATGATTTCACCATATTCAATAGAGCAGTCTGTGTTGTTTCTGAATGCTTGGCTTTTGATGTCTTTAATTGCCCCATAAATGATCAATAGGGTTTAGGACTAGACAGTCAATACTGCTTGATTTTCTTTGGTCTTTAAGTAAGTGTGGCAAAACTCTGATGCAAAAAATAATTTTTTTACTAGTGGTCTCAGACTTATAAGCTTTATACCCCTATTTATTATACTGTATTTATATTATTATTTTATATTATTTATTTTGTATAAAATTATTATAATAATTATAAAATTATTTTATTTATTTAATTTGTATTATTCTATTTTATTATATTTATTTATGTACCCCTTTTAGTAAATTTGAAGTGTAAAGGTGGTGCAATTGATAAGGCAGGTATTTTGTATGTGTAGTACCTAGTACAGCTCTTGTATACAAATCCCTTCACTCGCAATTTAAAGAAAGTGCAAAACAAATTAAACCCCCTAAATTGTAGGGTAAAATTTATTTTATGTGTTCAATAGGCATTTAGCACCAAGAAAACAATAAAAATAAGGACACTACTGGTTTGAAGTCAGCACAGCTTTTTTGTATGTTTCTGTTCTTCTGGGTACCTTGGTTTCTCCCACCTCCATTAAGCATTCCAGCAGCTGACTGCTCTAATATTCCCCTGGATGTAAGTGAATAAATGAATGGGTAGGAGAGTAATGCTTTGCTATATATCAGAACTCTTTTCAGAATGTGTTACTGCAGCAGACCCACCACAATGCCACCTCTGATCTGGTTAAAGCAGTTGCTAAATAAATAAATGAAAAAAAAAGTTCAATGCAAAATACAATAAATTATCCTGATAATAGTTAATGCTAATAGGATTCTAATATGCTACATGAGTCAAGTATTTGAAAAAAATCATAAAAACCAATTTTCTTTCATCAGAGCTGATATCTCAAACTCCTCAGTTTTAATCTAAGCTCTGCTACTGGTGGTCTGGGCGCCTTTACGCCTCTATACAATGATTGGCTCATCTGAGGGTGGGAATGCCAGAGGGGATTTTTCATAACTGCTGCAATTACGATTTCTGCTGGCTGATTAATTGTGCCTGCACTGAGATAAGGGCTAATGCAGATTAGACTCTTTGTATGCGATACTGTGCAACATATAAACTCACCTCGTGCAGGTGAAAGAAAGCAGTCAGCTACTGCACATGTTGGAGGGGGTGTGTTAGTCACAGCTCTGGTTAGTCAAGAGTGGAGGTCAGTAGCAGTAAAGGGAGCAAAATGCAATCAGGTGATTGGATACAACTAGATTGGGAGGAAAAACGGGGGAACGCATTAAAACCCATATTGCCTATGATCTAGGCTGATGTATCATTTGTCTTTACATTGACAATAGTGATGCCATGTCATAATATAACTATGTAATCTCTTCAGCACCTTGCACCCATATGTCACACTATAAATGCGTCTCATCCTGCTGTCTTGCTTTCTTCAAGGTAAGTAAAACAGGAGCTGAGGGGTCAGTCCTGGATGAGGCGAAAAACATCAACAAATCTCTGTCTGCACTGGGAAACGTGATATCAGCTCTGGCAGAGGGAACGGTGAGCTCAGCAACATAAACCAAAAAAGTCTCAATAAATCAATAAATTCATTTCTCAGTACACTGCACTAATATCGTGAACAAGACCACTCTAAACTCTAACATGGTTTTAAATGGCCTTTCTTTCTGACCCCTATGTGAGCAGAAAACCCATGTGCCATACCGGGACAGTAAGATGACAAGAATCCTCCAAGACTCATTAGGAGGAAACTGCAGAACTACAATGTTTATCTGCTGCAGTCCTTCTTCTTTCAATGAGGCTGAGACCAAATCTACACTCATGTTTGGACAGCGGTAACAGAACAGGGATTTTGAAAATGTGGCTTTGCAGTTAGCATATATTTGGTTTGGTTGAGTTATGTATACATATGATTATACTGTATATACAGTATATGTGTATATATATATATACAGTGCTCAGCATAAATGAGTACACCCCCTTTGAAAAGTAAGATTTTAATCAATATCTCACTGAACACAGGAACAATTTTCTAAATTTTGACAAGACTGAGTTTCATAGAACATTTCTTTAACCCATAACATAAAAGTAAGGTTAATAATATAACTTAGATTACAAAATATTCAGTTTTACTCAAATGAGTTGATGCAAAAATGAATACACCCCACATCAAAAAGTACTACATCTAGTATTTTATATGACCACTATGATTTTTATGGACAGCATTAAGTCTTCTAATCATGGAATGAACAAGTTGGCGACAAATTGCAACGTCTATCTTTTTCAATTCTTCAAGAACGACCTCTTTTAGAGCCTGGATGCTGGATGGAGAGTGATGCTCAACCTGTGTCTTCAGAATTCCCCATAGGTGTTTGATTGGGTTCAGATCAGGAGACATACTGATTCACTTACACCCTGTTCTTCTTCAGAAATGCAACAGTGGCCTTAGATGTGTGTTTTGGATCATTGTCATGTTGGAAAAGTGCATGACAACCAAGGGCATGAAGTGATGGTAGCATCTTGTCCTTCAATATAGAGCAGCACATCTGTGAATTCATGATACCATCGATGAAATGCAGCTCCCCAACACCAGCAGCACTCATGCAGCCCCACATAAGGACACTGCCACCACCATGTTTCACTGTAGGCACCATGCATTCTTCTTTGTACTCCTCACCTTTGCGACGCCATACAGTTTGGAAGCCATCAGTTCCAAAAACATTTATCTTGGTCTCATCACTCCAGAGTATAGAGTCCCAGTAGTCTTCATCTTTTTCAGCATGGGCCCTGGCAAATTCTAGGCGGGCTTTTTTGTGCATGGGCTTCAGGAGAGGCTTCCTTCGTGGATGATACCCATGCATGCCATTCTTCTGCAGTGTACGCTGTACTGTGTCATGGGAAAAAGTCACCCCAGTTTGCCTTTTTACCTCTTTAGCTAACTGCAGTGAACTTGCATGCCGATTTTCTTCAACACTTCTCATCAGAAGACGCTCCTGTTTGGGTGTTAACATCCGTGGATGGCCTGGACGTCTCTGTAAGATGGTTGCAGTTCCATCTTTGTTAAATTTTTGTATCACTTTTGCTACAGTATTCTGACTGATCAGTAAAGCTTTGCCGATCTTCTTGTAGCCTTCACCTTTCTTGTGTAAAGAAACAATTTTCTTTCTCAGGTCTTGTGACATTTCTCTTCCATGTGGTGCCACTGCTGACAGCATGAAATGGGATGGGGTTTTCTTTGTTAAGTAATGCCCTTTTAACTGTCAACTGTCTGCTGGACACCTGTTTAATGAATAATTAGACTCACATGTGGTTAAATTCATGTTAATTAGAATTTTGTAGTCTAAACTCCTAAGACTTTCATTGGGGTGTACTCATTTTTGCAACATGGTCTTGAATGAATTTGTTGAGAAAATAACTTTTTTGTGTGTACAAATGAACAAATCTTGTTTGCAATCAATGGCCCACATTTGTAGGAGTATTCTGTAGTATAGTACCCCATAGAAAATGTTGATTCTGTAAAGAAACTAAAGGTTTTCTGACAAATCTGTTGGGGTGTACTCATTTATGCTGAGCACTGTATATATGTATGTATATGTATATAGTTATGTTGCCCTAACAACATCTATTAGGTTCTACATCTATAAAACAAAAATAGTACATTATTAAATCCATCACTGATTTCTATTTAAATACTTTTTAAATGTTATAGTATTATACTACATACATTGTTTTCAATGTGTTGAAATGACCTGTTTAGTGGTATTTTGATGAAAAAGACACTGCTAATTAATGCAGTTTTACTCTTTAGATATTTTATATGAACCTGGTACATTTGTCTTTTCCTCAAAGGACTTTACTTGTTAATCTTGGTCCTTAAACTACTAAACAATTTGGCTGGTACAAAAACCTGCAGCCAAACCAGCCATCTGAGATAACAGAATTATATAATGTGCTCTTAGAAACTGGCTCAGCTGCAACAGTGAAATATATTTTGGAAACGGTATAATGGCTTTAAATGTTTACTGTGTATTAATATTATTTGTTCTTTTGGCACATTCTATTTTTTAATAGGGTGTAGGGTGTTACACAAATGGAAAAAAAAGTTAATATAATAGACAGATAAAAAAAAAACCTTCTCATTAAACAAACAAAATTGAGTAAAGTTTCAACCTTCATAATGCACTTACAGTTAAATGCACAAAATTTTGAAATGTCAATTCAAAACAACAAAATGTTTTTTTTAATTCAATCATACAAACACTCTACCCCACATTTTAGTGCTAAAACCATAAGGAATACAGCCTCTGTAAATCTGGAGCTGACAGCAGAGCAGTGGAAGAGGAAGTATGAAAAGGAGAAAGAGAAGACCAAGAGTTTGAAGGAAAGCATCCAGAAACTAGAGGCTGAGCTTAACCGCTGGCGTAATGGTGAGGCCTTTAGAAAGAATCATGTTTCTCATGTTTAGTACAGACACCAACGTCTCATTCTTTCAGTCTGAATAAAAATATGATCTTTTTGTATTTCCTAACAAGGCATTTTGCTTGCACTGTTGTGGACTAGTGTTTAAGTGTGTTTTGGGCATGTGTCCCCCAGTAGATAGATGACTGTAGTCTGTATCTATCTTGGGCTTTGTGGTATAGTCAGTTGTTTTGGTGGAAGTTAGCTAAACCTAACTCTTTCAAAACATGTAATAATCTAACAAATATAGCCTGTCTGTGATTTTTCAAGCCATGAACCTTAAGCACATGCAGATTCAATGCATAGGTTGCATTTCAATGCTGATACTGTACATGACAGGGAGCTTTTTAGATAGACAGAATGTTATTGTCAGGGAAGTGAAGATGGCTCCATGTTCTGATTGGTTATTAGTATAGTAATGTAATCATAATTAATAGTAGTCATTAATAGTAGTATCATAGATGTAGTTTATGAGGTGGAGCAGGGTGGTGTTACCTAAAGGTGCTGTATGTTTGCGTAATGGTATTATTTTGTCTATGGAGCAGGGTGGTGCATGTACGTAGTATCTCTGCTGCAGGTGATATGGTGTGTGTATGTGTAATGGCAGTATTTCTGTTGTACATGCAGTAGTACCTGTGGTGGGACAGTATGATGTGTGTATTTGTAATAGCAGTGTTCCTGTTGTAGGTGAGGCAGTACCTAAGGTGGAGCAGGATGGTGCATGTGTTGAGGAATGTGAAGACGCTGCTTTAGATGACACCAGCAATGACAGCAATCATTCATCTTCCAACCCTGTCACGGTCAGTGAGGAGGAGCTACACAAACTCTACAAACAGCTGGATAACAAGGTGAAGAAAATTGTGAACACATACTGTATGTGTTCTAGATAAAGAACAAGCAACCAATTTGCATGGAAATATTTATGACCTGAGCCTCTGAATGATTTTACTGTCTATGATATGTGAGTTTATGAAATAACTCCGGCTCTCATTTTGATTGTGATTACAGAGTGAAATATTGAAAGTGAGAGTGAAATATTGACCCCTGGTATGTGATAAATGAATGTGCAAATGAAATTCCTAAGCAGATTTGAGTTGGCACAGATGAGTTTTATTATTTGTTATAAAAAAATATGATTTTTAGCATTGATGGGCTTCATGCAATATGCATTAACTCACTTCAATCATTGAATCTCTCTCATCCAATCATATTTACCCCTTACCAACCCTAGCCATGCCAGTTAGCAGCTGCATTTTCTGACTTGGATTTTGACTAATCCTGCACTCATCCACAGGATCCACAGGACTGGTCCTAGCCATCTGGTATCCTAGGCTAGATAAACCCTGTCGTTCCTCTGAAAACATCATTTAGCCAGATCTGGACTACCAAATTAAGAAATCAATATATACTATCATGTCTACATTTTTAAAGCTCTATAAAATGCTGACTTATACATTATAAATAACTTGAACTATTGAAATAAGATCTATGTCTGAAGTAACTGAATATGTTGATTTGATATAAATAAAGCAAAACATTATAATTACAAAATATAAACTTCACATTTGAGAATGATCCACCACCCAAATAATACCTGCTCTGTAGTGGTCCAGTGGGGGTCCTGGCCATTGAAGAACAGAGTAAAAGCAGGCTAACAAAGCATGCAGAGAAACAGATGGACTACAGTCAGTAATTGTAGAACTACACAGTGCTTCTATATGGTAAGTGGAGCTGATGAAATGGACAGGAAATGTAGAAACAAGGAGGTGGTTTTAATGTTATGGCTGATCAGTGTATGTTAACAGAATAATAACACCCCCTTTTGCATGCCACACTAAGTGGACATTTTTACTGCATATGCCCAGCCCTGCTAACCCATCTAATAAAAAATAATGCCACAATAATGCCTGAGTACATTAAATATGCAAGAATAGTTATGTTGCCTTAACAACATGTCCGCATTTAGTTTTGTTATTGTTTACATGCACGTCTTTTCTTAAGCCAAACTGAGGCATTTTTACATCCATAATAACATACTATTGTTTGTATAATAAGGTACTATTATAAGGTACCATAATTATATATTAGGTTCTACATCTATAACACAAAAACAGCAAACTATTAAATCATGACAACCATCACTGATTATTATTATATGTTGCCAATCTACTACATACATTGTTCTCAATGTGTTTAAATGACCTGTTTAGTGGTATTTTCATTAAAAAAGAGTTTTGACTGTGAATAGGGTAATTAATGTTGTTATTGTCTAGATGTCCTGCCTTAAAGTAAAATTATTATTCACTGAGCGTAATAGTCACTTCATTGCCTAGGAATCCAATCACATAGTCTGGTAATAAAGAACCCAGACAGTGAATCAATGTCTTCTGTCAACTTGCTGTATAGGAACTTTTGTTCTAATTCTAATTAATTCATACAAAAACATTATATAATCCAAGTGTGGCCTTGCAATAACAGTAAACCTCTTCAGATCTATTTTATTTCATCTTTTTGCTTGAATACACCGAATACCTTACTTTTTTCCTCTATTCACTGTACATCTTTCCACTGCAGGATGATGAGATTAACTTGCAGTGTCAGCTGGTGGAAAAGCTGAAGAAACAGATGCTGGATCAGGAGGAGGTGAAGAATTTTTATTCTGTTCTATTCTTTACTTGCTCTTCTAAGATCTCACTGTGGTTTCACTGTTCTCTTTGATTTGTTTTCACCTGCCTTTTAAACAGGTCATCCTGACAATGTGTGAAACGATGTAAGAACACAAATGAAAATGACTTGATTTTAACATTAAATATTAGGTGTAGCCACTAATATAAATCTTGCAACGGCAGTATTTTGCTTTCATTCAGACGCAAAATCAGGCACGATGTTAGGGCAGTCAGTCTTACAGTCAGTGTTCGAGTTCATTCCCAAAGCTTGTTAAGTACTTACACACAAACTGGGCATCCTATTTGTTGATGCACCCCCCAGTAAATCTGAGTCATTCTGGAAACTTCAAAAGTTGATGGGGGGGCAATGGAAACCATGAAAACCTCAGACCCCATGATTCCTTTCCAATCGAACTTCACAGTTAGCATTATTATTTATTATTTATCTACCAAATCCAGAATAATTTGTCAGACTTTTAAAAAGTACATGTAATTAGTGAGTCTTAGGAGTGCCATCTGCCAGCACTGAGTTTCTGAACTTCTCGGTTGGAAACTCGTTGTTGCCACCGGCCTGGCGGGCATAATTGGCAGTGCCTGCAGCAGATACTAATTGGCCACCGTATCTGCAGGGTGGGGGCTGGACTATGTGTGGGTGGGTGGGTCTTAATATGCTGTGTAAGGACTCTGATTTGCGGAAGAGACACCTGTGCAGAATGCAGGGGCGAGAAGAGGAGGGCTGTGCACATGTTGGAAGCGGCGTGTACAGCGATGTGCTCTCCTTGGATGCAATCTGGTATCTCTCAGCAGCGGAAGACAAAATTGAGTGCGCTAAATCGGGAGGAAAATGCATTAAAAAAAGGTATGCCATCTGCCTGGTTGACTGGTTGGACTGTCTGAGAGAAAAGTGGTAGAGGAATACAGAAGTCATAGCATGTTTTCTACAATTAGTCATTTCTACAGGAATCTAGGGTGGCATGATGCTACTCAGTGGGTCGCACTGTCACCTCACAGCAAGATCGTCCTGGGTTTGATTCCCAGGTAGAGCAGTTTGGGTCCTTTTTGTGTTCTTCCTGTGTCCATGTGGGTTTTCTCCAGATGCTCTGTTTTTTTCGCACAGTCCTAAAAGTCAGGTTAACTGGAGCTACTAAAATTTCCCTAGCTGTGAATGTGTGTGTGTGTGTGTGTGTATTTGCTCTGTGGTGGACTGGTGACCTGTCCAGAGTGTTTCCTGCTTTTCGCCCAGTAAATCAAATCCACCCTGAATAGGCAGCCTTGAACAGGATAAAGCAGTGAAATACACAATGATTGAATGCAAGAATCTGTGACACGAAGTGAACATCGACTGCCCATTAATAGGCTGCCCTTCTTGGCCATTTAGTTCAGTGGTGAAGCTCTAGCTTTAGAGAAATGTGATAAAATTATGGTTTGAAAAGACTCATCCTGTAACAGTGCCGTGTTAAAAATAACTAAACTCTTAAACTAGTAGTTTGTTAATAAATACTACATTGGTGTATGCTTGATTGTATATGCACTTTTAAGCAGTGGGTGTGGCTAAAACAGACAAACACACTATTTAGAAGGGGTGCCTGTAGTGTATCTGAAGACAAAGCTACTTAAGACATACTGTATATTGTTGTGTACATGTGTGTGTAGTTACTGGCGTTATCACATGCGGACAGCGAGCGAGTTCAGTGTGAACTGGACCACCTGCATGCTGAAAGTGAGAGTGCAAAGGCAGAAGTTAAAGAGGTCTTACAAGCTCTGGAGGAACTGGCACTTAGCTATGACCAGAAAAGTCAGGAAGCTAAAGACAAAAGTTTGAAGAATAAGCGGCTTACCTGGGAGCTTGATCAAAAAATGGTAAGACCTTTTAAAACTCCTTCTCTGTTTACCCATTACGCTGTGTATGTAGTGTTCTACTTTAATAAACCCTTTTAGTAAGATATTTAATACATATATAAACATGGTTAAAAGTGGACAGCACAGTGGTTGAGCATGTAGTGTTAATGCTACTTAGCTTTAAGTTTCTTTTTACCCCCCAATACCCAAAAGTGTGTTCATACATACCTTTGTATTTGCCATATCTTTCTTCTCTTATTTAAAGCTGAGCTAATATCTCTAGTCACAAATGTTGTGTGTCTCATAGTGGAAGACACACTGGTTAGGTGACTTCTAAAAAGCAAATGCTTTGTGCTGATGGTTCAAAATGCTTTTTCAAGAAACATAGATCACAAAATGCCATTCATCATTATTCATGTTTTAATTTAGATTTATTTACCACTTTATGGCCACAGTGGGTGCAGAGACTATAAGGAAACACTGTGTGCAGAACAGGAATACTCCCTGAACAGCGTGCCTGTCCATCACTGCAAACCAGACACTTGCCCATTTACTCAATCCCTCCTAAGTGAAATTGAAAGTAGCCATTCCACCTGCTTTGTGTTTTGGGGAGTTGCAGAAAATCAAAAAGGCCCACAGAAAACTTACACAGAGAGTGGAGGAAAATAAAATCCTCTTACAGTGACTGGAGGCATAAATTAAACTCACGTCCCAAGAACCCTGGTACTGGGTGGCAGGGGCGTAGCACCAAATTCTGGGCCCTATGCACAAGCAGTGCCCATGGTGGCAATATCATTGATGAGGTCCTTAAAGTCCAGTTTTCTTGCCAACTGACTTTCAATTGCTATTAGCCTAATTGTCATGGCCCAATAATAAATACTACATTAATTTTCGAATTAGTATACTATTGCAATGGTGTGGTAGGCTATGCAAACAAAAGAGTGTTTGGAGTTTAGCTCAGATTACAGATAAGGCATCATGTTATTTCTAATATTGTGTTATGCAGTTTTTAGCACTGACAGTCGCTGTGGTATTGAAGCGTTTTATAACCACGGGAGTTCATTTAATGTAGGCTATTTGCTTTCACATTTGGGCTCACTTTACTTGGGAAAGAAGTTCGTTAGCAGTTGCTTTCCCACATTTCTTTTTTTTGTCTTTCCTGCCTCTTCTGAAAACCGGATTTAGATTTATTGGGCATCATCTCCCACAGCACAGATACAACTCGCACTGCCGCTTCAGCAGAATGAACGCTAAGTTAAATGCGCCTGGCCCGGTGAAGGCGGACTAAACCATTTCGTGCAAGGGGTGGGGGGTAGGGGGCTGTCCTCAGACACTATATGTAGGCTAGGACACACAATTCAATCCATCAATCAACCGATGTATTTACCCAAAACATTACATTTACATTAGTTAGCAACATTTATTGTCATCTTTAAATGATATTAATATTTAAAGGAAAATACAATTCCAGACTCCTCAAGGGCCCTCCCCCGACTTGGGGCCCTGGTAACTCAGTCCCACTTTTCACCCCACCACGACGCCCCTGCTGGGTGGCACCCACAACACCTGCTGATCTACCATGCCAGGCATGTCCAAAGCACAGTCAAACAATAATAATAAATCATACAAATTCAACATGCAAGTCCTCTTTTTACCAGATGTTTTTTACCAGATGTAAGTACACAATCATATGAGAAGCGGCAAAACCGCGAATGAGACGTACTTGATATGATATGATGAGATAACAATGACACAGGCTGTACAAACAACGATTAACGTAAAAATTTCAGTGGTAGATAAAGCTTATGACCAGTAATAATTTAGTGAAACTCAGTGTTCCCGTGTCGTTTTCCGTAAATGTGCCCCAACTGTCTTTCAGCTTTTAAGTTTCTGAAAGATTTAAATTTCTGTTAGAAATTCAGATAGCTTGTTCTGTATGTTCTGATTTGAATGCTTACATTTGGTTACTTTGATGTTTGCTGTGTGAAAATAAAATGATTAAATAACAGCGTATTTTTATAATATTAAATAATAATATATATGCATATTTTATTGTTTAAAGTAATGTCATCAGGGACTGTTGGCCCTCGGGATCTTTCATGTTATCAAATATGGCCCTCCTTGAAAAAAGTTTGGACACCACTGTACTATGCCATAAAACTGAAATTTTGATTAAAAAAATGCTGAAGTCCTTGGTTGTGTTTTTCAGCACAACATTTAATTTTCCACATTTTAGAAGTTGGACTAGCACAGTAAACCAGACCATTTAAAGCCTGTCTGTCCTTGCCTCTACAGTTCTCATAATAGTCGACAAACCCATCACAACTGGTCACTAATTGATGTAAAGATGTTACTAAACATACATAAATAGATAAATAAACAGTTATAGGAAACATGTCTTTCAGGCGGATATGATGTGTTTGGAGGCTAAATTCTCACGGCTTCAGGAGGTGAGCAGTCAGCAAAGGAAACATATCAGTGAAGTTCTAAACACCTTGGTGAAGGACCTGAGTGACTTTAGTACCATCCTAGGCAGCGGTGACATCTGTCTGGTATGTACAGTATATGAACATGTTCATCTACAGTGTATCACAAAAGTGAGTACACCCCTCACATTTCTGCAGATATTTAAGTATATCTTTTCATGGGACAACACTGACAAAATGACACTTTGACACAATGAAAAGTAGTCTGTGTGCAGCTTATATAACAGTGTAAATTTATTCTTCCCTCAAAATAACTCAATATACAGCCATTAATGTCTAAACCACAGGCAACAAAAGTGAGTACACCCCTAAGAGACTACACCCCTAAATGTCCAAATTGAGTACTGCTTGTCATTTTCCCTCCAAAATGTCATGTGATTTGTTAGTGTTACTAGGTCTCAGGTGTGCATAGGGAGCAGGTGTGTTCAATTTATTAGTACAGCTCTCACACTCTCTCATACTGGTCACTGAAAGTTCCAACATGGCACCTCATGGCAAAGAACTCTCTGAGGATCTTAAAAGACGAATTGTTGCGCTACATGAAGATGGCCAAGGCTACAAGAAGATTGCCAACACCCTGAAACTGAGCTGCAGCACAGTGGCCAAGATCATCCAGCGTTTTAAAAGAGCAGGGTCCACTCAGAACAGACCTCGCGTTGGTCGTCCAAAGAAGCTGAGTGCACGTGCTCAGCGTCACATCCAACTGCTGTCTTTGAAAGATAGGCGCAGGAGTGCTGTCAGCATTGCTGCAGAGATTGAAAAGGTGGGGGGTCAGCCTGTCAGTGCTCAGACCATACGCCGCACACTACATCAAATTGGTCTGCATGGCTGTCACCCCAGAAGGAAGCCTCTTCTGAAGTCTCTACACAAGAAAGCCCGCAAACAATTTGCTGAAGACATGTCAACAAAGGACATGGATTACTGGAACCATGTCCTATGGTCTGATGAGACCAAGATTAATTTGTTTGGTTCAGATGGTCTCAAGCATGTGTGGTGGCAATCAGGTGAGGAGTACAAAGATAAGTGTGTCATGCCTACAGTCAAGCATGGTGGTGGGAATGCCATGGTCTGGGGCTGCATGGGTGCAGCAGGTGTTGGGGAGTTACATTTCATTGAGGGACACATGAACTCCAATATGTACTGTGAAATACTGAAGCAGAGCACGATCCCCTCCCTCCGGAAACTAGGTCGCAGGGCAGTGTTCCAGCATGATAATGACCCCAAACACACCTTTAAGACGACTACTGCTTTATTGAAGAGGCTGAGGGTAAAGGTGATGGACTGGCCAAGCATGTCTCCAGACCTAAACCCAATAGAACATCTTTGGGGCATCCTCAAGCGGAAGGTGGAGGAGCGCAAAGTCTCGAATATCCGCCAGCTCAGTGATGTCGTCATGGAGGAGTGGAAAAGCATTCCAGTGGCGACCTGTGAAGCTCTGGTAAACTCCATGCACAGGAGAGTTAAGGCAGTTCTGGGGAATAATGGTGGCCACACAAAATATTGACACTTCAGGAACTTTCACTAAGGGGTGTACTCACTTTTGTTGCCGGTGGTTTAGACATTAATGGCTGTATATTGAGTTATTTTGAGGGAAGAATAAATTTACACTGTTATATAAGCTGCACACAGACTACTTTTCATTGTGTCAAAGTGTCATTTTGTCAGTGTTGTCCCATGAAAAGATATACTTAAATATCTGCAGAAATGTGAGGGGTGTACTCACTTTTGTGATACACTGTATGTATCTGCAGTTTAGTGATCATTGCTTTCAGTTCATATAAACATTTTTCATTACAGATAGTCCTTATGTGCTTTATACCAGGGTTTTTCAAACCCAAGGGTCACAGAGAAAAAAATGTAACAGGCACATAAACACAAAATGACCGTGTACACGAACGCCCCTTTGTGGAGACTTTATGTTACATTACATTTTTTCCCAATTTTCCTCCCAATCTAGTCGTATCCAATTACCCGATTGCATTACGCTTCCTCTCTACTGAAGTTGATCTTCACCCTGGTTGAGGAGAGCCGAGACTGACACGCCCCCTCTGACACGTGCAGTAGCCGACTGCATTTTTTCACCTGCACGAGGCGAGTTCATATGCAGATCAGCGTACAGATCGTGTACGGAGAGCCACACCCTGATCAATGCATTATCTGTCGTCCCTGTGCAGGAGCCATCAATCAGCCAGCAGAGGTCGTAATTGCATCAGTTATGAGGAATCCCTGTCCGGTTCCCACCCTGTATGAACAACAGCCAATCGTTGTTCATGTAGTCGCCCAGCCTGTCGGATAGTAGAGCTGATATTCAAAACGACGAGCTAGCGTGTTTTACCGCTGCATTACCTGAGCGCCCCCAAATAAATGAATTTTAACAGGCACATAAACACAAAATGAACTTGTATGCGAACGCCCCCTTGTGGAGGCTTTAAATTACATCTACTAAACCACAGTGGGACCAGATTGCCATCATTTTTATTAATTGAGGTATTTTATTTTGTGTTTTGTTTGATGCATGGTTTGTGTTGCCTGGGCCGCGGTAAAAATCATGGACAAAATGTGCTGCTCTGTACTATACATCCACAGCATTTATACATGAAACAGTGCACACTAGTTTTATTTAGTGCTGTTTTTTTCATTCCTTGAGGTTAACAGTGTCCATCTCTGTCCCTGTAGCCTCGTGATCTCTCAGGTGTGTTAGAGGAGAAGTATGCTGTTGTTTGCATTTATGTCAGTAAGGTAAAGTCAGAGATGAAGTCTTTGGTGAAACGCTGCAGGCAGCTGGAAAGCCTGCATCTAGACTGTCAGTGCAAAATAGAAGAGAATGGTATGGAGCTGTCATCCTGCATGCTGCTCATATCACAGGTATAAAACTGTACACTCACAGTTACAGACATGCATAGACCTTCTGTATTAAACATAATATTTTTTGGTATACACATGTAGCATGAGGCAAAGATCCGTTCTCTGACCGAGTACACCCAGAATATGGAGCTTAAGAAGAGGCAGCTAGAGGAAAACCTGGACTGTCTGAGTGAAGAGATTGCAAGGTTTCAAAATGCAAGTGAGTCGTGTATACAGACACACCCAACACCCTGTCTGAAAAGTGTGTTACACTTATACAACTTATTTAAAAATAATCAGACAATAGAGGAAATGTAAACAATCTAAACAATTTAGTTTTTTTGTATGCATTATTCTAAGTATATAGTTGCAACATGCTCCAAAACAGTTGGGACAGGGATATTTATAAATATGTTAGATCACTTTTACTCTGAACAATATTCTATAATATTTCGGGGACTAAGGGCATCAGCTGTAGTGTTGGTGTTCAATAGAAGACAGGTTTGGACTGCAGGCAGGTCATTCTATCGCCTACACTCTTAATTCAATGCCTCAGTGTTGTGCAGAGTGGAAGCATATGTAGCTCTAAAATGTGTATATACCCCTCAACAATAATGGTAGCTTCACAGATATGCAAGATACCCATGCTATTGGCACTGACACACCCTCACTGACACACCCTCATACCTAGGATCAGATTTTAGACAGAACGGTCATTTGCCCAGGGTTCCAAGAGTAGTGAGGGCACATTAAAGGTTGTTTAATGAGTTGTTGCAACTTTTATTGATATGATTCACCATGCAAAATACTCAACTGTAATGTAAATCATAACAGACATTCCTGTTGCAATGCTATGGCTAAGTAAATGCACAGTAAATCTAACCCTACTTGTATGCACACAAAGAAGTTACCAGCCACTTTTTGTTGTTGCTGTATGTATTTTTTTCTATTTTATTTATGCATTTTCTCCCATTTTAGTGTAGTCAATTTGTCTTCTGCTGCTGGTGGATCCCTGATTGCAGTCGAGGTGGGTATATTGCTGCTCACGCCTCCTCCGACCCGCGTGCAGCACTAAGCGGAACCCTTTTTCACCTATGCACTCTGCACAAGCGCCTCTCTATCTGCCAGTCAGGATCCTTACATAGCGTTTGAAGACCCCACCCACATAGTCTACTCATCCCGCTCTAGCAGAACCGTGTCTGCTGCAGGCACTGCCAGTTATGCCCGCTAGACGGCGCCCAGTGGACCGGTGGCAATGCAGAGTTTCGACCCAAGGAGTTCAGAATCTCAGCGCTGGTGTGCTAGCGGAGTATCCCTCTGCGCCACCTGGGCGCCCTGTATTTTTTTGACCCAGTGACTGGCAGGGATTTTATAAAATTACTTTAAATCATTAAAATCTTAAGAGTGCAATGCCTTTTACAAGTCTACTTATACTATTAGCATGAAAACATATAATCTTTGTTTATTATTAGCTTTTTTTTATTTACAGAGAGCCTTCATGACAACCAACGGGACAGTAAAGAGTCGGTGAAACAAAAGGTCAACATCTATAAAATCTAATTTCATCTACACCTGCCAGTTAAAGCTAAACGTTTTTAAATACTATATTCGCTGTGACTGCTAGTATGCTAAATATGCGATGTTGTTAAGTAATGCTGATAACTCTGGGTTGCGAGTTGTAGTATTACTGGTTTTTATCCTAACAGCTACAAGGTAATCATCATGAATCACATCACAAACAGCTTGGAAACCTGCGTGATGATATCAACAACAAGCAGAAGATAATTGATGAGCTTAAAGAGTCAGTAATTCTAACATTCTGCCTTCTGTTTTTTTCATTCATTTTTCTCCATGTCATCCATCATGACAGTATTTTCCCCTCTCTCTCTTCTAGTGAAAATCAGAGAATAAAAATGGAATTGCAGCAAGTTCACGCTGAGCTGTCTATCCTGAAATGTCAAGAACGTGAGCAGAGTGCTCAGCTGGAGGAACTCAGGTAATTGAATAGTTTAAGCACTATAAGTGTTAGACCCCTTGTGGAGGCTTGCTGTAGCTGCATGCTGGAGGGTTTAAAACAATTCTTTATCTTATTAAAAGTTACTTTCCAAAAGTTGGTATGGCATTATGAAAGCATGAGTATATTGTTTTTAGATTAGACTTTGACAACATTAGGCTCTATTTTGATGATTATTTTAGTATAGTTAGGGAATGTTTATTGGCCCCAGTGAGACATTTATTTTGTAGCTGGATGTGTTCATTCTACACAGATCCTACACATCTTGATATTTTTATACTTTTAAGGTTGTATACTCAGTTATTGCATATACAGGAATTATTAATATTTTAATGGGAACCAGATAAGCTGTATTTCTAGTTACAATGTCATGCCTCTTATGTCAGGTCCAGATGTTATGGTCATATACCACTTTGCTTATTTAAATGCATTTAAATGCCAACTTTTTTGCCCTTCTCCTAAACTTCCAAAAGCCACACCAAAGAAAATACAGTGGTACCTTGTTTTTACACTCGCTGTCCATTTTATCAGCTCCACTTACCATATAGAAGCACTTTGTAGTTCTACAATTACTGACTGTAGTCCATCTATTTCTCGACATGCCTTTTAGCCTGCTTTCACCCTGTACCCAATGTCCCCTAAACTCAAAATATTTAAACTCAATGCCCTCTGTCAAGAAATTTGTACCCTTAAATTCAACATTTCCATTTTACTCAACGTGTTCACCTTTTGTGTAAAAAAATTGATTTTTAAAATTTCTAATTAACAATGATTTGTTCAGTGCTTTGCTTGAGCAGTGCAGTAAGACGTCATCAAAGTGCGAATATGAGACGAATCTGCATTTGTGTGGAATAATCGTAAAATCCACATGTATCTGTGTTTAGCTGGATTTTCCTCACTGTTTCACTTTTAAACTTGTGTTATAGCTCGAGGTTCTAAGAAATTGCAAGAATCAGCTTTTTTTTGAGAGTCTAAGACACTTATCGTTAAAAAAAAAGCTTAACGTGACTTAAGTTTTAAAAATTATGACAAACACTAAACCTCTCTTATTATTACTGCTTATAAGTTCTCTCCACTAATGAAATTCCTCGCTTGTTTTAGTACAATAAGTCACATTAAGCTTTGTGCAACAGTTATTTATTTTTAACTGTTTTCAATTGTATTTCAGTGTTTTTATATTATATTTGTGTTATTTTCAGTGTATAAGTGTCAAAAACAACCCCATTATTTTACATTAGCCTAAAATATATGCAGTTCCACGGGACCATGGAACGCATTGACAGGTTTCCCTTACATCCATATGGGAAAAAATACCTTGAAACTCAATGCCCTTTAAACTCCCAGAATCAGAGTTTCAAGGTACCATTGTACAAACCCCATAGTTCCATATAAAATTATATTTTGTAAAATAAAGACAACTCTGTGATTTCTGTATTCTCCTAAACCTTCATTTAATTGCCAAAAATACAACAAAAAAAACTTGTAATGTTTTACTGACCAGCTGAATTGTAAATTTTACACAAGTTTGAAAGGATACTAACTTACTGTTTTGCAAATAGAATTTTTGCTATTCTTGCTTGGTATAAGATGTCTGATTCTTTTTTTCCAATATGTGCTTTACATTTTTGATAAGACACATCTAGACTGAAATTAAAGGTTCAAAAACTAAAAAAAACACTTTAAATTTAAAACTTTAAAACAAATTAAATTTTACAAAACGTCCCAATGGAGTCAGTATTTAACCTTTTTATACGTACAATCATCATCCTGATGACTGTTTAAGATTGGCAACAAAAGGGCAGAATTTCAGGTAGCAGTCAATATTAATGTGATGGATTACAATTTAGTACCAGATTGTAAATATCTGCCTTTATTCTGACTCTTTTCCTTATTAATAAATACAAATACAAAATTGACAGTAAAGGATCAACACAAGGTAGACAACAGGGTCAAACTCTGAGCCATTTTAATTGACACAAACACAATATTCATGCCAGTTTTTACATAACAATATCAACCCAACAATAGTTTCCTCACTTTATTAGACAAAATGAACAAACCAGGCAAGATCTAAAGATGAACAGCACATGGACAGCCATTTACTTGTACAGCACACACTGTATTATTGCTTAGACTTAACATCTGTTTAAATACCAGCTGTTGGAAATCTATTCATGTTGTAGAGCTTTAAACATTCTAGCATTGCATAAACCTAAGGCTAAAATGTGACCCATCAATTAGGGTATACTGGTCATTTTACACAATTTATTGTTGTATGTGTATAAGTAGAGGATGCAGGTACAAGTTCTTTGCCTTTTTGAAGACCTGGATTTAACTTGGGTGGACTTGGGTGGTTAGAATAGGATACCCATGGTGTTTGATGCTTTTTGTGATGCATGGGGTCAAAAAGGAGGTCATATTTTTGATGGAAACGGTGCACTCGTTGAGAATGACTGGCAGAGACTGCTGTAGATGTTGATCTAGTTGATCTAGAAGTTGGTCCAAGCGTAGTTGGAGCCCAAGCAAGAACATATTGACGAAAAGGATTCCTACGTTGATAAGGCATGTAGGCAATTGGATAAAACTGAGGTAAAGGATACACAGGCTGCTGAGGATTAGTGTCAGTTGTGACTTTTGTAGCTGGTTGGGTAGATGTAGCTGAAGTAGTTGTTTGAACAGTTGTGTGTACAGCAGCTGAGGTGGCTTGTGTGGACAGTACCCTATGATCAGTGCGATATTGCATGGGCTTGCGATGGTAACGTAGTTGGCCAAACGGATAATACATCCGTTTGCCCTGAGGGACACGATGCTTTAGCTCTAGAGTCTCTCTCTTATCGGCATGTTGTTGTGTTGTGGTTGAGCCAGTACTGGCAGTTGTTGGGACAGCAGTAATAGTGGTGGTGGTGGTCGTTGTTGGACTTGCCCATGGATACCTATAATGCATAGGCTTACGATGGTAATACATGGGTCCAAAAGGATAGTACATATGAGGGACGGGATACATTAGATCACGACTTTTACTAGCTGAGGTTTTTGTGGTGGAGCTAGTTGTGGCTGTTTTTGGGACAGCAGTGATGGTGGTTGTTGTTGTAGGGATTTCCCATGGATACCTATAATGCATAGGCTTACGATGGTAATACATGGGTCCAAATGGATAGTATATATGAGGGAAGGGATACATTAGATCACGACTTTTACTAGCTAAGGTTTTTGTGGTAGAGCTAGTAGTGGATGTAGTTGGGACAAAAGTAGTGGTGGTTGTTGTCGTTGGGCTTTCCCATGGATACCTATAATGCATAGGCTTATGATGGTAATACATGGGCCCAAATGGATAGTACATATGAGGGAAGGGATACATTAGATCATGGGTTTGAAAAGGTAAGGTATTTGTGGTAGAGCTAGTAGTGGATGTAGTCGGGAGAGCAGTAATGGTGGTAGTGGTGGTTTTTGTTGTTGGGTTTGCCCATGGATACCTATAATGAAAAGGCTTATGGTTGTAATACATGGGTCCAAATGGATAGTACATATGAGGGAAGGGATACATTAGATCTTGGGTTTGACTAGCTAAGGTTTTTGTGGTAGAGCTAGTAGTGGATCTAGTTGGGACAGCAATAGTAGTGGTGGTTCTTGGAACTGTAGTTGCTGCAAAATTACTAGCGGTGGTGGGAAAAACTGACCATGGATTTCTATAATGCATGGGATTATGGTGGTAATACATTGGAGGATATGGATAATACATTTGAGGGAAAGGATACACAGGCTGTTTTGCATTACTGGCTTTCACATCAGGTGGTGGTGTTTCAGACAGTGTGGGAGCAGAAGTTACCCTATAACCTTGATCATACTGTGCATCACCATCATTAACATTCTGGCAGGAAAGGATCCATTCTTCATCTTCATGTTGTAAGGAGAGCAGCCTCTCATTATCCTGAGAAAAATAATGACACTTTATGGAACAGAGACACAAGATCAGACAGTTTTAAATCATCACTGACAACTACCTCAATTTGCCAGCAGCTGCTCTGGTATGGTGTAGTGATGACCACTTCACTGTTCAGAGACTTTGTAGTGATGCCACATTTGCTACTTGCTACTATCAAAGGCTCCCATACTCCATTTACTGGAACAAAATAAGTACTATGTAAGTATGCATACTGATAGAACTAGAAAAGAGGGACAGGCTGTACCGTCAGTTTGACCAAAATTTGCCACTTTGTGAAACAAACAATCTCCTCAAAAAGATTAAGATGGTATAACTTGATGTTAAACATGTATCTAAACATATCACCTTTTAATTTGAGATTGTCTGCAGACTTGCAGTTGAACCTAGTCACCATACTAGATGGAAAGCAAAGGACACTAGGGGGCTCATGGGAAGCCACAGGACAGGATATGCTTAAGGGAACTCCCCACAGATGCATTAGCAGAACATATTGATCATCCTGTAAAAGAAAAATAGAAGATTTTTGATAAGATCTTAACATGGGTGCAAAAAATCATGACTTATGATTAAAGAACAACGGATTTGTAGGTAGGCATGTTGAGGCAGGAAAAACTGCTTGGGAACAAGGCTCCAAAATTTGTCACCACTTTAGGGCACAAATCTGCATCATAGACAAAGATAGAATGACCATTTTTGACTCTAAATATTACCTAGATTAGTGAATCAAAATGTAGGAATTTTTTGTATACCCTAATAAAAAGGATGAATATACTAGACTAACTTAACCGTTTGGGGTTTATTGTGAACAGTACTAAAATAATTATACTAATTGCACTGTATATAACAGATTTGATTGCACTATGGGGAAACATTTCTTTGAGAATAATTTTATAATTTCACAGGGATGAAACAATGTTTGTCCAATAGAATTATTTAAATGAACCTTTAACATTTACCTGACTTGGAGCAAGCTAAATCAACAGTGAATGGTTTAATGTCTTTATACACATGTACAGTACAATGAAATGCTTTTTAAGTATTCCCAGTGGACTTGAAAGCTTGGGTCAGAGCACAGGGTCTTGTCAATTACACAGCACCACTGGAGCAGACTGGGTAAAGAATTTTGCTCAAGGATCCAACAGTGGCTGCTTGGTGGAGCCATCGCTCAACCTACAATCAACACAAATTTCAGTTTTATTTACTAGTAAAGAATTTGATTTAGAATTTTAGGTATTTAGAATTGCTCCACAGTCAGCATGTCTAGTGTGGCGAGTCACATTTTAATGCCACAACCACATCTTGTGTCTTCAGATCAGTTTGAATTTGTTTAAAGGTAGTTTGAGGTTCTTCATCCACTATACAATCCTTCATTGCAATCTTCCACCCATTTTTCTCTTCTCTCCATGTCCAGGGAGGACAGCTACAGTGCCATTGGCTGTAAATTTCTTAATGACGTTCCGCACAGTGGACACAGACATCTAGAGATGGACTTGTGGCCTTGATGTTGGGCATGCTTTTGTTTCATTTTATTCAGTCCATTTCTATAGTTATTTGTGGAATGATTTTAGATTTAGAATTTTCAACAATTTTCTAGGAGAAGTAGGGCCAATGTTTTTGGTCATGTTTTTATTAAAATAGGCTCTTGACCTTTTAATTTCTGTATTTTTATTAATAGTAGAATAGAAAAATGTATTGCCAATAGACTTTTTGGCTATTTGTATAATTTGTGCCAAATACTGGTATTGAATTTTAAATACTCACATTTGGCAATGGTATAGTGATATGGTATTTGTTATTGTAGTGGGGTATAAGGAAACATTTTGTGTGTACTGGAAGTGTCCTTATAGAACTGCGAATACCAAATGACTATATCCAATATGTTTCTTACATACCTAGGTTTCTTAACATTAGCCCCACTGGGTCCAATAATGACACTGAGAAACATTACAGTAGCAGTTACAACACCACATACCTGATGTGTAACATGGCAGCCGTCATACAAAATAACAACAAGAATATCCGAGTGACCTTGCTGTACTGAGAAACCACAGCTAGCAGGCATCTCGGTCAGTGGTATGGAACGACCATCACCTGGAAAAGAGATTTAAAGCGATGTCCAATATTTTACAAAGCTATACATGTTCAGTTATATCAGATTTTGCAGTTAACAACTTTGTTTCTTAGTATAGCAGACAGAATAGCCTACTGATCTCTCACCTTCATCGATCATAAAGTTTGGCATTTTACTTCCTTCAAGATGCAGAATCATGGCATTGTCACCACAGAGAACTGAGGGATTCAGTTTCATCAGCTTTGACTCCACTATTTTGTGCCATACTAACATAAACAACAATTAGACACAGAAGATAAAAGAATACATTCAAAGTTATGAATTGACTTTTACCTGGTAAATCAGACTGATCTGACTGGTAGTCTTCAGTGTCATCAACAAGTCCATCTTGGGGTTTTGTGCCATCATTTGCAGTTTCATTTAGTTTTGTATTTGTATTCCCAATAATCAATCTCCCAAATCTGCTTGCTAAACCTGATGTCTTAGAGGCATATTTTGCTTTTGGAGGTGTACCTAGGCACAGCACTAATAAGCCCAGAGTTACACTCATGAAAAAAAGTTTGTTTCTCCACATTATGTTGAAGTAGTTTGGATATGAAAATAGAATGAAAGCTTAAAGTAAACCAGACTATACTGGTTACTGAAACTTTTGTATTTCTTTGGAAAGAGCTTGTAGGAGACACACGGTCTAGTTATCAAATTAGCTTTTGAATTCCTGTTAATTGGCTGACCAATGAAAACAGCCAATTAGGGTATTTCCACATATGGGGCAAATTAGTGTGGTAGCGCTTGCTTGTTTGTTATTCAAGGCTGACCTGTTGTGTGCCAGTTCATTCTTAAATGGAAAAAATAAGCTTTATCTCTATATTTTGTTAGTTTGGGTAATAGAGGTGATTTCCTGGTTGCCCAATTCAACTGTTCAGTCATAAATATCATCTAGACATTAATGCAAGGTATGTTAAAAACTATAAACTAGCGATTTCTTTGGTTTTATGATTCGTATTGTATTGTAACTACCTGTGATATGAAGCCAGTTTCATTTCATGGTTTGTTCTCTTGCTATGACTAGCTTCACTAAAGGGACTGTTTACAAGTTGGGAAATTGTTTTGTTGGCTGTTGTGATTAAGTGCAGCAAGTTTGCTGGAATGTGTAGAAGTGACAATGGTTTTAGTGATCTAGTACTCATTGTATAATTAAGTATAAAAGCAAAATGTATAAATGTTAACTTTTATTTAATATCCAATTGTAAAATATTCAAATAGTTTCCATACCTAAGATGTTAATTTTAAGTTCAGTTTTGACTTTATCTACATCATGCTTATTAATAGCTTGTCCAATCATTTTTTACTTCTAAAACTACTAAAAGCATTTCACCCACAGGAGACATATTTGACTGGTCTCACTGACCACACACCCACACACACACACACGCGTTTAATGCCATCCAGTTCAGTCTGACAAAAGGACCGTTGGCAAGCAAAACTTGAAAATAGGGCTAACAGTGAAGATAAATTCATGACAAAAACAATGACTGCTGTTCGTGATTGTGTGGGTGGGTGTGTGTGTTTAAGAGAGGTGTGTAGTGGGGAGATGCTCTTTTCACAATATGGCTGTAGGTAAGTCAGGAGTCGATTCGTTATGAAGTGAAGCTTGTGCACGTTATGAGTTTCTCCTCTGTCATCTCTCCATTTTTACTGTTATTAAGGAATGCTGCAGTTTCAAATAAACACCAGCTACTATAGAACATTTTGTGTGACTCGCTTTCTTTACAGGTGGGAGTCTTAATTAAACTGTAACCTATTAAGCTAATACCACAGAGCGGTAGACAAGTCAGACTCGTTCTGCCCGTGGAGCTACAAGTTAGCTCCCCTGTTTTCTGTCAGTCAAAGCAGAGTATTCTGAACTAGTGAACTTAGCAACTGATGTACTTTTGCCTCTACTTTGCTCTGTGAAGTAACGTTTTCTGCTCTCATCTACTTCAAAAGCAAGTACCTCTTATGATTTACGACTAGCTGTAACTGAAATTGAACCACAAAGTTCAAGGTCGGCACATGGTTTTGTAACCTGCTTAACCTGGTTTTGTAAAATATGCATTAACATGCAAAAAATAGGTTTTCAAAATTTTGCTGCAGTGGCTGGGTTTGCAAATTTTTACTAAAAATAAGCCATTAAAATATTATTTGCCCAAACTTTTGCAAACAATTGCAAAGTGATGTCACTGGCTTTACTGGTTTTACTTTCTATGCTTCCACTTTAAATATGTGAATTAAAATTTTATAGTGAATGTTGATGTGTTTACATATAGATATCTGAATGAACGTCATGAGCAGGCTAAACAGGATATGAAGGGGCTGGAGCAGACTGTCGTAAGTATTCTGCAATAGAGGCCCAACTACAATTAATATGAATCATGAAACAAAAGTAAAAAGTACTGTTATGCCTAATTATAAAATCTTTTTTTTTTTTTTTTTTTGCAAAAGGCTTGTGAGCTCCAGACTTTACACAACCTAAGAAAGCTTTTTGTTCAAGACCTCACGACTCGAGTTAAGCGAGTAAGTACAATAATGTTTTTTTTTGGGGTTTTTTCCCCTTTTTTTTTGGTGACACTGTGGTTCAGTGGGTAGCATTTTCGCCTCACAGCAACAAGGTCCTGGGTTCGATCCCCAGGTGGGGCGGACCAGGTCCTTTCTAATGTGGAGTTTGCATGTTCACCCCGTGTCTGGGTGGGTTTCCTCCGGGTGCTCCGGTTTCCTCCCACAGTCCAAAGACATGCAAGTGAGGTGAATTGGAGATACAAAATTGTCCATGACTGTGTTTGACATTGGAGTTGTGTACCGTTTCTGTCATGAACGTTACCAGTGTGTGGAACATGACGTTAAAATCCCAATACAAGAATAAAAAAATATTTTGTTTTTTTTTACAGAGCTCTGAATTGGAGGCAACCGATAGTGGGGGGTTTTCTACCCAAAAACAAAAGATTTCATTTCTGGAAAACAACTTGGAGCAGCTTACAAAAGTGCACAAACAGGTCAGTGTTATTGGATTGGTTTGCTGCTGGAAGTGGAATATGCTGTGTAACAGAGAAAGCTTACTATCATCAATCATGCTGCCCTGCATACACAAACATTTAATTGCTTTAAGAAAAGCTATGAAGCCACAGGATAACCCTCCTTATTTTCTTTCCCCTCCACCCCATCTCCCTCGTTTTATTTTTTAATTGACTTTATAAATCGATCCTTTCTGACCCTTTCTCAGCTTGTTCGTGATAACGCAGACCTGCGCTGTGAGCTTCCAAAACTTGAAAAGCGTCTTTGCACTACAGCCGACAGAGTTCGGGCACTTGAGGATGCACTAAAGGAAGCCAAAGAGGGAGCCATGAAGGACCGGCATCGCTACCAGCAAGAAGTAGAGCACATCAAAGAATTCATGAGAGTTGGAAACCCTTTCCGCCGCCCTCATGGTGCACTGATTGGTCAGTTGCGCAAGACAAGTTTGCCATAACATTTTGTCACTTATTTTCAAGCCATAAGTGTATTTTTACTAACACACGGTCACGCTTTGTAAACATATTGTTTTAGGCATTTTCCTTTTTTAATGTATACTGTGAATTGAGTTAAAAGAACATGCTGTTTGTTTTTCTGTCCTCAGCCAAACCAGTTCGGCCTGGGCATTACCCATTCTGCTCACCAGTCAATCACTTGTTTATGCGCACCAGTGAACCAAAAAGCACATTTAGTAAGGCAACGTTCCAGAGAGACAATCAGCCTGTAAAGCCAACCCATGTAAAAGATGATTTAAGTAATACAGACAAGTAAGTAATGCTAAAATTATATAATTTCACATTCACCAGCTTACAAAAGTGAGGTCTTTAACTTGTATGATTTAAGTGTTTTTTAATGATTTCTGCTACTTTTATTTTTGGTAATTAAATGATTAGTATGCATTTATCATCCAATAGCAACATTTACAAATTTATGTTCTCATAAATCTATTGAGTATTATTTTAAAATATGCTGGCTTATACATGAATACAACTTGACATACGTCACCATGGCCTTAGATGCTGTCAAAAAAAAACCTGTTGCTCCTGCTTTGTCCATGTAATGAGTAACTTTAGTCAATGAAACCCATATTCCAACAGATTTTAGTTTAGGGCAGACCTGTTTTTGGTGGTCCCTAGGGAAAAAAACCTTTTGGAAAAATAAATGTTTGGCATTCTGTCAGTCATTATCAAACTGCATTATAAAACTTTACTTATTGCCCAACAGTAGATGTGGGCTATTACAGTGGTGTAGCCATTTTCCATATAGCCACTGCCTGGTTTATCCAGTCAGAACACTTTTTATATCATCTTGTGTTCCCATTTTTCTTCAAGTCTAGTTGTCTTGGGATGCAATTGATTTGCTGCTTGCACCACCTACGCAATGGCCAAAGAGAGCCACAGACTAGTATGTGACTCTTACAGCATGTGCAGCTGCTGGCTGCTTCTGGCCATACAGAGAGTCAGGCTATGCCCTCTGTAAATCATCCACAGCTTGTGCAAGTGCCTCGACCAGACAGCAGAGGTCGCACTTAACAGAAACCGGTCAACCATCCCTCCCTCAGGCATGGCTAATTGTACCTGTTGCACAGGTCAATGGCACTATTGAGATTTGATCTTAAGCTTTAGCTCTGCTGTGGTGGTGACATTTTTATTAACAAAGCATCCTTTTTACTTTAATTGAAAAAGAACTGCCACAAATGCTGTTTCCCCAAACCATTTTCACCCATTTTTACCAAGGGAGCCAATAATCTTAGAACTGACTATATTTATATGTTGTTTATTTTGTGTGTGTGTGTGTGTGTGTGTTCTCTTTGCTCAGAGCTCCTGAGGACAGACGCAGCACAGTGAACAAGTATTTGAACTCCAACCACAAGCTCAACATTGTTAATGGTAAATGGTTGCATTTTGGGTTTTTAAAAAAATAGAATAATTCTAATTGGAGAAAAATTGAAAATTTTAGGATAATTAGGCATCAGCATTGGTAATCGCACCAAAGTGAATGTGAATACAGTTGCAGTTAAGGTCAAAGGTTTTTAAAAAAATTTACAAACTGCTCTACTTTTATAAGTTTGTTGACATCACTGTTTCGTGTACTATAATGTGTGCAGTCAAACTAGGTATATTTATATGGACACAAGTCAGTGGTTTATCAACTGTAATTACTAACAGATATGGAGGCCATATCACAAAGTTAAATGACATTAAAGATTTTTTTACATTGCCAGATCTGAGTTGCTGTATGTATATTTTTGAGTCAGCATAAAGAAAAGCAGAAAGTATAATTATTCATTCTGATTGTTTTTCCACATAAAAAGAACAGTTGTCATTAAAATAGACACGTTCTCTTATGATAGTTTGTAAATGTTTGTATTGGCTGTATTTAGCAAAAGTTTTTTGGGTGGCACGGTGGCTCAGTGGGTAGCACTGTCACCTTGTGGCAAGAAGGTTTTGGGTTCGATTCCCAGGTGTTGGGTCTGGGTCCTTTCTGTGTGGAGTTTGCTTGTTTTCCCTGTGTCTGTGTGGGTTTCCTCCGGGAGCTCCAGGTACCTCCCAGAGTCCAAAGATATGCAAGTGAGGTGACTTGAAAATACAAAATTGTCCATGACAGTTTTCATTAAACTTGTGAACTGATGAATCTTGTGTATCGAGTAACTACCCGTTCTGTCATGAATGTAACCATAGTGTGTAAAACATGACGTTAAAATCCTAACAAATACATAAATAGCAAGAGTTTCTCAGCAATTATAACTTGTACCTTAGCAACATAACTGCTACTCAATTTTATAATGTTTGTGTTGATTTGTAGGAAACACTACAGATGTCAATGACAACAGGTAAGTAATATTTATAACATTTGCTACTTAAACAATGTAAGAATGCAGACTGCTGTACCCTGACCAATCCTTGTTTTTCTTTGCCACTGGGATGTGACATCCACAAATCTTTGCTAATGCATTTTATTGCTATAGTGTGCCTCTGGGTGACTTCTCAGTGTGTAGCAGTGATGAACGGTGTAACACGTCTTCTGACCAGCTTAAACAACAGCAACAACTTGTTACCCAGCAGGAGCTGGCAGCCAGCTAATCACTTTAATGTAGCAACAGAAGAGTTTTAAATTGCAGATCAGATCAACTCAAACTCTGTATGCAAATAGAATAAGAAAACATCTTAACAGTGGACTAGAATATTTGTCTATCTTGTTATATTTAAATATTTTACACGAGCATTAGGAACGTAAATACTGAGCTTTCTCTGCATTCATGCTGTGCTGCAAATCCTTCATGTGTGCACGTTATGCATGTTGTCTTATTCCTGAACTATGTAAATCCTGTTTTGAGACTCTAGATGGTGATTTTTCTGCTTTTTAGAACAGTATTTCAGTTATCTTTCAGACTTACATTGCCTCAAGCTCAGCAGACACAATTCAACATTATAATTTTAAATAAAAATTAAGTAAAACAATTCTACCCAAAATTAAACATCAATTACCATGTCAAGTAAATGCTTTATACAAACTTGCCAACTAAGTTAATGTCAGTTAAATTTTCCTCTTTTTCATATATGCAGGTACAGTATCTCACAAAAGTGAGTACACCCCTCACATTTCTGCAAATATTTTATTATATATTTTCATGGGACAACACTATAGAAATGAAACTTGGATATAACTTAGAGTAGTCAGTGTACAGCTTGTATAGCAGTGTAGATTTACTGTCTTCTGAAAACAACAACACACAGCCATTAATGTCTAAATAGCTGGCAACATAAGTGAGTACACCCCACAGTGAACATGTCCAAATTGTGCCCAAAATGTCAATATTTTGTGTGACCACCATTATTATTTAGCACTGCCTTAACCCTCTTGGGCATGGAATTCACCAGAGCTGCACAGGTTGCTACTGGAATCCTCTTCCACTCCTCCATGATGACATCACGGAGCTGGTGGATGTTAGACACCTTGCACTCCTCCACCTTCCACTTGAGGATGTGCCACAGGTGCTCAATTGGGTTTAGTCCATCACCTTTACCTTCAGCTTCTCAGCAAGGCAGTTGTCATCTTGGAGGTGTGTTTGGGGTCGTTATCGTGTTGAGAAGGGGGGGGATCATGCTCTGTTTCAGAATGTCACAGTACATGTTGGAATTCATGTTTTCCTCAATGAACTGCAGCTCCCCAGTGCCGGCAGCACTCATGCAGCCCCAGACCATGATGCTACCACCACCATGCTTGACTGTAGGCAAGTGACAGTTGTCTTGGTACTCCTCACCAGGGCGCTGCCACACATGCTGGACACCATCTGATCCAAACAAGTTTATTCTCGTCAGACCACAGGGCATTCCAGTAATCCATGTTCTTGGACTGCTTGTCTTCAACAAACTGTTTGCGGGCTTTCTTGTGCGCTGATGCAGGGTGTGGCGTATGGTCTAAGCACCGACAGGCTGACCTCCCACCTCTTCAACCTCTGCAGCAATGCTGGCAGCACTCATGCATCTTTTTTTTTTTTTTTTTTTTTTTTAAGCCAACCTCTGGATATGATGCTGAACACGTGGACTCAACTTCTTTGGTCGACCCTGGCGAAGCCTGTTTCGAGTGGAACCTGTCCTGGAAAACCACTGTATGACCTTGGCCACTGTGCTGTAGCTCAGTTGCAGGGTGTTAGCAATCTTCTTATAGCCTAGGCCATCTTTGTGGAGAGCAACAATTCTATTTCTCACATCCTCAGAGAGTTCTTTGCCATGAGGTGCTATGTTGAATATCCAGTGGCCAGTATGGGAGAATTGTATCCAAAACACCAAATTTAACAGCCCTGCTCCCCATTCACACCTGGAACCTTGACACATGAAACCAGGGAAGGGACAACGACACAACTGGGCACAATTTGGACATGTTCTCTTTGGGGTGTACTCACTTGTGTTGCCAGCTATTTAGACATTAATGGCTGTGTTGTTGTTTTCAGAAGACAGTAAATCTATACTGCTATATAAGCTGTACACTGACTACTCTAAGTTATATCCAAGTTTCATGTCTATAGTGTTGTCCCATGAAAAGATATAATAAAATATTTGCAGAAATGTGAGGGGTGTACTCACTTTTGTGAGATACTGTATGTGACTGTATAATGTCTGCTGTGCTTTTCTGTTCTGTTTTAGTGGTATTCTTAAACACCCACTGCAGTTGATCTAATAACAATAAGAAACAAAAACAATAAGCTTAAAATATATTTTGGTATTTTCATTAATATTAAATGGCAGAATAAATAGATTTCTAAATACAACTTAAATCAGTATGGGAAATGTGAATAAGCAATGTTTCTTATATTTTACTTTGACTTATTTTATTGCAGACAGTATAAAGCCAAGATATTTCATGTTTTGTCTGGTCAACTTCATTTGTTAAAATACATCCATTTCAGGCCTGCAACACATTCCAAAAAAAAGTTGGGCAGGTAAAGCATTTAACACCTTGTTGCCATTCTTCTTGCAATTCTTTCAGGTGTTTTGTCCTATTCTTCCTGCAAACACCTTCCTTTTTTTGGGGGGGGGAGGGGGAGGGCAGGTCAGGACTGCAGGCTAGTACAGTATTCATACTTTCTTCTTCTGCAGTCATGCCTTTGTAATGTGTGCAGCATGTGGTTTTGCATTGTCTTGTTGAAAAATGCATGGATGTGCCTGGAAAAGATGATGTCTTAAAGGCAAGTGTAAATGACCATTACCAAGGGCACTGACAACCCCATACCATGACAGACTTGGACTTGTTGCTAATAATCTGGATGGTTATTTTTGGTCTTTGGTCTGGATCACATGCTGCCTTTCTTTCTAAAAAGGTCTGGAATGCTGTTTGGTCTGACCACAACACACATGCCTCAGAGCCCAGGGAACTCTATGCCCCTTCTGAACATGGTAAACATAAAACTTTACTGAGTAAAAAAAGTATTGTAGTGCTTGACAAAGGTTTGCCAAAGTAATCCCTTGCCCATATTGGCTATTAATAAACGACACTGCCCTTTACGCGCTGACATTCCTCCAGATTCCTTGAATCGTTTCATGATCAAATGCACTGTAGCCGGAGAAATATGCAAAATCCCATCTAATCTTTCTTTCAGGTACATTGGTTTTAAGCATTTCAATAATTTTCTCACGCATTTGTTGACAAACGAGATCCTCTGCCCATCTTTGCTCCTCAAAGACTCAAAGCCTTTTTATGGATGCTGCTTTTGTACCTAATCATTATTACCTGTTGACATCACTTGTTTGAAATCACATTTTTATTTAGTTTTTTTAATCATATAACTAGCCATTAATTTCTCCTGTACTAACTATTTTGGAATGTGTTGCAGGCAATGAAGTTGACTGACAAAACATGAAATATCTTTGGATTGTACTGTTTGCTTTTTTTATGTTCTGTACCAACGTTTTTTGATTTAGGGTTGTATATTTTTCAAGACTAATGTATACAGTGGATTTATTACAGAAATGCTTACTGTGAACTGACTGCTTACAGATTAAAATGCTATGAGAAAGAAGTATGTTAATGCAAAGAGGCAATTTGTGTAAATAGGGGTTTGTTTTGATAAGTTTAGTTGGATACATTGATAATGTCACTTGGTTTGCAATCACTTAAGCTTGCTCTGACCTTGCACAAATGAATCAATAAATATTTGGTTTGTACTCTTGGTCTTTATTTGATTTGGGAAAATAAACTTTGATCCTGCTTTTTTTAGAACTTGTTTTAATATTAACTTTAGTGCTTGGCTTTTAATAGAAACAAATGTAGTCCAGAACTTCAGTCTGCATGTATAAAACCTATAATTCATGTAAAGCATTTAACCAAGGATTGTGTTTCAAGTTATAGCTTGGTATCTAAGCAGTGTTATGTTATACATTGCCAGTTTACACTAGTGTAGTGTTGCAGGAACATGTGCTGCTTTAGGTCACCATGATAAATCTTAAAATATGAATGAAAAACAGAACTGCCTTGAAGGGTGTACTGCACAAACAGGATTCCATAATGTTTCTCAGTTTGCTTACAGTTACAATGCTTTCTTCAAACTAAAAACGTTTGTGACAAAATGATAATGCATGCTGCACATCATGCCTCTGTAGCAGTCCTACTGGGAAAAGTGTCAATAAAAGATCTGTACTTATTGTGTACTCTCACTTTAATTATTTTCTTGAGTTATTTGCATTATGACTACCACATACAGTTACCTTTTTGTTCCCTGAATTGCTCAAGTAATCAATTACTACATTCTTGTGCAAACACATGACCAGAGACTTTCTTGGCCTGAAATATTGATCATGATTCTGTAGATTTTTCCAACTTTATCTCTACATGTATCTTTATTTATCTATCCTCTAAAATTTTTTTTTTTTTTTTATGTATTGGGAAATTGGGAAGAGCAGGGCACCTTTACAACCCACACCTCTGGACTAGTCATATTAACTGGAACATCTGCCTCTAGAAAATGTTGTTAGGCCACTGTTTTATTTAATATTTGTAGCCTGGCCTGTGTATGTTTAACAACTAAAGTACAATATGTAAGATGTAATCAGTTTGGGCAGAATGTCATTGTCTTAATACTTAAGTAATGATGTGCTGTGTGTTTATCAGGCTGTATGTTCCCTCATGCTACTGTCTGAACTACTACTCACCACAGTATTTCTCCCTGATAGGATAGTCTGTCTTCAAACCTCCAAACCATTTATGCTTAACTGCCAAGGATAATTTCGGGTACAGCCTTACATTTCTGCCCAGATGATCAGATTGACTCTATTATTGGAATGACTGTGGGTCCTGCGGCTAAACTGGAGCAACAAGGGAAGATTACATCTAGTATAGGATGCTACTTTGTAGGGTATCAAACATTCTTATTTACCACAGTGAGAGGAAATTTTGAATAGCCAATCTGCTTAGGGGCATATTTTGGGGTTGAGGTTGTTTTTTTGGGCATTTTCTGACTATATACTGGGTCAACAATATACATGAGAAAGTGCAACGTTCTCATTTTACTTTGTGACAGAGCCTCTTAATTTTTGTTAGTTTTTAGTATACCTGTGATACCTAGTTTGGTCAAAGATCTTTCAGCTTAAAGTGACACTTTTTAAAAAAAAAATCCTGGCAAACTAGCCCTCTATATGGGTTCGGTCACCCACTATAGTTCATAATCAATAATGAGAAATTAAGAGGTCCTACTCAAAAGTTAAAGGACAATATAGAACTTTTACTAACAATTAAATTACCTAAATTGCTGTATATTAATATTTTTGACCTGGCAGATTGTCATATTTTTTGAAAACCAATACAATAAATGCATAAAAACATTTGTTAAGTAAATAAAGTTGTTGTTTTTTTTTTTTACACAGAAATCATTTAGTCACAGAAAAAGAACAATTACAGAAATCAATAAAATCCCAGGACTGTCATGTCATACATGTCTCCAAGAAGTCTAATAACATTATTTTAGCTGTAAAAAGTAACAGGAAGTTAGGTCAGATAACAGCAATTATGTTTACAATAAAGATACAGTCAGTAGTTTCAAAGTCCAAGTGTACTGAGAGTCAGCGAAGGCCAGAAATAGCTTTAATATACAGTGCAGCCTAACATAGTTGCTCTAATTTAAATGATACTTCAGATAACAGTGTTCTTATCAGAGAGCTTATTCATATGTTCTCTGTACCGCAGATTCAAGTAACGATACATAATGCAGTCAGAAATTTGATTTAATTAGCTTTTGAGACAAAAGAAGTAAAATGGTATTGTTTGAATAGTTTAACATTAGTAAAAGGGGGTTTGGTGCACAAACAAATCAATAAATGGGACAGATCTTCAACGCCAGAGAGGCAATGGATGAGTGGTAGAGTTTATTTGAAAACAGGACAAAGTTAAACAGCGGGATCCTCATTGAACACACACAGCTGGCAGTCTGGAGAGGAACATGCTGCCTGATCACAGTGCTTAAAAGAAAGGATGTGGAACGTTTGATACAGATGAGGAGGTGCATGTGAACGGTAAGTTTGAGACTCTCTTCAAAACTGGACCCCCAATTAAAAAGGAACAACTTTAAAATATGTGCTTTGAAAAAAGGATAAACATTTTGGTCTGACATTATCACTAGGTCACAAAGCCTACAGCCTGATACAAAACAATTCACATTTTTGTCCAGATTTATTTTCCTAATTTTAATGATCTGTTTTTGTAAACAATTAATGAAGATCTGCAAAGATATAGATTGATAACTGCAATTATTTTAAATTAGTACTAAATATACATGTTTTTAAATATTGATTTATTTGTTATATCTTTAGATGAAAAATAATTATTTAGTTTCACAACAGGTTCTTAATTCAGTTTGTCAAATGAGATATTAAAAACCTTTAAGTAATTTAACAATAATCAATATAAATCTATTTTTCAAGTTGTTTGTTTATTAGGATTTTAACGTCATGTTTTACACTTTGGTTACATTCATGACAGGAACGGTAGTTACTCATTACACAATGTTCTTTAGTTCACAAATTATATCGAACACAGTCATGGACAATTTAGTATCTCCAATTCACCTCACTTGCATGTCTTTGAACTGTGGGAGGAAACCGGAGCACCCGGAGTAAACCCACACAGACACGGAGACACGGAGAGAACATGCAAACTTCACACAGAAAGGACCTGGACTGCCCCACCTGGGAATCGAACCTTCTTGCTGTGAGGCGACAGTGCTACCCACTTAGCCACCATGCAGCCCCTATTTTCAAGTACTGGAATACAGAATCAGAGATAATTACAAAAGTTAATAGAATTTATAGTTCTTATTTAAGGTACATTTTTACACATTTAAAAAAAAAAAATGTAAGGTACAATTTTAAAACATTAGAATTACATTAGAACAGTAAGACATACTGTAGATCTATTTAACTGAACCACTATGATTATACAGCTGAATTAAAAGTCATGTTCCCATGAGTAAATCTGCTGATGAAGAAAGGTCTGAAATGTGTTAAGGTATGCCTGATGCTTTAATAACAGACAATAATAATACTTATGTATGTACACAGTGAAGTTTTAGACAAAAGTTACATTAAACTTACTGTTGTGTTCATAACCACAGTGGATCGATCAATTGACCACATATTTGATTTGGCATTGTTTTTAAACCAGATTCTCTTTCTGATGCAACCCTCCTATTTATATTTGTGTGCCCAGTCTGGGATTGGAACCCCCAGAACTCAGGCACGGCTGTTATCATTATAGGCCACACAAGCTCACACATTAGCCTTTACATGCACTGCAGTTACTACCAAGATTCTTCTTACATTTGGTTAACATGCTGTTTAAAATGTAAGCTTTACATACTTAACATAAACACATTCCTATCTATCCTATCCAATCCAGAATAAAAGGATTTTTTCTATTGTAAAGTGCACAACATACGAAAAACGACATTAATATGAGTAATATTAAACATTCTATATTACTCATAAATGTGTCACGAAGAAGCAATGAGTGTATGTGGCAACTAACAATTATGACTTAATACAATGTGAGCAACTGAAGATTAAGGACCCAACTGTGGCAACTTGGTGTTGACAGGGCTTGAACCAGCAACCCTCTAATAACTAGACTAGTACCTTAACCGCTGATCTACCACTGCCCTTCAAACTACTATACAGTTTATTCTAATTAATGTAGTTAATTAAATGTAATCCAGTTCTTTATTTGATGTTTGGAAAAGGAAAGGTAGAATATTGTATAATACAAGACACACTTGTAAACATAGACAACTGACAAAAGGAGTCAAATCTTTTTTTAGCTTTATCTTAGTTGTCAATATCTTATGCTGATCTATCAGTTACACATGCTTTTTTTTGACATAGCTTTGTTATCTAAAGTGAAGCAATGAAAGCACAAGCTGATGGTAAACACTGTGTACATTATGTGGTAATAGTCACAGTGACCTTAGGATAATGCCTGGGAAAAGCCCTAAAGGTAACCAGAGGTCAGAGTGAACACATGTACACACATATACAGTGTAATATATTTGAGTAGCTTTGAACAGAAAGTTTATTCATTTTCCAGTCTCCTGTATATGAATAACGGTAATGACAATCCTCAGCATTGTAACTAAATGTTTTTTCCCTTGTACTACTTGATAAAACTTATGTATTGGTTTAATTCCAGCTGAAATTGTCTAAAGGTGATATAAACCATGGCAGCCCACAGGACAAGTAGTAGTCGAAGAAATGCACACACATCCCAAAGGAATTCTACAGAAAATGGCTCTGTCAGACAAGGTAGGTATGCCAGAGACAGTTTCACCAAACAATATAATGTCATCTGTAGGATGATCTGCTAAATGTTAAAAATATTAACAGGATACATGGATAACTGATAATTTTCTGATTTTACATTATAAAGTTGTATTAATTCCAGTGACATATACAGTCACGTGAAAAAGTTAGGACACCCCATGAGAACCTTTGTCTTTTTGAACATATTTAAACATATGGACATTTGAGTTTCATTTGAACAGTACTGAGAGATGGAGCTTATATAACTACACAAATAAAACTGAAAAAATTACTTTTAAACACAAGTTGTAAAATGTAATGAACAAAAATGGAAACTGATTGTGAGGAAAAAGTTAGGACACCCTATGCCTTGACAGCTGGTATTTTCCCCTTTGGCTGAAATAACCTCAATTAGACGTTTCCTATAACCATCTACTAGTCTCTGACATCGACTGGGAGAAAGGTATTCCCACTCTGCCATGCAGAATTTCTTCAGCTGTGTGAGGTTTGAGGGGTTTCTTGCATGCACAGCCTGTTTCAAATCACCCCACAGCATCTCAATAGGATTAACATCCGGGTTTTGACTTGGTAATTCCAGAACTCTCCATTTCTTTCTTTTGAGCCATTCCTTGGTGGATTTACTGGAATGTTTTGGGTCGGTGTCATGCTGCATGGTTCACTTCAGCTTCAGCTTCAGTTTTTGGACAGATGGTCTTACATTGTCCTCAAGCACCCTCTGATACAGTGAAGAATTCATTGTGGATTCTATAATGGATAGCCCCAAACCATGACATTTCCACCTCCATGCTTCACAGTTGAGTATGAGGTTCTTGTGCTCAAATGCTGTGTTTGGTTTGCGCCAAACATGTCTTCTGTTACTGTGCCCAAATAATTCAACTCTGGATTCATCTGCCTAAAGCACATTGTTCCAGAAGTCCTGGTCTTTGTCTAGGTGTTCTCTGGTAAACTTTAGTCTTGCCCTGATGTTTTTTTTTACAGTAAGGGTTTCCTCCTTGCTCACCTCCCATGAAAATCAAACTTGTGCAGTTTCTTTCTGATGGTAGATGCATGTACCTTGCTATCAACTGTGGCAAGAGCTAGCTGTAGGTCCCGTGATGACATTGTAGAGTTATTGGAGACTTCTTTACACATCTTGTGGTCTGCTCTTGGGCTGAACTTGCTAGGACAGCCTGACCTGACCATGTTGGCAGTTGTTTTAAATGTTCACCACTTATAAATAATTTTCCGGACAGTGGAATGGCTGATTTCTAATTGTTTTTAAATCCCTTCCCAGACTCATATGCATCTACAACCTTCTTTCTGAAGGCCTCAGAGAGCTCTTTAGATCTCACCATGGTGATACCACTCACTCCAACAATCCAGCACCTGATTCTAATTTTATACATTTTAAGTAGTAATAAATGTGGGGGTGTGCTAACTTTTTCCTCACAATAAATTTCCATTTTTGTTCATTACATTTTACAACTTGAGTTTTTAAAATTTTTTTGTTTAATGATATAAGCTCCATCTCTCAGTACTGTTCAAACGAAGCTCAAATGTCCATATGTTTAAATATGTTCAAAAAGACAAAGGTTTTACAAAGTAAAAATTTTAATATAAATGCCCTCCCTCCCACACAAAGTATGACTAATTGTGCTCTATTGGACTTCTAACTCACTGATACGACATAAATAATATTTAGTAAAACCTTACAGTTTTCAGTATTCTAGGAGACTTTTAATATGTCCTTTAGTGCGGTAACTACTGAGCATAACTATCCAGTGTGTAGGATTGTAAATGTCCTGAAACGTGTGTGTGTGTGTGTGTGTGAATTTGCAGATATCAGTAACAGGGAGTGTCATTTAGATGATGTCATCCAAAGGACAAGGCATGTCGAGGTAAGACATGCTTGTGTTAGTCATTTCAGGTAAAAGCGTCTGAGCTGTTGGGCAATGTGAACCTAACAGGTCATGCTAACCCTGTACTTGGTTTTACAGCAATCTATATCTTATCAAACACATGCTGTTAAACTGTATCACTCTTTCCTGATCAGCTGATAAAAGCAGAGATCATCGAGCAAGTGAAATCTCAGATGGGTGACGTATTGGATAGAGCACTTACAGATTCATTGCAGGCCTTCTCCAGAAGCACACAATCAAATGCTGGAGTAAACACACAACAGCACACTGATGACAAAGCTAGAAGGTGAGAATGCATACAATACAAAACAACTAAATAGTCTCACCAGAGTCTTGCCACTTTTTCTGCATTTGTTGCAAAATAAAATGTTTTTGGAGCAGCTTCTCTTTTTGGGGCAAACAAATGAGTAAATTAAAAGATTTGAGTAAATTAAGGTCACCATAGCGGGTCATTCTGGTCCGCATACCTGATTTGATACCTGACACAACCCTCCTCATTATTACTGTGCTTGACACCAGCACAAAGAGCATACTGACAAGTGTACCTCCAAAATGGCTGGGCTGTTTGGCCATCCAAGCCTCCCCCAACAGAGATAGCCAATCATGTCTGTAAGGATGACAGCTAATAGCACTCCTGAGATTCAAACCCTGGATCTCAGCAGTAGTATGATAGTGTTTTACCTTTGCGCCACCTGATTAACCCAGAAACATATGGACAACAATTGTTGTAGCATTAACAGCTACTTTTTGAAAGGTCATTTACATGTACACTTCCATGTAAACAGTTGGCCTGGTTATACCTGTTTTTAAGCTTTCAAATACTTTTAGGATTATTTACGTACAGTGAAAAAAGTGGTTAAAAGTGCTCCTTTTTTTTTTTTACATTGAAAGATGTTGTGGCAGTAAAATAGACTGTGGTGTAAATTAACATCATTAATTTCAGACACAGAATGGAGGATGGGAAGGTGTTTGTGGCCAGACAGTCGCTACTTGAGTAAGTAAAATGTGATCAAACATAATGTACTGTATATTTAATTTATACAGTCTTAATAAAGTTCCTTCCTTCATTTCATCCATTCACCCATCTGTATATCTTTATTCATTCTGTTAAAAATCCAAACATCCATACAAATATTTCTTTCTCTATAGTGAGCTGTTTGAGATCAGTCACGTCAGGACCATCTATCACATGTTTATCGCTGCCCTCCTTCTCTTTATCATCAGTACACTGACAGTAGACTATATTGACCAGGGAAGGTATGTCTTATCACACCTTCACAATATTTAATTTGCAACGAAAGCTTTAATGTTTATTAAATCACACATTCAATAAAAATCTGATTTCTTTCAGGCTGGTTCTTGAATTTGACTTGTTCTTCTATGCCTTTGGACAACTGGGCACTGTCATATGGGCCTGGTTCATCATGTTCACTTACTCCCTATTTGGACCGTACCATATTTTGAGCCAGTGGGGAGAAAAGTACTACCAGTACCAGTGGAAGATCCTAGTATCAGTATTAACAGTTGTAGTGCTGCTGGCAGCTCAGATCAGTGTACTAGGGTATTTTCCAGTATATGTTGTCCTGCACTACCAGCTGCCACCAGCGTCACGCTTTATCATCATTCTCGAACAGGTACTGTGATAATAGAAAGTTGGACATTTCTTGTTTCAAGACATTTCAAGTTGGGCAATACATCATGAAAAAGACTGTGCCAGGCTGGCTTGTTTACACTCCTCTTGTCAAGTTTTAGACATGCCCCCAAGGGGCCTATGCTCCACCACTTACTGCTCACAAATAAACCACAAAGCATCTTAAGATAGTGTGGTTGAAGGTTTTATCGCCTCAAAACATCGGCACTGTCAGCACCATACACTAATCATCACCCTAAACAATACAGTATAACAACTATTTACATAGTCTTTACATTGTATTAGATATCATAAGTAATCTGGAGATGATATGAAGTGAATAGGAGGATGTGAATAGGTTATAGGTGCTTTATCATACACAATATTTTATTGTTTCATAAATAAAGCACTTTAAGAATTTAGACTCATATGAATAATCATTGGCGGCACGGTGGCTAGCACTGTCGCCTCACAGCAAGAAGGTCCTGGGTTCAATTCCCAGGTGGGACGGTCCGGGTCCTTTCTGTGTGGAGTTTGCATGTTCTCCCCGTGTCTACGCAGACACGGGTTTGTGTCCCATGACATGGGTTTCCTCCAGGAGCTCAGGTTTCTTCCCACAGTCCAAAAACATGCAGTTAGGTTAATTGGAGACACTGAATTGCCCTATAGGTGAATGGGTGTGTGTATGTGTGTGTATGTGTGTCTGCCTTGCAGTGGACTGGCGCCCCGTCCAGGGTGTTACTGTGTGCCTTGCGCCCAATGAAAAAGCCCCCCCCCGACACTAATTGGATAAGTGGTTAAGACAGTGAGTGAAAGTGAGTGAGTGAATAATCATTATCATCAAGACAAGAGATAGATAGCATCCAGTAACAACTTTTGCCTTACTCTAAAACTATGACCTTTCTGTTTGCTTTTCAACAGATCCGATTCCTGATGAAGAGCTATTCCTTTATCCGTGAGACAATGGTGGCAGTTCTCAAAGCCAAGCCGAAGAAAGGTAATTCCACTGATCTGGCTTCATGTCTCTAGACAATCTCAGAAGATGTGTGTAAACCACTTTACCTGTTAGCACACCTGAACTCAGCAATATAAAACAATGAATGCCTTGTTCATGTGCCTTTAAGTATGAAAGAGAGCAATTGGGAAACATTGTTTTAGTAAATACTTATGGTAAAAACGACCCCCTAGACCAATCATTCAAATCTAAACTAGTGTTTTGGCCCTATTTTCTTTCAAAGCTATTTGCTCACAGTCCCATTTAACTAAGTCTTATCCACATAACAGCTACCAAGAAAAGATACATAATGCCAGTCACCCCTTCTGTTTGAATCTCAGCACGTACATCATTATTTGGCAGAATAACTAACTGGAAGGAAAGTGATAAAGCCTAGGGACAGTATCAATTACGCTGTTAGACTCTTGGAAATTACAGGCTAGTACAAAAGAGAAGTAGTTGTTTGAAATATTATAGAGCTAAATATTGTAGGAATCAATATAACAACCCTGTTTGCTTGTAAATGGCTAAAACTAGCTAGTAATGAAACTGTATAAATGGTGATGGAAGTGCAGCATGAAAGTCAGAATAGAAACTATTTAGCACTACAGCTACCAAATCAGCCTGGTAGGGAATATACTACAATAAGTCTTGTCTACATAATGCACTGCTTAGAGTACAGAAGCCACAATGGTGTGCTGAAAGATAGATGCTATTTGGGATTTGATCTACCTTCAGATTTGCTACCATAGAAACAACCAAAGCGTAGCAGCTAAAACTACAGAAAAATGTGTTATTGGAGCAGAAAAGTTTAATTGTAACAGTTTTAAAGGTGTTTACATACATTTACCTAGATAAATTATTTACATTATATGTCCTATATTATTTAGATATAAAGAAACATCTCTGATAAGAACATAATGGCATTGCAAACATAGCTTCAGAGTGAACATGCATTACATTAGTATAACAACTCTGCTTTCAGACATGGGTAACTAGACTTGAGCCTGAGCTAATGACTTAAAGATAAAGTCCAGTAAATACTTGAGTTTGAAACCAAATGTTATTTTATGTGTTTGGGGAAGATGTCAGATTCCCTACTCTTTCCAGCTATCTGTACTTCCTGTTTTGCCCAACCCTGATCTACAGAGAGTCATACCCTAGGTAAATGTTTAAAACCACTAACATTATGAAATGTAATAAATTAAAAAGTGTTTTTATTATACAGTATTATTCAATCTCTCTTTTTCAGAAACTTAAAGATCAGATGGAACTATGTAGCGAGGAACTTTGCAAAGGTAATAATCTTTAAGATTCTAATGATGTTATGACTGACATTCAGTGTAATGTATTTTTAAAAATGATTGTCACTTTATCTTCTGTAGGTTTTGGCCAGTCTGTTTTACCTCTACTTCATCCTGGTACGGCTGTGTATTCCTGTGTTCATGAACAAAAGCAATCAACCATTCAGTAGACGCACTTTGGTTCTGGCTGTATTTCACTCCACTTTACCAGGTACATAGCTGTTAGATTCAGATGTATAAAGTGTACTTCTTTGAATGAACAGTCAAATAAACAGCACTGTGAGGATGGATCAGTGGATAGAGATACAGCACGCAAATCTAAACACCATTTTTTCTTTTATGTAATCTGTAAACATGTATTTCTTCTTTTCTGACCCTGACCTAATCAAAACATGCTTGAAAGGTTCAGGTATCAAGGTGTCAATAGCCAAAGCATTTCAGGTACATACAAGAAGGATCCAGATTCAATGATGAGTTAAACATTTCATTAGAAAATTTGATCACCAGGGCCAGTCTTTGCCATTGGCGGTATAGGTATAGGTAGAGCTGTTTCCAGAAGTGGACACCATTCTGTACAAATGATATTAATTTAAACAAAATAAAAGTGCAGATTAGGGAAGACTGTCTCAGTATTAATATATTAAGTGTTACACAAAAGTAGTACTTTAAAATCTACATAATTCAGAATAAGAGGCCAAGTAATCCAAAAAGGGCAAGTAAAAGCAGTCAATCCACCTCCTGCATGTTGTGAGAGGTGGAAGGGAACCAAAGTACCTGAAGAAAAAACACATTGATTGGATTATTTTTATTGTTGTTGTTGTTACTACTACTTAAATGCAAATCTTGTACAGGGTGACAAAACTTCTAGGGCCAACCTTGATAATCGATAACTAAAATAACTACTATATGAATGAAGCAAGGAAAACCCTACACGCATGTAATGGCGCTGTACTGTAACTCATTTTTCAGCCTCTTGGTGATAAAGAGGACATATACGCACTATATAGGCAAATGTATGTGCAAAACGCTTGACTTGCAATTACCATATCAATTAATGTCTAAAGTTTTTATTGGGATTGAGGTCAGTGCCATTTGTAGGCCATTAATGTTCCTTTCTCCCAAACTTATCAGACCTTGCTTTGTGAACAGGGGCACAGTCATTAAGACACAGAAAAGAGCCTTCCTCAAACTGTTCCACAAGGTTTAAAAGCATATTTATTTCAAATACCTGGTTTATAACTATTAGTGAAAGATAGCTAAAACACCTGAACTTGTTATTTACAAGGGGTTTCCACATGTTTGACCATAAACTGTACTCAGAAGTGTTTAGATGAGTGTGTTCAGTAATGAATTAGGATGTGTGTTTCCTGAATTGTTCTTCATTGTGTCTTTCCTGTCTGATGTGTGTGTGGTGTTTTATTTCATCAGGTATGCTAATACTTCTCCTGGGCTTCTACGCCTTTCTACACTGCTGGCTCAATGCCTTTGCTGAGATGTTGCGCTTTGCTGACAGGATGTTCTACAAAGTGAGCAATCTCGCTTACACACTTGAATACAAATATAAACTAGATAACTGCAAAACACAATAATGAACAATATTCCATTCCTTTCAAATAATAAGGACTGGTGGAACTCAACATCTTTTGCAAACTACTACCGCACCTGGAACATTGTGGTGCATGATTGGCTTTATTATTATGCTTATAAAGACTTTCTCTGGGTAAGATCCTCATCATACATATGTAACTATGTTCACATTATTATTCCCTGTCCATGGCAATTCAAGCTTAAACTCTGCTGATCTGACCTACGTTTATCTCTTTCATTTATTTTAAGCTTTCAGGTCACCGTCTTCGTTCAGTGGCCACACTGTCTGTGTTTGGAGTTTCAGCTCTTGTACATGAATACGCTTTTACCATGGGTTTCGGCTTCTTCTACCCTGTCATGTTCTGTCTGTTTGCCATCATTGGAGGTAAGAAAACAACAACAAACTATCACAGAATTGCTCAATAAGCTCATGCACTATTTTAAAGTACACTCTGCAGTTAGGTCAGTTAACCAACTGCTGACAAACTATATTTTTAGTTTCAGTCATCCATTCTCTACATTCTCAACATTCATGTTATGTTTACTCTTCAGTGGTGTTCAACTTCACTCTAAACGACAAACGCAAGAGTCCTGTGTGGAACATTATCATGTGGACGTGTCTGTTCATTGGCCAAGGTGTGCAAGTTTGCCTATACTGCCTGGAGTGGTATGCGCAGGTGCACTGCCCACGTACTGGGGTAAGAACCACTACCTGCTATGCATGATCATAATTCACTGTTTACTATTTACAAAATGCATAAATCCTGGATTACTTTACAGATAGTGTAGTTAACAAATCTTTGAAAAAAATGCTTTAATTTACATTTGATCTGGATGTTTTGATTCTGTAAGACCAGCTAAATCCAGATGTGCTCAAGACTAAACTAAAAGATAATGTTGGATGCAGAACTGTATATTTGATGTAAAGTTTAGAAAACCAGAGGAGAAAGAACAGCTTGCTTTAAATAGAGTTTTAAATAGCATTTTAAATAGTATTTAAAGCAAATTGTTTTCAAGACAATTTAAATTATAAAAACACTTTTTAAACAAGTACTTTCTTTTACAATAATTATAATAATAATTATTATAATCGTTATTTTGATTATATGATTTGTAATGAAAAACATATATGCAAAACAGAAGCATGATTACTGGTGGTTTAGGCTAGTTGATTTCAGAGGTGCATTGTTCTGTTATCAGATGGAATGTGTCATCTTATTGTTCTGTTCTTTCACATAGGTAATTCTTACATTTTCTTTATTTTTTTGACAACAGACAGGTTTCTGGGAGTTGGTGACTCCAAAATCCTGGACGTGTACAAATAAATGAAATACCAGATGCCACAGTGTAAAGTTATTGGTGTAAGGCATGCTAATGAGCCTGTGGTTCCAAAAGCCAATACACAGCCTGCCATCATCATCATAAGCAGCACCACCATCATAAATGAGTGATCCACTTAAGCTGAAGAGATATCCTTTTCTTACCATGCAGTACACATTATTTAACTAAACAATGTAGCAATTATTAGCATATTTGTTAAATTTTTGTTTATGCAATTCTGTATTTTTCCCCAAAATAAACTGCATTAGTGTACCTTGTTTACTGGTAAATACTTGTATTCTGAATAAAAATGAGTTTTAATTATTGCCTTCATAACTAAAGTATTGTTGTAAATACATGTATGCATTGTGTGGGTTTTGCTTGAATGAAATTAATAAACAAATAAAAACCATGACAATGGTTTATGAAGCATGTTACTGTAACAAAATTTATTTGTCTTTGTCCAGGGGATGATAGTCTGGTGTCCCATACACCCTGTAAAAACACAGTCTTCAGTAAAACAGCTCCTACTATTGAACTATTACTATTGTAACATTTTTAATATTTCTCTGTATTGTTAAACTTGAATACACTGGCTACTAGTTAATGTCAACTTCTTTGGCAAAACAGCAACCTCAGCTTTTACCAAGTTTAGCGAACCTGCTCGTCATGCCTAACCTTGTCATCAAGTTGCGTGTGGCACTGATGCGTTCGTGATTGATGTCCATTTCCAACAAGAGGGGTACAGTACTAGAGTCTCTAGCTGAATCTACAGGTACCTGACTAGCAAGCCACATGGAGTTCTTTGTGTCTTTTGCTTGCCAAAGGTTACCTGTCACTAAGCCACTTTTTCTGTGAAAAAGTAAAAGAACATCTCAGAAAATATGTCTATTTTTGGTAGAAACGTACTATTTACACCCGAAAGCCGGGTTTACACTGTGTTTTCAGTGCTTTTATAAGATCACTGTCACAGTATATAGGGTTATTCAATAATTCAAATCTGATTTTATATGACAGACCTGTGAAAACTTCTTTATGACATTAATTTATAAACACGTTGGCATAATGGTGTAATGTTAAAAGCCTCACTAAAACTATTTAAAGGCAAAGAAGGACATTTTAGCCGTTCATGGCTGGGGTGGTAAAAAAGCTACTCTTCATAGGGAACATACGGTAAAAATTATTTCTATATTTTGTGACCAGTTACCCTGGTTTTCAGAACCTGACTAGCAGACGTTTCCGGTTGACGCTCATGTTGTTACAACTTTGTCCAACAGAGGGCGCTGCTCGTTATAGCAGTTTTATCGTCACGTCACACTGATTTTACTCGCCTATTTGCCTTAAATTGTGTAATAACAATACAAAAAACACTATGTTTGGATTATTGTTAATGCATATTTCGCACAATTAGAATATTAATAAGGGAAGACTGAAGAGAAGAATTAAAGATAGTAATAAGAATAAAGTAAGGCAATTTAGAACGGTAAACAAAAGGTAGAAGTAAGTACAGCATTTACCAGACCTATAATTCTTTTTTTACTTTTTAAATATTAACATTGGTTATTTGGTTATTTAATATGGTTGATATTTTAATTACTGCCAAAAGAAAAATGTCACAGGTTTTTAATTCAAAATCTGTCTAACTTAACCTATTAGCATATGTGGTGAGAAATAAGTCCCAGGCTGACCCATGTACATTGGTATAAATTAATGTAAGTAACTGTTGGTTAGTTTAAATAATTGCTAGTTAAAATATACTATTGTTCTGGTTATTAAGCTTCATGGTATTAATATCTGCTTAATATCTATATCACCTACACTTGTGCTACAGTTAGAAAACTTTCTGCATTTTGTTTAGCATAGTCCTAAAAGTTCAATATTTCTGCTAAAACGAGACTTGTCATCACAATCATAATGATAAAATGTGAGTTATGATTAATGAAACTCAGATTTATCATGACAAGCAACAAATATGCACAAATTATAGACTATATAATTGGAACTCTTTCTTGTCACTTATAACAATAATAATATTTACCATTTAATGTCAATTTCCTTTCCACAATTTTATACATAAAACATAAAAGGGTAGCAACGTTTGCCTTGTCTGTAGAAATAAATCAGCCGTGTTTTTGTGATCAAAACAGTTCCCGTAATCAGTTGTAAAAGCTATTCGAATGCACATCCGAAGAAAAATAGCTGAATGGGCACATAAGAACACAACAAGAGCTTTATAAAATCATCTGTAAAATGATTAGCAATTACAGTATGAATTACAGGAAGAAAAACATAAATTCGAGTCATCTCATGTAGATATGGGCTTGTTTTGCTATTCAGGGAGGTGCAGGCCATTTGTAAAGGCTTTGGAAAAGGCCTCCACTTCATTTAAAAAAGAATTATAGCATAAGACCTGATAGCGATAAAAAACACCATTATTTCTGAACTGTTTTCATGCTTTTTGTCTGAGGATAATATGTCAGAATTTCAAAACACTATTTTAGCGGCAAAAAAAGCACTGCACCCCATCAACAAAACCCTATTTTAACTGTAAAGCATGGTGGAGTGAAAACCATGGCATAAGGCTGCCATGATGGGTTACATTACCAAACAAATAAAAAGGTGTAGAAAACACAGATTCACATACATATTAGCTACAACTGTAAATTAAGAATCACTGAAAAAGTATAATTATTATAAATAATGTGCGTTTGTATTATTATGATTATTACAATTTTATGAGTAATAAATGCAGGAATCAAGGTAATTTCATAGGTTCTACACTTTTTTGAAAAGTATATAATTATTGTGTGACATAAACATGTCCTGTATCTTTGTACAATGTTTATATCCAGTGGTATGTATACCTGGATGTATTACAACAATGTGGATGAAGTGATGGTGAATTGGGAGGAGCATGACAGGGTCCTCCTGACACAGGCTGCAGGTTCTGCATAAGATCAAGGTTTAGAGACCAGTGCATTTTCCAGGGAGTAACAGACAGCAACGGCTGTGATAGGCCACGCTGGCATGTATATGGAGGTGCCAGCTGTAACCTATAATCCACTTTCATCTATAAGAACAAACAGCATTTAAAAATGTCACTAGTTTAACATGTTGCATGTTGTAGGTGTAGATTTAATATTGTTTTTATATTTAATTCTCTGACCTGATGAAAAAGGTAAGTCATCTGGGCCATGCATTTTAGGCGCCTCTGGTCAATGGAAATTTGCTTGTCAGTCCATTTACTAATCACTTTGTGTTGAAACTCACTTAGTCTTTGCAGAAAGAAGTGCAGGTCTTTAACAGCTTTTCCACTGTTCAGTTCTCTGGCTTGCTGTAACTGGGCATCCAGAGTTTTTCTGTGTTCAAATGATTGGTATCAGTAAAAATGTCTACAGAAACTTTATTTAACTTATTAAGTTTTATTTAGTGTAAACACATATGTGCATAAGTATGAAGACACCTGTAACCCAAACATCATATCAAAACCAATGGGCTTTAATATAAAATCACTCCCCTCTTTACTACTTAAAAGGCCTTACACTAGATTTTAGTGAATGTGGGTTGGAGTTAAGAAACACTTCTGTAGACCACTCCATCAGGCTTTAAATAGCTTGTCACTGCACATACAGGTCATAGGCTTGAGGAATTGATTCTCAGCTTCTAAATGTGGTAGATAAAGGGTTAAGCTACTGGGCTATTGATCGGAAGACTGCTGGATCAAGCCCCAACACTGTCATGTTGTCGCTGTTGTGCCCCTGAGCAAGGCCCTCAAACTGCTTGCATTTTATTTGGTCACAATTTGAAGTTTGCATTGGATAAAAGCACTGCGAAATGCTGTAAATGTACAATACAATAACGTAAAAAAAATCGAACAAAAACAATAAATAAAGCTCTTAACAGTTGCTCTTCTGAGGTTATTTTCAGAGGCATTTAATCTTAGTAATGAGTGCTGCCACCAAAGAGAACTTTTGTACTGTGTGCTTTTCAGAACTTCTGTTAACGCACTTATCACTGTGCCATGTTGAAAGTCACTGACTTTAAAAATAGACTGCCAAAACTAGTTATGCAGTACAAAGTACTTTATCAGATCTACAATTACTCTGACAAGGAAACTGAAAAGTAAAGCTGGAAATTTGGCCTTTGTGTTATCAACATGCACATACAGTACTTTCAACATTTAGATAAACATTCAGATCAGTACTACTCGCTTAACAAAAACTTGCCTACCTGAGTTGCTGTAGAGCAATGTGTGTTATGTATCTTTGAAAGAGGCAGGCAATCCGCATATTCACGCTGGCAAGAGTATCAAGAACAACATCCCTTGCCAGATAGAAGAGTCTAGGAGAAATGTTCCTGTTGACATAAGCCTGGTTAAGAAGCCTGAGGTTTGTTCTCTGGCATTTCACATTGATGACATGCGTACGTCCTTTCATTTTGGTCTGGAGCAATCTCTCTCCTTCCACTTTAATATCTTTTACATAGCGCTCCACACAGTCCATTATTACCACTGATTCAGCTGGCTTGGTATTAACAATCTGTTCTGGTTTGTGGATCTTGATTGCTCCATTAGGCTGCATTTGTTCCCTAACCACTTTTAGAATCTCCTTGTTTGGATACATCATCATAGAAGGGGAAAGTACAGGAGAGTGCCCACAAAATGGAATGGGAACTGGAAATGGATCCTGAGAAATAAGTTCTTCCTGGGCTAGTGGTTTGTCCTTTTGGGTCATGTTTGAGTGAATCTCCTGCAGAAGCTTAAGGACCAGCTGCATATTCCAGACTTGTTTTTTGCCTATCTCATTTATGTTTTTGAACTGGTTTAGCAAAATGGCGAGCGAGTTTTGCCAGCTGTCTGATTCTGCATCTTCTGTAGACACTGCCTGCAGTTGGTGCCCAGCATCTCTCACAGCTAGCTCATATTTTTCAATCTCTTCATTAACAATACTTAGCATATCACTGGGTGAATGTTTTACACTCTGCAATAATTCAGATTCAGGTTTTTCATCAGAAGGCAATTCCATGTAAACATCAGATACCAACTCTGTCAGCTGATCCTTATTCTCTGGTAACATCTCCATATGTATGTTAGTAAGATCCAGTAGTGGTCCCTTAAAAGTCTGTGCAGGATCAGAGCTTTTTCTTGGTACCGGTTCTTCCGAGATTTTTAAACTCATTGGAATCACACTATGATGTGGTGACTCCTCAGCAAAATCAATTGGTTCTTCTTTTTGTGCAGATTGCTCTTGTCTGTAATGCTGTACATCAATGTTTTGCCCTGAGATGGACTGGTCACCCGTCTGGAGTGTTTCCTGCCTTTCGCCCAATGAATTAGACCCATCTTGATCCTCATCAGGATAACATGGTTTTAAAACAGACAATGAATGAATGAATGAATGTTCAATGTTTTGCTGCTCCTGCACTTTCTTCTTTTGTTTGGGAAACTTCAATTTCAACCGGCCTTTAGCTAACTTATATTTTTCTTCCTCCTTTTGGTATGGGACAGTTATGGCTTCATTCTGTAACATAAGTGCTGCATTATGCTCCTTTATCTGAACAAGTTCCTTTTGTAGTTCAGAGATCCTCATGTTGCTATCGGTTATTTCCATCTTTAGCTGTGCCATCTCAAATTGACAATCGTTTCTCTTCATTTCCTCTATTTGGACCTGTAGAGACTTTACTTCTGTTGTGCGCTCCTGAAATGCTTGATTCAGGTTTTGTAGACCCATTTGAAAATACCTAAAGGCCATGTCTGTTGCTTTATTACTGGACATGCTTTTAGCGATGTCATTCAGCATTAAGGTTAACTCTGTTGAGGACTTGCTAGCAAGGCTTGCATCAGCCAGAAATTTGTCTGCTGTTGGTGGTTGCAGTTTCTGAATGCGTTTCATCATCTTTGGATCTACTTTTTGCTCCTTCAAACATCGCAAAACCCCAGTCTTCTGAGCTGAAAATAATCACCTCAGATAATTTAACAATAATATCAATTACATTATACTAATTATACTGATTATACTAAATACACTATATAAATAAGAAATACTTTAGTGTTCATAATATGTTTTAACATAGATTCATCAAAATGTACCAAGAAAAATTAAGGAGAATTAAGTGTAGTGTATTGACTGGTGTGATGGCAAAAATTTACAAAAAAAAAATGTGAGTGCTCAGGTGGTGCGGTGGTAAAGCAGGCTGCATCTTTGACCTCTGCTAGCTAATCAGTGGTGGCTACACAGAGACGTGGGATCATGGGAATCGGTCGGCTACTCCACACGTGTCCAAGAGGGTGTGTGTTAGTTATAGCATTTCTTTGTTAGGAAGGAAAGGTCTGCAGCAGTAGAGGTGGAAAAACTGAAAGCTGGGGGAAACCTCATTTGAAAACATTCAAGAGGGATCTTCAAAAATTTCTGCAATTGTATATTTTTGTTGGAAACGGTGAGGGTTGGAGGAGTAGTAATTGGTCGTGTCTGAGAGACTGAGAAAGAGGTTATGGTCTGTATTTAGCTGCATTTGATTTCCACATTTTTGTACACTCAAAGAAGCTGTAAGGGGAAGAACATTTTCAATGATGATGATGTGAAAGCAGCGGTGCATCAATGACTACACACTCAACCAAAAACATTTTTTGCTGATGGCATTAAAAAGTTTATACAATGCTGGGAAAAATGCATTAGAAGGTGACTATGTAGAAAAGTGATGAAAGGTGTGGCCAATGACTGCATGTGTCAGAGGGGGAGGGTAATAGTCTCGGTTCTCCTTTTGCCAGCTTGGGGTGGTACAAGTGAAAAAAGAATTGCAATAAAGGAACTGGTAGTGAAAAGATTTTGCAAAAGAAGCCCAACAACTTGTAATAAGATTTAATTTTGTTTTCTGATTGCATAAAACATGATTTTTTTAAAATTTTTTACAGCATTTAATCATGTTAAGACTTTGATTGAGAGGTAAACTGTTCTCTTTATTAAAATGCATAAACACCAATCAGAGGATTAATATCAGAAACTCTCAGAGAACTAAAATTAGTTTACCTATACTTTGTATATGCAAAGTGTGTGTGTGTGTGTGTGTGTGTGTGTGTGTGCGTGTGTGTGTGTGATTGACCCTACCTGTCTGTATTTTTCTTTTTTTACTTTCAATATCAAATAGATATTGACAGATTGTACACAGTCTGTTGATGGCACAGTTAACATCAACTAATAGTTTGTCCAACTTTTCCTCCATGTTTTCCTCCATGTCCTCAGCCCACTCCTTACAGGCCTGTTTCTTACTGACACAGTCCTGCAGTGATTCTTCTACAAAAGAACAGAACAAATTACTAGCACACTGAAGATCATGCTCATACTGCTTACACTCTAGCCAGAGAATCAGATGTTTGCCAACATGGTTAGTCAGCCTAGTAAAAGGTTTGACTTATGCATTTACAATGCAAATTACTATTCAGCCCTTTACAATGGACATCTTTATATTCAGTCGTGCGATGGTTAGGCACACAGTCTAGGGTGTGTTCCTGCCTCGTGCCTAGTATTTCTGAATGTAGTTGGGTTAAAATAATCATTATATTAACACTTGTTTCTTACTGCAAAATGTTACACACAGGCCTGTTTTTTATCAAAATAGTTACTCCTAATGCATTTATATAAAAAATAGACATAACTGCTCTACAGCCAAGTGAAAAGAAAGATTTAGAAAAAAACTTTTAACCATTTCTCTCTTTTTCTCTCTCTCTTTAGAGCTACTGGAGCTAGATGTAAATAATATGTATATCAGTACAATAAATGTTAGCAAGATTTAGTACCTCTTTCTCTCTCTCTCTCACGCACACACACACGGACGCACGCACGCACGCACACACACACACGCACACACACACACACACACACACACACACACACACACACACACACACACACACACCTAAGGACCACCCTAAAAAGCTGCCCAAACAGCTCAGAACCACTGAGACATGAACTCCACAAGACATCCTGTAAGCTCTGGTTTCAGGACATTAGCAGCAGGTCCTTCAGCTTCTGTTTGTAATGTAATTATGTGTTCTCACCCAACATCAACTGATAACTAAGTAAATGAAAGGACAGGTTAGCTGGTTTAAATTAGTTTCTGCTGCCAAATAATGATCTATTAAGCGAGGCAGCACTGTTTAATCTAAGCATATTTGGTAAGTGAGCACTAAGATAGCCATGGTCCTGAAACACTTAAAATTTAGGGTGAGAGGCTCGGTTAACCATCATGTTCTGTTTTGGGCCCTCCAAACTAAGAGACTTCAGGGCTCATTTTGGAGCTCAAAAATATCCTTAGCTCATTTTCAATCAGCTTGATACTTCATGACTTTTCCTAATTATATGGAAATGCAAATAAACAATATTTTATATTGATGTTGTTTCAAACACCCCCTAATTTATACACTTTTTTATGTGGTCACTAGAGACTTCATCTAGAATACATGATTAAAGGCAATTTATTTTCATATGTTTTTCATATGTTTCTGTCTGGTGTTAAAGGGGGCAGCTGACAATCTTACACACACAGCGGGTAGCACTGCCTCACAGCAAGCAAGCCCTGGGTTCGATCCCCAGGTGGAGCGATTTGGGTCCTTTCTGTGTGGAGTTTGCATCTTTTCCATTCCCAGTGTGTGTGCGTGGGTTTCCCTTGGAGCTCTGGTTTCCTCCCACAGTCCAAAGATGTGCAAGTGAAGTGAGATTGTCCATGACTGTATTTGACATTAAACTTGTGAACTGATGAATCTTGTTTACAGACTCTGAGTAACTACCTGTTCTGTCATGAATGTAACCAAAAGGTGTAAAACATGACATTAAAATCCTGATAAATAAATACACACACTTTACAAACTATCCCACCTCTCTCACTGGTTAATTTGGTTTATTAATTTGGTTAATTTTGGACTCAATGTAATTTTATTTTACAAACATAACACTGGGGTTTGGGACCCCAAAGATTAAGGCAGTAAAGTGTTAACAGAACACAAAGGGTTAACTACCATATAACAGATAACTCTGTTCGGAGCTAAAACACGTTTGTGCTGTTTCTGCGGTTTTTATGACACCGAACTTTAGACACACAATCAGCACCACTTAAACTGATTAAAATACAAACTAAGGCTGGTCTATGCTGCTTTTTGTTAGCAGGTTAGAGAAATATTAAAAATGCTGTTTATTCTGACCGGTTTCAGAGAGCCAGTGGAGCAGCGAGAGCAGATCAGCTTCTCTCTCCGCAGCTGCACTGAGGAAACGCTGGATCTGATCAATCTGCTCCCTGCGCCTCCTGCGCTCCTGCAGCCCCGCTATATACAACACCGGTCCGCCTTCATCTTCATCTTCCTCATCCTCTTCTACCCGCGCTGTGTGGTAACCTGCCATCTCTGCTCAGACTTATTCACCCCGACTTATAACTGACCACAAACTACACACAGCACAACGACTAATCAAACCCAGTCAGTGTGGAAAGTTCGGAGGAACTAAATCAAAACAACGAACAACTGATTCTGAAGTTTAAAAAGCAACAAACCGCTTACTGACCTCACACACTACAAAATACAGCATCTAACACAGTTTACTAAACTATACCAAATAATTATTATTTTTTAAATTTGCCCATGATCACTGTGCCAGATCTACCATCCATAATGCATTTATAAAAAAAACATACGACCGCAATTCAACCGTAATACAAAACTTAACATCAAAACCAGTTTTTGCAGAAGGGGTCGTTATCAGTTAAACCACCATTTAAAATACATAGACTTTATATTCAACATTAAAGCCATGTCTCCATGACCCACTTTGCTCTTCAGCACCCACTGTTCCAGCTGCACCACTGTCAGTCACAATTTTAATGTCTTACTTTTATACTTGTAATATATAATACAATTGTCTGTTACATTTCAGTTTATTTGTATGTTTGTCTATTTAAATCATCTGCTTGTAATCTACATGATTAGGTCTACTTAAAATGAACAAGTCTTATACACACTACATGCATTTTTATCGAAATCTTGAAGTTCTAAAAACCAAATTTTATAAAAAAAAATACTGTAAAACTTACTGCTGAAACATTTTGAAATTTTTGCTTTTAAATTTCTTTCCAGTTAGTCTTGTTGTATGTTTTTATCATTTGATTTCATTTAATATTAGGGATATACAGTGTATCACAAAAGTGAGTACACCCCTCACATTTCTGCAAATATTTCATTATATCTTGCCATGGTGATGGTGGACGCTGGCGCATTTGGCTGCCGCTACCGTTACCGTATTTTACCGTATTTTATTGTATTTTTATCGTTTTTCGTTTTCATCTTTTTACACACCTTGTGGATCTATTTCTTTTATGTTACTTTTGATACTTTTATTTGTGCTTTTGATACTTTTTGTTCTTTCTACTGTACATCGCGTCTGCGGCCGGTGGTGAACGGTGGATGAGTTTTCCTGGGATCGGCACGATGTTGAACTATTCCGTTGACCAGCTGAGGAAGTTCAACAACTGCACTACTCCATCGTGTATTTCAGTCATCAAACAGCTTGGACTCCTTCGCCGGCCTCGTTATATTCACAGGGGCTCCCGGAGAAAGCTTGTTTATCTTCGAAACGGTAACGCTATTCCATCCTTCTGGTCAGCCGTGCGCACTGTCGCTCCGCAAACACGTCATCAGAGCGCTGCTGCCTTGCACACCAGTAGCGGTGTAGTCTCCATGACAACGCTGTCCACGGAGTGGGATGGGAAACGCGGAGTGGACTTAGCAAATCTCCGTTCTCTTCCTCGTTCCTCACAGCCAACTACACAACAATACCACTTGAAAATGGCATTGCTTAATGTTCGTTCACTCAACACAAAAAGTACTGTACTTAGTGAATTTATATCTGACAGTGAACTAGACTTTTTCTGTCTCACTGAAACTTGGCATAAACCCTTGGATTATTTTACGTTAAATCAGACCACGCCAATGGGATACTCGTATATTGATGAACCTCGTATGGAAGGGCGAGGTGGTGGTGTTGCTGCAGTCTATAGGGATGATATTAAAATAACCACTTTGTCTTTTCCTGCTGCTCTTTCTTTTGAACACCTGGCTTTCAAGTTGTCAGGGCCTACTCCTCTGGTCACTGCTGTAGTTTATCGTCCGCCAAAGCCAAACGCTTCCTTTCTCTCTGATTTTTCAGATTTTTTAACCCAGCTTAGTGCCCTCTCATCCTCTGTACTGCTTATGGGTGATTTTAACATCCATATTGATGACAACAACTGTAAATTTGCCAGGGAATTTTTGGAATTGTTACAGTGTTTTAATTTCACACAACATATACATTTTCCAACTCATAAAAAAGGTCATACTCTTGACCTTGTCTGCTCTACTGGTGTCCTAGTTCATCAGCCGTCCAGCCATGACCTTACTGTCTCTGATCATTTGACAATCATCATGGACATTGAGGTCACTAGGCCCATCACTAGAGCTAAACGTAAAATATCCTTCAGGAATCTTCAATATATCTCTCCCTCTGCTTTCTCAGATTCTCTTGTTAAAAAGATGTCTGTCTGTCCTGTACTGTCTAGTAATTCATCTGACCTTGTCGATTACTATAATGACATACTCGCCTCATGTCTTGATGAGCTGGCTCCTTTGAGAACCAAATTTGTTTCATTTAGTCATTCCGCACCATGGTACACAATTGAGCTTCACCAAATGAAATCCCGTAAACGCCAGCTTGAAAGACTTTATAAGAAAACCGGTCTAACAGTACATTATCAGATTTATTCTGATTATCTTCAACATTACAAAGACGCTCTTACGGCAGCCCGATCCACTTACTATTCCGAACTCATACATGCTGGATCAACAAATCCTAAGACTCTCTTTTCCACAATAAATAAACTTCTCAAACCAGTTGACAATACTACCAATTCCTTTACAGTTGACAAGTGTAACTCTTACCTCTCATTTTTTCAAACAAAAGTTGAGAATATCCACAATTTTCTGACAGTTTCCCCTGTCATCTCTGTTTCTCCGCCTATCTCATCTCAATTTATTACCCAGCCTCTGTCTCAGTTCTCACCTGTGTCTCATTTGGACCTATCTGAGATCTTAACAGGGATGCGAAGCTCCACTTGTGTTTTGGATCCTGCTCCATCAAAACTTGTTAAGGGTTGTTTTCCAGTTATCTCATCACTTATCACAGAGATAATCAATTCCTCTCTTAGTTCTGGCTCAGTCCCTCAATCACTCAAATTGGCTGCTGTTACTCCCATACTTAAAAAACCTGGACTTGACTCTAACATTATGAGTAACTTTCGGCCCATTTCCAATCTTCCATTTCTGTCGAAAATACTGGAACGTGTTGTTGCCTCACAGCTCAAAGATCACCTAAATTCCAATAATCTATTTGAATCATTTCAGTCTGGTTTCCGCCCCCAGCACAGCACTGAGTCAGCCCTCCTCAAAGTCACAAATGACCTTCTTCTTTCCTCAGACTCTGGACAAATTAATATTCTCGTCCTCCTTGATCTTACTGCAGCTTTTGACACCATTAATCACTCCATTCTTCTGTCCCGCCTTGAATCCTCTGTCAACATCACTGGTACTGCCCTTTTGTGGTTAAGGTCATATCTCGTAAACAGACAACAGTTTGTTAATATCAACAATTGTAGTTCTGCCATTGCTCCACTGTCCCAAGGCGTTCCCCAAGGCTCAGTGTTAGGTCCCCTTTTGTTTATTCTTTATATGCTCCCCCTTGGTGACATCATACGTCGGCATGGTTTACATTTCCACTGCTATGCTGATGATATTCAGCTTTACATCTCCTCCAAATCCATTAATACTGAACTTCACTCCACTCTGACAAATTGCATCACTGAAATGAAATTGTGGATGAAAGCTAATTTCCTCAAATTAAACTGTGAAAAATCAGATATGATCATCGTAGGTCCTACATCCCTGGCAAAAACCACAAAAAAATTTCAAATTAACATTGATAATGACACTTTGTCTCCGTCTTCTAACATCCGAAATCTTGGTGTAATTTTTGATAGCAACCTCTCTTTTGACCGCCATGTAAATCACATCACCAAAACTGCTTTCTTTCATCTAAAAAACATAGCACGTCTACGTCCATCACTCTCCTTTTCTGCCGCCGAAACCTTGATTCATGCTTTTATTACATCCAGAATTGATTATTGCAATAGCATCCTTTATGGTACATCTAACAAAATCCTAAAAAAACTTCAGTATATCCAGAATTCAGCTGCTCGCCTCCTTACTCATACTCGCTCCCGTGATCATATTACACCTGTTCTACAAAAACTTCATTGGCTTCCCGTTGCTCAACGCATTCAATTCAAAATTCTTCTATTCACTCACAAAGCTCTCCATAATCAGGCCCCATCCTACCTCACCGACCTGCTCCATCAGCACATTCCCTCCCGTAGCCTTCGCTCTTCTGAGGCTAACCTACTGTCCATACCCTCTAGGACCAAGCACCGGACCTGGGGTGACAGGGCCTTTTCCATAGCTGCTCCATCTTTATGGAATGCTCTCCCCAAACACCTACGAGATTGTCCTGACCTGTCCAAATTCAAGTCACTTCTCAAAACTCATCTATTCAATATGGCATTTAACTTGTAACAACACGAAATAAATGCTTTTATTTTTGCTATTCTTTTTAATAGTTTTTATACTTAGATCACGACAGAAATGTGAAGTCCTAGATCCTAAAACTTGTAAAGTTTTCAGTTTCCTGATTGCATGTAAATCTGTCCTGTTTCTGTCTAATTTTAAGAAATTGTTCTATATTTGTTGTTCTCTCTCATAATTTAGCTAATTTTTAATGAACTGTCTTATGCTGCTCTCTTTGTTTTTATCTTAATTATTCTTGATGTTGATGTACTATTTTGATTTTGTACTATGATTTGTATGGTGTATGTACGTATTTGTTTTGATTATTTGTCTTATGTAAAGCGTCTTTGAGTATCTTGAAAAGCGCTATATAAATAAAATGTATTATTATTATTATTATCTTTTCATGGGACAACACTATAGACATGAAACTTGGATATAACTTAGAGTAGTCAGTGTACAGCTTGTATAGCAGTGTAGATTTACTGTCTTCTGAAAATAACTCAACACACAGCCATTAATGTCTAAATAGCTGGCAACATAAGTGAGTACACCCCACAGTGAACATGTCCAAATTGTGCCCAAATGTGTCGTTGTCCCTCCCTGGTGTCATGTGTCAAGGTCCCAGGTGTAAATGGGGAGCAGGGCTGGTAAATTTGGTGTTTTGGGTACAATTCTCTCATACTGGCCACTGGATATTCAACATGGCACCTCATGGCAAAGAACTCTCTGAGGATGTGAGAAATAGAATTGTTGCTCTCCACAAAGATGGCCTGGGCTATAAGAAGATTGCTAACACCCTGAAACTGAGCTACAGCGTGGTGGCCAAGGTCATACAGCGGTTTTCCAGGACAGGTTCCACTCGGAACAGGCTTCGCCAGGGTCGATCAAAGAAGTTGAGTCCACGTGTTCGGCGTCATATCCAGAGGTTGGCTTTAAAAAATAGACACATGAGTGCTGCCAGCATTGCTGCAGAGGTTGAAGACGTGGGAGGTCAGCCTGTCAGTGCTCAGACCATACGCCGCACACTGCATCAACTCGGTCTGCATGGTCGTCATCCCAGAAGGAAGCTGACGCACAAGAAAGCCCGCAAACAGTTTGCTGAAGACAAGCAGTCCAAGAACATGGATTACTGGAATGCCCTGTGGTCTGACGAGACCAAGATAAACTTGTTTGGCTCAGATGGTGTCCAGCATGTGTGGCGGCGCCCTGGTGAGAAGTACCAAGACAACTGTATCTTGCCTACAGTCAAGCATGGTGGTGGTAGCATCATGGTCTTGGGCTGCATGAGTGTTGCTGGCACTGGGGAGCTGCAGTTCATTGAGGGAAACATGAATTCCAACATGTACTGTGACATTCTGAAACAGAGCATGATACCCTCCCTTTGAAAACTGGGCCTCATGGCAGTTTTCCAACAGGATAACAACCCCAAACACAACCTCCAAGATGACAACTGCCTTGCTGAGGAAGCTGAAGGTAAAGGTGATGGACTAAACCCAATTTAGCACCTGTGGCGCATCCTCAAGTGGAAGGTGGAGGAGTTCAAGGTGTCTAACATCCACCAGCTCTGTGATGTCATCATGCAGGAGTGGAAGAGGATTCCAGTAGCAACCTGTGCAGCTCTGGTGAATTCCATGCCCAGGAGGGTTAAGGCAGTGCTGGATAATAATGGTGGTCACACAAAATATTGACACTTTGGGCACAATTTGGACATGTTCACTGTGGGGTGTACTCACTTATGTTGCCAGCCATTTAGACATTAATGGCTGTGTGTTGAGTTATTTTCAGAAGACAGTAAATCTACACTGCTATACAAGCTGTACACTGACTACTCTAAGTTATATCCAAGTTTCATGTCTATAGTGTTGTCCCATGAAAAGATATAATAAAATATTTGCAGAAATGTGAGGGGTGTACTCACTTCTGTGATACACTGTATTTATTTTTATACCAGTATACTGCCAAGTAATACCTAGAAGTTTGTATAATCAATGTTTTTTTTTTCTCTCGAATTAAATAAACACTCAGGAAATTCAACTATAACCCCCCTTTAACTGGCTTAAGGGGCTGTTTACCACACAGCACAGCACCCTTTAACTGGCTTAAGGGGTTGTTTATTTATGTATTAGGATTTTAACATCATGTTTTACACACTTTCATAACAGAAATGGTAGTTACTCATTACACAAGACTCATCAGTTCACAACTTTAATGTGAATAATTCACCAATTAACCTCACTTGCATGTGTTTGGACTGTGGGAGGAAACCCACATACAAACATCCACACAGAAAGGACCTGGACCGTTTCACCTGGGGATCGAACTCAGGACCCTCTTGCTGTGAGGCGACAGTGCTACCCACTGAACCACCATGCCACCTGCTCAAGGGGTTGTCTAACATCACATTGGTTTAGTGGAGCAAAGGAAAGTCGATTTAATGATTCGTCACATCTTTTTAAATTATACTATATTTCCATGTGTCACATTTCTAAACTTTAAATCTAATTTTATGTGTTTACAGTCTTGAAATAAATAGATGTGATTTCACTTTTTTTCAGTTATACCCCCAGGAAGTGACAGTGCATCTTTATCATGTCACCAGCTAAATAACTGGAAAAATGTGAATCATTTAATTAATGAGTTTCATTTGTTGTTGTTTTTTTTCCTGTGTAGGACAATGTTGCAGCTAGAAATGTGACCCATGGTGTGACCTTGGTCAGATCATTAACTTTAGTCACTTTCTCTAATGAAGTTTTCTTGTTTATCCAGTGCCAATGTGGGTTTCCACTGGCTAAACCAGTTTTCTCTCCACTTCCGAAAAGCAGGCAGAAGGTAGTTTGGTTACATTAATTTACCCCTAGGTTTAAGAGTATTGATGTGTATGGGTGTGTGGTGCCCTGCAATGAATTGTGTTGCCCAAAACTTTGTGAAACAAACCTGGTAAAGTAGAGAGTGAAAAAGAAGATATTAAGATAGAAATACTATAAGTCTGTCTGCTGCATTCTAAAAGATCTGAAGCCTCCGTAAAGCCAGCAGAGCAGCTATTGACCTTAACACCTTAAAAATATGTATTTTAAAACAGAACATTTTACATTACACCACTTATCAATATGTATATCACTTAAAGAATTACATCACATACTTTACCTTTTTTAAATCTTGTTTTATTTTTTTAATGATCCTATAGCACCAAAACAAGCAGACAATTACACTGATAACCACAGTTTACTATCAACACTTGTAAACTGGAGTGGATAATGGACAACTTAGTTCCAAAATAACATTACATGATTTAAAAGATGAATACAGACAGCCTGATCATTAGAATTCATATAAAAACACAATACAACTGTACGCCAATTTGTGCCTGTGTGATTTAACCTTTTAGTCCTTTTTTACTTCTTGGCCCTACACATTTGCATGAGTTTGCAAGCAACCAGTCTGTGCATGCGCTGTATCACACTGATAAGAGTACCATAGCAGAAATTAAGAACAAACCAGTAAGCTGCATGGAACAGCTGTGAGAAGCTTAGTTAGTGATAAATACAGCAAGACAGAAGAGCATCTTTGCAATGTAAACATGAGGATTAAGAGCCCTGGAACATTACGTTATTCTTCCTGACTTGGCTCTTTAACTCTTGACCACATGGCTCAGCTGCGTAAGAGGCTAAATCCACATTTAGGTTTGTAAGCCTAGCACTTTAGCTTTTGACAGATGTTTGATACTTTAGTTTATTTAATTTTCAGTGTTATACAGCATTCAATCTGATTATTCTGTAATTGAAGATAAGATTCCTTTATTGATCCCCATGGGGGAAATTCGAGAATTTAAAGCAGGGATTCAAATGCTGCAGGTAGATTTCACCTTTCACTTGTGCGTTTGCTTTAAATGATCATTTTCTCATGGTTAAGATACAGTGGTAAAAAAATGGTAATGGTAAAAATGGTAGTGGTAAAATCACGTGCAAGTTCTTTTATAAACGATGGGTTAAAGGAAACACGTTAATGCACAATGATCTGCCTCATTCATGCAGGTTGCAAAGAAATAAAATTCACAATTTCAAACTAATAAATAAACTTATTCAAAGTTTGGTCATTGACCAACTCTAGTTGACGTCTTACTTTCTATGTTTTGCTGAGAAAAATCACTTTAGCCTTTAGGGTGTTTACCCATTAGATGCAGGCAAAAGTGCTTTTGAAATCTTTTTAACGTACACAAATACAGCAAAACACTGAAAATGCCTGAAAGGTGGGAATCATGTCATGAAAACTAACATAAAAAGTCTATGGCACAACATGAACAGCTTGTTTTTGTTTTTAATGACCGAAAACACATTAGGCTGCTTGAGTTGAGTCAAAATGCTAAAACTTTTGAAAAACCTAAAAACTTTTGGGCAATACAAAGGGACACATTCTGGTGAGTGATCTTATTTTACACAGTCGTGTCTTTTCTACCTCTTACTACTGTATCAGTTATCAGGTTTCATTTTAGTGGTTTAACTTAACAAAAATGGAGGCTCCACATACAGCCTTTATCCTTCTTTACTCACTGGAAGTAGTTTATTTGTTCATCATATTTCACAGTGCAAAAGCAATGTGTGGGCTGAAGGTAAATATTTACCTTAAAGACCTTTACAGAATTCAGTGCAATGGTTTATGTAGTTTTCATATTACATAAAACATGGTAAAACATTTATGCTAGGCTATATAGGTACTCTATATATTTTACAAAACAAATTGGGAATATGGTAAACATGTCACACCAAATTATACACACAAAAACACCACCAAGTGGTTAATCCCTTAGAAAAACAGCAACATTGACACTGGGTTTTGGTCCCAGCTTTACACCTATAACTAGACAAAATGCAGCCCAGTTTGACAAAGAAGCAAACAGCTTGCAAACGTTAACTGAATATTACCTTACACAATCAGCATGGACGATGTGGGCAGAATCAACTTAGCATTTAAGGTGCTGGACTAGTTATTAGAAGGTTACTGGTTCAACCCTCAACACAGCCAGTTTTGGGCCATTAACCTTCAAATGATTGAACTGTATTCTGTAACAACTTAAGTAACTCTGGATAAAGACGTCCACCAAGTACCAAAATGTAATTGTACATGTTGAGTGCATGAATGAAATGACATTGCTGTCCCTGTTATTTAAAGTAGAAGTGCACTGTAATACCAGCTTTAAACAGTCACTATCAGGGTTAATTCCAGTTTATATTCACAGCATGCATCCATACCCTTCTTTCACTGGCCTACCAGAGCAAACTCTGACAGTTCCTACTTTCTTTGGGAGCGCTGCTTTGCCAGACTTCTCATGAAACAGCAAGTCACCATGGCAACGATGACACCTCCAACAAACAGTGCAGACGAGATACCAACCACCAAGGGTATAAGGAGTAGGTCAGCAGCTGTGGAAAAAGAGAATGAAAATAAATGCATTGCCAGATCATAACAGTAGATGTTGTGTTGGCAAACTTTCAACATCTGCATGTGTGCAGTGTGCATTTAGGGCTGTGAAATTTAGTTTTGTAAATGTAATTAAGTGCCATTACAAGTTCTGGAAAGTTTTTTTTTTCTTTTACAATCAGCAGGTAAATGTGTCAAACAACAATCATTATTTTAGACACAGTTATCTAAGTAAATTAAACTACATTGGTAAAAATGAAAAACATCAAAAGAGGAAACAAAAAGAGAAGTAAAGATAAAAAGCCACAATGTGACATTATGTATTTATATGCACAGCTCTGCTTGGACGAAATTAGTTTTCCAGGTTGGTAGAAAGATGAAAAAAGTTAGAAGTACTGTTTGGCACCATTAGTTCCTTGCACTGGTTAAATAACTCGCTCACTTTCTTAACCACTTATCCAATTAGGGTCGCGGGTGGGTGCTGGAGCCTATCCCAGCTTTTCAATGGGCTCAAGGCACACAGTAACACCCTGGGCGGGCGCCAGTCCATCACAGGGCAGACACACATACACACACATTCACCTATAGGGCAATTCAGTGTCTCCAATTAACTTGACTGCATGTTTTTGAACCCAGGATCTTCTTGCTGTGAGGCGACAGTGCTACACACCGAGCCACTGTGCCGCCCTGGTTAAAGAACTGCAAAAAGAAACTAATTTCTAAATTATAGGGAGTCTGTAGGGCACAGATTGTCTACCAAGGCTGCATTACCTTGTTATTTACTCTCCAATAATGAAACATGTTTCTGTTGTATGTATATGCTTTTGGGTGTTTAAATATAGAAAGGATTTTTACATTTGATTTGGACAGGGTAATTTTTGGCAGAATCTAATGTTGGCTGTTGGAAGAACTAGCAGCAGTACAAACATTTATTATTTTTTTGCTAAGAAACCACTTCACTTGGATTTAAACGCAAGATCTTAGCAATAGTGGGTATTTGACTACCATTTGCCTGTGTTTTGTATAGCTCAGTGACAGATAGTTAGCTCACATAGTCATAATCAGTATTAGCGTAAAATGGGAAATCTCTAAAACTATGTGTACAGTCAACAGGAAAAAAAATTCATCTTCATTATGATGATGTTGCCTAAAAAAATGAACAAGCTTTCCATTAGACTGTGATTAATCAGCATGATTCAAACTTTTTTGTCCCTCCTGCTAATAAGCTTCTTATGTAGGTACAGAATATGGAGATAGAATTATCCTGTATAAGACTGCATTACCAGGTCTTTATATAAAATGAACTGAATCTAAATACAGCTTGTGAATGTGTTTCTTTGCTTGTACTTACCTCGTGCATACAGATATACACGTATCATTGCTGACTCTACTCTGGTACCAGTGCTGTACCAGCCTCCATTGGGGTTCTCTGCCCACACCTCAGCCAGGCATTGGTAATACCCCTGGTCACTCTCATGTGCTGAAAAAATCCGCAAGCGATAGGTTCTGTCAGAAATGCGATCGACGCTCACATCACTTTCATTAGTGTAGATGCGAGACACTCCATCATAGGTTAGAGTCGCCAGGATACGGCCTTGGGCGTCCACTGGGGGCATGTGCTCTTTCCCTTCCACCTCCTTCTTGTGCTGCCACTGAACTTCCACCTTGCTGGAGCCCGTGGTCACCACTGAGACGTTACAGAGCAAGACGATGGTGCTCCCATGCTTCAGTAGTGGTCGACGTGGTAATTCAACGACAGCCGATACACTGACCGCTAAGCAAACAGAAAGACAAAATAAGCTGTCCCTTCAGAAGTGGAATTTACACAGTTTTTTTTTTCTTGATGAGCAGATTTTCTTTTCTACCCTCCCATGAATCTTATTTTTGACCTATTTTTGACTTGTGGGGTCATAAACACTGACCTTAGCTAGGGCTAAAGATGTCTGCAGATGTTTTTCTGGGATTCTTTCTGAAAACTTCTAGGCTGATTTAATCACTGTTTTAAGTTTAGTACTTTTAAAAACAACGGCTCTCTCTGTGATTCAGTAAAGTCTTAAAAACAACAACTGGAATTTTCTTAAATTGTGAAATAGTAATTTTGAAGAAACTTGAAGGTGATTAACACTGATGATAAGTTTCAGGATTAGTAAGACACTACAATTAACAAGTTTACTCTTTTGTATAACAGATTCCTCCAAGACATGTGAACCAGCCAGATCATCGCTTTTGAAGGAGGCCACTAACTGTCCACTACTGAATTTAGGTCACTTTGTGTCACTTTGATCTACCAATAGGATCAATATTTCCTGTTGCACCAGCCAAGAAATTGTTATTTAATATCCTGAAGCAAAATCTTATGTCATGTGACATGCATGAAATCATCAATGTTTGTATGTTACAGTGTATCACAAAAGTGAGTACACCCCTCACATTTCTGCAAATATTTCATTATATCTTTTCATGGGACAACACTATAGACATGAAACTTGGATATAACTTAGAGTAGTCAGTGTACAGCTTGTATAGCAGTGTAGATTTACTGTCTTCTGAAAATAACTCAACACACAGCCATTAATGTCTAAATAGCTGGCAACATAAGTGAGTACGCCCCACAGTGAACATGTCCAAATTGTGCCCAAATGTGTCGTTGTCCCTCCCTGGTGTCATGTGTCAAGGTCCCAGGTGTAAATGGGGAGCAGGGCTGTTAAATTTGGTGTTTTGGGTACAATTCTCTCATACTGGCCACTGGATATTCAACATGGCACCTCATGGCAAAAAACTCTCTGAGGATGTGAGAAATAGAATTGTTGCTCTCCACAAAGATGGCCTGGGCTATAAGAAGATTGCTAACACCCTGAAACTGAGCTACAGCATGGTGGCCAAGGTCATACAGCGGTTTTCCAGGACAGGTTCCACTCGGAACAGGCTTCGCCAGGGTCGACCAAAGAAGTTGAGTCCACGTGTTCGGCGTCATATCCAGAGGTTGGCTTTAAAAAATAGACACATGAGTGCTGCCAGCATTGCTGCAGAGGTTGAAGACGTGGGAGGTCAGCCTGTCAGTGCTCAGACCGTACGCCGCACACTGCATCAACTCGGTCTGCATGGTCGTCATCCCAGAAGGAAGCTGACGCACAAGAAAGCCCACAAACAGTTTGCTGAAGACAAGCAGTCCAAGAACATGGATTACTGGAACGCCCTGTGGTCTGACGAGACCAAGATAAACTTGTTTGGCTCAGATGGTGTCCAGCATGTGTGGCGGCGCCCTGGTGAGAAGTACCAAGACAACTGTATCTTGCCTACAGTCAAGCATGGTGGTGGTAGCATCATGGTCTTGGGCTGCATGAGTGTTGCTGGCACTGGGGAGCTGCAGTTCATTGAGGGAAACATGAATTCCAACATGTACTGTGACATTCTGAAGCAGAGCATGATCCCCTCCCTTCGAAAACTGGGCCTCATGGCAGTTTTCCAACAGGATAACGACCCCAAACACATCCTCCAAGATGACAACTGCCTTGCTGAGGAAGCTGAAGGTAAAGGTGATGGACTAAACCCAATTGAGCACCTGTGGCGCATCCTCAAGTGGAAGGTGGAGGAGTTCAAGGTGTCTAACATCCACCATGAATTCCATGCCCAGGAGGGTTAAGGCAGTGCTGGATAATAATGGTGGTCACACAAAATATTGACACTTTGGGCACAATTTGGACATGTTCACTGTGGGGTGTACTCACTTATGTTGCCAGCTATTTAGACATTAATGGCTGTGTGTTGAGTTATTTTCAGAAGACAGTAAATCTACACTGCTATACAAGTTGTACACTGACTACTCTAAGTTATATCCAAGTTTCATGTCTATAGTGTTGTCCCATGAAAAGATATAATAAAATATTTGCAGAAATGTGAGGGGTGTACTCACTTTTGTGATACACTGTATCTAAACTGGCATGCTATAAAATATTTCAGATGTGCATATTTTGTCAGTATATAAAATCACCACCTACCTTTAGTCTTGACGCTGACCATTACTTCCTCGGACCTCTGAGTGATTGTGACAGGGCTTGATGGCGCTGGACTGAGCTGCCCGGCATACATGCTCACAACACAGCGGTACAGTCCAGCATCAGCAGGTTGGGCAGAAAAGCGTCGCAGGGAGAATTTCCCCTCAGACACCTTTTCCATGCTACCCCCTCCTCCACTGCTGGTGTCATCCCCCCAGCTCACCACTCCGTTGGGGCTCATACGGGCGACCTCAACCTCCACCCCTCCTGCTAGGCCATGTCGCAACCACTGCACCAGTAAAGCCGAGCGATTCCACCCGCCGGCACCCAACACCTGGCACATGAGGTTGAGAGGCGAGCCGGGCTGCAGGGTCACCTCACTCGTTGGCACTGTGCTCACCGATAGTGTCTCCGCTGTAGAAATTAAAAGCAGTTTAGATCAGCTACTGTGCAGCAACACTCATAAAATGTAATAGACTGCAAAGGTGGTGCAACTAATATTAGAAAAAAAGTACAATATTTTGTTCAATTTATTAAAAATTATTTTGATTGGCAGCATTTACACCTGTAATGCATTAGCCAGCTACTTAAAATGCTCATCTAACTTCAAGACAGAATGTAAACAAAGTACTGACAACAGCTGTAAAAATTATGTATCATCCACTTGGTTCAGTAAGCTCATGATACAGAAATAAAGCAAGGCATCCTTAGTCAAGGTTTCATTATACACGCACACATAATATATAATAAAAGGATATAGCAGCAGTAATATTTATGAATCAGTTAAGCTTTGCACAAGTGCTGGATTCACCATATGCAGTTTGTTAAGTGTGTGTGAGTTACATGCCTATAAAGCTCCAATATGCTATTCTTCATTTTGAAATGCAACTAGGTGGGGCACAGGAACATCTACTGGCCTGCATGTACATGTTTTAGCTAGAGATATACCGATCGGGGTTTTTGGCACCGATTCCGATCTCCTTTCAGGGATATCGGCCGATAGCCGATTCCGATGGGGGGTGCAAATTTAGCAGTAAATAAAGTACATCTAACAATTATTTACCCACAGGAGACATATTTCATTAGTCTAACTGACCACACACACACACGCAGGTTTAATGTTATCCAGTTCAGTCTGAAAAAACCTTAAAAAGAGCCTTACAGTGAAGATAAACCGGAGCAGCGTGTGTGTGTGTGTGTGTTTGTGCCTTTAAGAGAAATTATCTGTTCACTGTATCACTTAGTGATTCACGAGTCGATTCATTTTCCGCGAAGCGTACGTTTCTCTTCTTAGTTATCTCTCCGTGTTTACTGTTATTAATTAATGTCGTGGTTTTAAATAAACACCAGCTACTACATAACATTCTGTGTGACTCTCTTACATTAAAAAGCTTAATTAAACTGCTATTACCACAGATCTGTAACCGAGTCAGACTCGTTCCGTCTAAGGAGCTAAAAGTTTTCTGATGATCCTAAAAGTTCAGCAGATGATCCTGAACTAACGAATTTGGTAATGAATAAACTTTTGCCTCGGATTGGCTCTGTAACGTTTTCTGTTCTCATCTACATCACAAGCAAGAACCGCTTACGATTTACCAAAGTGAACCAGGAGTTTATATAACGTGCTGATAGAATCGACTCAGATGTGACCGGGTTGGTTGAATTATCTTTTTAAAGTAAATATTTCAATCAGCAAAATTACATCGTATGTATGATGCACAACGTTAATGATGTTATTTTAGGTCATGAAGAGCTTTCACGATGGTTTCTGTACGATGGTTGATGAATGGTGATGTGATGGTTGGTGCTTTGTAGCTCAAAGTCTGGATCAATCCACTGAGCTGTTAACTTAACGTGATCTTTTATATATCACACGATCGGATCGGCTACATTTGGGAAATATCGGCCGATCGCCGATAGCATATTTTGATTAAAAATCGTCCGAAACCGATTCATAGCCGATCGATCGTTCCATCTCTAGTTTTAGCCAATTAAGTTTTAGTCATGAATGTTCATCTGCTGATTAGATGTTAGAACCTTAACCTTTGTCATTAAGAATAGGATTTGAGAAGGCCACACACATTTCAGGTCACCTGATCCAGCTTAGGAAGGCTTGATAAATAGCTTGTAAGCTAAAACAGATGTTGGGAGTCAAGAAAATGTACAACTCAATAGGGCAGTGGACCCCAGGCCTGAGGTTAAAATACCCCATACTAAGTTACAAACATTGTGAAATAGTATTAAGACCAAACTAATCACTCCTTTGAATGCTGTATATAAGGTGAAATGTCCTAACTGACAGAATAAAGTGTAATCTTACCTAGTGGTTGGACAGAAAGATTTCCCAGCTCCATGGTCCTCTGAGCGATACGTTCCCATTGGCCTGATGGATCACGGATCCACTGTGAGGCCTCACAGAAATAAGAACCTGAATCCTGCACAGCTAGCCTGCTAATCTTCAGGATGTATAAGTCCCTTTCTTCATCTCCACTCTTTTTTTCCAGAGAAATCTCACCATCATTGTACCTCTTTTCATAAGAACCACCCCTCCCAGGTATCACACGTAGCTCATGGTCGAAAGAGATGATTTCCTTTAGGTTGTGTCCCTGAGAGCTGGAGTCTTTGGTGCCTCGCATCCCAAATACAACAGACAGGTGTGTGTGCTCCACCGACTGGACAGAAACTGCACATTTCAGCTGAAGCTCTGTCCCCTCTGTGAGGGACTGGCCATTCAGAATCCGAGAGTGGGTAATCAGCAGAGTGTCTGGCATGACTGCAAACAGTTGACATATTTAATTTATAGCATAACCAATAAAGTTACTATTTAAAATTAGATAATTTAATTTACCTTTAACAACCACAGATGCGCTGTAATTCCCAAAGTAGCGTGAATCAGTGCTTGGGGTGTAACACTCATAGCGTCCCTGATCTTCTGGTCTGAGCCTCTGGATCACTAATCTGGCTTTGTTGTCCAAGTCCCTCTCCACTCGAATCTCGCCTGATTGCACTCGGCCCTGGTACAGGGCATAGGAAAAGCCTCTGTCTCGTGTGGACACCACCCCGATCTGCTGTGCTGCCGCATCCTCTCGATACATGAACCACTCAAAGTCCTGTTTCCTTGGACCCTCATAGCCTGAAACAGTGCAGGGTAAAGACAGGGAAAACCCTGCTACACGGTAGAGGGGGCCAGAAGGAAGACTGACATCTCGACAGACAACATACTGAAATTCTGCAAAAAAGAACAAAGAGAAAAAATAAAACAGTTTTGTTTGCTTAAAGGTGGGTCTTTTTAGAACAACAAATTTCTAAGCATACACAATATGACCAGGAAATTATTCATGTGCTGTGTAAACAATGTTTGTCTATCATAAACATAATTACTATTTAGTAATTATATATTTACTATTCAGAAAAAGTATAGCCATCATTTCACATATACACTGATAAGCCATAACATTAAAACCACCTCCTTGTTTCTGCACTCACTGTCCCTTTTATCCGCTCCACTTACCATATAGATTCACTTTGTAGTTCTAAAATTACTGACTGTAGTCCATATGTTTCTCTGCATACTTTTTAGCCTGCTTTCACCCTGTTCCTCAATGTTCAGGGCCCCCACAGGACCACCACAGAGCAGGTATTATTTAGGTGGTGGATCATTCTCAGCACTGCAGTGACACTGACATGGTGGTGGTGTGTTAGTGTGTGTTGTGCTGGTATGAGTGGATCAGACACAGCAGCACTGCAGGAGTTGGCTGGATATTTTTGGTTGGTGGACTATTCTCAGTAGGGATGCACCGATCCGATATTAAGATCGGATATCGGTCCCGATATTACCAAAATGAGATGGATCGGATATCGGATAATTAAACCGATCCATGGGGCCGATATACGTTCACTTTAATTTGTTTGCGACGCGTGCTAAGCCCATACAGGACGTGCTGCTGACGTATGGCGTAGAGCACAAACAAAAACAGCAACATGGAGCGAGCCAAAGAGTCAGCTGCATGGAGGTATTTCACTTGCTTGCTATGCCAACAAGTTCGATGGCAACATGTTTATTACTCAGGTTTAGCTGCTATATTTTATTTTGAATAACTGTTTGCACTAAATATTTACGGATAAGTTTATTTGAAAAAGTTATTTAAGCTACTACTGTTTTTCTCATTGTCAGCAGCTACATTATGGGTGTGTTCGAAAACCTAAGGAGCTGCCTTGCTGTCTTACTGTCTACATAAGCGGCTGCCTCAGTAGAGAGGATTCTAATAAGTCATCAACTCATAAATCAGGTTATTCGAACGCGTTACATAGCGATTCCATCGGGTTTAGCATTTAGCATCTTGCCATTAAAACCAATGAACTGAGGTAGCACAGCGCTAACGCTAACGTCAATATAACATTTCCCTTCATGTACCGATAACCGTTACATTTCCTGACAAGCTCGAACTTGCAAATAAAAACACTCGGTACAAGTTTATACAACTTAAAAATCAGTAATATTTTATTTACGTTTGATAATAACTCCATTCGTTTCTCCGCCCCGTCAAGCTATGTTTATTTTTCTGTAAGAAAAGCACACCCGACCCGCAATGAATGCTGGGATTGCTTTGGTCACCAAGGCAGCGTCGGATGCTTACTCGTTGAGTGAAAATAACACTGAAATATTAAGATGCCTGTTTATTATTTTATTGACAAATAAATAGCAGTTCAGTACATTTATATCTGTGTTAATTATATTTTGTTTTGCAAACTTAGTAATGTTTAAGTCGATCCTGATGCCTTTCTCACATAATAAAGTATACGGTTTATTAATTCAACAATGGTATCGGATCGGTATCGGCCGATATGCAAAGTATATGTATCGGATCGGTATCGGAACTGAAAAAGTTGGATCGGTGCATCCCTAATTCTCAGTCCAGCTTTGACAGTGAGGTGTTTAAAAACTCCATCAGCACTGCTGTGTCTTATCCACTCATACCAGCACAACACACACTAACACACCACCACCATGTCAGTGTCACTGCAGTGCTGAGAATGATCCACCACCCAAATAATACCTGATCTGTAGTGGTACTGGGAGAGTCCTGACCATTGAAGAACAGCATGAAATTATCTAACAAAGCATGCAGACAAACAGATTTACATTTACCTTTTCTGCATTTAGCAGACGCTCTTATCCAGAGCGACTTACAGAAGTGCTTCCACAGTAAACATTTCATTTCTCTAGTTTAAGTAATTAACAGTCGAAGAATACAAATCTGCTGAAACCTGTTAGAACCAAAGTGTTTTTTTATTTTTTATTTGTAAATGGAAAGATATTGTTAGTAAATGTTAGTAAGTTTTGTAGAACTACAAAGTGCTTCTATATCAGGGGTGTCAAACTCATTTTCACCAAGGGCCACATCAGCATTATGGTGGCCCTCGAAGGGCCGATTGTAACGTATCCTGCTGTGATTGCAGTCACATTGCTGTTTTTCTTGGAGGCTGAATTTTGCATTTATATTGTTCTACTTTACCACAGACACGGCCTCATAACACAAGAGACGCACCGGTTTCTCTTCCTGAAGCACAAACTTGTTTTCACTTTCATTAAATTTCCTCCTTATGCTTAATTTTCTTACTTATCTTCTTGTACATTTTAGGATCATGTGTAAATATGTGTAACATCATCTACTGGCGGGCTGTGTCACTTTGCAGGTCACAAAATCAGCCTGCATTTTGAAAGATGCAGTTTATTTAGGATTTTACAGTGTACTTTTAATACAATCATTCTGCCCTCACTAATAGTTTATCCCCCTTGCTCAGCTAGAGAGACAGACAGACAGACAGACAGACAGCTCTCTTCAGAATACAGTCGGTTTATTTGCTTCCCAGCTGTGTGATACACTGTGTGCATCAAAATGAAGTAAAAATACAAACAATAAAAACAATAAAGAACCTAATACAGTAAAAGCACACAGCTGTAGTCAAGTGTTACATCTGGTACAATATGAGATTTAACCAAACGTAAAATAACGAGTTAAAATTTTGTGTAAAGTTACTAATTGCTATAGTAACGGTAACAACAGTATTTAATTACGGTAAATTTGTAACTAAAACGCTGTGATATACTCTTACTATATATACTCTTTACTAACAACTGAGAATATAAACGCCACTACTTACAGACAATGTTTGGGTATTATATTGCAATATAATTATTTGTATTTATTTATTATTGTTTACGTTACTGACTACGCTACCCCGCGTTCTTTTGCCGTAAAAGTCACATGGCTTCTTAGCGAAGGTTAAAGTTAATTGCCATGACTACGATGTCACGTTGTCTCTTAAAGGCGCAGGAGCGCATTAAATCATAAGCGCGTCTCTGTAACGACTAGAACCATCACAACAATCATACAGTCGTTTAAGCTCTCGCGGGCCGGATCAAATGACGCGGCGGGCCGGATCTGGCCCGCGGGCCTTGAGTTTGACACCTGTGTTCTGTATGGTAAGTGGAGCTGATAAAATGGACAGTGAGTGTAGAAACAAGGAGGTGGTTTTAATGTTATGGCTGATCAGTGTATATAATATAATACCTGAATCGAAAGAGCACATATGGAAATAAGTAAAAATTTTTAGTTTATGGGGTATTTTATTATTTAAAGTCGTCTTCGAATGTGGAACATTACTTTCAGGTTATTTAAATTTTTATTAGCGATGTTCTTTTTGTTCATGAGGGTACCTGTCCTATATTTTGTCTACAAAGAACAGAAAACATTAATGCAGTTATAAAACATACTAAGACCATGCAAAGTTCTTTACATATACTTTAAATAATACTATTTCACTGAATGCATTGTGTACCACCTAGATGAGCTAAGTACTTCTAGTGTTACTTATACTGCAGTCACAGCAAACACACAGCTTTTCATTAAAGGTAAAGATTACCTGGTTTTACCTGTGACTCAATCCACACTCTCACGTTAACCAGAAGTGACATCATGTGTACAGAGCTGTTTTCACACTGTTATTATCTTTCCTTATATGGTCATGTGGCCTGACACACCTGCCCCACACCTCAGTGTTCCTGTTAGATTAATGACACAGTGTCTGGATGGAAACGTTACACACCAGCTCAACACACTCGCAGAACCTGAAGAACGAGACAGGTGCGGTTCATGCTACAAGGCATGGGTTTATAGTATTGTCCCACCCGTATTCCAGCTAACCCCGCCCCCTGTGTTATGATTGGCCTTAAACCTTAGTTACTCTGTTATTGGTCAAAGGGAGCAATCTGCTTGGATTGTACCCAATACGATCACATGTAAACGCAATTTATCGGAATACAGGTAGGAAAACATTACTACAACGGGTTTAAGCGGATCATGGTATAACTGAGAGTGCGTTGGAAGGACTCCAGCTAGAACATATAAAATCAATAAAAGCTTATCTAATTTAACCGCTAATGATTGTATGATTGTGCAGTAAATGACGTTTGGCGTTCATCATGTCATTGATCCAAACTGCTTCTGCTCTGACTAATGAATTGGTAGCACAAAATCCATCCATCAACCTTGAATATAATTAAATAGTCAAAAATGAATCAGACGGGATACATTCTTTAGTAATCGACAGTGTATTGCTGGTTAAAAGCACAGAACCCAACAGGATGGTATGATAGCAGATCAGACTCACCCCACAGCAGAGCAACGAGAACTGTCCTCCACGGTGCCATCCCGCTGTGAGAGCCAAAACACACCCGCTTTCACGTAAACCTACTTAAGCACACACACACACACTGCTTTAGCGCATTTTAGTCCACTCATGTCACCACGCGTATGTTTAATGCGTCAAATATAAATTATTACTTCTAATTACAACCGGCTCAGACGTGAGCCTGGCGCCCATACATCATTCAGCTTATGTTCTACGGCTGTGGGTGTGGGCGGGAAGAAACGTACGCCACTGCTCTACAGCCATTGGTCAGTTTCGAATCGACGACCGCAATCAACCAATGATAGTGAAATGTGACGTGAAACGTTGCAGCTTGCAAACGAACTAGTGATGGGCGTTCCGGCTCTTCCACAGTGAGTCAAATCAGTTGGCTCTACTAACCAAAAAAAGAGTCGATTCTTCCGGTAACCAAATGGCTCTTGGTTCAGTAGAACTGCAATTTATTTTCAAACTCAGCCAAATGTATTAAGAGCAAGGCCAGATAGGCTCAACTTCCCCCCACCGCAATAAACAATGTAAAAATGATAAATAAAATGTTAGGTTACATTAGTGTTCCAATCAGTTCTTTGCATGACAGAAATGTTTTAGAATGTCAGGAACTAGGGTTGCCAACTTTCAGAACTGGAAATAAGGAACACCCTGGGCTGGCAGGTTGGCGGAAGGCATAGGGTGGGGGGGTTATATGGCGGGTGTTTACCTGAGTGGGAGCAGGGGGTAGGCGGTTAGTAGGGTTGTCAACCGTCCCGTAAAATACGGAATCGTTTCTTATTTGGAAACTAAACGTCCGTATTGAACTGATACGGGACGCGCTTTGTTCCGTATTTTCATCAATGGGAGAGAAATGCTGCAGATTAGACGGAGACAGGCCAATATGTAAGAAACAGAAGGAAACTGCTGCTACCGTGGGAATTAGAAAGCGTTTGGTTATTATTTTAAGTAGTGTTCACTTTTTACTCCACTGTTTGAGTAGCGCAGTGGGCAGAGCGCATTGCGCATATTTTTCCGCCCTAGGTTCGAATCCGGCTTAGGGCGAAACTAAAGTAACACAAGCAGGGCCGCGCTATGGGGGCGCAGTCCAGAACCAGGGCTGCATGTCAGTGTGAAGATGGATTATGTAAAAATGTTGTTTGCGCTATTGAGACAAAATGTTACATGATGTTCTTTATGCATGTTGTTTTGCCTAAAATATGGTTCTGATTTATTATTATAAAGAATGAAAATATTATATGTTAAACATTTGGATTTGATTTTGATAAAACATTTTGATAATATTCCTATGACGTTGTAAGACCCGTTATATTTTTTTATAGGTGCAACCCTAACCGCCTACACCCAGCTCCCGCTCAGGTAAACACCCTCCATCCCACCCCCACCCTATGCCTTCCACCAACCCGCCAGCCCAGGGTGTTCCTTATTTCCAGTTCTGAAAGTTGGCAACCCTAGCGGTTAGGGTTTTTGCTCAACAGGGGTTTTTGTATCTGTTGGTCCTGGATTTTGTAAAGTTGCTTTGAGACAATGTCTATTGTAAAAAGCGCTATATAAATAAATTTGACTTGACTTGTCTGTTCTGGACTGCGTTGCTTAGGGGGGCAGTGAGAAAATTTGGGAGGCAATGCCCACCCCAGCACCCCCATAGCACCGGCCCTGTTTGTGTTACTAGGGCGGAAAAATATGCGTGATGTGCTCTGCCCACTGCGCTACTCAAACAGCGGAGTAATAAACAGGTTGTTATGCTGATATGCATGCACGGCGTTACTAAGTCTAAAAGTGAACACTACTTAAAATAATAACCAAACTCTTGCTAATTCCCACGGTAGCAGCAGTTTCCTTCTGTTTCATACATATCGACCTGTCTCAGTTTAATCTGCAGCATTTCTCTCCCACTGATAAAAATACGGAACAAAGCGCGTCCCGTATCAGTTCAATACGAAACACAAAGTTTAGTTTCCAAATAAGGAACGATTCCGTATTTTACGGGACGGTTGGCAACCCTATCAGGAACCCAATCACACCCCAGCCCCACCTCTATAGTTTTGGTCCCCTCAATGCTCAATTAATGGCTACGACATTGTTTAAGAGGTTAGCCTGAATTTTTCACAATGGCATAGCAGCTAGCACCGACGCTAATAAATGAGAATATATTCCTCCTACCCTATGTATCATACCCTATTCGTATCTTATGTTTTTTTTTTTTTTTTACCAACCACTGGTTCAAAACCGTCTTTTGTTTCACTTACCATTTGTTTTATTTACCACTGCCATCATTAAGGCCATGTGATTATGTGATTGATTATGTAAATTTATGATTGTATAATCTCACACTGAGTACACATATTTCACAGTGGGCCATGTAAAATCAGACAAGATACTTTCAATTAATTAAACGTGTGACAAGTAGGCTTAATTATCTTAAAAGACCACTGAAACTGTGGCTAACTGATGACTTTAAATTTTGGTTATGCAAGTGGTTGTGTAGTTTACCAATGTTTAACACTCTAAATATACTCTAAATATATGTTATAGTGCTCTGCGTGTGTTTTGTATTTTGTCAGTATTTGGCTTACAATACACCATACCACATAGTTGACCACATAGTGTTAGCTCAGGTTAATATACTGGACTGCTCAACTTCCACCACTGATAGGTTGCTACTGTTGAGCACATTAACACATATTCTTCAACTATGATAAAATATGGTTAGAACAGTTGAAAACAGTTTTCCTTTAATCCATCATCTGTCAGTAATTACAGTGTATCACAAAAGTGAGTACACCCCTTAAATTTCTGCAGATATTTAAGTATATCTTTTCATGGGACAACACTGACAAAATGACACTTTGACACAATGAAAAGTAGTCTGTGTGCAGCTTATATAACAGTGTAAATTTATTCTTCCCTCAAAATAACTCAATATACAGCCATTAATGTCTAAACCACCGGCAACAAAAGTGAGTACACCCCTAAGAGACTACACCCCTAAATGTCCAAATTGAGCACTGCTTGTCATTTTCCCTCCAAAATGTCATGTGATTTGTTAGTGTTACTAGGTCTCAGGTGTGCATAGGGAGCAGGTGTGTTCAATTTAGTAGTACAGCTCTCACACTCTCTCATACTGGTCACTGAAAGTTCCAACATGGCACCTCATGGCAAAGAACTCTCTGAGGATCTTAAAAGACGAATTGTTGCGCTACATGAAGATGGCCAAGGCTACAAGAAGATTGCCAACACCCTGAAACTGAGCTGCAGCACAGTGGCCAAGATCATCCAGCATTTTAAAAGAGCAGGGTCCACTCAGAACAGACCTCGCGTTGGTCGTCCAAAGAAGCTGAGTGCACGTGCTCAGCGTCACATCCAACTGCTGTCTTTGAAAGATAGGTGCAGGAGTGCTGTCAGCATTGCTGCAGAGATTGAAAAGGTGGGGGGTCAGCCTGTCAGTGCTCAGACCATACGCCGCACACTACATCAAATTGGTCTGCATGGCTGTCACCCCAGAAGGAAGCCTCTTCTGAAGTCTCTACACAAGAAAGCCCGCAAACAGTTTGCTGAAGACATGTCAACAAAGGACATGGATTACTGAAACCATGTCCTATGGTCTGATGAGATTGTTTGGTTCAGATGGTCTCAAGCATGTGTGGCGGCAATCAGGTGAGGAGTACAAAGTTAAGTGTGTCATGCCTACAGTCAAGCATGGTGGTGGGAATGCCATAATCTGGGGCTGCATGAGTGCAGCAGGTGTTGGGGAGTTACATTTCATTGAGGGACACATGAACTCCAATATGTACTGTGAAATACTGAAGCAGAGCATGATCCCCTCCCTCCGGAAACTGGGTCGCAGGGCAGTGTTCCAGCATGATAATGACCCCAAACACACCTCTAAGACGGCCACTGCTTTATTGAAGAGGCTGAGGGTAAAGGTGATGGACTGGCCAAGCATGTCTCCAGACCTAAACCCAATAGAACATCTTTGGGGCATCCTCAACCGGAAGGTGGAGGAGCGCAAAGTCTCGAATATCCGCCAGCTCCGTGATGTCGTCATGGAGGAGTGGAAAAGCATTCCAGTGGCAACCTGTGAAGCTCTGGTAAACTCCATGCCCAGGAGAGTTAAGGCAGTTCTGGGAAATAATGGTGGCCACACAAAATATTGACACTTCAGGAACTTTCACTAAGGGGTGTACTCACTTTTGTTGCCGGTGGTTTAGACATTAATGGCTGTATATTGAGTTATTTTGAGGGAAGAATAAATTTACACTGTTATATAAGCTGCACACAGGCTACTTTTCATTGTGTCAAAGTATCATTTTGTCAGTGTTGTCCCATGAAAAGATATACTTAAATATCTGCAGAAATGTGAGGGGTGTACTCACTTTTGTGATACACTGTAACTAAGATGATGATAACCTTACATCTTATTTCACTGTGAGCCAAGTTAAATTGTTAGTTTATATATAACTATTGACCATTGAACCTTGTTTTAATGCTACTTAACCATCATACAGTTGAAGTTATACCTGTGTAACTATTTGCTGGAAATTCTCAAAACTACATCTTTATCTTTCATCTCAGTTTGTAAGCACATCCATAAAATATACAGCTGCCATCATAATCAACCCCCTCACCTTAAATGGCATTATAGTGATAAGTATACAATTAAATAAATAAGTATAGAGGCACAAGAAGCTTTAGTAAACAGAGAAGAAATATTTATTGATACAATCAATTTTGAACATAAGTCAATATAATTTTGAGTTAAAATGAAAAACATCTAGGTCTTTTGACAAACGTCCATGTGCACTACTATTCAACTCCCAGTTTCACTACTTGGTAAATGTTTTGCAATAACATGGGGGGAGGGGTGTTTCTAAGGCCTCTGGATCACATTTTGGGCTTTCTCTCTCACCGCCAGACAGGTTTGCTGCTGTGCAATAAGTTTGAAACCTCTGGACAGCACTTCCCATGGTGTATCTAGAAATGTTGAAGCTCTTGTAAATTTTCTTATACCCATCAGTGCAATTTAATTACCTCATGTCTAAGTTTTCTTGACCAAATTAAGGGCTGTTATTGAGTTCCCGGTGGTTTATTCCTGTTGTTATCCAGCTTTTGGTCATACAGACTAGCTGTAGGTTTTAAGTTAAGGCACACCCTGGACCATCTCAGACAATCCATCTCAGCCCCCCTCCACATCTCAGAAATAGCCAATGAACATGCCCAGTCGACTGATAGCAGTTTGAGGTTTAATTAATGTTTAAACATGTAAGTATAAATTAGGGGAGTCTGGTTCAAAACTAATTTCTTTTTAATGGATTTTGCATAGTTTCAGGGGCAAATGAGGAGGATTGTGTGTAAGGCAATAAGGTACAACAGATATCGCTACCAGCAAGTTAGATTAAATACATCCCCTTTAGATAAGCTTTTTTTGTTTTCTGTTTATTATAATATCATTAACTTCTCTCTTTCACTTACTAACAGTTGACATTTGCCCAATCTAGTGTCTGTGTCCTACCATTTGAACAGAAAAGTCAGACCTATTTTCCATCATATTTTTACTAACCACTTTATGCTGAAAACACTAAGCATGGCACCAATCCATTGCATGGTACCACCAAAGGCCAAACAATACATTGTCCTACACCTATGATTAATGATGTAAATTATTAACACTTCGATAAATTTGTGCTTAATAGCTTAGTATAAACCCCCTCCGGTACACAATCAGTACAGACTGCATTTTTCACCTGCACGAGTCGAGTTTATACACTAATGGACGCTGTGTATGTAGGGTCACACCCCCATAAGCATTATTCCTCAGCCCTGTGCAGGCGCCATCAGTCAGCCAGCAGGGGCCGCAGTTGTACCAGTTATGAGGACCTATGATCCGACTCTCTACCCTCTAACCCTGAACAACAGTCAATCATTGTTCATGCTGCCGCCCAATCCAGTCGGAGAGGTAGAGGTGAGATTCGATGCGATGCATTCAGAACCCCAACTCTGGTGCAATAGCGTACTTTACCGCTGCGCCACCTGAGCGGTAGCTTGTTATAAACTTGAGCATTATTTCTTTCTGTTTTTCCTTGATTGTACAAAGCCACGCTGGTGACATCCAGTATAAATACAGAAGAACGTGTGGTCTCGACTAAGTAAGGCTTGGAAACAAGATCTTCTTTTGATTGTTTTTTTTTCTGTTAAGGTGTATATTTTATGTAAGGCAAAACAGTGGTGAAGCATCTAGAGTGGGTACCCTCCACTGTCTGTGTGTAAGAAGTTTGCCATGTTTTCTCAGTGTCCATATGGATTTTCTCTGGGTACTCTAACCTTTCTCTGGTTTATTTAACCTTCCCAAAACAGGTCGGGCAATGTTCTTGATGTAAAAGTAAGTGAGTAAAGAGTTGAGTGATGGTCTGTGATGGATTGGCACCGTGGGGACCAGTAGTAAGGTAAATGTGACAAGAAGATCCTTTTATTTTGGCCACAGTTAACATAAAGCATAGACAGTCCAAGGAAAGTCCAAGTTTATTTAAGCTAGTGCTCTAATTCACCTCTCAATGCTGCCATCTAGTGACTTTTTAATGTATAAGTACATATACTATATATGGACAGCTTGCTAATTTATGTAAAACACACAAAATTAAAATATTTGACAGTTGTGTACATGATTTTGTGGTATTGGTAGAAATAATGTAGAATTAAAAATAACAAGCAAGTAAACAAACACTGCCTTGCTTCAGGCCTACTTAACTGCTATACTTAATTTAGCAGTTGCTTAGGGGCAGACAGCCATCAGGGGACACCACAACCCTTGTATGGTCATTACTGTACTCATTTTGTAAATAAGGATTAAATTATGGAGGGGGAAAGTATACATCCAGAACCTAAAGTAAATAAATAAGTACAATTAATACATAAAATATAACTGGTGTTAATTCTATAAGATAAATAAAATACTATAAGTGCAACTATAAGTGGTCAATCATCAGTAAGATAAGAGATAGTTGAGATTGTTCATGGTTATCTGTAAATTAAAATAGGAAATTATTAAAACCTCAGAGATGCATCTTTGTAGTAACATTAGCTGTTGCTTTAATGCTCACTTCATTTCAAGGTCATTTTAATTTTTGCACTTTGCCAGATCAGCCTACCTGGGCACCCCAATACACCCTAAGAAGGTGCCAGTCCATCACAGACCATCAATCAAATCAACCATCTACTCACTTTTAAATTAAGGACATTAAGGACATTGTCCGACATGCCAGACTTCTTACAGTGACAGTGGCAGTGGAGGGTACCCATTGTAGCTGCTTCACCACTGTTTTTGCCTTACATAAAATATACACATTACCAAAAAAAAACCATCAAGGCTACTTTTTGGCTCTTTTTCTGTATCCTTCCAGACTCAGCACCATATGTGGCAAACTCAGTTTATGTTGAAATCAAATAAACAGCCAACCTCTATTACATACGTTGATTTACATTATCTCGAGGATTAACTAAACACATCATTTTTTTACAGTTTAGTACATCCACCATGGTGTTTTACTGTAGTCGCATGCATAATTTAATGTGCTGTTATTTTCCGCCGGTAGGGGTCGCCACAGCCTCTCCATCTTGCCCTGTCCTGAACATCCTGCTCTGTCATACCACCACCTGCATGGCCTCCCTTACTGCCTACTTTTTGACCTCCGTCTCTTTTTCGAACTCTCATCCATCTTCTACACATGCCCAGACCATCTCAATCTCGTCTCCCTAACTTTGTTTCCAGAATATCCCAGCTGTGCTGTCCCTCTAATAAACTTGTTTATAATCTTGTCCATCATCGTCAATCCCAACGAGAATTACAGTATCTTCATCTCTATCACGTCTGCCATTTAAGAAACAAACAGGTAATGCAGGTAAACAAGTATTATTATTGTATATTTTAGATATATTAAGATATTTGTTTGGTCTACATACATTTAAATACCACTGCTCTATTGCATATTGACATTAAATTAGATACTTTGGGTCTGGGCGTCTAAGAGTATGAGGGGAGTGAATAGCCGAAACCCTGTGATAGATTGGCGCTCTGTCCAAGATATTTCTGCCTTGTGCCCAGTGTTTTCCAGTGTCAATGGACCCGCTGCAACCCTGGATATATAATTTGAGAAAAAAGGGGAAAGTAAAATGATAAAAGAAAGAATATTATTTTATTCCTTTGGCCTATGAGACCATCTTCTTAATTTTCTTTTGCAGCTCAGCTGATAAGAAGTTTTAGAATCACTGCTTTGCTTCATACATTTAATCTCATTTCGGGCGGCACTGTCGCCTCACAGCAAGAAGGTCCTGGGTTTGATTCCGAGGTGGAGCCGTCCGGGTCCTTTCTGTGTGGAGTTGGTATGTTCTCTCCCAGTGTCTGTGTGGGTTTCCTCCAGGAGCTCCAGTTTCCTCCCACAGTCCAAAGACATGCAGTCATGTTAATTGGAGATACAAATTTGTCCATGATGGTGGACTTAAACCTGAACTGATGAATCTTGTGTAACCAGTAACTACCGTTTCTGTCATGAATGTAACCAAAGTGTGCAAAACATGATGCAAAAAATCCTAATAAATAAATAAAATAAATAATCTCATTTCATTTTTATCAAATAATCTCACTTAATTTTTATCCTGGTCAGGGTTGTGGTGGGTCTGGTGTACCTGAAAACAATGAGCGCAGGGCAGGAAAACCTTGGAATTCATTACAAGCACTGATTATTGTAATAGCATATTTTACTACATTTGTAAGCATAAGTTCCACATAACATTGGTCCCAATATATTTAAACATATAAAAATTCTTTATAGCTGTTTAGCTGTTGTTAATGATTTTATATGTGTTGTTTTTATCTGTAATTCATTTGTATTCTGCTATAATGTAATCCGCTATTCTATATGTTCCACATATTTCACATTTCTATGCTGTTCTCTAACCACATAAGCATAAGTGTACCAAGCAAAAGAACCACGGCGCATAGTTAAGGCCTGTTGTTTCTGCAGGCCGCAGTTAATGGTCCTGTATCCCACTGTGCACCAATAACCCTCACACTATTCCTACTAATGCCTTCAATCTGATGACTTGGTAAAACTACTCAGTGCCTTTGGAATTATGAATGTAGCTGCCATTACTGGATGACTTGCTTTTAAAAGAACCACTTTGGGCAGGATATTTCATCAGCTCAACATTCAACAATACACACACTTACACACACACACACACGCACGCACGCACGCACACACACACACACACACACACACACACACACACACACACATATATATATATATATATATATACAGTGTATCACAAAAGTGAGTACACCCCTCACATTTCTGCAGATATTTAAGTATATCTTTTCATGGGACAACACTGACAAAATGACACTTTGACACAATGAAAAGTAGTCTGTGTGCAGCTTATATAACAGTGTAAATTTATTCTTCCCTCAAAATAACTCAATATACAGCCATTAATGTCTAAACCACCGGCAACAAAAGTGAGTACACCCCTAAGAGACTACACCCCTAAATGTCCAAATTGAGCACTGCTTGTCATTTTCCCTCCAAAATGTCATGTGATTTGTTAGTGTTACTAGGTCTCAGGTGTGCATAGGGAGCAGGTGTGTTCAATTTAGTAGTACAGCTCTCACACTCTCTCATACTGGTCACTGAAAGTTCCAACATGGCACCTCATGGCAAAGAACTCTCTGAGGATCTTAAAAGACGAATTGTTGCGCTACATGAAGATGGCCAAGGCTACAAGAAGATGGCCAACACCCTGAAACTGAGCTGCAGCACAGTGGCCAAGATCATCCAGTGTTTTAAAAGAGCAGGGTCCACTCAGAACAGACCTCGCGTTGGTCGTCCAAAGAAGCTGAGTGCACGTGCTCAGCGTCACATCCAACTGCTGTCTTTGAAAGATAGGCGCAGGAGTGCTGTCAGCATTGCTGCAGAGATTGAAAAGGTGGGGGGTCAGCCTGTCAGTGCTCAGACCATACGCCGCACACTACATCAAATTGGTCTGCATGGCTGTCACCCCAGAAGGAAGCCTCTTCTGAAGTCTCTACACAAGAAAGCCCGCAAACAGTTTGCTGAAGACATGTCAACAAAGGACATGGATTACTGGAACCATGTCCTATGGTCTGATGAGACCAAGATTAATTTCTTTGGTTCAGATGGTCTCTAGCATGTGTGGCGGCAATCAGGTGAGGAGTACAAAGATAAGTGTGTCATGCCTACAGTCAAGCATGGTGGTGGGAATGCCATGGTCTGGGGCTGCATGAGTGCAGCAGGTGTTGGGGAGTTACATTTCATTGAGGGACACATGAACTCCAATATGTACTGTGAAATACTGAAGCAGAGCATGATCCCCTCCCTCCGGAAACTGGGTCGCAGGGCAGTGTTCCAGCATGATAATGACCCCAAACACACCTCTAAGACGACCACTGCTTTATTGAAGAGGCTTAGGGTAAAGGTGATGGACTGGCCAAGCATGTCTCCAGACCTAAACCCAATAGAACATCTTTGGGGCATCCTCAAGCGGAAGGTGGAGGAGCGCAAAGTCTCGAATATCCGCCAGCTCCGTGATGTCGTCATGGAGGAGTGGAAAAGCATTCCAGTGGCAACCTGTGAAGCTCTGGTAAACTCCATGCCCAGGAGAGTTAAGGCAGTTCTGGGAAATAATGATGGCCACACAAAATATTGACACTTCAGGAACTTTCACTAAGGGGTGTACTCACTTTTGTTGCCGGTGGTTTAGACATTAATGGCTGTATATTGAGTTATTTTGAGGGAAGAATAAATTTACACTGTTATATAAGCTGCACACAGACTACTTTTCATTGTGTCAAAGTGTCATTTTGTCAGTGTTGTCCCATGAAAATATATACTTAAATATCTGCAGAAATGTGAGGGGTGTACTCACTTTTGTGATACACTGTATATATACAGTATATATATGCACACACACACACACACACACACACACTGCACATTTCCTTCCTTGACTTGGCCCTCGTCTGTAGATTCGATTCTGTGGGTTCGCACCGAAGCCAAAATCATCAGCAGATTCTGGGTATCTTATAAGAAGTGGAGTAAAGTTATATGAACAATTTTTTCCTTCTACCCCCCCTCTCCCTCCTCATTCTCCCCACACTCCTCGATCTCAGTGTTTCCTTTTTTGTGTGTGTTTTGATCCGGGCTTTCGCGGCGGGCTGCTCTGTGGTGAGGCTGTGAGGCTGCAGTGGCGCTGCTGGCGTGTTATTTTTGGCGGCAGCAGCGGTTGGTGGCTCTTGGGGAAGATGGAGTGCAGCTCTCTGGCTCCAAAAACCAGAAGCCTGTTTAAGGGATTTCTGTCCCAGAGAGAATCACTCTGTAATGATCAGAGTCATTATGGGCTTGCACTAAACGTGGTACGGGCCCTTGTGCCATGTGTTAACTGCTGCAGGCCCACTAAATATTCAGGATAGAACAATGAACAACTTCCTCTAAGGATTAGTCAATGACAAACCAATATGAGTTATATATGCGTACACATTTTTCTAAAAGGCCATTTTCGACTTAATATATATATATATATATATATATATATATATCTACGCCACACAGAAAGTCAATCTATCGAGGAGCTTGAGCATTTCCTTTCTAAATAATTATTTGTAAATAGCTTCTTGTATTTAGTGTGTGTGTGCACATGCGGAAGTATATGTAGGTGTGTGTTTGTGTGTGTGTGAATCAGTCACATAACATTAGTCAGGTTGACTCATGTGCCAAACAAACCCAAAATCAATGTGTCAACATCAAATTCAAAGATCTCATAAATAACCATGGACAGGGTGCCAAGCCATCTCTGTGCATCACATATTTGCTAAGGCATTTACACACAGGAGTAATACAGAGTAGCTAATATACATACTGCTATGTTTTTGGAATGTGACAGGAAACAAAAATAACTGGAGGCAGGGACTGCTATAAATTTGCCTGTACTATAATTTTGCTAAATTTAAAACAAACTTACCAAAATGTTGTTTCTAAACCAAAAAACAAACAAAAAAAAACATTTAAAACATTAAATAAATAATTTAAAAAATATTTTGAAATTAATTTAGGTTTTCATTGCAACATGTATATGGCTTTTCACTGAGTTTAAACCACCAGCTATGAATAAATAGTTAATGCCAATGCCAGCTATGTTACAGATTGTGCAATGTGTATTCACTGTTGCATTCCTGTCTAAAGGTCAGACACAAAACAGCTCCACAAGTATTAACATGACTCCAGAACTACAATAACTAAAACTGAAACTTATATAGAACAATTAGTGTAGACCATAATACATTTGTACATGCTTAGTTTTTTTTTAACCAGATTTTTGTGTACACTGACGTATTAAGTATTGCTGTAAAGTCACTACTTCAGACTGTATTCCACCACTGATAGAAATATATATGAAAATTAATTTAAACTAAAGAATACACAAAAAGAACCTAAAATCAAACATACATTTTTGTTACAACGGCCTAAACATCTCTTAATTTGCTTATTAGCTTTGCTATTAATTTGCCTCTGGGCATCCGACTAAGCCTCAGAGGCAAAGACTCACTGTCTTACTGGCATTTAAAAGTGTGTGAAGGCTAAAATGGTTCAGTGTAATAAATGTAACTACATAATTTAAAACTTGTGATATTATTAGATAACACAAGGTTCTAGTAAATGTTAGATTAGAAGTTATTGTTAACTAGACTAGAAGTAATGGTAAAGCTAAAGCAATTTTACTCAATTCTTGACTGACAAATAGTGCAACATTGCATGTGACAAAATTAATAAAAATATGGTTTTTACAATGTTATGCAAAAAAAGCAAACAGAAATGTTGCAAAACAGTTGTTGGATGGTTACTAGCATTGTGGCACAATGTTGTTACAATCTCAATGTTGTTTATTTTGACTGCATAACTACATCGATACAATGTTGCAAATGTGAAAATGAGTGGTTGTAAATTCATCAAGACCATATAGTTTTGCTGAATGGGTTAATGCAATAGTTGGATACATTTATGACTGTAAATATATTATTTAGCTTTTGGTGCTCAGGCAGATCATACTAAATTGGGGATCCACAACCCCCAGTTTACCTTCCTGGACTAAAATGTAAAATGTAAAATGTTAAAAAACTTTTAAATGAAGTGTTTTTATCAGTTTTGTGGGACGCATCAACCGTGTCAGTCCAGGCTTCGTTTTTATTATTATTAACGAATGTAATGTAAGAGCAGCATTAAGGATTATTGTTAGAAAATGAGTATAAACGTGTGTATATATTTACACTTAATTAGTTAAACGTAGTGTTAAAGGCGAGTCTATGTAAGGATTGTGTCAGTGTGCACGCGCATGCTCGCGGACTCTCGTGTGTCAGTATGCACGCGCGTGTGTTCGCTCACCCACAAAGATATTACAATTTCAGCTGGATATTAAAGAAGCATGGAGTGGCAGCAGTGCGGTTCCTGCCAATGGCTTGGTTTTAGGGGTGTTGTGGCCATGGTTGCAGGGGGGAGGAATGGGTAGGAGGGGGAAGAGTGGCTCATGGTCAGAGCCCCCGCCGGACACACTGGCGCCTCTTCCTGGAGGACTTCTGAACCACCACACTCCTCCACCAGAACCCTGCCAGCCCTCTGGAAGCCTGACTCAAATCACTCACTTCTACACTTCTCACTTTCTCTTATTTTTATTTAACCATACTTTTAAATCAGTGTTCCTGCTTTATACATTCTTTTGTATCTTTTACTTTCTGTTATTATTAAATCATTGTCAACGCTTCATTGCAGAATGAGCTAATATAGCCATAATTTTATGGTATATTTTATTTAAATACGCCATTTAAAATTGTGTGTGTTATTAAAACAATTTTGCTGAAATTTTACCTAAAGCAAAGCATTTCAAAATTACATACTTGTATGGGACATATACTGTATGTCATGACAGTCTAAGGATTTTAGTGAGTTTTGCAACTGCTTTATTTCAGAATAATTAGCTTCTCTAAGCCCATGGCAATATATAGCTCATTTGATTGTGTACAGTGTCACCCATATACTAGCAGCCTTTATTTGGTATAAAAATAAACTTCTATTCCTGTTTCTAACGTTTAATTGTGATCAAATGCAATTCAAGCAATTAAGGACTTGCACAAGAGACCACCAATGGCAACCTAGCAGTGGTGGGGTGAGAATCAGCGACCTTTCGATTACCAGTTCAATGCATTAACTGCTGAGCTACCACTGGATTTCCAATTCTGAACATTTCCACTGTGACAGTTTGGTTTTTTCACAAACTTCTTTCAGTTATTTAATCAGTGAAAAACCAGCAGCAAAATGCAACAGAACAAAACAGTAAAACTGACTGATAAGCAGTGAACCCCAACTCAACCATCTCAGTCCACCTGCACAGACTATTAGATTTTCCCATTTCTCAATGCAGTTAAATTTAGTGATGAAACAAAGATTATTGTATTTTAATGAAATCCAATGATTACACCCTTAAATAAATAAATAATAACATTTAAACAACTCTTAAACCTTTAAACACAAACCTATAGGAGACATTGCATCATGAAACAAAATACAATTGAAAGTTATGCATTTTGTCCATTCAGTGGTGCACTTTTTATTGACTTTTTAAGGAAAAAGCCATTAAAAAAATTACCTAAAATATTTGAATGTTAAATTTACATAATTAATACCTAATGCAGAAAAACTCTTTGTGACAATAGTATGTGTTGAACCTGCACGAAACCAGTAGCCTCTATTACCACACATGTTGTATAATTAGAGATATATACCTGCAATGTGTAACAGCAGACTGGCACATATACAGGTCTCCAGTCTTAGCATATTATTGATATAATTGGTGTTTAAGCGGACACTGCACATTTAATTATAACTGAAAAAGAAGAACACATACTCTAATGAAGTACACACTGTATGTATGTTAAGAACCAAGAAAGACAACATCCACTTTAACGGTCAGTAAAATGCAGAATTGTGAATTTAAAGAATTAAGAGAAGGATGTCTATTTTGAAGTGTCACAGCCCATTTCCTTAGCTTCCATTTTTCTGGAAGTAATTTGTCATCCCAGGGACATTTAATAGGGAACATATTATCATTTTACAGGGATATGGAGCCTGCCACAGCCTGCCCACAGTTCCTATAAACAGAATTGGTCCATTTAGTGGTGTGTTTGATACATTTCAGAGCAAAAGGGAACTTAGTTACAGAAAAAGGCCCATAAAGGCTTCTATGAAAGCCTTAGATAAGTATTGCTAAGCACCACCCTGTTACCAACGCAGTTAACTTAAGTAGACTAATGATGATCAATCTTACATCTCTTTTCAGGGTTGAAAGATTTCTTTCCTCTTTTTTCATCAGCGACCATCTAACCTTTCCTAACCTTTACTGTTGTTTAGGTCACTGATTTATCATCTCTTTTACCTCCAGCTATAGCTTTTCAACTTCTGTTGTTAAGGAAAAGCCCCTTCCCCAGTTTACAACTCTCACCCTTCCCCCTAGACAGCCTTAAGGAAAAGGTCACCTGTACACACCTATGCTTTTCTTTTGACATGCATCACTCCCTTTCTTTAGGGCAAAGGAAAGATTTATCACCTAAAGCAAGCCTGGAAGTACAGGAATGTCCATTGTTTCCACTCTGCTCAACTGTAACCACTGACCAAGACCATTTAGAAATCTCAAAGAACGGAACTGAGTTTCGTGTAGGAACAGGGTTATTTATGGCAGGGTAATTTATGATCCTTAGACTGTCCTAAGTACGATTCTTCTTTGAACCCCACCTCCACCTCAGTTTTAATATTTAGTAATGCACAGACTAAATAAAGGAAATTAAGGACAAAGTTGAGGTAAGTTAGAGTCCAGGAAAAACTGAGTAAGTAACATACATTAAAATAAAGAAGCTTTGTGCTACTTTTCATGTACTGTTAATGTCAGAACTTTTTGTTAATGATTGGAAAACAAACTTTTAATTTCTCTAATGTCAATTACCTTTGTGGCAGGGCTATATAGTGCCTTGTACACTATTCTGATTGGCAGTTGGTGCCCATTTTGTGCCCATTTTTGTGCCTAATTTGACTGCAATCCTTAAAAAGTACTGAAACACAAATGTCACTGTCCACAGTCAAGCTATACATTGCTGAGGGCCTAAAGGTTTCCTCAAGACACAAACATCAAAGCTTGACTGAAGTTGCTGAATACATGGTAAAAGAAGAACCTCATGCAAAGACTTTTAGCACAGCAGCCACCAAGGCCATGGTGATGTAAAGCTCTCTTGACTAAGAACAGTGTCACTCATGTTCCAGAAGCTTTTTGTTTTATGGCAGACCCGCTTTTGCTGGATCTTGGACGATATCTGACTATGCTGTATATTTGATGTATCATGCTACTGGGACTTTAATTTCCTTTCGGATCAATAAAGTATCTATCTATCTATCTATCTATCTATCTATCTATCTATCTATCTATCTATCTATCTATCTATCTATCTATCTATCTATCTATCTATCTATCTATCCATCCATCCATCCATCCATCCATCCATCCATCCATCCATCCATCCATCCATCCATCCATCCATCCATCCATCCATCCATCCATCCATCCATCCATCCATCCATCCATCCATCTATCTATCTATTCAGATATTCAGTTTTATATTTAAGCTTCAGAGTTTTAATCCCTGACCTGGCTTGCTGTTCAAACAGACACAATTGACAGTGCCTGAGGGAGGTTGAATGGTCTTTATTGCCACTGTATAATTGTGACCTCGTCTGCACCAGTGGTGGGATATTTGCATGATTTGTAGCGTCTCTCCATGTGTGTTACAGCTGTCTTTGAATACAAGTCTCAGTAAGCCCGGATTGTTATATGTGCCAAGAAAATTGCAATAGGGGAATTGGCAATGGTTCAATTGGAATACATGGAGAAAATGTAGAAAGAAAATAACAGAAACAATCCTTATTATATGAGCACAGAGAAATCATTGTCTGTAGTCAATTATAATTATTAATATATAAAATATAAAAAAGGAATGAGGTAGTAATACCACAAGTTAAGTGATGTCATGTAACATTTTTTAAAATGAAAATAATTATCTAAGTTGCTTTATGTATATTTCTGATCCAGCAGTTTTTCAGAAATCCTTTAATAAAGATCTTTTAATTTTTTTGACAAAGAATTGTGCTTCAGTTACTTGCAAAAAAGGTTTTTTGTCTTTTGTCTTTCCCTTCAACTTTTTCTTACCTCTGTCTTTTCTCTCTATGCAGCTCGCTCCATTTCTCTCACATCCTTTAGTATATTTATCTTTTTACTGCCTCGCTTGAGGCACAGATCCTTCCTTGGTTCTTGTTTTTTTACTCCTAAAACATAATGTTTTAAAAATAAAACAAGGTTACCCACCACCACAGGACAGTATAAAAAGACAAAAATAATAGTCATGCTGAAGTCAGAAGCCACAGACCCTCCCCTACCCCCCGTAATCCCCAACAGACACATACACACACACGCACACACGTGTACACCCCACCCAAACCCTCTGCCTAGGTCTTTAAAGCTGCGGACTCGACCACACGCCCACTTCAGACCTCCATAAACATGTCAGGCTCTGATGACAGAGTCGGCCCCGGGACCAGCTGACCTCAACTCCAGCTCATTAGAGTCAGTAAATTAGAACCATACATCCAGGGGAAGAGAGGAGGAGAGGTGCGGTAGGGAAGCATACTGTCACAAGAGTGGAGTCAGAATAAGTGTATGTGGTGGGGCACTGGGCATGCATCCTGGAATTTACCCTGTATGAGTTGTGATTTACTATCACATTTAACCTGTGTGAACTTAAGCCAGATCAAACAGTATGACAGCATGCAGTTGGTTGGTGTGTCTGACATGCTCCAATCACTGATTGTATTACTTCATGCTTGAAAGTTTCAGCTGAGGCTATTATGAATTTGGCCTAGACTTCTGCATCTTTCCAAAGTCACCAAGTGCTAACTTCCTAGAAGCCCTGGGCTGTGATTCATTACAAAGAAAAAAGTCCAACAATTTATTCTGAGCTTACACTCAGTTGCTACAGCGCTCCCTGTATTTGGATGACAGCAAACATTAGCGCCAGACAATTTTGTATTTGGTTTCTGAAGTCTGTTGTTAGCTCACTGCCACATGGTCAGCCCACAATTCTGTAAACATTACAGTAACTCGGCTACCCCCAGTCCTATCCTCCAATCTCCTCTCATCTCCTCTCCTGTCTCTTCCGCTGCCCAGTCTGAAGTAGAGCTGTGGGGTAATTGTCCAGTAGCAGAGTTGGTGGGGGGTAATTGGTGCACGCAGACAGCGGGGGAGGCTTAATTTTCTTGAACAGGCCTTCAGTGGCGCTCTGTGAGACACATTGTGTCAACTGAGAGCCTTGCTTTGTTTGGGCTGCAAGAACTAATTAAAGCATTTGTTCAGCCATAAGATCGCAAAGGATGACAGAGCAGAACTCAGGAGGCTGGCGCAAGGGGAGAGATGAAGGGAAGGTGGAATTAAAAAATATCCATTTAGTACATTTAGTGCCGTCGTTGTATAAAATAATATCAAAGGTGCATCGCCAGCTTTATAGTTTAACAATAAAAATGTACCATTATTGACGTAAATCTATGTAAACATAACATCCTTTATTTAATAAAACAATATATTTGCACTTCTTAAATTTCTTTTATAAAAAGAACCAATAATATATATATGTGTGTGTTTATATAAATATGTATGTATATATATGTGTATTACCATTAAGAATCAGACTATTTGGTAAAAATGTGTAAGCCTGACAAGTCACCATGAGCTAATATATTGATAAAAATTGTTGGATCCTGCAAAAAAATTACGTTAGCAGACGCCTTTATCCAAAGTGACTTACATTACAGTTACAGTATACAGTCTGAACAATTAAGGTTAAGGGCCTTGCTGAAGGACCCAAAGCATCAACCTGGCAGTGGTGAGGCTTGAACCAGCAACCCTCTGATTACTAGTACTAGTACCTAAACCACTAGGCTACAGCTTGCCAAATGTCTGTATTATTTCAACGTAATATATAAAAAGCTCAGTTATTATATATACAGTATATATATATACAGTATATATATATACAGTATATATATCTCACAAACATTAACTGAATTGATGGCAGTGGTAGGCTAGCTGAACTTCCATTTCTGTTGATTTTGTACTTTTTTTTAGTACTTTAAATTGTTAAGCAGTCTTGCAAGACGTATTGCTTTACTGAGATATATAAACACTAAATGTCCAAAAGTATGTGGATATTTTGATACGGGGTTGGCTTCTATTTTGCGACTATAACAACCTCCAAGCTTCTTAAATGCTTTTCAAAAGATTTTGAAATGTATCTGAGGAAATTTGTACCCATTCATTTGTGCATTTGTAAGGACATGTACTGATGTTAGACAAGAAGTCCTGGCTAGCAAACGACATTCCAGTTCAACCCAGTCATTATGTTATGTTTTCTGTGAATCATGGTTATGGTAACATCTGCAGTTGGTCGGTTTGACTGAGGGATGACTGGTGGTATACCAACTATCAAACAAACACAGTAACTAAGCTTTTTTTATATATAAAGTTGAAATAATACACACATGGCTTTTACAAGATCCAACAACTTTTATCAACATTCAACTCATGGTGACTTAGTCTTGTCAAGTTTTCACATTGTTACCAAACAGTCTGATTTCTAATGGCACAAATTATTGTATTGTATTATTACTTCAGAACCTAATTATTGTGTTCTCCTTTTTTATTCAGGTTAAATTAGTAAGCACAGAGGTACAGTCAAATTTTAAATTTAATAAAGCATTTTATATAAATGCTTAGTTTGTGATGACTTGAATTACATCCATTACACAAATTATTAGAGGGTGATGTGCCTCACTTTTTAGCAAGACATATTATTAGAATATAGTAACCATATTTGCATAACAATGTTTTGTAAAAGCACAAGCAATGGATAAACTGAGCTGTATGTCACAAAGTATTCCACTCTGCGTCAAAGTCACATTGGCATCGGTTATAAATGTTTGTGTTTATTGTTTAAATAATAGTTAAATATAGTGCTGTGTATTAGCCTCCTATCCAATTTTATTTTTGCATATTTGTCACATATCCATCAAACTACTCATAATATTAGACAAAGACCCAAGTAAATGCAAAATGCATTTTAATAATCATTTTATTTATTGAACAAAAAATGTTGTTTAGCCCTACCTGGGCCTATGTAAAAAGTAATTGCCACCTAAGCCACTAAATCAACCAGTAAACCGCATTTAACTGACAATTGACAATTTTACTAGCCGCACCCGGGCATGATTACTGCCAGACCTGTTGAATCTAAACATCAATACATCTAAGCAGCTAGACGGTCTCAAGAAACAGCACATGATGCCATGTTCTAAAGAGATTCAAATATACAGTAGATGCAAAAGCAAAGTCATTGAGAGTCATATAAGGGTTAAAATACCAATGCTGAGGCTCTGGGACTCCAGCAAACCACACTGAAAGCCGTTACTAACAAATTAGAAAAACTTGGAACAATGGTGCTTGTCTTGCATTTACTGAAAAACCAAGACTTTTGGGAGTATATTCTGTAGACTGATGAATCAAAGGTGAAACTTTTTGAAAGACACAAGTCCTGTTAAATCTGACGATAAGCTAACACTGCATTCCTCCAAAAGAACATCAAACCAACAGGCAATTATGATGGTGGTAGTGTGATGGTCTGGGGCTCGCTTGTTTTACACAAGCGAGTCTGAATGGCTTAAAAGAAACAAAGCTGTGGTTTTAGAGTGGCCAAGTCAAAGTACTGACCTAAATCCCATTGAAATACTGTGGCAATAGCTTAAATGGAAAGTTATTGCTCAAAAACCCTCAAACGTGGCCAAATTAGAACAATATTTTTACCAAGTAGCCACACAAAGGACTAACGGACACCATGTGCACTGCCAATAACTCTAGAGCAATAGAAAGTTATGCTTCACCAGACAGATGGATGAAGGTGGGTTTGGAAGATGCCAAAAAAATCTTGCTGTAAAGTTTGGTAAAGGATAAATAATGGTCTAGTGTTGTTTTTCATTGTTCTGTCCAAAATTTAGTGGTAAGCCTTCCCAGAAAAGCAAACATATATAGCAGCACGGGATGCTCATATTACTGCTTATGGTTTTGGAGTAAGTTCCACAAGCTTAAAGAGATGTGATATTTGTTCACATAATTTAATAATGTAAAATAGATCTTGGTGTTGTTTTTATTTCATGTAGGAATGTACATAATATTATAATAAATACAATATTGAGCATTGTGTGGAATTAATACATTAAGTAGCTGCTTTCATGTTTATTTCAGATAAATAATAAGCTATAATGACTTGGCTATAATGTCATCTCGGCAATGTTGTTGTTATTATTATTATTAATTTTCAAAAACCATTTTATGTGGGTTACAATAATTCATCATTGTTTTATAGATTTGACATATATAATTTAAATTCTTACCTTGAATGTTGCGCACTACACAAACCAAAGCTAAACTACACATCAAGTCCATAAACAATGCACAAAGCTTTGAACACCAGTTTTTTTTAGCCATTGTGGTATGTGAAAACAATGTGTTAGTTCTTTTATACAAAGAATAAAAATACAACAAGAAACTAAATTTCACTTAATTTAATCATAAAGACACAGGGTTAGCTGGGACTTCACTGTTTGAGTCTCATATGTACATAGTGATTAAGAACAAATAATTGAAAATAACATTAAGATTACACATCAGAAACATCCCTTTTAAACATTACAATTTGCCTCATGGCGTTCAACATAAACATTTCATAGAACAGCCAGCAAAATCAAGAGTTACAAAATAAATAAATACTCACATAAAATTAATGAAAAAAGGTTTTTTTTTGTCCATGACTAGCTTTGCTTCATTGTCTTCATGTCATTTTGCAACACCAGTAAAATGCAACATTGTCTTTCAAAGGTTTATAATTTAAGGCATAAATTAAAGTTAAGGTAAATAGGAAATTAAATTAAGACAACAAACAGGAGGAATTTAAAGCAAATACAAAACTGTACATCTTATTCCCCATTCTTAACCAACGTAGGCTCATGAACCCTGTTCTGCTAGGGGTTTCTGAAAGAATCATTATACTTTCATAAGGGGTTGTAATAAAAAAAGTAAAAAAAAAAAATGTAAATAATAAGCATTGCATCATCTGGTAAAGGGACTAATGGTAAAAGTCAAAAATCCTGTAAAAACCACTGAATAATACCTTACCCATGGCAGAGAACTACTTTTGGCTAATACCATCAAACATTATCTGGGAAAGTGATCAGAAAGGATATAATAAAAAATGCCAATTGAACTAAACTTACAATAAGAATAGAATTGAAATCTATATATGCATTACAAACAAGAAGTGTGCTCATTCCCCACTCCTGCATGCTTTCCCACAATGTTCCTTCATGTTCCACAGGAGAAAATGTGTATTAGTGGTAGACTTCTTCTCATATGGCTTGGCAAATTGTGTTAAAACACAAATGTCATTTAAAAAGTACTTAGTTTTTCATGTTGATTAGCACCAATGTAACAGCAGTTCAGTCTAAATAACCTTCCCTCAAAATGATTATATCTCCAGCAGTCCACTGGTGTTGTCCACTGCGTTTCCTGCATTTTTCTTCTCTCCGTTAGCTGTGTGCTCCTGCATGCCATTTCCAGGAACAGTTGGAGCTCCATCATTGTGATCTGCAGATTCCTCTGGCACCCTGGGCTCCGTCTCACCCTCTCCCCCACCAGCTTTGCCCTGCAGACTGGTCTCTGAGTGGGTCTTTTGATGCTTACTGAGGTGGTCGCTACGTGTGAAGCGCTTGTTGCACAGTGAGCATGTAAACTTCTTTTCACGTGTGTGTGTGCGCACATGGCGCTCCAGCTCGTCGGAGCGTGTGAATCGTTTTCCGCAGAATAGCCAGTTGCACACGAAGGGACGTTCACCTGTGTGCCAGCGCAAGTGTGCCTTGAGATGTGAGGCCTTGCCATAGACCTTCCCACAGCCTGGAATGTGGCAGCTGTGTACTGGCTTCTTGCGCAGTGAGGCAGCCGATGCACCCAGCCTTTCCAGCTCCTGGCAGTTGGGGCAATCACAGGTGGATCTGCTGGTGGTGGTGCCGCCTGTGTATGCCCCAGAACCACGAGCTGGCTTCAGGCCCATAGAGCTCTCAATAAGGCCGCCACTGGATACTGGCTTGGGCTTGTACATGTCCTGTGGGAGCATGTGCTGTGAGGACTGAAGAAGGTGTGAAGAAGAGCTGAGGCCCACTGAAGAATATGGTGCTGAGTTAAGGGAAGTGAAGTCAGAGCTATAGCTGGACATAGGAGGGCTAAGGGATGCCTGTGGAGCCACAGGCTGCAGAGGGGCCTGGAGACCATCTGGCTGGGTCTGGCCTGCACTTAACCAGTTGGAACCTGGGTGGACATCCCACCAAGATGATGTAGCATTGGCAGGTGCAGTGGTGATGCCAGGGTGGATACCTGCCTTGTACCAGGAGCCATATGGGTGTGTCATGTCCAGAGAGGTGTAAACACTAGTAAGGCAGTCTGCTGTGGCATGTGCTTTGGTCACCAAAAGAGAAGGATCCTGAGAAGCTGTAGAGCTCTGGAAGGAGGAGAAAGGGCTGTATTCAGAGCTGTATGATCCTGTGGGTAAAGGGGGGCTACCTGTAGGGGTGAGCAGGCCTCCACCTGTGTTGAACGAGTTACTATAAGAGTCCACGAGGTCTTCATTGGTTCGGCCATTTTTAGGTACCTGAAGGTCGGAAGTCATGCTGTAAATTTTCTTTACTGATACTGCGTTTCCTGTTTTGCCAGGTGTAGCTGTGTCACGAACTGGACTGGTGTTGCTGAATTTGTTGCAGGTGGCGGTTAGCATTGCCAAAGGACTCGAGCCATAACGTGTTTCCTCCTGTGAACAGACCAGACCAGCAATAAGTCGAAAGTCTTTTATATGAATCAAGGCACATGGTTGTACTGTATGTTTGTTTAGTTCATCAGTAACACAGACAGTTAAAAAAAACATTCGTAAGTCATGCCATCACGCAATCCCTTAACGACATACAGTAACTGTAAGAGCAAATATAAAAGAAAACAAGATTCTTTAAGGTTCCAGACAGAAATATGCAAGAAGAACCTTTGCCTTAGTCATTAACATGCCATCACGCATACAATTCCAGTTAAACACGTTTGCCATGTAGTTGCCACTGCAACAACAGTTGTTCCAGACTGCCTTTTTATTGTTTTGTCTATCACTCATCTGAATGAATGAGTACAATAGACAAGCATTCTCAGTGCAAACATTCATACCTATGCACACCACTGTATTTCGTTTTTTGTAATTTACATTTACATTTACATTTTCAGCATTTAGCAGACGCCTTTATCCAAAGCGACTTACAGTGTACAGTCTAAGCAATTGAGGGTTAGGGACCTTGCTCAAGGGCCCAACAGCAGCAACCAGTGACCTTCTGGTTACTAGTCCAGTACCTTAACCACTAGGCTACAGCTTGACTCTGACAAGTTAAATTTTTACATAGCCAACTGTACCTGATTTAAATAATTTTATTTTGTATTTTCACCCCATTCGCAAGGATACAATAGCACAGTAATATTGTAAGGAACATTTGCTAACTCTACTGGTTGTTTTCAGTTACTTAGGGTAGGAAATAAAAAAAATGAAATGTTAGTTCTTCCTGGTACTGCGCATGTGCGTGCAGTTTTCTTTGGCAAAGGTAACTTCCCCCGTTTCCAGGTTAACTGCTGCCTGTCCATAACCATGTGGCAATTTAACCGCAACGTTTTGCCTGCTCTGAACCAAAGCCAGTACCGCTGGGGTTATTTCCTATTCATATTAGTTTTTGCAGTTTGGTGGGAGTGTTTTAAGAAAGCGTGTGTGTGCATAAAATGCGCTGCTCTGTAATTATAAATTAGGATCGTTTGTTCTGCTAGACCTGATCCACTGCGTCTCAGAGTTTAACCCACAAAGCCATTTACATTACATTACATTACATTTTTGGCATTTAGCAGACACCTTTATCCAAAGCGACTTACATTACAGTTACAGTATACAGTCTGAGCAACTGAGGGTTAAGGGCCTTGCTCAAGGGCCCAACAGCAGCAACCTGGCAGTGGTGGGGCTTGAACCAGCAACCTTCTGATTACTAGTCCTGTACCTTAACCACTAGGCTACGGCTTGCCTCCCATTTAGGAAATTTAAACAGTTTAGTAGGGCTAGATTGTCAGTTCATGTTATTTTAATGTACTAAAATTTAGTCATTTTAACATAAAACTGTGTAAGTAACATACAGCTGCGGTTTTCCGTACAGTGAACTCTTCTGCAATAGGCTACACATTATACATAATAAATAAATTATAACAAACATCACTACAAACTTTTAGATAGTTCTGATCCACTTCAATGCATGTTCGCTCGTCAGTAAATTCCTGTCAACACTATCAGTATTTAATACAGCTCGTCTGCCAATATATATTGTTTATTTATTTATTAGGATTTTAACGTTAGGTTTTTACACACTTTTGTTACATTCATGACAGAAACGGTAGTTAATCGTTACACAAGATTCATCATAAGATAAGATAAGATAAGATAAGATAAGATAAGATAAGATAAGATAAGATAAGACTTTATTGATCCCCGTAGGGAAATTAACTTGTTACAGCAGTAGGAAGACAGGAAAAACAGAAAGAAATACAACTAAGTTAAAATATTGCACACATAATGTGTAGTTGTTTACTCAAAAAATAATATATACATTAGAAATATGCAAAATATATTACGTTTTTGCACTTATTGTAATAAATTACACATTGCACTTCTTATTACACCATGAACATGTAAGTATAGGTATGAGTGACATATTACATATTATTATTGTTGTAAGGCCCTGATGGCTGCTGGAATGAAGGACCTATCAAACAGTCATGGACAATTTAATATCTTCAGTTCACCTTACTTGCATGTCTTTGGACTGTGGGAGGAAACCGGAGCTCGCGGAGGAAACCCACGCGGACACGGGGAGAACATACAAACTCCACACAGAAAGGACCCGGACCTCCCCATCTGGGAATCGAACTCAGGACCTTCTTTCTGTGAGGCGACAGTGCTACCCACCGAGCCACCAACAATGTATTACTAATAAAAGTTTTAAATGCACCTAAGACATTACCTGGTTACTGAGACGATTCATACAGCTTCTGCTTCATCCCACTACGAAACCGTGACCTTACAGTACACCTTCCTGCTCCTGTGAGCAGGCTGCTACTCACTGGAGGATTACTCCTCCGTCGTAAGTAGTGTTAGTTAAACGCGAACAATAAACAACAACACTTGTAGGACGAACTTGATGTGGAACTAACCGTACAATGTATGTCACAGTACGCCGCAGTCTTGGCTGCAAGTGCGCACCCTGTCCACTGTTCTATGTGCAATTATTATTTAACAGTATATAAACTATGCCCAGACTTAGAGTTTTAACATGTAACGTGTTGTTTTAATGTTCATACCTCCAGAACCGACGCAGCCATCCCTGAGGAGCCAATTCCTGAAGCTGGGTTGGAGATGGAGAAGGTGGAGATGCGTGTACCAGGACAGTGTACAGAGAAAAGTTTCGCTCTGCGCGCTGCGCTACGACTTCTATGTGGATTCAGAGACACGCCTCCTAATGACAGGCTCCGGAGCTTTGAAGTACCGCCAAGGAGCCAGCGGGGACAGAGGAAACGGGGTGATATTGACCCCATCCTTTCATGCCCATGGGCCATCCATTAGAAGAAAAAAAAAAACCTCAAACTTTGCCATGTATAATTAAAGCAAATAAAGTGCTTGCATGTTCTATCTTTGTTTTTTTAAATCCAGAAACAGAAACGTTTCTAGAATATTGGCAAATGTGTATGGTATTCATGTGTTGGGAGACAGTTACAATATTTAAAATAGTAATTAAAAACTGATGTATGATAAAACTCAGTAAATGTATGTCACACTGCATTTCTGTCCATATACAAAAAAAATATTTTAACTGATTATGAAAGAATCTGTAAAATAAGAGGAAAGAATAACAAAAAGTAATAAAAAGCTGTAGACTACATCCTTTTTTTTTTACACTGGATCGACATAAGCACATCACTAAAATGTATTAATTCAGTTTTAAACATCTTTAGTTATGTTTAAAAACAGCTCTATACCAGTCAGGGTTGCGGTGGGTCTGGCAGCACCTGAAAACACTATGCGCAAGATGTGAACAGAGGGTGGTCAGGGTTCCATTCCAAGGCCGTAGACATGAATTGGACCTTAGTGTGGGGGGGTTGGCTTGGGGGTCTTGCCATAAACATATCAACAAGTGTTGGAAAAATGTCTCCCAACATAATATGTTTATTTACAATTTTTACATCAGTATTTTATTTGAGCATATCTCGTAGTCACACCTACAGGGGTAATTTAAAACATTCAGTATTCATCAGGATATCTCCGGGAGGTGGGAGAAGTGCAAAGGCTTATTTTGTATACTGAAACATTTGAAGAACATGCCAAACTCCTCACAGATAGTGACCAGAAATGAGATTTAAACCCAGGTTTCCAGGACAGTGCCAGTGCTGCAGTTTTGTTTATTTGCGTATATGTTCGTACAGCCACATCTTTACGCATATTTGGATCTCGAATAGCCAAACTGTTCAAATAGTTCTTGATGTGTTTATAATGAAAGTATTGTATATAACTGATGTGATTTACGTTTGTTTTTATAAGTTATTTCAAAAGTGTATAAATGCTTCACACAAAAGACATAAGCCCCTCTTTAACATTCTGTCAAATACTTGTCTATGGTCATCAATTCTATGACTGTAGAGAGTTCAGTATGGCTCTGTGTGGCCAATAATACAATGTGACATTTTTGAAAAAAAAATTAAAATAAATTTTAGCTATTTTGTAATGATTACAATTATCAGAGCTAAATCTGGAACACGTCTACATGTAGGATATACATTTCACCTTTTAATGCAGACAAGAAAGCAGGACTAAAGGCAAATAAAGCTGGAAAACACCAGTTAATCTTATTAAAAAATAAAAGCATACTAATTACAATAAAACAAGTAAACTCGAATCGTCTAAATATAAATGTTTAAATACCTAAATGAAAGTTTGCAATTTGTTTTCTTAAAATAAATAAAAAAACAATTAATTTAATTTAATATTTAACACAAACTAAAGAAAGGTAAAAAATAGTGTGTTCTGTAAATTTAAAACATTGACTGCCTCAGCTAAATCTTATCTTAAGGGATTTGCTTTAATAAGTAATATCAAAGAAGTGATACCCTTTTCAAAATATGTTAAGTATAATGCTATTTAAAGTGTTGTAGAACAACTTTCTTCATAGTTATTCATTTTACATGGAAGTTGATCTCATCACTGACTGTATTTTACAGATGCCACAGACATTTAAACCACAGACATAATAGTGCAAGAAATTTTTAATCCAAATAATTATTAAAACTAAATGGCAAAAAGTATTTTAAACTAAAAGTATTTATTCATTCATTTTCTCTAAATATTACATAATTATTTTATAATAATTATAATTTTACAATGAATTTTAATTACAAATGTCTTGCACTTTGATGTTTGTGAGCATGTAAAATGGAAGTTAATAAAGACAGTGTCCTCTTAACACTACATTTAGCACTATGTTAACAAAAATTTCCATCTTCATCACAAAAAGTACTAATATAAAATATTTCAGCCACAACCGATGCTTACAGGTGTAATGATGCAGGTTTTTAATTACAATAAAAATCATATATTTCCAACAGTGTGGCAACAGTTTGAGGAAGCCACTAATTTTTCCAACATGATTGTGTTCACAAAGTCCATATGGACAAGTTTTGTGTGGAAGACCTTACTGGCCTGCACTGGCTCTGATCTGATACACTTTGTCAACCTATTTATCAATCAAAGGGACCTCCATAAAACTCCATAGTGACCAGATGTTTTTGTGGTGGTGGACTATTCTCAGCACTTTGATGACATCATAGTAGTGTGTGTAAGTAGTACTGTATAAGCACAGCTGGTGCAGCAGTGTTGTTCGTAAGCATTAATACATCACTGTTAATACTGGGAGGAGAGTGATGCTGGGACCAAAGTAGTCTTGTAATAAGAAAGTGTCCACTAATAAAAGAATAGTGTAGGATTAACATACAATCTCCATGAAACAAGTAAAAAGCTCTAGTCTCAAGGAAAGCTAACAGTAGTGTTCCTAATAAACAGGCCAGTATGATTAAAAAGTATTTATAAATACCAACCACACTGCTGCACCTGATACACTTATAGCCAAACATACTAGAACCTCCGTGTCATAACTATTTCCACCTCCCAAATATAACTTTATTATATGTGTTGTGGATTAACACACAATACAGGGAAAGAATCTTTGCATATTTAACATTGTTTGCAATATATTTTACCACATCTGGTTGGCGGGCTACATGTGGTTTGTATGTAAGAGATGTCATATTTAAAGTTTTATGTTACATTTTTTCTTTGTTAATTTTAGTAAAGAAATAAAAAGATGTGCACCAAAATAAGCAGAAACATGCCACATTTGGGTTTGCTTTTTTATAAAGAAAATCACAAATATTGACAAGCTGTGTCTGTATTTTTGCATTTGTGTGTCAGACTTATCCACACCATGTCAGACATACACAATAAGCTATGTTATAATTCTATACTATCTTCTGAAAAACACAATTTATGTAGGAATTGCTGTGGTGACCCCCCACACAGACATACATTAAAAAGTAAAACAAAATATGTAACCAGAAAAAAAAAAACTTATATAAATTGATCATTTAAACAGAAAATGTACATGGCAACACAGTTAATGATTTAAGCATCCTAAAGCCTGATCAAAGTAAAATGCATGTGTTGTAAACTCATGTGTTTGCAGAAATCAAGAGACCGACAACATGTGGGTAGGCAGACTTGTGTAGGCTTAGAATGACTTCAACCAATAATTAAATAAGTTTTAAGGGACACTCCAAAATGTCTCAATAGCACCCTTATTAAGGTTAACATGATATTAATGTTAACAGATGAACCACACATTCTTGGTTTGTGATAAAACTCATTTTGTTGATTTCACCAGCGGCTGTAACTGTTTTGAACCAAATTTAAACTGAACACTACTCTATAAGGTACATTACAGCAAGTCCGTTAACACAGTATATTTTGGGGGGTGACACATCCCTCCAATATTCAGATATGTTCTTCCCAATATACTAATCTAAAAATGACCATCATGGTATAATGTTAGGATCCATCAGCGTTTCCATAAGCTGTATATGAAAGGACCCCACTTTCCAATCCCAGTAGATTTGGTTCCCACCAATGTTCAATTCATGTCTTGCACTACAGTACTTCTACCAGTTAAGAGCCACTTAAAATGTGCAGTAATACTTCTATGATGAAACTTCACTTAATGTCATACACTTGCTATATTCTCTACATAATATATATTTGATTTTTTTAAACCTACTGAAAAATACCATATGCTTTTCCACTGTGTGAGGTTAACTTACAGACATCTATCAAATAAATAAACAGTAAAAATTGTCTTCCGGTAGCCCATCTTGGCCTGGAGTGTCCTTGTGGGTGTCTTCTTTTCCCCAAAATGAGTGGAGAGAAGATTAAAATTGTTTTCAAAAATAAACATATAATTTTATTCTTTATTTTTTTCCTTCAATTACAAGGCTTGGTCAGTGCAGGCTTGTAGTTTGTGAGAGTTTTGCCCTCACTGTAACGCAGACTATATTTAGCAGTCTGCTCTTAAACTGACCCATTGCCTTCTGTGCCTTTCGCTCTTTCTCTGTCCGTGTAGCTTGTTCTAGTTTATATGCAAGCACGTGCACAAAGTTATTTATCTGATATTTTATCATTTAGGGTGTTGTACTGTAGGTGAGAATTAGAGGGCCCTTTCAAGACCACTGAAAGCCAGTAGTCTTTACTGAAGGTTTGGACATGTTATTGTTTTTTGGACATGTATTTTAGCACATAAACAAAAACATTAACAAGAAATTCCATGTTTAAGTTTGTTTTCTGTAAATGACGACAATTCATGTGACCAGAGACACCTATTTATTACCTGTATATTAAATTGTTATATGAACCAATGACCATCCCTCAGATAGATCTGTTCAAACACACAAAGAAAACTAGGTTATTACATTTATATCTGTGTTAATTGGAGGGTTGTGACCAACTTTTCTAACAAAATTTTCTTTTTTGATGCTTGTTTTTAGGTCACATTATAAATGTAATTAAAATTTGAATTGTGTATTCTGTACCAAGTAATCATAATAAAACAATTTAAAATAGTTAATTAAAAGCTCTGTTAATTCAAAAATATAAATGATACATGAAATAGTAAGTTCACAACATAAGAAGGTCAGAATAAATTTCTGGATAATTCTGCATAATATGCCAGATATGATGTGGTGACCCCTAAATACAAAGTCATCCTATAGGAAAAAAGCTAGATTATCTGCCACATCTGTAACATGTACTTGTTTACCATGGACAATAATTTCAACAAGTTTCAGTGTCAAAATCAAGTGATTTACAAAAAAAACTGTTTATTTAAACATTGCTTATATTGTAACGCGAAGGGCAGTTTTGGGGACTAAATGAAATATGTGATTTTTTTGTAAAATGTGTTAATTAAATTACCAGCTATTTGTACATCTAAATGGCAGCATAGCACACAGCAGGTAGTGTGGGTGCCAACCCTAATTTAAACCTGGATTTAATCGTTCTTTGTAAGGAGTTTGGCATGTGCTTTCTCTGTCCATGTGGGTGTCCTTTGCGGACCATGGTGTCCTATGATTGATTTGAACCCTGTTTAGACAGGATTTCTGCCCTGTGCCCATGCAGTTTTTCTGGGTGGTGCCATACTTACTATGACACTGATCAAAATGAAGCAGTTATTAAAGCGAAATGAATGACTGAATTAATCATTTTTAGATGGTTTAGATGCTTTTATGTTTCAGAGTAAAGATTTTATTATGCTTTCAAATGTAGTCAAGTTTAGCTAGACTGCTCATGAACACATCTAATGAAATAATAAAAATGTGTAAAAAATTAAAAATCTGCTTTTGTTTGAAGGCTAAATAGAATTTAAGAATAACAAGATATAGTTGCGAATTTAACATTTTAAAATTATTATATAACAAATGTAACAATGATAAGCTGAGTAGATAGTTTTAGACTGTAAAGTATGGTTGTGAGTTATTTTTTAAATATCTTTAACCCAATGACTGTAAGGAAGTGTAGCTTGCTAGAGCTGGGGGCAGACGACTGGCTTTAATAGACTTATCCTGTAATCCAAGAAAAAAGAGGCAGGATGTTGATAAAAACACACAGACAGGGTATTCACAGGCATTAAGCAGGAACAAACAGGGGTAGGTAAGATGCAGATGTACTATAACTTGGAACATTTAGGGAATAAACAAGAATAAACTACAGTAAAATAAGACAATCAGAACAGAAATTATATTAAATCTGATGGAAGGTTAATAGTTTAATGTTCTTTAAGCATTCTACCTACAAGCAGACATCTAGACAGACATGGTGTAATCAAATTATTTTCTCATTTTTATGTTTTACCACTGCTTTATTCTGGTGTGGGTCATTGTAGGTCCGTAATCAATTGGCATAATGCACTTGGCATAATGTAGTAACACACCTTTGACAGGATGCCAATCCAGGAGCTTGGCCACCCTCCCTCAGACACAGCCATGTCTGTATGAAGACGCTTAACCAGCTGATAGCACTGCTGGGATTCAAACCCTGGATCCCAGTTTTAGTGGGCTAGTTGTAGTTTTACTGCTGCCAAGTGCCACAGAAAATAACTTTAATCAATTTAATTTTTTTATTAAAAGGAAGTTAGAAATGAACAGTTATATGAGTAAAAAGTCTTACATTAAGGATGAAGGAGCATTTAAAGAAAAACTCTTTAAAAATTATTTGAAATGTAAAAGTTGTATTTGAAATAGGTGATTTATATTTACAGCACCCTTCACAATTATTGGCACCCCTGGTACATATAAGTAAAATGTGTTTCTAAAATAAAATTTATGGTGGATTAGCTTAATCTCACAATGAAAACATGAAGGCAATTTATTAGAAGAAAAAAAGCAAGTAATAATAATAATATTTTTTTAACAAAACCGCATGTGGCACAGTTTGTGGCACCCTCAGACATTCTTAGAAACCAAATGTAACTAAAGCATTTTTATTTTTAATTTATATCTAGTAATCTATGACATTATGTTTCAATTTAAATTAAAATAAGTTGTGTTGACTTTTAAAAGTCAGGAATCTTAAAAATGCCCATATCTACAGTTATGGCAACAATTAAAAAGGTCCAATTAGCTGAAACTGTGACAAACTTGCCTAGATGAGGACTACAGTGCAGATAATGGTAAGAAGTAAAAGAATGGTAAGAATGGTCAAAAATCCTCAATGATAACTGTTGGACAGATACAGAAAAGATGAGCTTCTTGGGCTTACTATGTGTTCTAAACCACCACATCCACATTCATGCCAACAGATTATTTAAAGTTTGCCAGGAAAAAAGCCTTTCCTATAATCTAACCACAAACATAAGTGCCTGGAATTTGCTAAACTGGGCCTTACCATGTACTATGGTCATAAAATAAAAACTGAGATTTTTGGAAAAATCGCTCAAGGTGGATTTGCCGTAAAAAGAAGGATGACTACAGTGAAAAAAACCCCACTGGAAAATATGTTGGAGGGTCAGTGATGTTGTGGCCCTGGGAACCTTATTAGACTACATAGCATCAGAGATCCATGTAATATCAGGACATACTAGAAACGTATAATTGGTCATCATAACATCTTCCAGCAGGACAATGATCTAAAATAGATCAGTACAAGAAATGGTTCACTGAACACAAAATCAAGCTTTTGCCATGGCTATCTCAGTCCACTGAGCTAAACCTTATAGAAAATTGTGAGGTTAGATAAAGGAGAGAGTGCACAAGAAAAGGATTTAGAATGCTGGATGATCAGGAGAGATTCTGTAAAGAGAAATGGTCTTAAATTCCCTGCTATATATTCTTCAACCTTACAAGATGTTTTATAAGTGTAGGTGATTTTTATTTTACGAGAAGTTGTACAAAGTATAAGGGGTGCACATGTTTTGTTAAAATAGTTATTTCTTGATAAGAGAAAAAATTACTTCAATTAAAAGTTGTTCTTTTTTTAGGGTGACATTAAAGGAATTTATTCCTTTTAATTTCATATAACATTTTTAATTATTACCAGAGGTGATAATAAGTAAGTGTTTATGTACCCATTACACTTGAGAAATAAATTCTGTTGGAATCAGCACTCTTTTATGGCAAACTAGTGAACATACAAGTAGTTCCAACCCAAATAGAAATATTTATAACCACCAATAAAGTAATGTACTGGATTTTCCAAAAACATTTCTAGAATCTGGTTACAAAAACAATGTATTGTGCCAATAAGAGCTAAATAATTTAAGTATGATTTGCCTTGTTTGTAAAGTGTCAGTTTATGCATTAGGAAAAATGAGCAAATGGAATGAAAGGGGAAAATGCAGTACAGAAGTGGGCACTTCACATACATTTAATCTAAACAGCACATTATGGTGCCACATATGGACGCTTTGATTGATGTAGCAGGAGGAAATGTGAGGAAGCATGAGGTTCTCACTGAGATTTGTATGTGGTTTTCCAATCTCTGCTAATAGCTTTGCTATTTCCCTTTGATGATCACTAATAACACATCCTGGAAGAGTGCATAGATTGAAAGGAGAGGTGTAGAAGTTATAATACGGAGTGCCAGTGGATGTAAGCACTTTATTGCGATGTTGCCTCTGCATTTATTCCCACCAACAGCTTCCTTCAAAGAGGGTGACAGACTGCATCTGTAATTAGAGATTTAGAAGGAAACTGGGGGAAATCATTTTGTGTCTATTTTTGAATATTGGCATTAAAGTTTCTGCACCTTTGGGCAGGGTAATGGCTCGTAAACACATAGATTAATGCACTAATGACATGCTTGCGTGTGTTTGTAAAAAGAGAGGGTTAGAAGATGAAAGTGTGAGCAAAAAGACCAGCATGCTTTCACTCAATATGGTACACAGTTCTCTACTGATAAAAAAAGTTACAACTTTTTATGGTTTGATTTGAAACCATATATTTTAACTTCCAAACAAGATGATAAATTACTTTTCCTCGCTGTTTTGGTATTGTAGCTATAAGATTAGCATAAGTAGTTTTGTAGTTTTGGGCTTAAACAAACATTACATTTCTGAAAATCTCCCGAATGAGTGATTGTCTTGGACCGTAATTCGGAGCCCCTTTTCTAGAATCTGGGGTCAATATGCTTTCATCATCAGTCTCTGTGTCGTCAGTGTGGCGAGGCCTCCAGAGCGGTTAAATGAGATTCAGTGGAATCAAATCTTGCTGAATGCCTCCACTGCAGCCCTCAAGAAATTCTTCTTAATAATGCTGCCATGCAGGGAAAAAGTGAAATGATTAGATGTGTGTGAATGGCTCTGGTGATGGAAATGTGGTAAGGAAGAGATACAAGGTCAGGAATAGACTTGTCTTACATTATTACTGCTTTTTCCAGGCTGCATGGTCCCAGGAATAGGAATTTCAATTAAAAAATAGGCAATATATAGTAAGAGTGAGGTAATGGAAGAATTACAGAATTATTAAACAAATTGTCAACAGATCCTGTTTGTGCTAAGGTCTATTTTTAAGAAAAAATTAAGTGTATTATCTGTTTTAATTATAAACCAAAACAAAACATACACATTTTTGAAGGGTTCAGTTACCATTTTTTTATACCTGTGGCTTTGAATTTACACTTATTTTACAATTTACCTACAAACCAAAGTGAAATCCTTTCTGTGCTAATTGGTATAAATCCTTCTGAATGTTTAAAATACTTAAAATAAAACTGAACATTTTATAGAGCTATTTTTGAGCTTTTAATTAGGTTAAAAATTAACATTTATTTTGTATCATTATTATACTTCTACTTCTGATTACTGCATGTCGTTCAGAAAATTATGATTTAGTGCAGAAACAGGACAGTTCTATTACTTTAGTTGCATCCTTGAGACACGCAACAGACTAATTCAAACTCTGAAATATGGTTTAAGAGAACAATGCACACCCAGTGTCAGAGGATAGGAGGAAGGAAGGAAACTGGAGGGAAGAAAAGAGAACACAGAGACAGAAGTCTTATACATCAAGGTAAAAATAAGCAGGTTGTACCTAAAGAGAACCTTTCCTTTAAACCCCAAAAACAAAACAAAAAAGGCAAGAAAGCCACACCATATGTACGCTAAAGAAGGTTTAGACCACCCAGTGCTGCTCCCACACCCTGAAACTAAATGAGGGAAGCAGGAGCATGTAAAATATAGCTATTACAAAGGAAAACATTAGACTCCTGAGCATAACACAGTCACCACCTTTAGCTTTGTGGACATTAGCTCTTGTATTTTGAGTGTCTTAGGAACACCACAAAGGACCACCTTCAAAATGATTAAAAAAGTATCGCATGCTTACGCAGAGGAACTGGAACTGTTAAGACCAACACATCACTTTGACTTCACTAAAAAAGATGAATGTTGGTAGGTATGTATGATACACGTAAATGTAAAGAAGGAACTCTTGCTATGCACCATGGACCTGAAATAAAAGCACTAAACCCTTCCCTTTCCCTGGCTGAGGCATGCGGTCTGAGACTAACTCTAAATCGGGAGGCCTGGCTCGGCTCAGCGCAACGCGGCATCCCCCACAGCAAGTCCACAGCAAGCGGGCTTGATGGGTGTGGCCCCTGAAGAGATGGTTTTTGAGGGGGCCCCTCCCGAAATGCTCTTCCTTATGCCAGCGCCCAAGGGCTCCAGTCAGCCTGACCAAAGCCACCACGAACTACCCACGCCACGTTAGCAGAAAGGCTTTTAAGAAAGGGCTCCCTCTACAGGAAGTGAACAGTCACTGTACCTCATGTTGCTTGCATCTGTGGATAGTTGCTCCCTTCTGACTTCTGACTTCAACAACCCCATGTCTTGTCCAGTGTATATTGAATCAATAAAAAAATATTATTATGCTTTCTGAGAAAGTTTAAGACCTTTAAATGAATGAAAATGGTTAATTTTGTTTTAACCAATCAGCACAATTAAGTGTTTTTTCCCTGCCTGCCAACATTTGTGTGACTGGGTCATGATTTTAAAAATATAACAAAGAGAACAGCTAAGCTTAATTTGTATTATATTTAAACATGACTAGCTTTCCAAAATTACTGGCGCCTTCTTTAAGTCAAGAGTTTTTTTTACAGTATTGTATTTATTTATATAATTATTTATATGAAGTTAGTGCATTTCCTAATCAATACCACCGTAATCTGCAGCCTATTCAGCATCAATGAGTTCAAGACAGGAACACAACTTGACCTCCGATCCATTGCAGGGCAACACACATACACATGCTCACTCATTTACCCACAATTTAAAGTGGACGGTCTACCTACTCGCATGTTTTATATGTCTTCTAGAAAGTACCTGAAACAAACCTACACAGACATGAGGAGAACATGCTAATTTTAATTCTAAAGAATTAAAAAATAGTAATTTCAAAAAGGGCACAGCTGTATTATACCGAGATACCAGCATGGAGTCTGGAAAACTGGATTGCACATACTAAAACACAAACAACGTTTCAGAATTAATAATATAAATCAGTCACTCGAGCTTGTAATGTTTTGGCATCAGCAGTGAAAATACACAAAGTCAAGCTAATTCTTTAATGGTGCTGTAGTCTTAACGTATTAGTACCAGCACTCACACCCTCCTAAGCCAAGCGCAGCAGCTCCTGCTCCTCATTCAGTGACCCATAATAATTTGACGGATTTTAGAACTAACTGTTATTTAGAGAGTTAATAAGTGCTTCCTAAACAATCAGCTGTAATGTGGCACTAATTTGAAAAGTAAAGGAGTCGTAGGTTGAATGGAGCGGCTGGTTTAAATCAGCAGAGGCCCCAGCCTGGGCTCAAACTTACTCCCTCTTTTTTTTGGTTTTTAAAATGATCTGCGTGTTTGTGGAAGTGCGGCCGGCGGTCGGCTGCTTGGCCTGCGAGGCAGCGCTGTTTAATTGGCCTTTGTTGTGGTAAGAGCAAGGAGCTGTGGTCACATCTGTATAATGGTGATTGCAGCTGCCAACAAACACATATATATGCAGACACACATATACGCATGCATACATATGTGAAGCTATGAAATAAGGTGTGCTCAGTGAATTTCGTTTGAATGGGTAATGGGGGGGGGGGGGGGGGGGTTAAAACGACTGTGATAAAACGCTGTAATATATTTCCTCTGTGTAAGGGGATTTTGAAAAGCGTATAATTATCACATTTACAAAGGATAGCTTCTGAATAATAAGATGGTGTATTATTGTTGAGTTTAGAAGTGTGGTGTGTGGCCTGCAGAAGAAAGATATAGAGAAAACACTGGCTATTCTTTTGCATATCCAGACTATTCATGACTTCTCTCTCTTTCTTTTGTTTAGTTTTGCCTCAATCTTTATTTTTTCTGGCTCTCCCTTATAGAGTGGGGCTGTGCATTCAGAGCTTTTTTTAGTTTGGTATCCACTTATTTCTTCCTATGTATAGATGGCTCCTTTAATAAAAGAGGAGACTCTGAACTTGTCATTATAAATCATTAAAACAACTGCTGTAAAACGATTTTAGTTTAAGTTTACAAACCACTGAGCATCTACATTGTGACAACAGTTTGTGAAAGGCCCTACTGTGTTCTGGGATGAGCTTTCCTGTATACAAAGCAAGACCCACAAAGATTTGGTTTGATGAGTTTGGTGTGGAGAAACTATTGGGATGATAAGAAACACTGATGACATAGGCTGTTATAGCTGCAAAGTTGGGGCTGGGATGAGGGGTTTAGGGCTACTGTTAGGAAAAGGGATGGACTTCTTAATAATGCCCATGACTGATCAATATAAAAGTAACAATATGTTTCATAATATACCACAAGAATTGTACTTTAATAGAGATTCATTTATTTATTAATTTTACTAACCACTTGATCCTGGTTTGTGTCTCCCTGGGTCTGGTGCCACTTAAAAACACAAGGCAGGGGCCGCTCAGGTGGCGCAGCGGTAAAACATACTAGCACACCAGAGCTGACATTTTGAACTCGTCGTTTCAAATATCAGCTCTGCCATCAGGCAGGCTAGATGCCTATATGAACAACGATTGGTTGTTGTTCATACAAGGTGGGAGTCGGACAGGGATTCCTCATAACTGATGCAGTTAATTATCTGCTGGCTGATTTATGGCACCTGCACAGAGTCGAGGGATAATGCGTTGATCAGGGTGTGGCTCTCCGTACACAAAGCTGATCTGCATATAAACTCACCTCGTGCAGGTGAAAAGCTGCAGTCGGCTACTGCACACCTGTCGGAGGGGGTGTGTGTCAGTCTTGGCTCTCCTCAACCAGGGTGGAGATCAACATCAGTAGAAAGAAAGCATAATGCAGTTGGGTAATTGGATACGCTACGCTAGTCAGGAAAAAAAGGGGAGAAAATGCATAAACAAAATAATAATATAATAGTAACAATATGTTTCATAATATATCACAAGAACTGTACTTTAATATAGATTCATTTATTTATTAATTTTTACTAACCAGTTCATCCTGGTTTGTGTCTCCCTGGGTCTGGTGCCACTTAAAAACACAAAGCGGTAAAAACACCCTGGACAGGGAACTGATCCATGCAGAGCAGTCACTCATTCACACCAAGGGACTATTTAGAACAGTCCAGTCTATGCATGTTTTGGAGGGTGAAAAAGGAGTGCAGAAATTAGCCAGCTGAAAGCTACCCACCATTTGCACCTCAGCCTTGGGCAGAAATCAAATAGAATTTTAGGGACTATAAACATAAATTACATCAATCCATTCTTATCCATTAGTTTAAATAGTACATAAATGTAATCATTACATAGATGTAATAGTACATAGATGTAATCAACTTAAATTATCACTTATTTAGGGGTCATGCTTAAAATACAGTGGGGCCAAAAAGTATTTAGTCAGCCACTGATTGTGCAGGTTCTCCTACTTAGAAAGATGAGAGAGGTCTGTAATTTTCATCATAGCTACACTTCAACTATGAGAGACAAAATGAGAAAAAAATCCAGGAAATCACATTGTAGGATTTTTAAAGAATTTATTTGTAAATTATGGTGGAAAATAAGTATTTGGTCAATAACAAAAGTTCAACTCAATACTTTGTAACATAACCTTTGTTGGCAATGACAGAGGTCAAACGTTTCCTGTAAGTCTTCACCAGGTTTGCACACACTGTAGCTGGTATTTTGGCCCATTCCTCCATGCAGATCTCCTCTAGAGCAGTGATGTTTTGGGGCTGTTGCTGGGCAACACGGACTCCACAAATTTTCTATGGGGTTGAGGCCTGGAGACTGGCTAGGCCACTCCAGGAACTTGAAATGCTTTTTACGGAGCCACTCCTTTGTTGCCCGAGCGGTGTGTTTGGGATCATTGTCATGCTGGAAGACCCAGCCACGTTCCATCTTCAATGCTCTCACTGATGGAAGGAGGTTTTGGCTTAAAATCTCACAATACATGGCCCCGTTCATTCTTCCCTTAACACGGATCAGTCGTCCAGTCCCCTTTGCAGAAAAACAGCCCCAAAGCATGATGTTTCCACCCCCATGCTTCACAGTAGGTACAGTGTTCTTGGGTTCTTCTTCTTCCTCCAAACACGAGTTGAGTTTTTACCAAAAAGTTCCATTTTGGTTTCATCTGACCACATGATATTCTCCCAATCCGTGTAGTTCTGGGATTTTTGCTCACCGTTCTCATGATCATTTTGACCCCACGGGATGAGATCTTGACCCCAAGGGAGATTATCAATGGTCTTGTATGTCTTCCATTTTCTTACAATTGCTCCCACAGTTGATTTATTCACACCAACCTGCTTGCCTATTGTAGATTCACTCTTCCCAGCCTGGTGCAGGTCTACAATTTTCTTCCTGGTGTCCTTTGACAGCTCTTTGGTCTTGGCCATGGTTGAGTTTGGAGTCTGACTGTTTGAGGCTGTGGACAGGTGTCTTTTATATAGATAACGAGGTCAAACAGGTGCCATTAATACAGGTAACGAGTGGAGGACAGAAGAGCTTCTTAAAGAATAAGTTACAGGTCTGTGAGAGCCAGAAATCTTGCTTGTTTGTTATTGACCAAATACTTATTTTCCACCATAATTTACAAATAAATTCTTTAAAAATCCTACAATGTGATTTCCTGTTTTTTTTCTTCTCATTTTGTCTCTCATAGTTGAAGTGTACCTATGATGAAAATTACAGACCTCTCTCATCTTTCTAAGTAGGAGAACCTGCACAATCAGTGGCTGACTAAATACTTTTTGACCCCACTGTACATGTCTTACCTTCTCGATTTTTTAATAAAATGGGAGCTTTTAAGTGCCTGTTTAAAACTGAATATTTAGTTATGTCTGCACTGTGGTGATTAATCGGGCCCAAGTACAAGTTGACATAATCATAATTAAAGACCCAAGAGAAAAATTTACATTGATCAAAGCAATTTGGTGTGGTGCAGCGGTAAATTACACTAACCCACTACTGTTGGGATCCAAGGTTCAAATCCCCAGCGATGCTATTGCCCGAGAGGGTGTCTACATATATAGACATGATTGGCTGTGTCTGGGAGGGTTGGCTAAGGCCCTGTGATGGATATGCATACTGTCCGAACCTGCCATGAACCTGACCAGGATAGTGGTGGTAAAACATAAAAAAATAAATGAACAAATGTAAATATTTTACCAAGATCGGTCATTGAACATAGTTACTATTTTAATATACTACACATTTCATCATTTTTAATGTTTAAAGAGCCTTTACCCAACTTCCTTCCTTACCCAATCCCTTTCCTTCTTTGCTGAGTCTCTTTCTTTCCGTCTCTCTCCGCCTCATGTGCGACTGATTGAGCTTGTGGATTTAGCCTCATGAAAGACGGCTGTGGCTGAGTGGAGGCAACCGACTGCAGTTCCAATCTCCCCCTGTCCCAATGAGGCTACACACACACACACCTACACAAACATACACACACAGGGAGTGTGGTGGCAGAAATCTTTGTAATCTTTCTTCTGTTGGGCTTTTTACCCATTCATCCTAAACTCATGCACATTTATTGCCTTATGTATCAACTTTACAGTAGAATAAAGGTAAACACAGGTTCATGTGTGTAAAAAAAAGTCAATAAAAAACATAATGTGAAGATATTTATGCTAGCAGTGTTTTAGTTAAATCCATTTCATTTAAGACTAAGACAAGATTAAAAATCAAACCACCCAAGACCTAGACACACCAATACATTTAGTGGTTGAGATCAAGGCTACAAAGAATTTGACTACTCACAGTTTACTCTTTGGTAGAGTGTAGCTATACTTTGTTTAGTGGTCATGTACAGAGAAACTTCCAAAAACTGAACATAACACACCTTTAAGCTGTAAACAGTATCTAAAGAGATCACCAATGTTCATAAAAATGCACTTTGTTTTAGCAATATTGTATATTTGCAATTAATGTGTATTAGGTGGATCCTAAAGTCCCTTCTATAGACGTAGATCAGGAGAGGAAGAACTTCGTGAATCCTGTACAGGGAAAGCACTCAAGACAAGAGACAAGGTTTGAGTTTGAGATGCCTTAATTATTACAAGAGCTTTTATAGACACAGCTAGAATAGGCTTAAGGTTTGGTGAGATAAAAAGGTGTTAAAACAGAAACATAATCAGATCACAACAGCTCTGTATTTCACTTTATCTACAGAAACAGATTATATGCTCAGCTTAACAGTCAAATAGCTCAGCACCATACACATGGAATTCAGCATCATAAGTATATAGACACTTAAAATACCTAACAATGTGTAAGGGCAGCACGGTGGCTAAGTGGGAAGCACTAGGGTGGCCAGTCGTCCTGCTTTAGGTCGGACAGTCCGGTTTTTCAGCTGTCAGTCCTCCGCCCATGCAACGCTAAGACGGACACTTAAAAATCCTCCTTTTGGAGTGAACTGGTAACATTTTTGATCAATATTATCTGTCATTGGCTCAGGTACATGTCAAAACAAATGCTTTGTATTTCATTGGTTTAACAGCCTCATTATAAAACGGATAGTTCCGGTCCTAAAATCTGATTGGCTGAGCCGCGTTCGAAGCCGTTGTAAAATCCCCGATAAACGCACACCTATGACCACCTCACATCATTCCATATTAATACGCCATTGAAAAGAAAAAGTTAATGTTATTTTCGCCCTCATGTTGCCTAGCAACACTGTTAATCGAACTACCTTGCGTCGCGGAAGAATGCTTTATTGTAAGTTTATACACAATAAATACATTTATGAATTAAACATTGTTGTATTTATTGTATTTTATGTTGACCGCCGTTTTATAAAAGCAATAAGCCACTCGAGACCATGCGTTACTGCTATGATTTTAGCACGGGGAAAGATGTTTTAGGCACTCCGCTTCGTGTCGTGCCAAAAACGTCATCCCCGTGCTAAAATCACAGTAATGCACGGCCTCTCGTGGCTTATTGCTTTATTTGACAGCTTATAGTGCTGCCTATCGTGGCTTGCCCACCACCACTGGCCAATCGCAGAAGGTCCGCCCTCAAAATGCTAGTCTGTGATTGGGTGGTTGAATTTCGCACGCACGCTGTGTTCTGCATACACCTCTACCTGAGTCAATTATGAGTTAATAATATAATAATATGAGTTGATAATGTCAAGGCAGAACTTCAGATTTGTGTGAACCTCACAGAAGGGTGTACAGAGATGTACCACAAATTCCTGGCCAATAGTAAACTTTTGGAGGCAGCGAGAAACGGACTTAAAAATCAAAAGTAGACAACATTTGGTGAGTGAAACAGTCATTTGTTATAGAATTCTTGCTTAGATTGGTCAAAAACTCTGTTATATGGGTTCTGGTTTCATTCTGTGTGTTGCAGTATCATGTCCCCCTGTTCCTGGTATGACGTCCTCCTTTTGGGGTGTAATGTCCTCCTTTTTGTGACTATGAATGTGGCCACCCTAGGTAGCACTGTCGCCTCACAGCAAGAAGGTCCTGGGTTTGATCCCCAGGTGGGGCAGTTCAGGTCCTTTCTGTGTGGAGTTTGCATGTTCTCCCCATGTCTGTGTGGGTTTACTCTGGGTGCTCCGGTTTCCTCCCACAGTCCAAAGACATGCAAGTGAGGTGAATTGGAGACACTCAATTGTCCATGACCGTGTTCAATATAACCTTGTGAACTGAAGAACCTTGTGTAATGAGTAACTACCGTTCCTGTCATGAATGTAACCGAAGTGTAAAACATGACGTTAAAATCCTAATAAACAAACAAACAAACAATGTGTAAATGAGTAACTGCACATGTGCAATACATTTTTAAATCACAGCTCAGTTATTGTAAGCCACATGTCTATGTAAATAAAATGCCTATACAAATGAAAAAACTTAAATCAAACCATTAAAATGACATGCAATAACAACATGAAATAATTTGGTATAATATACAGAACTCGCTGTATCAGGCTGCACATGGAGCGACTCTCCTTCCTTATCAGGCAAACTGGAGAGCTGTGTATCAATCCACACACAAAATCCTGTACAGTGTGCACAAAATAGTAGCCTTGCCGTTGGTCGAAATCTGATTAAGCACACTATTTATTATATCGAATTGTATTTTGGACACAACAGCTAACCTTTGCTCAACGTGCAGCCTAATACAGCATGATTTGTGCTGATATATTACACGTAAGCGATGCTTCTTAACTGTTTAACTAGTTTTAAATTCTGTTCTTAGATATTTTTTTTTTTAGCCCCGGCAGCCCAACCCCCCACCCGCAATTCCGGCGCCTATGAATGCAGACACAGGATATAGCCGCTAATCCACTACAGTGCAGTCTTCATCCTCATTCACTCATTCACACTGCAGCACAGTAGGTGGCGGTATGCACCTTCTCTAGGTATACCATAGGCGTTGTGTTAAATAGACAAAAGACTGCTGTAGGCCTCTGCACTAGGGAGACGTCATGGTCCAGATCAGTAACCATTAAAATATTAGTATACGTTATGTGATGTCAGTGCCAGCCTATTCACACCTGCTGAGATGTTAACATACAGAAGATAAACTCTATAAAATCTGCTTTCACAACGTAAAGAAAGATGTTTGAAGTAAGAGGCTGCCAACTGTAAAGCGGTTGTGTAAAGCAGCATTATTTAAACAATGTATTTTATTAAATAGGCCAAGAATGATAATAATCAAACTTTTTATTGCGCATACACACACACACACACACACACACACACACACAAACTACACACAAGGACTAAAACAAGCAGTCTAACTGCACTGCAGCAAAGTTTTCTTAATCTCATATCCTACCTGGTATTTAGGGCTTCTGCTTTGTGGCTAACAAAAAGTCTCAAGAAAATATAGTATGTTTAAAAATGTCCAGATGTGACGAGATTTTTTGGGTCATAACGCTTCCAAAAAAAAAAAAAAAAAAAGGCGCGTCCAATTGCCCAATTGCATCATGCTTCCTCTCCGGCTATGCCGATCCCTGCTCTGACCGACGAGATCGAAGCTAACCCACACCCCCTCCGGCACGTGGGCAGCAAGCCGCATGCATCTTATCACCCACGGTGTCGTGCCACCTAGCGTTGTGTACGGAGAGACACACCCTAAGAGCACTCTTTCCTCATCTCTGTGCAGGCGCCTCTAATCAGCCAGCAGAGGTCGTAATTGCACCAGTCTGACAGATAGAGACCCATATCCGGCTTAGTCCCACCCACCTGAACAACCGGCCAATCGTTGTTCATGTGGCCGCTCAGCCTTCAGCCGGCAAGGCAGAGCTGAGATTCGATGAGATGTATTCGAGATCCCAGCCTGGTTGCAGCGTGTGTTTTTACCGCTGCGCCACCTGAGCGGCAAAAAATTACTTCTAAGTCACTATCTGACCGATATAAACAGTGCAGCACAGTCTGGATTATAAATGCAACACTCTGGACAAATAATACACATTTTCAACAAATATTTAATCAATACAAAATTAAAAAACATCCAACAAAATAAGAACAAACAGTATTATGCCAAACAACTAAGTAAATGAAAATAAAATAACAAACATTTATGATCAGGGCAGCAATATAAAGAAGCAAATACAGTGTATCACAAAAGTGAGTACAGCCCTCACATTTCTGCAGATATTTAAGTATATCTTTTCATGAAACAACACTGACAAAATGACACTTTGACACAATGAAAAGTAGTCTGTGTGCAGCTTATATAACAGTGTAAATTTATTCTTCCCTCAAAATAACTCAATATACAGCCATTAATGTCTAAACCACCGGCAACAAAAGTGAGTACACCCCTAAGAGACTACACCCCTAAATGTCCAAATTGAGCACTGCTTGTCATTTTCCCTCCAAAATGTCATGTGACTCGTTAGTGTTACTAGGTCTCAGGTGTGCATAGGGAGCAGGTGTGTTCAATTTAGTAGTACAGCTCTCACACTCTCTCATACTGGTCACTGAAAGTTCCAACATGGCACCTCATGGCAAAGAACTCTCTGAGGATCTTTAAAGACGAATTGTTGCACTACATGAAGATGGCCAAGGCTACAAGAAGATTGCCAACACCCTGAAACTGAGCTGCAGCACAGTGGCCAAGATCATCCAGCGTTTTAAAAGAGCAGGGTCCACTCAGAACAGACCTCGCGTTGGTCGTCCAAAGAAGCTGAGTGCACGTGCTCAGCGTCACATCCAACTGCTGTCTTTGAAAGATAGGCGCAGGAGTGCTGTCAGCATTGCTGCAGAGATTGAAAAGGTGGGGGGTCAGCCTGTCAGTGCTCAGACCATACGCCGCACACTACATCAGATTGGTCTGCATGGCTGTCACCCCAATAGGAAGCCTCTTCTGAAGTCTCTACACAAGAAAGCCCACAAACAGTTTGCTGAAGACATGTCAACAAAGGACATGGATTACTGGAACCATGTCCTATGGTCTGATGAGACCAAGATTAATTTGTTTGGTTCAGATGGTCTCAAGCATGTGTGGCGGCAATCAGGTGAGGAGTACAAAGATAAGTGTGTCATGCCTACAGTCAAGCATGGTGGTGGGAATGCCATGGTCTGGGGCTGCATGAGTGCAGCAGGTGTTGGGGAGTTACATTTCATTGAGGGACACATGAACTCCAATATGTACTGTGAAATACTGAAGCAGAGCATGATCCCCTCCCTCCGGAAACTGGGTCGCAGGGCAGTGTTCCAGCATGATAATGACCCCAAACACACCTCTAAGACGACCACTGCTTTATTGAAGAGGCTGAGGGTAAAGGTGATGGACTGGCCAAGCATGTCTCCAGACCTAAACCCAATAGAACATCTTTGGGGCATCCTCAAGCGGAAGGTGGAGGAGCGCAAAGTCTCGAATATCCACCAGCTCCGTGATGTCGTCATGGAGGAGTGGAAAAGCATTCCAGTGGCAACCTGTGAAGCTCTGGTAAACTCCATGCCCAGGAGAGTTAAGGCAGTTCTGGGAAATAATGGTGGCCACACAAAATATTGACACTTCAGGAACTTTCACTAAGGGGTGTACTCACTTTTGTTGCCGGTGGTTTAGACATTAATGGCTGTATATTGAGTTATTTTAAGGGAAGAATAAATTTACACTGTTATATAAGCTGCACACAGACTACTTTTCATTGTGTCAAAGTGTCATTTTGTCAGTGTTGTCCCATGAAAAGATATACTTAAATATCTGCAGAAATGTGAGGGGTGTACTCACTTTTGTGATACACTGTACACCAAAACACCAAAAGCATTAAAATCAAATCATTTATGCATGAGGACAGAGTGTATACAATAACACAACCTAAAAACCTTGGGTTAGTTGTATAAAACTTGTAAAGCTTTATCAGTCTGCACACACAATATCCTAGAAAAGTCTGCTTATCATAGGATGGATCTGGGACACAATAGCTCTCTTTTGCTCTACAAGAAGCCTGATACATCAAGTTTCATGCCGAGTGCATGCTGCTGTGCACTAAGTGATGCTCATTCTTTTAATTTGTGTTATATTCCCATTTTCAGTTTTCCTCACTCTCTCTTCATACTTAGTGTGGGTTTGGAGATAGAAATATGTTCTCACATTGTAAGGTCATTTCCGAAAAAATGTGTGGGATCATAAAAATATATTTCTTTAAATAACATTTAGCCTGTTAAACTCATTACTTGTATTAATAGAACTAAAAGAATGATTTACTACCAGGCTGGTGGTTGACACTGACAAAATGAAAGCTAGGTGGATAAATCTCAAATCACATACACAATTATAGAGGAATCTAGAAACTAGCTGACATCTTTTTCCAGGATTTGCAGTTAATTTGCAGTTGATATAAATTCATATAAATTCTTTATATAAAATCTCTTGAGCTCTAGGTGTAAAAACTGTATACAATCATTTTTCTGCAGACCTTAAAACAGTTAAACAGGCATAAATGCTCTGAAGTGGGAAGTAGAAAGTTTACAGTGTTTTTTAAGACAATGTCCCACCTTCTCTTTTGAGGAAAGTAAAGCTTTTACATTTCTCTTTTTCTTTTTTATTCTATTTTATTTAATTACAAGCACACAGATAATATGGTAAATACCAAGATTACATTCCTTTCTTTTACTGTACTAGCATTGTATGTTTAAGAAAGAGAAAGCTTTTAAAATTGTATTTGATAGTTTTACACTTACAACTGTTAATCACAATTCTTGAAATAAATATACTCAGTAATAATAATTCCAATTTATTACCTCATAAAACACAAAATGTCATTTTTTACTCATGAAAACTATTGGAAACATCAATCCAGAAACAGTGGTAAGCTGTGCTGACTGTACTGCATAAACCTAAAATTCCAGTACATCCACAAGCCACACTAGCTCAATACCGTGCAATCTGAATGTTCTCTGCAGGATCCACCACACAGCCTTTGGCTTCATAATGATTCAGAAGTTTTTTCCACAGGAAACTGCACCTCAACAAATCCTTATTTCCTATGAATACATAGCACATTTGTTAAACTTCAATTTGACCTCTACACTGGGCTAGTTTCTGTAAATGTAGCTTCTTTTAAAATCTAGAACTTCCATACAATGCAGATAGGATTCTAAAGTAGATTAAACTCCTACATTTGCTTACAGAACTTACATTTTAAATTCTATAGGGTATATGTCTTTACCATAATTATTTCCAAACTTGCAATGTGCATAGGATTTTTACTACTACCTAAAGTCAGCTTGTTCTACTGTTGAATGCTGAATTTCATTTAAATGTTCAATCATTATTAACACATGTAGTGATGACTGCTATACCACTGATCAAAAGCAGTAAAATAGACTGCTTTAGACTGTATGTCCAAAAGCATGTGGATATCACTACTATTTATTATGATGTATAAAATCAATTATCAAAAAATGTAATGAAAAGTGATTTCCAGCAAGCTCAATGTCAGGTGTCCACATTCTTTTGGCCATATGGTGTGTCTTCAACAAGCCATGTTTCATTTTACATTTAGTATAATGACAACTCTTGGGCACCCACTTCACTTTTTGTGTGTGGTTGTGTTTGGCAGAATCTTATGTAAAAGAAAGCTCCATAATCATAGGATACACAAAAATACACACAAACATGCAGTAGAAAAAAAGAAGTGCAGTACATAGGCAGCATGAAATGGATTTACTGAGTACGCCACCACCTGCAGTAGAACTGGAAGTCACAATGAAAATTGTCATTTTGATTAGGTGATAAAGATAAAAAATATATAAAATAAAATATGTATTTACTAAGAAATATACTTGGACCACTACAGAGTAGGTATTATTTGGGTGGTGGATCATTCTCAGCACTGCAGTGACACTGACATGGTGGTGGTGTGTTAGTGTGTGTTGTGCTGGTATAAGTGAATAAGACACAGCAGTGCTGATGAAGTTTTTAAACACCTGGACAGTGAGTGGACACAGTACTTAAAAACTCCAGCAGCGCTCCTGTGTCTGATCCACTTATACCAGCTGAGAATGATCCACCACCTAAATAATACCTGCTATATAATAGTCCTGACCATTGAAGAACAGCATGAAAGGGGGGTAACAAAGCATGCAGAGAAACATATGAACTACAGTCAGTAATTGTAGAACTACAAAGTGCTTCTGTATGGTAAATGGAGCTGATAAAATGGACAGTGAGTGTAGAAACAAGGAGGTGGTTTTAATGGTATAGCTGATCAGTGTATACTGTAGATATATTGTATATATACTGTGTATATACCGTAGATCTATAAGAAATGTCTAGCTAAATGCTAAATGTAATTTGCATGTTTGTTTATTACTCACCAATAATGCACAGCCCTTCTTGAGCTCGTGTGATGCCCACATTGACTTGGTGAGGATCTTCAACAAACCCCAGATTCTTCATACGCCAACCTTTGGTTGAATATTCCTCAATATTTATCTTTTCACAAGAGCGAACTGTTGTCAGAATAACATATCGCCATTCACTTCCTGCAGATGAAATTTTTTTTAGATGTGGCATGACTAAACATAAAACAGTAATTGTTCACATTTTTGTAATTTGCAATACCAATAAACACACACACACACACACACACATGTGCAATATACATTATATTGGTTATATTGGTAAATTAAGGAGTAAGGTTACGGAAAAGGTTTCCATAACATTTAAACCTGCAGCATTTAGCAGACACTTGTCCATAGTGACTTACACTTGTTATTCATACAATGCAACCAATTAGGGGTTAGGGGCATTGCTCAGGGACCCAATAGTAACACACTGGTGGTGGTGGCGCTTGAACCAGCACCTTTCTGATCACTAGTCAAGTGCCTCCACTGAGCTACCACTGCCTCATAACATGTAACAAAATTGCTTGTACTATTTCAGTATTTGTCACAAGTAGCACAGTTCAAAATAATGTAAAAGAAGCTGAACATTTATTTTAAATTCAGTACCTTGACTCTTCATGATACTACTGACTGTGACGTTTTCTACGTTCTTTTCAACCAGGATTTCATTGATCTTTGCCACCTGGGCATTGTATGGCGTCAGGATAGCCATGTCCTTTGTTTTTATTCCAGCCTCAATCAGAGATATTGCTATTCTCACCTGAAACAAAAATGATAATGAATATCAGTTCAAATGTGTTAAGTAGCCTGTAAACACAGACTGTTTTTTATTTCATTATATTTTTTATTTAATTACATTTAATTAAACGAATAATGTAAATTGTATTAAAAATGCTGAATATAAAAAGTATGTAGACAGGACCATGAGTTTTTGTACATCCACTTTCACAACCATTAACAATTATATCAAGTTTTCCCCCTTTGTTACTATAACAGACACTCTTTGGAAATAGTGTTCCAAAAAGATTAGGCACTGCCGTTGGACAAGAAAGCCTGGCTCACAATCACTGTTCTGTTTTATCCCCAAGGTGTTCAGTGGGGTTAAGGTCAGGGCTCTGTGTGGGTCACTGGAGTTTCTTTATAGCAAACTTGTCAAACCATGATATTTTACTTACCGCTTCATTGGCCTCTTCTAGGTTTGCTTTTGAGTTTTCATTTCCTCTTTCAGTTGAGACCACCAGACTTATCTCTTTTCCTTCAACATGACCAAAGATGATGGATGTAGAATTGTTTGATTTGGTCAGAAAAACACTTGGTTTATATTTAGTTCCAGTCTTCAGCTTGTCCTCATAGAACTGTTTCGAAGGAAATTCACAGATGTCTTCTTGCTAAAAAAGCAAGCACATAATTGTATGACTTTATGACACTGAAACATACTGTACATACATACAGTACCAGTTAAAGTTAAAAGTTTGGACACACCTACTTATAAAAAGGTCTTTATTGTGTACAAAATTTGTTGAAAATTGTTAGAAAGTTAATTGTCAAAACAGTCAATTGTAAGGTCATGTATAATGTCACCAAGATTTTGTGTTAGAACAGAGGTTTTATTCATGTGGTGGGGCAGCAGAGTGCGCCACTGACTAACTGTATATACTATGTGGCTCTTTCTTAGAATGATGAAGTTACTCTAATGTCATTGTTGCTAATGGACGCACCAGAGCTAAATAGTTTATAATCAGTTTTCTCCAGTCTCATTGTGGTAATGATTGTGAGATACTTTCAGTCACTTAACTAAAAAAAAAACTACAAATATATAATCATGCATCAATAAAAATTTATTATTTCAACCAAGTCACAGACTTAGTCTAGTTCCACACAAACACTAGCCTGTAATTCATTTTTAAATTGTAAAGATTTAGGCAGATGCTAAATATATTGTACAAGTTGGTTGAACTCGTGGACAAACATCCAAGTAAAGATGAATTCTTCACAAGCTGGTCACAGGGGTCTAACAATAGGTATTTAAATAAAGCACAGAATGAAAGCCAAAATCGATACTTACCATTCTGTACTGAGTGTCAAGCATTAGTGCTTTTTTCATGTACCGCTCAAAGAGTGACTTTCTCATTCCCAGTCTCTTCAACAATTCACAGTGGACCACAGGCTGCAACTGCTTGTGATCACCCAATAAAACAATCTAAAGTTCAAGTAAATGTAATTACTATTTAGTTTATTGTATTGTAGTTTTTCTAAAAATATGATTAAATCTGCTGGTTTAAAACATGTTAAAAACATTTAGTCATCATAGCATCATAGCATTGTATCATAGCATTCTTGTCTATTGGTAGTAATTACACCTGACTGCAGTGAGTGACTTCTGTGTGCCTATATAAATAAGGATTGTTTCAGTCTACCTATCTGACCTAAGAAAAATAACAGTGTGTAAATATAGAAAGCTCTGTACAGATCATAGTAAGTATTTTTTCCCTTCCATGGCATGAATTCTCATCTCATACTGAGCTTTGGATGTTCAGCCATAATTCACAAACCACCAAGAACCAAGGCTGCCATAAATAAAAGGTCAACATTTACAAAAAGGCCCATGCTCCAAAACTGGCAGCTTGAAGCTTGACTGAAGTTGTTTGCTGATCAAATACACAAAGAATAGCCTTTGTTACCAGATAAAACAAAGACTAAATCACTCAGCCACAATGATCAGAAATATGTTTAGAGGAGAAAAATTGTTCAAGACATTCATGCAAGGTATTCAGTGTAATCATGCTACCTATAGACAGGCATTGTGGCATTAGTATTAGACTTTGGAATTGTATTGCTGTAAGTGGTTTGCAAATTGCTTTGCTTTTACAGTGCAAAAATATGATGAAATAGTAAAAAATTATAAGGATATAAAATCCTAAATCCTAAAATTTTTAAATCATGGATGCAATTTGGGTGTTCCAGTAGGACAATATCCCCAAACACATAAAACTGGCTTTGTGATGGCTAAATCACACATAAAGTCCTGACATCGACCTAATGGAGAGTATGTGAAATATACTGAAAAGTAGTCTGTGGGAGAAAACAAACAAATTTATTTAAACTTCCATTTTGCCAAGCAAAGTGGTCAAAAATGCAGCCAATTGTGTGCCACATGCTTACAGAAGGCTAACAACAACTGATAGAAGTGAAAAGAGCTAAGAGGGATTTATGAAAATATGTATACTTTTAACCTATCAGATATTGTAAGAAATATAAAAAAAACCCCTCAAACAATGTATTAAAGAACTAAAATTTATATGACAAATACTAAGAAAAATGTGTTCTCCAGTTATTTAATTCCAAAAGTGAAAGTCTAAAACTGCCTTGATGTGCTTATCTCATAAAAGCATCTGTAAACATCAAATGTGAAATTGAAAATGACAACGTATAGCAAAAAATAATCTTCATAATCAGTATTGTGAAGTACTGTAAAATCACATTGTGAAATGTGGAAAGCACTTTTTAAAATCTACCTGCTTAGGCTTGTGTGTGACAAGAGGAATGAAAGCTTCAGGCTCAGTAGCCATGGCACACTCATCAATGATAATCTGTTGAATGCTGAGTAAATTAGCCAAAAGAGGATGTGAGGCAGCAGTACACGTGCAGAGAATGACGTCATGCTGCAAAAGCTCATGTTTACGGGCCTTCCTCAGGCTGTCCTTGTAGCTGTTAGTAAAGGGGATTATGCATTTTAGTTTTCTATACAATCATGCATCAGGTAAAACTCTTTAGTGTCTTGTCTGTTAAAATACAGTGTATCACAAAAGTGAGTACACCCCTCACATTTCTGCAAATATTTCATTATATCTTTTTATGGGTCAACACTATAGACATGAAACTTGGATATAAGTTAGAGTAGTCAGTGTACAGCTTGTATAGCAGTGTAGATTTACTGTCTTCTGAAAATAACTCAACACACAGCCATTAATGTCTAAATAGCTGGCAACATAAGTGAGTACACCCCACAGTGAACATGTCCAAATTGTGCCCAAATGTGTCGCTGTCCCTCCCTGGTGTCATGTGTCAAGGTCCCAGGTGTAAATGGGGAGCAGGGCTGTTAAATTTGGTGTTTTGGGTACAATTTTCTCATACTGGCCACTGGATATTCAACATGGCACCTCATGGCAAAGAACTCTCTGAGGATGTGAGAAATAGAATTGTTGCTCTCCACAAAGATGGCCTAAGCTATAAGAAGATTGCTAACACCCTGAAACTGAGCTACAGCATGGTGGCCAAGGTCATACAGCGGTTTTCCAGGACAGGTTCCACTCGGAACAGGCTTCGCCAGGGTCGACCAAAGAAGTTGAGTCTACGTGTTCGGCGTCATATCCAGAGGTTGGCTTTAAAAAATAGACACATGAGTGCTGCCAGCATTGCTGCAGAGGTTGAAGACGTGGGAGGTCAGCCTGTCAGTGCTCAGACCATACGCCGCACACTGCATCAACTCGGTCTGCATGGTCGTCATCCCAGAAGGAAGCTGACGCACAAGAAAGCCCGCAAACAGTTTGCTGAAGACAAGCAGTCCAAGAACATGGATTACTGGAATGCCCTGTGGTCTGACGAGACCAAGATAAACTTGTTAGGCTCAGATGGTGTCCAGCATGTGTGGCGGCGCCCTGATGAGAAGTACCAAGACAACTGTATCTTGCCTACAGTCAAGCATGGTGGTGGTAGCATCATGGTCTTGGGCTGCATGAGTGTTGCTGGCACTGGGGAGCTGCAGTTCATTGAGGGAAACATGAATTCCAACATGTACTGTGACATTCTGAAACAGAGCATGATCCCCTCCCTTCGAAAACTGGGCCTCATGGCAGTTTTCCAACAGGATAACGACCCCAAACACAACCTCCAAGATGACAACTGCCTTGCTGAGGAAGCTGAAGGTAAAGGTGATGGACTAAACCCAATTGAGCACCTGTGGCGCATCCTCAAGTGGAAGGTGGAGGAGTTCAAGGTGTCTAACATCCACCAGCTCCGTGATGTCATCATGGAGGAGTGGAAGAGGATTCCAGTAGCAACCTGTGCAGCTCTGGTGAATTCCATGCCCAGGAGGGTTAAGGCAGTGCTGGATAATAATGGTGGTCACACAAAATATTGACACTTTGGGCACAATTTGGACATGTTCACTGTGGGGTGTACTCACTTATGTTGCCAGCCATTTAGACATTAATGGCTGTGTGTTGAGTTATTTTCAGAAGACAGTAAATCTACACTACTATACAAGTTGTACACTGACTACTCTAAGTTATATCCAAGTTTCATGTCTATAGTGTTGACCCATGAAAAGATATAATGAAATATTTGCAGAAATGTGAGGAATGTACTCACTTTTGTGATACACTGTATGTCAAAGCAGCATATTGTTATCCAAAACCATAAATACAACATGTAATTTGTAAGTACTGTTATTCTGTTTGTTTACCTTTTAACTTCTTCGGGAGTGAGGTCCTGCTTTTTTTCAATCTTCAAATCAAATGCCTTTATCTGAGCTGCATAGGGGTTGCTGGGCATCCGAATCTTATAATGCAATGAAATCGACCTAAAAAAATGCATTAGTTGAAAGCATATCAATGCTATGAAAAATAAGAAAGTGATGTGAGGGGAGAAAAGAGGGAATTATTCCATGCCCATTAAGACCCCTTGAACAAAATATTCCCAAAATATTTATTTGGTGGAGATGGGGTGACAGTGTCTTAACTTGTTAAAGGGCCCAAACTGCTTACTGGCATTACAAACTGTATTAAATATAATCAGTACATTTTCTGAAGATAAATAGTACCTAAAAGGGCAGCACGGTGGCTAAGTGGGTAGCACTGTCGCCTCACAGCAAGAAGGCCCTGGGTTCGATCCCCAGGTGGGGCTGTCCAGGTCCTTTCTGTGTGGAGTTTGCATGTTCTGCCCGTCTCCACGTGGGTTTCCCCCGGGTGCTCCGGTTTCCTCCCACAGTCCAGACACATGCAAGTGAGGTTAATTGGAGATAATAAATTGTCTGTGACTGTGTTCAATATAATCTTGTGAACTGATGAACCTTGTGTAATGAGTGACTACCGTTCCCTTTCATGAATGTAACCAAAGTATAAAACATGACGTTAAAATCCTAATAAACAAACAAATAGTACCTAAGGGCTTTGTTTGGCTTTTCCACTCTTTGAGAATGTCGAGAGAGCCTTAGATTGCTGCCAGGATAAGGAAACTCCAGAATCTCCATCTGATCACTATAGATCCTGAGAGGTTTTAATTTTTGCTCCAGTTTTAGAAGTTGACCTGCAATATGCATATTATTAGTGCAGTGATCAAATAACAAAGAATTTGTCATGTTACTAATCAAGTGTTTTTACATGGGTACCATTTCCACTCAGCATGAGTTAAAAACATACGTAACCAAATTGTAATAAAGTTTCTTATTCCAAATGAGCCTCTATGTTAAATGTCACTGCCAAATAGCTGGGTAAACGAAAAACAAATGAATGCTTTACGTATAATTTAATAAAAAAAGATACATTAACTTTGGTACATTTTTGTGTATTTTCAAAAAGAACATAAAACAGGGAAATGACATTCAAATGATTTTACCTGCAACCACATCAACAGATTTATTTGAAGGCCCACAGTACAAAATACACCTCTTTTTTTGGCCTTCCTCAGCTCCATGAGGTGGGGGAAGTTTTTGGTTTTCTTGAAAGAACCAATACACAATGTGGACACCCACCACAGTTTTCCCAGTCCCTGTCAAACATATAAAACATAGTTTTTTGATGAAAACACTAGCTTGCATATCTTATTCCTTTGTTGTTTTATTCATTTGGTAGTTTGAACATTTAATTTTGCAACCAATTATGGTTATTACATCAAGTACTGTTACAATATTTACATCTAATGTAGTAGTTTGTTTACTTTGTTAATGAAGGATATTATGGGCTTTTCTAAATCAGCAAAAATCACATTAGCATAAGAAATTATTCAATGAGTAGTAGTAAACTAAAAAAATATTTTATTTTATTTACACTTACTCTGTTAACCTTTTCTTAACATTCACATTTCATCTGATGAATTAGCTAGCACATTAAAAGGTTTTGTGTGTCTTTATACTGTATATAATTAAGATTTACTGTACATACAGCATACACAAAATTTGGTTAAAATATTCTACTGCATATAGTCACCTTAAATTTGTACACAATATCTTTAGCCTTAATACATTATTAAAAAA